>NW_017729022.1:12428094-12431011 GCF_001723915.1 Gavialis gangeticus
TCAGGTCCCTTCCGACCCTAGAAACTATGAAACTGTGAGCCTCATTTTTTGTTAATTTTATTACATCAACCATGTATATGTTAAATCCTTTACAAACCAAATAAAACCAAAAGGTTTACAAAACTGCTTTTAATTAGTTACTTTTCTGCTTTGTTTTGTTCACAAAACCTCTTTCTTATAACAATAGCCAATAATCCATTGTTATATAGACTTAAGAACTAGTATCAGTTCTCAATGTGATTGATTTAAAAATAGAATTAAGGGAATTTAAATGATTTATTGTCAATTGGGATAACAGCTCAACTAGTTGAAGAAAAATAGTCCAAGTCAGAAAAAGTGATTAAAAATAAACAGACGTAACTTTTATGAAAAGAAGATATACACTTTCTATAACCCATGAGTTATTCTGTATCAACTCTAACCACATTTTCTAGCCTTTCATATTTTCACCCTTTTTTCTGAGGGGTATAAAAGTAACTTGTTTGGTCAATAAGTCTCCTTATCGTTAATCAAAAAGTAAATATAAAATGAGAGAGGCAGAGGGAGAGAGGGAAAAATGCTTGTGAACTGAAAGCTTTCTCACTGGATCATAAAGATGGAACCCAGTCCCATGAAAAGTCATGGGACCTTTAGAGTAAACCACAAGACTCTCAACTTTGTTCTAGCTTTCTCCATCACCAAAAAAAATCTGAGTAACTTCACCTTCACTTTTACTTCTGTCCTTATTATTTAGAAGTTCTCAGACATTAAACTGCTGGGTACCATACAAAAATCAGAAGAGACTGTAGACTTAGAACTGAGAAAAGAAAGACAACTGTATTAAAAGAATGACTCCATGGATGCTGGCATACTAGAGGATGCAGAGGGAAGCTTTAAGATACCAAGGGCAAGGTTGCATAGAAAAGGGGGAAAAAAAAGTAAAATTAAGAGGACATTAAACTACATGGAACTAAATGGGAGGGAGATGGAAAGTTGATGGTAAGGCATTTATTGAAATAGCTTGAAGGAGAGAGAAGTAATTCTGAATTCATTTTGATTCAAATAATTGTCCAACTTGTGAAGTGAATGGCTTTCTCCTTCTGAAAGCAGTAGTTTTGGACCACGTTATGGTAGTATTAAACTTGTTTTCCTTGACCAAGAAAATCTTTTCCTTTATGTCATTGTGAAGAGTGAATCTCACATCCTGGTGTAATGAAATGTAGTTTAGCCCTGTGAGTCTGAGAGGAGAATCTCAGAAGCTGGTTCTGCACATATACACTTGTATTATTTGGATTGAATTGCCCCTTGTTTCCTTATGCCCCTATATTTATTTCTACAGTTTTGTTTGTAATTTGTAGCACAACAAACTACAGTACTCATTAGCATATTGAAACAAGAACTTTAAAATGTTTTAAAAGTATCCCAGATCACATACTTTATTTTTGGCTGACTGCCTTGTCGAATCTATGGTACTCCCTCTTGGATACTCTGTTGGCAAGGAATAAGTGTAGTAAGTGGCTGAATTCCTTTATGAAGTATCAGTCCACAACAATGATTCTCATGTGATACTGAGAAGCTGGGGAATTTCAGTACCTGAACATTATTGTAGCATACAAAGCTTCACAATTTTTAAATTTAATTTCATGCCTCATCTGTTTTTTGTGTCATTCTCTAAAGTCCTTCCAGATCCATATTTCTATCCTCCTTAATCTTTACTTACAAATATGCGGTAGAACAGCAAGGCATAGAGTGGATGTGGACAGACACTTTAATCTGAACATTCCAACATCAGCTAAGAAACACAATATTTAGGTTTACTGTCAGAGTACTTGTCAGTACCTATTATCAAACAGTAAATAGGAAATTGGGAAAAGTACCACAATCTCCCACAGAATGAAAGGTACAAATATAAATGAGTGGTAAGGCTTTTATTTCAAGCAGATCTGATTGCAAAAAATGTAATCATGGTTTTACTAATCAATACGACATTTAATTATAGCATTGGGCTCTAGATTCTCCTTCTCCCTTGATGTCAGCCAATTGGATTATAGAACTTTTTAAAGTTTCTTGTCAAAAGCTAGATGGATAAGTTGCTATGTAGATGGATGGACTGTCCCTAAAACAAGCTGCAATTTAGACACAGAACCATACATCATTTTTAATTGACTAAAGCTGGCCCCTGAACAGGAATAATCAAAATATAGTGCCAACTAATGATTCAGCAGTGAAACACCATTGCTGCACTTTGGATTCCAGTTATTGTTTCTAAACTACCACTAAATTGTTTCAATTAATTTAATTTAGAGTTATGAATAAACATGTATTTTCCTTCAGGCACTTTAACCTTTCCTTGCTGTAGTGAACACAACTAAACCTCCTTTAATGCAGGGTATTTCACCAGTATTTTGATTTATGCACTAATGGTTTTCTAATTTCCAGCAAAAATGTTTTTTTCTCAGGGGAACTATGTTTATGTGATTTAAAGGGGATCTATCTGCTGAAATCTATGACTAAGAGTAGAGAACACCAGTGCAAATGGAAAATATGATTTAAGAAGCTGCATTTTTAAAACCACTTCTGTCTGCACAAGTCAGAATTTACATACCATTAGCTTTATTCAAGAAGCCCATACAAGTTATAGCAGCTTTAATTAAATGTAATATTTCTGTTCATCCTGCAATACATTATATCCTTTTGAAAGACCTTGTCAAAATGCAAGAGTTTATTAATTTAAAATATAATATATAACAATTAATGTACTTGTTTATAGGAAAATGGTTCTTCCTCTACCTTTTTGCTGTTAATATGAAAATAGGAAGCCCTTCTGAATAGGTAATCATTGATAGAATAAGATGTCCTAAAACTTGTTTTGAGCAAGTACATTATTTGTTTTTGATTGGTAGTGGGAACTCTGAGACAGACCAGATGATTTTACCAT
>NW_017729022.1:12436011-12451602 GCF_001723915.1 Gavialis gangeticus
GAGTTTATTAATTTAAAATATAATATATAACAATTAATGTACTTGTTTATAGGAAAATGGTTCTTCCTCTACCTTTTTGCTGTTAATATGAAAATAGGAAGCCCTTCTGAATAGGTAATCATTGATAGAATAAGATGTCCTAAAACTTGTTTTGAGCAAGTACATTATTTGTTTTTGATTGGTAGTGGGAACTCTGAGACAGACCAGATGATTTTACCATAGTAGGAAAACATAATGGATAGACCTAGATCTGTACATATCAAGATGTAACTTCATTTTAGCAAAACACAGCAGTTAATGTTACATTACATTATGTGTAAATACACCCATGCCTATTTTAATATGATTTATTAATAATTTCTCATTTAATATTTTGAGAAAAGAAATCATCGCTTTTAAATACGCCTTATTTCTATACTTGACAATATTCTGCCAATTATTATCAGTTACTTGTAGGCCTTTACAAACCCAGCAGATGAACTGATTATTATAATACCTATTGTGTTTAGACACATTTTGATGACACACAGTGACATGCCATGAATGTCCATGCTTCCTTGGCCTGACATTCATTGCACACAAGAAAGACACAGTCAGCACAGTATCCCATTAAAACCTAATATATATATATTGCAGTTGATAAATTTTATAATATGGTGGGGGGGGGGGTTGCTTTTGTCATGACTTCTTATCTAGAGGCCAGTGATGCTCAACTTTCCAGCACCACCAGCTGGATGAGTGGCACAGGGCTGGTTTGTGGGATGGATGCCTCATGGAGTTGGTGCCTAGATCAGCCTCCATATGCCCAGATTGAGTCCTGTGCTGCTTTGGCACACCCTAGCACACCCAGATTGGGCCCCCGTGGGTCTGTAAATTTGGTAGCAGGGGAAAAGCAGTTAACTCTAGCACTGCCAGATTTTCGGACCTATGTGGATCTCTCCATGGGCTAGATCTCGTTCCCTCATCTAGGGTCAAATTATTGCAGATTTGAAGACAGCAGAATAGATTTTCAAAGTACAGCCATGTTAGTTATGTTATTTTCAGCAACATTTAAATCACACAGTAAAAAAATTCATGTGCTTTTTAAAAAGGCCACCTCATACCATTTTTCTAAGTGCAGTACTCCCACATACGTCAGTGGTATCTTTTACCAAAAAAAGAATGGTATATGTAGTTCTTCTACATGCACACCACTGAAAACAATTACAGGATGCCCGGTGGGCACATTTCTATGTAGCTGAAAGCTTAATTTTCGTTCATGTATCTGATAAACTCAAAATATGGATGAGTTCTTCAGTCTGTTTTTCAGGTGATTGATGTTAGTGATAACTTGTGTATATCTTACTGCTTTACTGAAATTTTATGGAATAGGAACAAAAATACCTGGAGATAAAGAGTAATATAAATCTGAGAACTCTGGTATGAGATATTTTTCTACAGGGATTGGAATTCAGTGGGCTTATTTTTGCTCGGAAAACAGAAAGAAGGGAAATACAGAAGCACAGGGATGCTTTAAAATAATTTGAGGGATGGATGGATGGATGGATGGATGAATGAATGAAATACTCTGCAACTAAGATGATTAGGTTGAATTAGAAATGTGTACAGCAGTTCAGAAAAAAATAAACCAAGAGAAGAGACAGCTGTCTGAGGGAAGAAGAGCTCTAAGTGCCCTCTACTCTAACTGCCAATCTTCATTGTTTTCTTGAGGAGTTGCAACAAAGGCTAGATGTGATGGCAGAAGTTCTTTAAGAATAATACAGGCATTTTTTTCATTAGCCATTACTCATTTTGACTATGGCATATATTCCATAATGTATGTGTAGCATATAGGCTAAATACAAAAGTCAAAAAGCCCTAGGCTGAACCAATTCAATCTTTGCAAGTTAGTCTAAGCTGCATAGATTGAACTGATAAGCAAGTGAACAGACATTCACTTTTGATTCTAGAAATGCAGCCACATACCTGTAGTGGCCCAGGCCAGAAGCTAGGAGAGAGGGGCACTAAAGCACATCTCTCTGCTCGGCTGGAGCAGACAGTTTGGGCTAAGGCTAACCTGCCCACCCTGGGAAGCGGGTTTGTGGGGAGGTGCAAAGCATCCGGGATGCTGGGATACTGTGAGTTACCTTGAATGTGGAGGGGATCTGAGACATAAGTTCAATAAACTGATTTAACCTAAATCAGTTATGTCTGATACTACATCAGGGACGGGTAATTATTTTGGGCAGAGGGATGCTTACTGAGTTTTGGCAAACCATTGAGGGCCGCATGACAGGCAGCCAGGGACAGATAAATATTAATTTTCTAAATTTTTTAGAGTCCCTGCAGGCCAGATAAAATGGCCTGGTGGGCCACATCTGACCTGCAGGCCGCATTTTGCCCACCCTGTACTACATCCATCCAGGTTTATCTTAAACTGGTTTTGGCCATTTTGAAACCAGTTTATGTGCACTGAACTTCTGTTGTGCTACAGCTTTGAACTGGTTTCCCATCACTTATACCAGTATATGTTTAATTTCTGTCCCTAGTCATAAGGGTTGATTTTCCAGTCCATGAAACCTATGTTCTACCAGTGGTGCAGAGGAGAGGAACAAAGGGAGTCTTATTCTTTTGGGGTTAGCATGAACCTCAGCTGTTCTAACTTATGTTTGGTTAGCAGTAGTTCCAAATAACTATTTTTTTAGTTTGTGTGATTTGACAGCACACAGTGTACCATTATTTGTTTGAGTGGAGTTTTAATACAGCAAGAAGGAAGAGAAAAATCCAGAAGAATAAGATTGCAAACCCGCAAAACTTAGCACTCAGTGCAGATATCTCATCTGCATCCAGGTGTTTCTTAAACATGGTGTGGGGTGGATTGTGTTACACTCTAGTGGTCTTCCAACTACAGTGAGAAAATAACTGTTCTGCATACTGCAGGTGGGCCAGCCCTAGTAGATGTACAATTGCATGTACATGTTATCTGGAAATCTACTCCAAGAGATGTCTTGGATTGTGTGTGCATGATATTTCAGTCTTTTTAATTCTAATCATGCTCTTCTCTAACAGTATTACTACTTGATTCTAAGGTAATATCTGATACCATGTTCCTTTCCAGTATTAGACTGGAATTACACTGGCAAATGTGAAATCATATGCTATGTGTAGTAGTGAAACTGTATTTGTTCTTAATGCTCTTTGACAAAGTTGGTACCTCAGTTGTGTAGCTAGGGAATGCCCCCTTCCTGTGCCCCCTCCCCCCCGCACCCTTCCACAGGCTTCCTTAGTAATCATGTGCAAAATAATTTCCTGCAATACAAAATTTTCAAAGGTCAGTAGGGAGGAGAAGATTAGTACAATGGTGTTACTACAGGGTAAAAGAGCAGTGGGAACTGTAGGTAGGCATGAGAGAGAGAAAGAAAGAGAAGGAGAGAAAACTTAAATAAAGGGGTGGGGAGGAGGGAAGGTTGTGAAACGTGTGTGCATAGCTTAAAAATGAGAAAGAGGAGAATTCATTAGACCCACTTTAGAATATGAGAAAAATTAAAGTGAAAACATAGAACTGTATGGACAAGATCCATTCTGAAGGCATTAATATACATGAAAATAGGCAGTGTCCTGTGGACACATGGCTCACAAATGAATGCACAGAGTAATGAGGATGTGGATAGTTTCATCACCATCCAGAGAAACTTCTAATCTCTCCAACTGGAGTTGTGTAAGAATTGTAGTTAGTCCTGCAAAATGTGTTACCCCACCTGCTGGAACAATCACATCTGCATAGCTGGCAGGTGTGTGGAACCAAATGAGTTACATAATTAAATGAGCATACATATAGCAGCCCTTTGCACCTCAGAAGGATGGCAGAGTACTAATAGTCACAACTCATCAGCTGAAAGCAGTGGCCTCAGCAAGAATGGAGAACAAACTACCAGCAGCTGTATAAACAAAGAGTTGACAACAAGTTTTTGTAATGGGTTTTGAACTTGGTCAACCCTGACCACACAAGCAGGACTATTAAGTTCAGTGCTGGGTGAGAGTGAGGATAGAATGGAACAACATACGTTTGCTTCCCCTTACCAACGTGGCTGAATAATCTCCCAACACTTTAGATTGATTTCAAGCAGGGAAAGTGATCAGGAAGGAACCTGACTGTGTAGCCCACTGATGAGGACACTCCCTTGTGTCTGGGCAGTCCCAGCTTCTTGGCCCCCCTCCCAGGTTATTTATGTATTTTATCCAGTGATTGTCTCATGTCAAATTTATAAATCATCCTGGGAATAGGAACAGGAACTGTGTACTGCCCTAACCCAGTGCAGTGCAATCACTGCTGGGATTATAGAATTAAACTCCCACATCCTTGTTTTTATTCTGGCCTGATGAATCTTACATTTCTTTATGCACAGTGGCTCAGTTTCAACAACGTGAGTAATGGGTTCCCTCCTACTATTCTTCCCCCTCATCCTCCAAGCTATTCTACAATCTGATGGTTAAGACATTTTCATGGCACCTGTAGGTTTGTGTCCCCTCAGGCTGGGGACCTGTAACTCAGGTCTTCCACTTCTAGAGTAAATGTTCTTACCACTATGCTATTATGCAAAACATAGGTACCCACAGAGGTGTCAGGGGCAGGACTTTTGACTGAAAGGCTAGGTACAGTTATTCAGAAAGCCTGAGGCAGAATGGATATAAGTTAAGTTGTTTTCTGTAGGTGGTGTAGGGGGGGCACAAATCTTATACTTGATTCTGCCATTTTTAAACTAGTCTATGTGTGCTGAACCTTTGTTCTGTTACAGGTATAGACTGGTTTCTGATCACTCATACCGGTCAAAGTGAAATGTCTGTATGTGGCCAAAGTGACCATGGCTGCTGTGCTCAGTACTGAATTTAGGCACGCTTTAAGCACCTCCAGCAGATCAGCCCTCTCTAGGAGCTTAGGTGAAATTTAGGCCCTGCCATTCTCCATTTTCACTTGCAGGAGAGCTTAGGTAGAAGTTAGGCATCTCACCTCCCAGAACTGTGTGCTGTTGCACATGCATGGATGTCTAAGTTCAGATATCTAGGGATTCTAGTTTCATGCCAAAATTTAGGTGCCTAAGCTGTTTGTGGCTGCTGGTAGTTTGGATCACTTTCTGTGACTTAGGCCCCTGGCACATATTACATTTATGGTGAGATTAACATGTCTAAAAACTGAATGTGCACATGTATTTTTTTTAAAGGTCCCAGTCTGGTAGCCCTTGAGTTTGCAATTATCAGGCAGGCAGAGTGGACTGACCTCTCTTGACCAACACTTGCAAACCTGTGCACCAGGCTCCCTGCTGGCAGTCATGGGATTTGATTTGATCCCTGATCCTAAAAACTGAGCCTCTTGTCATGTGCATGTGGCATGGCAGGAGGCATGATTGTTGCGATTGGGGATCATATCCTGTTGTAACATTTAGTGAACTCTGCCAGCCCCCTCAGGCATCTGAATTCCACTTAAGTTCTGTTTAGGTGCCTAGATAACAATCTGGATATGGTCCTTTGAAATACAGCTTTCTTTTGTGTAGACAGGGCCTCCTGGTTCTTTTAGAAACTAATATTAAAACACCTATTCATCAACAGTTATAGACAAACAATCTACAAAGCCAACCACACACAGAACATTCTGCTTAACACAGATGCCTCTCTATGTATCTCTTTGTCTCTATTAAAGAGCATGCTTCATTAACATAAGACATCATGTAATGTAAACAGTAATGTGGTTATCTGTTGAGCGGCCATCTGCAGAACTGTTGGGCAGAGCTGATGTACTTTGTATATGTTTTGTCTCTTGCTTGTGCAATACAGATTTTAGGAAATGCATAACAAATCCATGGAAGGTACCTAGGTTGCCATCAAGTTAGGCTAGGGCAGCGATGGAGAATGACAAGTAGGCTGTCTGAACAGGTCTGAGTTTTGCAAACTTGCCAAGCTTTTATAAGAAAACAATAGACAGCCTTGTCAAAGCTGCTCAACTCTAGCTATATCAGGTTGCCCCATTTATTGTTCTTTTAACAACTTTAGTAACATTAATTAAACTCTTTTTTGTAGCTGACAGCCTGGAGGGATCAGGAGACACTGAGGGGACATAAAGGAAAAGAAACAGGTGAGTTTCCTCTTGTGCTCCCAGTTCCTATGTTGTGATTCAAGAAATATAAGCAGTATGTAATCTTAGTTACCTGACATTCATCTAATTGTTCTCTCTTTGCTCAGCTGTTTTTGTACTGTGACAAATTAAGATCACACCTAAAAAAAGCTGTCAAACTCAATCAATGGCCTATTGTTTGTCATCCTAAAATAGGATTGATGTTAAACTTCTATTGATTAATACAAGGTGACATATTAAGAATTATTGATTTAGTTCTAAAATAAGATGATGAAGCATAAAATACAACATAATGGAAAAAATTCCTGAACGGGGGTATTTTGTAGGAGAAGGGGAAAAAAGGATAGTTTTTATAACTGTATCTGTATATATAGGTGAAAGTGGTACAGTAATCCTTTCATTTCAAAGCAGCTGAATCAACCTTAGATCGTTGTTCCTGTACATTATTTTGAATAACATATTGTAAAATAAATCTATGACACCTTTATACTCTGTCTTGCTGAGATTGCAGGATTAGACAAGTTTAATAGATTTTTTATTACAAGGGAAAAAAGCTGTATCACAATCTTTTTTCATATATTGTTGTCATAAATATACAAACACTATAGACCCAGTTCATCAAAGGAACCTTTGTGTTTATTGCACATTTTGCTCCGTGTAGTTCCTTTGCCCAAGATTCCTGCTGTACTATGAAAGCACAGTTCAAAAAGACAAATATTCCTGTGTTACAAGCTTGGGTGTTTGGTCTATGGAAGGGAATTTGGCAATGGCCGCAGATATCTGCAAAAATCGGACACAGTACAATCTCTGTGCAGACTCCCTTCATTGTTTACTCTGTACCTTAACTTGGCTTGGCATGATGTGCAGAGCAGTGCTAACCAAAGATATTTGATAATAAATTATTTTTCTCTCATGGCACATTTATTAGAATATCTTTCATCCTGATTTTAATGTGTTTTCAGTGTGTACAAAGTTTGCCTCATCTGTTAACGACCTAACAACACCCCTTCCTCCCACCTCTAACCACAAACAGGCTACTGTGCCTGAAACCTAGAACTATTTTACACTGCTGAAGTCAGCTAGAATAATTTCTGCTGTGGTCTGGGAATCGTCTGTAACACTCAGCAAGACCAGGTGCTACAAAAGTTCCACGTTTACCTTGAAGACAGAAGTAGTGTTCAGAAATGCTTTCTACAGGCCAAGAGATTGTGTTGCTTCCAGACTTTCCAGATGTTTACAGACTCTCATCAGAGACAGCCTAAGATACTCTAATGCACTTGAAGAAGCTAGGGCAAAGTGGCATCTCAGGGTCAGTGTGCCTGTACACATGTGGGGAGGTTGCTCCAATGCATTGTAATTACAGCATGTCAGAGCAGACTTGATTAACTGAGTCTGCTGGACCTTGCTCCAGCTAGCCTCCATGTCTTGTGCATCAGTGTCCCCACCCTTCCAAAATGGTAGTGTGGGTGTTTTAACTAAAGCTCATTCAATGAGCTGTAGTTAAAGTGTCCCTGCCACCATTTTGAAGCATGGGGATGCTGATACATGAGACTCTGTGGGCACTTTAAGTGCCCCCTCCTCTCCCACTAACCCCTGGAGCACATGTAAAAACACCCTTGGAGACTAACTGGTTCAGAGAGGCATGTGCCTTCATAGGCAACGTCCTACTTTGTCAGACACTATGAATGGAGTAGGAGAAAGAAAGAGTTTAAATCTGTATCTGTATTCTATAATCTGATGTGATTGTAGAATTTCTGTTTCCTTGAGTTTCTTGACTCTCTGCCTGCCCACTTCATTGCTGTCTTTAGTTAACAAAGTTCTTTAAAAAAATAAATTAATGGGATATGGTGGCAGTTCCTCACCCCAAGGAACAGACTTAGATTGCCCTGAGACGGCTCCAATTCTCACCACCTCAGATCCTTTGCCCTTGTACCTGGACTCTGTAGCTGCAGTGAGCGATCTCTGCCGGCCCTGAGTGGCCCCCACATTGAGGTTATGGAAGAAATATAAGTCTCTCTTTCCATGTAAAGAGTAGCCTGGAAAATCACTTGCCCAGAAGTCATTCCTTGCATGAATTATGCAAACAAAACAGACCATAAGTTTAGAGCCAGAAAATAAAACAAATACAGATCTTGTCCTCTCATCTGGCTACCCCTAGCCTCATGTTAGAGTCCTTGCCAGAGTTCTGGAATTTAGCCTGCCTGTTGATCCTCGCAATCCTGGTAACTGAGGCCAGGGAACCCCTGAAGCCTCAGATTCAAAGATGAATAGTCTAGCTTAGCTAAGCTCTAAAAAGCCTCCAGACCTCCTCCTGATCCCCCCCCCCCACACACACCTGCCTTAGCATTATTCCAATGCTCAAGAGTCCCTAGATTCCTTTAGAAAGTGTTGGGTTACCTGGAGTCCCACTGGCTTGATGAGCCATTATTCTCAGATGCCTATTGTAGAGTTGATTGCCCATATCATAGGTGGACAATGCCCAGGGATGCCCATCCCAGCAATTGCCTTTTATTTATGCTGTTTTGAATTGTAGTTGTCCTGGCCCTAACACACAATGACAAGAGATAATTAGGAGTTTTGCTCACTCCTTGGGTTCCCTGGCTAAGTCATATCCATAACCATAGCCAGCATAACATCATCCATACAGCTTTAACAACAGCATCGATGGATACAGCATAACATGGGCTCTCTACCAGGATCACACGTGGCATATCAGTACAGTAAAACACAAGCAAATAATTATGACATGCCATGAACCCCAAAATATAACAGGGTTTGTAACAATTTGTCACAAAGAAACAATTTTCATAAAATTACCTAGTGTGACCTGAGCTCTTTGGGCATTTATACATGTGCTCCAGGAGTGGGGGGAGGGGATGCTTTAATTAGAGCAGTTCTGAGAGATGCTCTAATTAAAGCGTCTGAAGCGTCTTGTGTATCAGCATCCCCATGCTTAAAAATGGCAGACGAACTTTAGTTAAAACACTCCCACCACCATTTTTGAGCATGGGGATGCTGATGCACGAGACCCTGCAGTCTGCTGCAGCACAGTACTAATAAGCACACTCCAGCAGACTTAATTGAGTCTGCTCCGACGCATTGTGTCACACTGTCTGAGCAGCCTTGCTGCTCGTGTATAGGTACCCTTTGTGGTCATTGTTTCCAAAAGCTCTTTTAAATTTCAGCTTAAATATTTCTCAAGGTCTTTATTATTAAGAAATAATGGCAAAATTCAATAATTTTATATTATTATTAAAATGCTGGCTGAATGGGGCATAAGCTACAGTTACAGAATTACTTGGGCTGAACATCGTGGGGTGCAAAGAAATGTATCAGTTCCCCACTTCTGAAGGTTCTACAAGTTGTAAATGCCAGTTGGTTGAATAGCTTTTCCCTCTGTGTTTTTATCAGGCAGGCTTTCTACTCCAATTACTCAAATT
The DNA here is from genome assembly GCF_001723915.1 of Gavialis gangeticus. Lineage (NCBI taxonomy): Eukaryota > Metazoa > Chordata > Crocodylia > Gavialidae > Gavialis > Gavialis gangeticus. The sequence continues at coordinate 12,445,558 of NW_017729022.1, forward strand.
ATTCCATCCCCAACATGGAAAATGCACTTTAATTCACTTGATTCCATTGCATGCTATTTTCTAAAAATGAATGTTCTGTACAACAGAATTGAATTTACCCTCTAAATGAGGATTATTCCAGAGTTAAGGGACAACATTTTGAGAAAACCACTTCTATTTTTATAACGCAGAATATAAAGTCAAAATATACAGAGAAAAAAATGCTTTTCTTATAAGTTTGGGCATTACCATAGGTTGTTACCCAAATAATACAGTCAAAATACTTTTCAGAAAGCTTATATACAAGGTTTTTGTGAAGTTCAGCCACATATTTAGAATGGCCATATCTTGATGTGTTATTTCTTGTGCATCCACTTCCCTCAATAAACAGTTAGGACTCTTCCACTCAAGAAAAAGGGCTTAGCTTTTTTAAAGGGTTGAATCCTCAGATGCAGTATCCTCAGATACAGTCTAAAGGGTTTTAAGGGATTTGTGTATCTAATGATGCTATTTTATATTATTTTTCTTATTGGATTAGATAAAAACCTAGGAGATCCTTTAGTGATGCAGCTGAGACTACAGACTGTCTTCAGTTAACTGAGGAGAATTAGAACTCAAGTCTCCTGAGTGAAAAAAGACAATGAACTAGGTTTTAAAGAGGTAGTTACCTATGTTATTCTGAAGTCAGCCAGAAGGCAGGGTACATATTCACCTTATAGACTAATTAAATGAGATATACAGAGAGCGTAACCTATCCTGAACTTGAGTTCACTTCATCAGGTTCTGTGAAAGAACAAGCATAGAGAAGTGTATGTGAATGATTTGAATACAAATGGTGGGAAGAGGAAGAGATAAGAGGGGAGAAGGGCATCAAACATGAAAAAACCCACAGGAACAAAGCGGGGTTACAAAAGTTAATGTGGATAAGAGGGTAAGAATCTGTAGTACCTGTTTAAACCATTTTAACACAATCCAGTCTGTGGATGGTTTCTTGTTCCACAGTTTTCTGTTCAAACTGATTTTTAACATTTTGTTTCCTGAGAACAGCAATCCTGAGGTCAGCGATGGAATATCCAGGGAGGTCAAAATGTTCTGCCACAGGCCTTTGTTTCTTTCTGCAGCTGATGACAGATCAGTGTTCATTCATTCTTACATGTAGAGATCACCCTGACTGTGTGACGCAGGCAGTGGAGGGGCACTCTAAGCAGGTGATGGCATACATGACATTGGTAGAGTTACTGATGAATGATCCTTGGATGTTATGCTCCTTGTTATTTGGTTCAGTGATGAAATAACCCAATGAACTCAGTTGCTGTGCCAGTCAGGCCTCCTTATCCATATCCCCCATCCAGATAATAATTCTTAAATCTGAGTGCTGTAGCCATTATATCCTTATCTTCAACTAGGTTCAGAAAATATTATTATATGCAGGGAAATGATTCATATAAATTACACAAATATAATTGTGTCACTATGTAATACAATGAAGTGGCTTGTGTGTATGAGTACTTCAGCCCTCTGCTGGACACATTCAAAACTGCTCAACTGAAATTTACCAGGTCTAGGAAGTGGTGATATTTAAGTTACACTTCTACTCTACCTTCTATCAGGTCTATGGGCAAATTCTCTATCTAGGTCTTCAGATCAATTTCTGTACTAGTTTAGGTAGACACAGATTATTGGCCTCAATACAAGGGCAAGTGGTTGAAATTCCATGTCCTGTGTGATGAAGAAAGTCAGATTACATGATCAAATGTTTCACTTAAAAATCTGTGGAAAGGACTGCTGTAAAATGCCAACTTTTAAGAACAAGAGAGCATTCTTTTGCTATTTACTGTATTTTACTTTCTGATTGCCATTCCTTTAAAAAAAAGTAAGAGCTATCATGATTTTTATTTTTCGTCTGAGCAATATGTGGGCATACAGGGCTCTGGACTACATCCAGCAAAACACTGAATGGACTAGTTAAATTTAAGCACATGAGTGGCTAAATCCAGTGAGCATTGTCACTTTCAGGATTTTGTCCACTTTGCTGGAAATCAACGTATGTAACCACATGTGATGTCATTACTTTGATAGTAATCTACAGATTAGTCTCAAGAGCTCCCTGAAGTATTCAAAAAACAGAAGCTCTTGTTATTACTAAACCATTGATTACCTGTGACCCAAAGTGGTTCAAGTATCCACAGGGAAGTTTTCCTATTGGCTAATTCTATATTTAGTCATCAGTTGAAAAGCTCAAACTTTTGGATATATGTCACAGAGTAGGCATCATTGTCACTTATAAGAGACAATGATATTACAAGAAAAGAAATTAGCAAAAAGAAGAGAGAGGAAGCAGCAAGACTCTTGGATTAATACACGAGTAAGAGCTAATTTTAGGACTCCTGAAGTAGAATAAACAGAAAGAAAAGTCAACTTGTGGTTTAAATACTGCCAGATGATATTGTGATATTCTTTTTTTTGTTTGTTGAACTCAGGAAATGAGAATTTTCTTGGAAAAGAGAGCTTAGCTCTCATTTCAAGATTTTGAAGAATTTTGCAAACCTGAATCAGGATGAAGAGTCAAAACTGGAAAAAAAATGCTTGGAAACCAACAATCGAAAACTATTTTGATTTACCTCAACTGAAATGTTTTCTTTCAACATTTTCAAAACTCCATTTTGATATAGACCTTTTTAGTTTTTATTGTAATTAGCTAAAATTTCTAAACAAAAAATAATTTGAACCTCAATGTAGATGTTTTTTATTTAAAAAAAATGTTAAAATAATATGGTTTGATAATTTTGAAACTTTTTCCCACCAAAATTAGAAACTGGTCAAAACCAACCCTTTTCCACAGACATTGTAGATTTCAGGGAATCGGCATTGTCCAATGAAAGACAACATTCTGTTGCAAAATTTCCCAGCCAGCTGAAGTGGTGAGATCACTACTGTGTTTTTATTTATGTAGCTGTTTATCTGCTTCTTTGTTTCTCAGTTTAAAAAGCTATCCAGTCAAGGACTGGGAAGATTAACCATTCTTGTTGCAATCATAAATCTCAAATATGTGGACTTTTCAGATGTCAGTCTTGTTCCGTCTGCCATGTTAGAGAGACTATTCATGTCTAGAAGCACATACAAGTATTAACATCTCTATATCACATATGGTCTGCAAAATGTGTTAGAGGCTCACAAAGAAAAAAATGTGCATCATACACTAGCTGTATTATATTTCTTTATTCTGCATGCCTGACTCTTTTAGCTGGAAAAATCCAATGAAATTAGGTCAGTTATGGTTTTGGTTAGTAGTACAGCTGTACACTGTACACAAATCTTATGATGTTTTCAATTATCTCTTTTTTCAAAATTAATCTGAAGCCAGATTCTGAAAAATGCAGAGTTTAGAGATCCTCTCTCTTTCTTTTACTCCTTAACATTGCCATATAATGTGGAAATGGAAGTCTGGCATGCAGAATGCAGTAAGACATTTAAGTATACATGTATGAACTCTAGAGTTAGTGAAAATCTGGTAGAGGGCTAGAGCTGAAGTAAGAGCAAAGTATTTATCTAGATATGAAAATCAAAACACATGTAGTACAAGAAAAATTTTCTAAGGTAGCTGGTTATTAATAAACATTCCAAATATGTTTGCTTATCCCTGTTGCTGTTTGTAGTGGTGTTGATATAACAGTCAACCCAGATTCATATCTTTGTAACAATATTCCAAGTATGGTAACTGACACATGATTTGTCAGAAGGACTGGTATGCACCACACTGTAGGAAGCACAGTGTACAGGCAGTGAGCAAAATAATCTGTGACATTAAACAGTGACATAAATTCTGCTGAGACCATGCAGCTCCCACCATGAAAACAGATGGATGAACTTTCACTATCAAATGAACCAGTTTTAAAAATGCAATATTACTGGCTCTGTTTGCCCTTTTAAAGTGCACTACATGTAACCCTGAGTATCATCAGATCTGTGTATGGGATCAAGGAAAAAGAATCCATACCAGATTCTTTCCTGTGAATTTCAGGGATCTCAGCATGAAGATCTAGCCCTGGAAGGAGGTACCAGAAGCACATTTTTTGCCAAATACTGCCTGTGTTTAATAACTCATGCAGATACCTACATTTCCATAAACTGTACCTGTATGTTTTTTCCTACAATGCTGCAGTGTCTTAATTTCTCTTCTGGATCCTGAATAAAACTGGTTGGGGTGCAATAAGGCTGGCTGGGGCACAAGGGTTCTCTTGTGTGGAGCTAGTTAGCAGGTGGCCCTTTCACTGATGCACCCTGGTGCCCCAACCAGCCAGAGCAGCATCTACAGAAGTGCTACTACAGAGTAAAAAACTCCATACCAGGATACTACTTGTATTTACAAGTTGTGGAGTTAATTAGTTTACTCCAGCCTAATAGGGGCACATGTATAGATGTATGATGTTTACCACAGAGCTAATTAGTCTACTCCACAGTAAATCTCTCATGTAGATGCACCCTGAGACAAGTACAAGCATTCTCATGGCTACACACTTTGTACACCTCACTTGCAGGTCCAGCTTTGTTTGTTGAACCATTCTCTGGCCCATCTAGAGAGGCTGCTATCAGTTGTAGGCCTTGCATTTCCTACAATTGTATCCAGTTTCTGGGACCCTCCTCCATCCACTGGCCCACACAGCTTTAGGCACAATCTTGTTCCACAGGCTTATGAACAAAAATAATCTAAGACTAAGGAATGCTAGGATTTCCAAAACCTTGTGGAATAAATCACTAATGCATTTTCTGGCAAAAAGTCAAGAGTTTCAAAAGCTATGACCTGAACAAGCCTCTTTCCATACTCTTTGGACAAATAGAGAGGAAAGTATTTGTTAAGCAATTAAATTTTTTCCCCCATATCAGCTGTATATCTAATTATGCAAACACAAATTGCTCAATTTCAAAAGATTTATAATGCATGGCTCCAATGCACCAAGGTGTAACTAACTTGAAATTCAGAAGCTATACAAAGCCAATGAGACAACTCATATAATTAAGAACAAGGTACATGGATATGTACCTTAATGAACTGAGGCATATATTGGTTCCAGATGTTCTTATCCTATACAGTGGCATTTGATTACAATGACCCACCATCACAGCTAAAGAAGACATAATGATCTGGTGGAAAATTTCTTTAAGCATGTAAAAATCTGGGCTGATCATCAGTGATTCACATAGGCTAACTTCTAAAGAATTAAAAATCTGGAGGTATGCAGTGTGGCTCTGAGAACAAAATTTAATTCAGTTATTAAGAGTGGCTGACTTCCTAGGCAATGTTATAGTAAGCACCATTTCAGTATTCCCACAACATAATCAAGGTCTTCCATTAAATTTTTTATTTCACTTGTCAAGGACAATAATTGGTAGTGAGCCACAAACACTACCTCATAAATGGCACTGTGAAAATATGTAGGCAGCATTCTACCTCCTCAAATGAGGCATGCCTTGGACAACAGCTGCTCCCTCTCTGGCTTGGAAAGCAGGTGTTAGACCACCTACAAGCAGGATGTTATTTGCTTGTATGAAAATCATGCACGTTTCTCAGGGACTCCAAAGAATCTAGATAAATGCAGTAGTACAAAGATAAAATGCTGACATCTTCCTTTAATTGCCTGATTTGGTCTGGTGCCACAGAAAAATTAGTCATATTCACCACAATGTAACAAAATACTTTTGTCCTTACAAATGTAGTAAAGTTTTACAAAGGTATCCTTTGTGTGTTTGGCTTTTCCCTGTGTTTGCTTATGGAATTCTAGAAATTAGCATTAGTAGAGGACAGCTGAGAGATCTGGAGTCATGTTAGAGAAGTCTGAATTACTTTTGACAAAGGAGGCACTCACCTGGAGCCTGATCCACTTCTGTTTGAGTTCCTGGCAGTCTTTCTATTGGTTGAATCAGCATTGAAATGAATCCTTCATCTTTAGGCTATTGTTTCATCTTTAGTAATATGAACAATTTTCTTTAATTTCATAGATTTCATAGACATTAGGGCTGGAAGGGACCTCAGAAGATCATCGAGTCCAGCCCCCCGCCCGAAGGGCA
>NW_017729022.1:12456602-12458116 GCF_001723915.1 Gavialis gangeticus
GGAGAATGACATCTCAGGATTTGCTTGAGAAGCATCTATGGATGCAAGCCAGAGTTTTGGTCATTTTACTAGCCAAAGCATCACACTGAAGGCTCATGTTCATCTTGTGGTCAATCATAACCCCCAAGTCCCTTTCATCGGTAGTGCTAACCAACGTAGCACTGCCGAGCCTATAAGGATGCTGCAGGTTTTTCCTCCCAAGGTGGAGAACCTTGCATTTTTCAGTGTTAAACACCATCAGGTTCTCACCTGCCCATTTTCTGAGCCTGTCCAGGTTAGCCTGGATTGTCCTCCTGCCTTCTGGTGTGGATGCTTTGCCCCAAAGTTTGGTGTCATTGGCAAACTTGGCCAGTCTGCTTCTGACTCCAATGTCCACATCATTAATGAAGATATTGAACAATATGGGTCCAAGGACAGAGCCTTGGGGGACCCCACTAGTCACAGGGCACCATGACGGTTATCTTCTGTCAATTAACACCCTCTGGGTCCAACCACGGAGCCAATTCCCCACCCAGCAGATCGTGGTGGACCCAAGGCCACAATTGACCAGTTTCGTCAAGAGGTGATCATGGGATACCAGATCAAAGGCTTTTTTGACATCAAGATATATGACATCAATCTCTTCTCCCTTGTCCAGGTTATAGGTCACCTGGTCATAGGAGGAAATGAGATTGGTCAAGCAACACCTACCCGCAACAAACCCGTGCTGGCGATCCCTCATGATGTTGGCATCGGCCAGTCCATTAAGGATGGCCTCTTTAATAAAGTGTGCTAAGATCTTCCTTGTGATAGAAGTCAGGCTGATGGGCCTATAGTTTGCCGGAAACACATCCTCCCTTTCTTGAAGATAGGCACCACATTGGCCTTCTTCCAGGCTTCGGGCACTACACCAGAGCACCAGGAGTTTTCAAAGTTCTGTGCCAGAGGCTGGGCTATGATGCTTGCCATTAATGAATATGTTAGGTAGGGAAGTGGTTAAAAATTTGAGGTGAGAAACTAGCATATGATATGATCTGTCTCAGGAAAATGGCTGGAACTGACATTTAAAGAGGAAGAGTCCATCAGCTAGAGTAGGAAGACATTAAGAGAAAAAGGTTTTCTCAAACTGGCTAGCCTAAGTAGCAGTTTTCATCGCCCGGCAGGGAATGAAAGGCTTCAGCAGGAGGTTACCAGATATGATGACCTGCATTTATCTTTCATGTGGGAAGAGAATATGTTCCTAAGAGTCAATAAAGGTATGAAACTGGAACATATGTCCAATGTAGGCAGAACAAGCATTAGATGAAATGTAATTCAAAATTTACTGAGGAAGATTCAGGTTCATAGATTCATAGATTCATAGATTAAGGGTCGGAAGGGACCTAGTAGATCTTCTAGCCCGACCCCCCGCCAGGGCGGGAGAACAACAAAAACCCCAAAAAGAGAAATGGGACTCAAACGAGTCCAGCTAGGTGGGCATCCAGCCTCTTCTTAAAGACCCCCAGGGTAGGGGCCAGCACCACTTCCCTTGGAAG
>NW_017729022.1:12458890-12495700 GCF_001723915.1 Gavialis gangeticus
TCACAAATGTGCTCCTTGATGATCTTCTCAAAGAGTTTCCCCAGGATTGAGGTAAGACTGACGGGCCTATAGTTACCCGGGTCCTCCCTCTTCCCCTTCTTGAAGATGGGGACCACATTTGCTACCTTGGGTTTTTTAAAATGAAACCCAAACATAATATTATACCCACTCTGTTTTAAATGAAAAATGTATAGAGAAAAAATATAGATTGGGCTGGTATTTGAGTTATTAAAACAAAATAGGCATGCCCAGTGGGCCACAGATTGGTACACATCTTTCTCTAGAGTGGAAGGATTTTGAGGAAATGTTTGTTTCATGCATATTAACCACTAAACAGGTCAGTCTCCTTACCTTTAAATTCCTTTTTAACACAAAATGTACAATCCTGAGGAGCTGGTTTGTTGTATACTAACATAGTGATGCCAGATTCATAAAATCAAGTTGAGAGACTTTATGTTGACCTTGCCGGACTTTGATCAGATCCTACATTTTTTCTTTTTTTCTGATCTCTATATGCATCAGTGCTGTTAGGAAATTCGCTTCTATTGTAACTATATTTTAATAAGATGAACAGAAATCCTTAATCTTTCATCTGGATGGTAAAAATCCTTGCTTAAAATTCTCTCCTGTATCTGACCATAGTACCATTTGTGGTACATGGGATTTAAAGGTTGCCTCTGATTAAAAGAAGCAGAAGTCTTCTACAACATAAATCAAAAGAACATGGCAGTGGGGAAGGCTTTCCTCAAAGATAAGGAATACTTCTTCTGGATGGGACGCTCTTCCCTCTTGATGGCTATTTTGAATGGCCATCTGTTGTGCGTCTGTTGCAATCACACACACATTCTTAACAGTTTTGCTACCTACCCTGAATATTTTCAAAGCTGGGCCCTAACAGGCCAGTAGAGATAAAATCTAGGAAGAAAGCCTAGCCATATTGCATGTGGACATAACTGCAGTTCCTAAGCAGCAAAAAGAATTGCTTGAAGAAGTTATTATTAAGGCTCCAGATGCTGCTGGGGGAAAAAAAAAATCACCCAGTGTTCTTTTTTCCTTTTACAGAACTATTCTTCTTACTCAAAATGGGGTACATTTGGAGACCTAGATGGCTAAGTAAAATCACAACCAAAGGAACCTAGTTTAGTTCCTGAAATATGATAAACCTATCAGGATGTTGATTTCTATTTGCAAATACAAGTGCCCCTTGGACTGACTGAATGAGGAACATGCTCATGCTAAAGCACACACATTCTCGGAACATGAACACGTTTTTACATTCTAAATAATGTGACTGTTTTGCATCACATTTACTTGTAAAGTAAATTGGGAATTGAGATTCCCAATTTCAAAGCTAGTCTTATATCAGTTCCCTCATGCTGGTTTTTTATGTCCCTATCCTTTACCCATCTTTTGTCCATTTATTTTATTTTACTCAAAGGATAGTTAAGGTTAGTAGAGAGTTACACAGCAGTGAACTCTATAACCAAAGAATTCTTTTAAGTTCCTTGTGGTTCTAGGATTATAGCTTTCCAGGAAAAAATATCTACCCTCATTCAGATGAGAAAGTAGAAGATAAAGCTGCCGGTGATCTGCAAACTGTTCTCCTACTGCTGGTGACCTGCAAGCTGTTCTTCTACTTTGACAGTGGAAAGCTCCCAGACATTTAGCATTTATTTTGACCTGTCTTTGATTACAAAACCTAAGCCAGGACACACTTGGTGCTCATAGTTAAGCCGTGCCTTTTGCAGTAGCCTTTACTGAATACTCAGTAATGCTTTCCATCCTTCTTTTCTTAGTTTGTTTTTGATCATTTCACCCAGGAGTTGCTACTGCTCTGAGAGCCTGCACCCACTCATTCCTGGCAATGCACACACAACTTGTCACTGATGTAAGACACAAAAACAAAAATCTTCAGTCTCTTAATAAAAGGAGGATTATTTTCTGATATTCCTTTATAACCTTGCCCTGTTAGAGCTCTGTTAAGTTAAACTGGTGATACCTTGAGTAGGTGTCAATACAGAGATACACTGACTTGAGGAAAGCTTGGGTGGCATTGTTCCTTCCAGGAGCACAAAAACATGTTCCAAGTTTTTGGCCACATGGAGGACTGTGTAGATTGTTCCCATTGCTGAGAGGGGAAAACAGACACATGCTTCTATCTTCTTTTAGAGGTAATGGGTAACTCTGGTGGGACACAGAGGAGCAGTTCTATAAGTGTGATTGTGTGGCAGTTTGGGACATCACCACAAACTAGGTACTCAGTTTGGTTGACTGTAAAACTGGCTAAAAGCCACATTTTGCAATGCAACAGTAGTATGGATGAGAGGGATCTAAAATGCCTGGGAGGTTATGACAAGGAGTGGATTCTTGTACACCAGCGATTCTCAACAATGGTGATGTAGCACTGACAGATGTTCAGCTCCCTGGTCTAATTCATGGCACTTCACAGAAAGCATCATGAGTTAGACCAACACTCGTGACCCAACAGCTGTTCACTGTTGGACTGGGAGGGTTGGAGAATCAGGCTCCACTTTGGAGCCAATCCAGTAAGAGAGGTTGTGTGTCTGCAGTCTCTTCCCCTAACCCTAACCCTCTCTCCCAGCTCCAGTGCTATCTCAAGCAGGAGAGGAAGGTCCATTCTGGGGTTTGCCCAGCATGCACTGGAGTGGGAGGTAGGGGTGGGGGGGTGGATGGATTGGAGCCCTGCTACTTCAGCCTAGCCCTGTTCCCAGAGTGCAGCAACAGAAGTTAATGAAGGCACTCCACTTTGGAGTGCCTTTATTTGAACCCTCATCTAACGAGGGTAAATTTGTTGCACGATCAGGCACTTTTTAAGGTATTCTGCAGCTATACACTTCTGTCAGTGCATGGCTGTAGAGCAGTTTCAGTGGCCGATCACTTGACAAAACATCACTTCTGTCAGCACCCCTAGAGTTCGATGAGATCTTTTTAAGGGTGTTGCAGAGCACTGCTTAACATTAGCACTTTTAGCTATGCAAACACCTACACATTACTCACAAGATAAACCCAGAGATTTTAAATAGAAAACATTTTGACTCTCTGTGGTCTTTCTAGATCCTCTGCAACAGAAGAATTGCTGTAGTATTTTTCTATAGGCAAAAAAGAGGGAAAGCTAAGAACTTGCATTTTCTGAGGGGTGCCTTGAATCTAGAAAGATTAAAAAAACTGCTAACACTGGTGCTTACATTCTACCTCTAAAGCATGTGGGGTGAAAGTACAACTTTGGTGGTACAGTATTATTCTCAAAAGATGCTTCATTGCTGTGTTTTATTTCTGGGAATGCTGTCAGTGAAACGGCATTAAAGAGTAACATGAACTACATGTGGCACCAGAGGAGCACACATTAACTACCCACTCTGTCTCTACTGATTCTCCTTCCATTTAAACTCCTATAAAACAGATTTAATTCCATTTTAGTCAATGGAATTACATGGGTATAACATTAGTGTAAATCATAGGAGAATAGTTTTCCAAAAGTCAGATGGATCAGAAAGACATTATACATATGGGTCATGTACACATTTCCAAATGTCCTTAACCCATTAAAGTCAGGGTGAATCTTGTTTATTTCTATAAATTATTTAGCCTTGTAAATGGTTTGGTAATTATTATTATTACTTATCATGCTTTTTTCCCCCTACTCAACAGCTGCTTAATACCACGTTAGGTGAAATAGCTAATTATACCTAAACTGTTTTCTAAAATAAAGATCTAGTCTTTGGTTTTCTTTAAATATTTATTTTTATCTAGTTATTAAATTAATTTATGCAAAATTCCTGCTGATTTCATGATAACCATTCCTAATTTCCTACTATAACTGTGGGCAAATTATATTTTTCTTCTTGATTATATGTTGCTCCTTACATGTTTAGCATTCCAAAATAATTGTATCAAAGCAATTAGTAGTTCTTTGTACACAAGAGGGTAAAACAGCAAGACCTCTGAACTTCAGACCTCTTGGTTCATTTCCTATTCTACATAATGAATTCTGCTAAAGCAACACTTATTAAACTTATGAAAATTAATCACAATCCCCAAATATTTCACAAATTAGAGACATCTTTTGACATAATTTGAAACTGTATAAATAATTGGACATGCTAGTTGTTTTATTAAACAGATAACCTCGTGGTAGCTAACTTTTGATCCCCTGATTTTGCAGCTTTCATGTTCTTTAACATAGTTTCTTCTTTAATGTAATTTCCCATTTAAAAACACACAAGCACAAACTGAAGAAACAAAAAATTCTGTTATGTGGGAACTCACTGACTCCCAGCTTATGTCATTAGCTGAGTTCAGACATTCTGGGTGCATACCCATGTTACATTTAGGTAACCCTAACTAAGCTTAGGGCAATCTAAATGGCTGTGTGCAAGTATTCTCAGAACTTAGGCCACCCTAGAAATGGCATGCCCAATCTAAAGTTAGTTCTCATCAGTTGACAGCTAACTTTACATCAACATGGGTTAACTCAACCTAAAATGGGTTAATCTGACTTAACAAGTGCATGCATGCCTTCCCAGAACAGCTCATGGTTAGGAAAGCCTAGCCACTCTACACAGCTTCAGGACTATGTAGTTTTTATGCCACCAACACTAACCAACCTATTCCTCACCCCCAACTACCTCATTGCCTTGTGGACCAGGTCCCTGTTGACCCACAAAACCCACCTGGACCTGCCATCTTTCCCCCATGCACTCACCAGCACCCTGCTGGACCTCTCAACCCTTCCCCCCCACCATGACTGACTTGTCTCTGGCTGCCCATGGCTCTTCCTGGCAAGCGGCAAATGCTTGTGCAAAGTGATCTTGACTTAAACTAAGCTTCCTAAACCTGAGCCAGGTCCCACTAACACTTGTTTGCAGCCTCAGATTGTTAACACAGACCTCTACCACTTAGGGTGCAGACAGAAGTGCAGCTCCAAGCTGTAACTCAGAAAGTTTTTTGCAAACCATTTTGAGTTACAGTATTACTCCAGACCAAACAGAGGTTCACTGTTGGTTCCAGGGGAAAGGGGAATCTAGCTGCAGGCTGGGAGCCTACAGCCAGGTTCCCACAGCAACAGCCACAGCTCTCTGCCAGCGTTCGCTGTTTTCAGAATGGTGGGGGAAGGAAACAGAGGCAGCTCATTCTTGGGGCTCTCCAGGCAGTGCTGAAAGATGGGGTGGGTGAATTGGAGATGCCACCCACTCCAGAACACCTGTCCCACCTTCCAGGGGGCTGAAAAAACCCCAGACTGAACTCCCTCTGCTCTCTTTCTCTCCTCCCACTCTGAAAACAGTGACTAGCTGGGAGCTTTTCAGACACAAGTTATGGAAGATGCTACATTTTGAAATATTTTCATCTGACACCTCATGCAATGAGAGGTCAGATTTTCACCCAATCAGCCATTTTTTAAGCTGTTTGCAGCCATGCACTTGTGTTTGGTCACAGCTATCAACTGCTTTCTGTGGCTAGATTGGACATAACTCACTTCTGTCTGCACCCTTAATCTAGTAAAAGTAACTGTTAGCAGTAGTAAGCTGTTATCCTCTATGTGGATGTGACAGGGGGCCATTAAGAGGTCAGTTGACCATCAGCCTGCCCACCTCTCTAGGGCAGTCTGCTCTGTCTCACCTGCCATTACTTGATATAATTAAGTTGGTGTTAAATGCAGGAACGCATTTAATGCCCCAACACCTGGGGTGTTATATACAGCTCTGACCTGCTCTATACTGTGTCCCATGCCTCACAGATGGCATTGCAAATTGGTAACAGCTCCATCCTGAGGCTGGGCTGAACTCTGCCCCTTGCTGTGCCTCTAGCATTCTAGCCTCACATTCCACCATCTCTCACAGGGCCTCATTCATACTGCCCCTCACTGGGCCATTTCCAACCCACCATGGATATGTGCAGCCCCTTTGGGTCCCCCTTTGGCCCTACTCTACATGGCCCTTCCAGCTTTCCTACTCACATTTTGGCCGGCCCACACATAGCCCTTCTCACAACTCTTCCCCTTTCTCCTATGCAATATCTTACCACTTACTCTGGTGTCATCTCCCATTCAGATTCTTGCCTTTATCCAATATCTGGCACCCCAGCTCCTGCCCCCATATACCTCCAACTGCATACCTCCCCTTTGCATCCATCCATCACAGACAGAATCTTTATGGAATTTAGCTACCAAACTCTGATGAGTCCCTAGTAGTCATAGGCATGGACAAACAGACAATTTTTAGAGCTCTCTAACTTAGCCAAATGTGAATAGTTTTTCATATGGATGGCAAAAGGCAAAATGCCTAATATCAATTTAACATTCCCCTGTCCCCCCACTGATGTAATATTTCAACTTCTTGCTTGAAAGGAGCATGGAAGCACCTCAGCTTCTCATTGAAACAGATTTTTTTTACAAGAACAAAACAACAATATATTTCCTAATAATATTCTTGGAAAAGGGTGAACTATTAAGCTTTCCAAAAAAAAAAAAAAATCAAGCTGAGGCAAATGCCCAGCGTGCAAAATTTAGTCTTACTGGCTGAAGGTTAGAAAAATTCAATGCATTTGAAAACAGGATCTTATGAAAAGAAGTGCTGGGCAATTTGAAGTGTAGGTGTTACTATCTCCATTTCCTATAATTAGGTGTTTGGTTTATTTGGGTTTAGCATATACACTGATAAAACACCCCTGGTAGGAAAAAAAAGAAAGAATTACCTTTTTTGTCCAATAAAATGCTGAGAAAACATTGGAAATAGTTATTTCATTCATATTGACTTCACCTCTTTCCCAGTGCAGTTTGTTTATATAGGTGAAGTTCCTGCTCCCTAGTTTGTGTGTAAATTTAATGCACACATGACATTTTGTACCTTCCCAACTGGCAGCAAATTTTTACATTTCTAATGGACGCTCTACAGACCTGGAACTTTGTTTGCACTCAGGGGATTTAAAACAGTACTGTACTATAAACTGTGGGCACAGTTTGAAAGAGTGCTTCATCATGGGAAGCCTCAGAAAAATATGTCTGTTATCATCAGAACAGGATTGGCATAACTGTACAGACAGCACAGGTGATTACCTGGGGTGGCAAATTGTAGGGGGCAGCAAAAATGGTGCTCTAGGAAGGCAAACAGAACAAGCACTTGGCTGAGCTTGGGCTTGGTATGAGGTCTTTGCAGCAGCAGAGCAGGTGGTAGCTCAGGTAGGACAGGGGCAGTAGGAAGAGGAACAGAAACTTCTGTGTTATGTCAGAGAGTGGTGTCATGACCTGGCCACTCAGAGCTCTATATGCCATGTCTTCATGGGGCTGGGGTTAGAAGCATCGTGATCTACCCCTGCTGGTGCATGGGGAACTCTGGAAGGGCTTCTGAGGCTACTGTGGGCTGGGGCACAGTGGCACAGAAGCCATGTTTGGCTTCCTGAGCCTTTGGGGACATAGCAGCTGTGCATATGTTTTGCTTCTAGGTGCAGAGATAGCCAGGGAGCATCCTAGGGGCTCTGCACACTGCCTCTGACCACAGCTGCCATCTCTGGTGACTACTCCGCAGCCCCCACACCCTCCTGATGACATGTAGGTGGCTGCTGGTGTGGAGGCTTCAGCCAGCCAGCTCCAGGCTCCAGCAATCTTCCTCTCTGGGAAATGCTGGGACTGTGTTGTCTGCAGCTGCTATTTAAGGGCCTGCCTGATGTCAGCTCCTGGAATGAAAAGGGAGAGCAGCAAAATGTTGTTTGCCTAGGGCAGCAAAAATCCTTGTCCCAGCCCTGCGTCAGGATTTTGTTGGTGTTCACATGCAAATACTGTAAAGGTAGGATACCCTGAGTCAGGAAAAATGACTGGAACTGTTTAACAGCTGCAGTGTAAAACCTGTATGTGTGGATGTGTCTGCATGTATATAACAGCCAAAACCAGATACCACTAGTGCTATAGCAACTTTGTCAACTTATGAGACTGTCAGAAGCTTAAAAGAAAAAAAGTTGAGATGGATACAGTAAAACTTACATCCACCACACTATTACATAGTCCCCATATCCTTGTTATAGAATCGTAGAAAATTAGAGCTGGAACCTCAGGAGGTTGTCTAGTCCAAGCCCCTGCTCAAAGCAAGACCATCCCCAACTAGATCATTCCAGCCAAGGCTTTGTCTAGCTGGGTCTTAAAAACTGCCAAGGATGGAGGTCCAAAACCTCTCTGGGTAACCTGTTCCAGTGTTTTACTATCCTCCTAGTGAGAAAATTCTTCCTAATATCTAATCTAAACTTCCCTTGCTGCAACTTGAGACCATTGCTCCTTGTTCTGTCATCTGCCCTAGTGCATGGGATTGTTCCATCCTAAGTGCAGGACTTTACACTTCTCCTTATTTAGGCTCATGAGATTCCTTTTGGCCCAGTCCTCCAATTTGTTTAAGTCACTCTGATTCCTAGCCCTACCCTCCAGTGCATCTACTACTCTCCCCAGCTTGGTGTCATCTGCAAACTTGCTGATGATGTACTCTATGCCAGGTCATTGCTGAAGATATTGAACAGAAGCAGCCCCAGGACTGACTCCTTAGGCTCTCCACTTAATACCAGGTGCCAACTAGACATCGAGCCATTGATTACTACTGTCTGAGCCTGATGCTCCAGCCAGGTTTTTATCCACCTTACAGTCCATTTGTCCAGCCTGTACTTCCTTAGCTTGCTTGAGAGAATGCTACGGGAGACCATATCAAAAGCCTTGCTAAAATCAAGATATAACACTTCCACTAGTTTCCCCACATCCACAGAGCCAATCATCTTATCATAGAGGGCAATCAGGTTGGTCAGGCATGACTTACCCTTGGTAAATCCATGCTGACTCTTTCTAACCACCTTCTCCTCCAAGAGCTTAGAAATAGATTCCTTGAGGACCTGCTCTATGATTTTTCCAGGAACTGACGTGAGGCTGACTGGTCTGTAGTTCCCTGGAACCTCCTTTTTCCCTTTCTTAAATATGGGCGCTATGTTTGTCCTTTTCCAATCATCCAGAACCTTTGCTGATAGACATGAATTTGTCAATGATGATGGCCAGTGGCTCTGCAGTCACATCAGGCAACTCCCTCAGCACCCAGGTGCATCCCATCCAGCCTAATGGACTTGTATATGTCCAGCTTTTCTAAATGGTCCTTAGCCTATTATTTCACTACTGTTGGCTTCTCACCTCCTCCCCAAACTGTGCTGCCCGATGCAGTAGTCTGGGAGCTGATAGTGCCTGTAAAGACTGAGGTGGAAAAGACATAGAGTAATTCATCCTTTTTCGCATCTTGTGTCACTAGGTTGCCTCCCTCATTCAGTAAGGGAGCAACACTTTCCCTGATCTTACTCTTGTTACTGACATACTGGTAGAAACCCTTCTTGTTACCCTTCACATCCCTTGCTAGCTGCAACTCCAATTGTGCTTTGGCCTTCATCCCTGCATGCCCGGGCAATATTGTTATAATCCTCCCTAGTTGTTTGTCCAAGTTTCCACTCACAAGCTTTCTTTTTGTGATTTAGTTTGCTGAAAAATTCCCCAGTAAGCCAAGCTGGTCTTCTGTCATACTTGCTACCTGTTCTACACATTGGGGTAGTTTGTTCCTGTACTCTCAGTAAGGCTTCTTTAAAGTACAGCCAGCTCTCCTAGATTCCTCTCCCCCTCAGACTGCCTTCCCAGGATATCTTGCCCATGAGTTTCCTGAGTGAATCAAAGTCTGGTTTTCTGAACTAAAGGGTCTTTACTCTTGCTCTCCTTCCTGCCTTTCCTCAATCATCTCATGGTCACTGCTGCCCAAGGTGCCATCTACTACCACATTCCCCACCCATTCTTCCTTGTGAGCAGCACATCAAGAAAAGCACGGCCCCTAGTTCGCTGCTCCAGCTCTTGCACCAGGAAGTTGTCCCCAACATTCTCCAGAAACTTCCTGGATGTCCTGCACACTGCTCTTTTGCCCTCCCAGCAGATGTCAGGGTGATTGAAGTCCCCCATGAGAACTAGGGCCTGTGATCTGGAAACTTCCACTAGCTGTTTGAAGAAAGCCTCATCCACCACTTCTTGTTGGTCTGTAGCAGATACCCACCACGACATCACCCTTGTTGCTCTCTCCTCTGACCCTAACCCAGAGACTTTTCAACTGGAGCTCTGAGCAATCATATGGCTCTTTTACATAAAAAGTGCAACTCCTCCCCCTCTTCTCCCCTTCCTGCCCTTCTCTTCCTGAACAGTTTGTACCTATCCATGACAGTGCTCCAGTTATGCAAGCTATGGTAACGACAATAACACCTCCCCTGTTGCCCGCTTCTGCCCCTGTTCCTTCAGGTCACTGACTTTCCCCACTTACCTCTGGATCTTGGTCTCCATCCCCAAGAAAACCTAGTTTAAAGCCCTTCTCACTAGATTAGTGACCCTGTCTGTGAAGATGCTCTTCCCTGTCTTCATAAGGTGGAACCCATCTCTTTCCAGCAATCTTTCTTCTTGGAACATCATCCCATGGTCAAAGAAGCCAAATGCCTGCTGGTGATACTACCTGCACAGCCAGGCATTGATCTGCAGGATGCACCCACTTCTGCCCGGGCCTTTTTCCTTGACTGGAAAGATCGAAGAGAACACCACCTGAGCCCCCATCCCCTTCACACTTGGACCTAGAGCCCTGTAGTCACTTTTGATCTTCTCAGGGTCTTCCCTGGTAGTATCATTGGTGCCCACATGGATGAGCAGCATGGGGTAGTAGTCAGAGGGCCAGATAAGTCTTGGTAATACCTCTGTGACATCTTGGTTCTGGGCTCCGGGCAAGCAGCAGACTTCCCGAGACAAACATGTCAAGTTGGCAGGTGGATCCCTCTGTCCCCCACAGAAGGGAGTCTCCAGCCACCACCACCTGTCGCTTCTTCTTGGTGATGATGGTCTTGATCCTTTACCCACCTTGGGGAGGCCTGTCCTGTCCTCCTCCACCAATGGAACATGCTCCTTGCCCTCTGTTGCTAGGGCTGTATATCTATTCTCCAGATGAACTGCTGCAGGTAGAAATGAAGATTTCTGCTTGCTGCCAGAGGTCACAAGCTTCCAGTTTCCAACTTGCTGTGCAACCATGTCCTCTCCCTTCTCTAGCGCTGCTTCTGGCATTTCTTCCTTCATAGTCCCAGAGGTCTCCTCCAGCATCAATCAATGAACTCCTCATGGCAGAGGATGTTTGGGAGCCTCACCACCGCCTCCTGTACCTCTCTTGCCTGTTCCCTGAGAGAGACGACCAGGAGGCACCACTCACATCGCAGGCACTCCCCCACCTGGCCTGCACTGAAAGGAACCTGCAAGCCGCAGTCTCCACAGCACCAAACCTGGACCTGGATGGAAGCCTCAGTGGTGAGCGGTCCTGCCTGGACAAAAACCTCACAGGTGTAAGCAGAGGCAGTGGCAGTGGCTCTGGCATTGCAACATCCTCTAGCCACTTCCTTGAGTCTCTTAATCTGCCTCTTCTCTCTTATTGCCTTTGTTCCAATCATACCTTCCCTAGTGAACTCACCTGGAACTGGCCTGCTTACCCCAAAGGGTTCCTTCTTCCCTGCTTCCTCACACAAAGCTGAAAGACTCTCCCTTCAAAGGGGCAGGAAGCAAATTGACCAGCAAACCGCCCAGGAAACTGCCTGCAACTGCTTGCCTTGTTTGCCAGCTCCCTGGCTGTTGGGGGAATCTGCTTTTATATCCTGCTGGGCCTGGACTAGCTCCATCCCCTCATTAGGGTGTCTGTCAGGCACAGGCAGCAATCACTCAGCCATCACTCGGCTAGCAACACTCCCAGCTTCTCAGAGTATACATCCCAGACACACACACAGGCCAAACAACACTCAGCAAACCAAAGGCACGGGCAGCTCTGGATCACTTACCTTCCCTGGGCAGGATCTGGTACCTGGCTTCTCTTCCCTGTTCCTCCTCTCGCTCCCAGCAAACTACCTGGAAACTGCTTGCCCTGTTTCCTGCCCTGTTTGATGGCTTTATAGGGCAAAACTAGAAAAAATGGTGCCAATTTGAGAGCAAATGGGAAAGAGTTAACACTGGACCTTTTCCCTTCCTGCTTCCTGATAGGTACAGAGAAGCTGGCATCCATCTTGTAGCACAGTGACTTCATGAAAAAGGCAGTTCTACACCATGACTTTGGAACAAAGCTCTTTTTTTACATTCAACCTTCCAGAAAGAAGGTTTGTCTTATTTGAAGGCATGTGTCATACCACAAAACACAGTACTTTTTACAAGAAAAAGAAGGTAGCTGTTATACTTTGAGGGCAGTCCTAGAGACACTTGAATCTTGTAATGCTGTTTCATATGCATTTGATGAATATGAAAAGAATTGGAAGGATGTTATATATTTTTGCAGCAAGCAACATGAAAAAAAAACCCATGGGAAAGTTTGTAAAGTGCCAAAATTCAACTCATTTGTTCTTGTTGACCCTTTTTTGTTTGCTGGCTGGTATTATAAAAGAAGGATTGAAATGTTCAGAACATTTCCAAGATGTGGTTAATTTTGTAATGTATCCTGGAGCTCTCTTTAATATTTATGTCACCCCAAAAGAAAGTATTTAGCTGTTTGGTCACAATGTTGGGTTGAGCCCCCTGTCACATAGAGCCATAATGTTGGGTTGAGCCCCCTGTCACCAATGCTCCAAAATTAAGGCAGTAAATGTTCTGATCAAAATCTGGCAGCCCTTTATAGTTTTCTCAACAATGCAGATGCCAAAGGCAAGAAATATGAATTCCTGTAGAAGTACATAACAGTAATCTGAAGAAAAACAAACTGTTTTGTCTTTTAATGGTTTTTTTTATTATTATTACTGAATATGTAATGCCAGTGATTGACATCATGAAGTGCTTGGAAACTGAGAAGACGTATATACATCAAGTTTTCCATAATCTAGGAGTCAAAGCAAAGGTTCTCTTTGCAAGCAGAACCACAGAAGGTTTTTCCAAATTTGGAACAACAACATGTACTTGGCTGAAGTACTTGCCTTTAGAGGAGCAACAAGACACAGAAGGAAACTTGTTTTACAGATCACGTATGGCAAGTGACTTTGCTTCACGGCCAGATATATTTCATCTTCTGAGCTGAGATTTGAGAACAGCTCATCTACTCTGCAGTACACAACACAAGTTATTCATCTGTTTTGAAGGGTGGAGTTTATCTTTGAACTTTGAAAACGTCTCAACTTTGAGACATGAAAAAGTACAAGGGCAATTTACAGAATGCCATTCTGAAGCAATTCTGTACAGTTTTTCGATTCATGTTTTCTGGAAAAGAAGTCAACAGCAGTGGCCCAAGTTCATTCACTCTGTATAGCAGATGTTGATTTTACCTGTGTCCATTGAACAAAAAAGCATATTCAAACAATCAAGGAAGATATGCATTATGCTTTATTTGTAAACTTCTCTTTTCCTTAAAGATGGAAATTACATTTCTTGACTATATTCAGATTGTACTTCTTAATATATCAGGATATTTGTTATGAAAATAGCACAGTCTATTTAAATTATAATATGGTGTGAATTATAATTGTATTATTTAAAATTAGCACATTTTAATAGTAAAAATATAGGTTGAAAAACATGTAGGTCTACTTCTAGAAGAGGTATATGAAATGCACTGAATCCTAAACAGTACAAAGCTTAAATTAGCATGTAACTCATTTTAAAAACTAGAATAGAAATAGAAATGCATCTTATTTAGACAAGAATTTGGGAAGTACTAAAATAAAACCTTTTCATCATGGTATATAAAAACACGCATCCCAAAAAATCCTGATTTTTGGACATCTTCATAGAATTCAATAACGACAAAGCAAAACCACCCAAAAATAAAATTAATAAATACTTAAAAGCAGAAATCCCATTGATGATGAAACTTTTGAATTATGAATCCAGGATTGGAATGATCTGTGTTTATTCTCAAGTATGGAACATTTTTCTTTTGACACAAGCACATGCAGGAATACAAGGCAAAGATCACAACAACACACTTAAATTAAGAAGTGAATGAGATCAAAGTGCCTTTTGTTAAATTCCTGGCAGGTTCACTTATTTGGCAGACATAGCCTCAGCGTGGGAATCCATCTTCAAGAACAAGGGAGGGGCCGCATTCATTTAGTGAGACCTCCCAACCTGAGAGCTTCTTGTGGATCCATCATGAACTAAAAGGCCTCTGCTCTGGTGGGCTAGGCATGATTCCAGTTTATTGCATGGTTTCAGATAGTTCTGACTTGGGCTGCCTATAAAGTTAAGACAGTTATTTATACTGAATGAACATGGGTAAACAGCACCATTAAGTAAATTGCTATATTGTTTAAATTCTGAATTAAACAATTATAGAGGAGCAGACTCAGGGGATCTATACCCAGGAGCTGTTTCAGGGGAGATAAGTGAGCTGGGGGCTCTTTTCTGCACACACCATCTCTCCTTCTCTTCAGAAGGAATTGCTGTAATTGGATAGCTCCTTTTTCCATGAGATGTTGGGCTGCCAACTCCTTTTCCCAGCAGGTGACAATTGATCTGACTCTAAACCTACAGAGTGTGAGAGGGCACCTGGGAGTTTGTTGTCCTCTTCCACTGACCACTGTTGTGACCCTCTTCCACTGACCACGCTGGACATCAGAGACACATTCAGAATCTCACGTCTTGTTTTCTGTGACCATTGCAGCATGGTTTATGATACATGCAGAGTAGGGAAGGGGATAAGACAGACAGTTGGAAGTGGGTGTAATGGTACTTGGTAGTGAGGGAGACAAGTAAGAAGTATGAAGTTGACAACAATGATTTGCAGTCAAGAGGGCTGCTGCAAGTTCTCACACCTAGGCTAGAGAAAAGAACTCTGGGACATTGCATTTCTGTAGCTTTCTGTTAAGAGGAAGAATGATGAGAGAAATTTCCCTAAATTGTGAGAGTTCTGCCCAAGGCAGAGCAGTCAGCTCTCAGACATTTTTAGCATTTTTTCCTGGGTAAGCCTGGAAGAGGAAAGAAGCAAAATCAAGAAAAAGAGGGGAAATGAGAGTCTCTGGTGTAGGGTTACCATATTTCCAGGTCCAAAAAGAGGACACTTGTTGGGAGCGGGGGGAGGGGATGTGTGGGGGGGCAGGGAGAATATGATGGGCGGGGGCAGTAACATGTTGGTGTCCTACCCCTGCCCATTCTTTTGCCTGTCACTGACAAGCTACCCCCCAGCACTGCTGCTGCTCCTCACTCTGGATCCATTGACTCCAGCCCTGCCAGTGCCCCTCACTCCCCCCTGCCCCCACCTCTTACTGGTGCCCTTCACTCCTGACCCACAGCCCCCTGGTACTGCCAGTGCCCTGCAGTCACCCGTCACATCCCCCATGCCCCTCACTCCTGATCCACAGCCCCTGCACCCCTCCCAGCCCTGCCAGTGCCCCTCACTTCTGACCTGCCGCCCCCTGCCCTGCTGTTGTCCCTCACTCCTGACCCACAGAGCCCTGTCCCCCAGCCCTGATGCCCAAGCAGCTCCCACAATGTGCTCACACTGGTTCTCTCTCTCTCTCTCTCTCTCTCCCCCCATGGTTGCTGGAGCCGGCATGGGGAGCATGTGACCCCGGCAGTCAATCACCTTGACCACTGATCCCAACCACGAGCAGCCAGCCTGGGAGAGCAGGAAACTTGGACATTTGCTCTTATTTTATAAACCCACCCAGATGCAGCACAGGCATCCAAAAAAGAAGACATGTCTGGGAAAACCAGGACGTATGGTAACCCTACTCTGGTGCAGTTCTAAAAGATCCAGCACAGAAACTTGCAACCAATGGAGAAGAGGCCTTTTCTGGCTTTAAGCCATTTTTGCACCCTCAGAATTTTGATCTGCTTCTAGAGGATGGATAATTTGACAGGGCTTTGGAGTTATGTTGCTTCCCTGGGCTTTCCTATGGGCTGTAGCACTGTGTGGAACATCTGCATACCTGACTTTGCTCCCGGAATTTAGTCCAGGCCTGACCCCACCCTGTCTCCAGGGATTTGTTAGCAGATCTTTGTATGGGAGCCTTATGTGTATGTTCCAAAGTGCTTGCATGGGGTGGAGGTCTTTTTTTTCTGTATATGGTGCTTTTAGGATCCTTTTATGTAAATGGCCTGTAAAATGGGTATCCAGGCCTTAGTGAGGTCAGATTCCAATCCTATTACAGTTACATTGATTCCACTGGGGACAGGATTATGTGACATGTAAGGGCCAGGCAGCATTGAAAAACTCATGATCATGAGAATTAGCTGAGAAGACCTGATTCAGAGAGTAATCTAATAGTTTGATACATTACTTTTTCAATCTCTCAATAGACTATTCTTTGGTAGAGCCTGTTTGTATCTTTTAGCTCCTTTCTATCTTTGTCTTCAGTTCAAATAGTTCAGCATCTAACTTGAGTTGTAACTCAGTGGAAGAAGAGAGGCAAAATGCATCCTGTTTGTTATGCGCTGGTCACTTTGACAGAATAAGCCTGTGAAATACATATCTTTAAATGATAACCCTGGTCTTTTTATCAGGACAACTTGAGCTATGGCTTGCCCTTAACATGGTATTATTGTCCTTGATGATTAATTAATGTGGTCAAGTATAGCTCTGGGTGCCAAAGGGATTTACTATTTAAATTAAGACTTGGCAGCATGTCAGTGTAATCCCCTGGCATCTCTTAGTGAGGTCAGATTCCAATCCTATTACAGTTACATTGATTCCACTGGGGACGGG
Organism: Gavialis gangeticus; assembly: GCF_001723915.1. Taxonomy (NCBI): domain Eukaryota; kingdom Metazoa; phylum Chordata; order Crocodylia; family Gavialidae; genus Gavialis; species Gavialis gangeticus. The sequence goes on from NW_017729022.1 coordinate 12,475,597, forward strand.
CTTAGATTCTGGGGTTGAATCAATACGTTCAATGATGTCCTGATCCAAGATTTGTTGTAGCTTCCCTGTTTCTGTTCTACAGAGAGCAATTGGGGTCTGGCACAAGATGACATTTAATTGGTGCCTGGAGGGAATCCCTTAACTTAGTTTTCTTAACATCTAGACACACCTAGGACCATTTGCCCCCAGGACACTTTCTGTCATTCTGGCAACATAAAGGGACTTGAAAGTGGATACTCATTTTACAGGCCATTTATATTGCCGCTGCTATGTGAAAAGGCTTTATGGTAAATGAAAAGAAGAGACTTAGGCTTGCAGGATGTGTCTGCTCTCTGTGCTCCTGATTCAAGAACTCCTGTGTTTAGAATTGCCAAATCTAGGATTTTGGACTCCCACTGAGAGAAAGTGAGTAGGGCTAAGTCTCTATTCAACTAAAGGAGTTATGACTTCAAGAGGCACTGTTTTCTATCCCATGAGCATAGCTCTAGTAAGGAATAAACAATGATAGTGAAAGTAAGTGCTTTTATTGCCCATAAGAATAGTCCATGCATTGCAGTTAGCCTGGATGCTCCTATTCTACCTGTATAATAGTTATAAATTTAAAGTTAGCAGTAGAGTTCTTTTGTAAAACTTACCACTGATTCTGACAAGTTGCATTTTTCAAAGTGGTTAAACTTACCACATAGGTAGCAAGACTGACAGGACACTAGCAAATAACCATCTCTAAGATAGATGTACTATGACTAAGATGTTAGGTAAAATAAAAACTTTCATTTCCCAAACTTTCACTCCACCTGAACCATTAACCAACCATTCTTGAGTTATATAAGAAGCTTGGAGTGTTTTAAAAACCAGTTTTGACTTGTATTCCCTTCTGTGGTTCTTGCTTTTGAGAAGACCAGGACACTGTACAAAACCCTATGTTCAGCATTGCCAACCCCACCATGCCAAAAATCATGAGATGCACTCTTTAAAAAAATCAAGAGATTGGCATATAAATTATGAGATACTATTCTTGAAGTGTGTGTATATGGGGAGTGGGGGCTATTTGTGAAGGTGTGAGGGGCTGTGGGTGTGTGTGGGGTGTTTGGAGACCAGGGATGGAGGGTCCCTGCACACCCTGGCAGGATGCGGGTTACTGTGGGACTGGAGTGAGAGGCAGCAGCAGGGCTGGGGTGGGCTGTGGCTTGGGAGTGAGGAGCAAACACACAGACATCACCCAGTGGAGGGGAAGGGTCAGGGGGAGAGCCAAGGGGTATGGCGGGGGCAGGAGATCAAGGCCCCCATGGTAAGGGTGGGAGTGAGGCAGGAGCAGGGGCTGGGGTGAATGGGGCCCCAGGACTGGGGCGGGCCATCCAGAGGTGCAGGGAGGGCATGGTTACCCGCAGCTGCATGCAGCCCTGGGGGAGACATGGGGGGCATGAGCCCCCCATGGAGCACAGGCAGGCTGCCCACTGGAGACGGGCTCTGCACCATGCTGACTTTGCCCCAGGAGCTCAGCCATGTGATGCCATTGCCACCTGCCAGGTGGCAGGGGATGCAGGGTGCACTGGCTGTGAAGCACATTACCTGCCCACCCAAGCACACTGGCATTGCATGGCTGAGCTCCCATGGTAAAAAGGCAGCAGGTTGCAAAATGCACACAGTACATGTGAAAAGGTTTTCCATGCTGCATATTTGTAGCACAAAATCAAAATGAGATACCAGGAAATCCCACTTATAAAAAGGTTGGGCAGCGCACATGGCTATAGTGTGTGCCACCTTTGACTGGAGCCTGACCAGCCAGAGCCACACTCCAGTTGCTGGCCAGGCTCCAGATGCCTGGATTGCCACCGCTACAGCCTCAGAAGCCCCAGGTAAGGCTGCAGGGGCCAGCCCAGGTGCTGGCCCCAGCTTCCCTCACCCCACTCGGGGCAGTTTGCTGCATGCCAGAGCACATGTGCAGGGGGGTTCCCTGGAGACAAGTAGCAGCAACACACAATGTGCCACTGCTCTTTGTCCCCAGGTAAATGTGTGTACATGCTCAAGGGGACGCATCCAAATGGTTTAAAATGTGTACTGACGAGAACCTATATAGGCAGCCCATTGGACCGTTTTTCAGGGAATGATCCTTCAGTAAAGAATGGGATCACCAGCTAGCCAAACTGAGCTTTAAATACAGACTTTTTAATATATAGTTTGTATATTAAATTATACATTAAAACTTTTTGGGAGAGGGTCCAGCAGAAATGAAAGACTTAGTTGATCCTAGCTGTTCAGTGCCTCTGAAAATCAGGGCAATTTCCTTAGAGGCCTACCTCTGGATGTGGTAGCCTGAATTTAGGCACAGAAGGCAATACTGCCACCTCTTATGATTTTAAATGTCAGTCTTGTGATACTTGGTGCTTTCTTTAAAGACCCATTTCACAGAGCTGGAAAAGCTTGATATTTTTTGGCTAATAATGTTTCTGATTATAGAGAAAAACTACAAAATATGGTGTGTACGTACTGAAAAAACAAATAAAAAGCCCCCAAATTATGATTTTACAAGGATCTCATGATTTTTGAGCAAGCCTCATGATATTTTGAGCATGACTCACTATTTTTGAAGGGTTGGGGTTGTCAATACTGCACATGTTAATCATCATTACCTTGTAAATTAGTCACAGCAGGGACATACATTATATTGCTGAACTATAAGTGCATTCCTTCTTCCAAGGAGATTTAACTTAAATTGAATTTTATTTACAAAAAAAGAAATAAACAGTGAAACCACAGACAATACTATAACTTTCACTCTGTCCTACAAACAGAGGAAATATAGAGTCATTAAGGGATAGAGGATAAATCATGTAATAATATCCAGCATAAAGAGAATGTTTGTTTAGAGTGTCTACAAACTCAGATTTTGTTCCTTGTTAACTGCCTCAAAGTAAATATTTGTCATTGTAAAGTACTCAGATTAATAAATAAGATATTGAAAAAAAATGATTATGATGGGTTTCTTAAGCAGAAAGGGAAAATGGGCCAAAGATGATGGAAATGGATATATGCATCTCCACAGCTGGGAGGGCAAACAGCAGATTTTTCTTACTGTAAACAGATGAATTAATCACATTTCAAAAACAGAATTAAAAGGGAATCTACAGCTGGGAGAGGTACCCAAAGGATTTTTCTTTCTATGCATATTTGAATGATAATTTGAACTATATCTTTACAAAGGTTGCAGCTGAGTGGAAGACAGCAAATGAAAAAATGGGCAGGGAAGGAATGTGGAAAATCAGTATTTGTAATTTTAAATATTAATTTATTTGGGATTAGCTTGGTGACTGGGGACAAGCTAATGGAGAGCAGACAGCATTTTTAGACCTATGGCTTGAATGAAAGTTTAAGAGAAAAGCTGTATCTATTTAACAATATTGAAACTGGCACCTTAAAACAGCTTTGGAGCTGTAGGTGACAGAAGGACAGATTTGGATATTGTTATTCACACAGTAGGTACCACTTACTCCTCAAATTACTTTATTGCCTCTGCTAAGTATTAATGACAGAACACTGCTGTGTATGGGTATCAGTAGTATGGTTTCAATCAAGTTTCATCCATACAGTTCCTTGACAACCATTCCTTTGGGTTCCTGAGTTTGGTGGGGTTGGGTCTTTAGCAAGGGTTTTTATTCCTTTTTTCAGAAGAGGGATTGCTCACCAGGTATTCCAAGTATTTGCTGTTATATGGGAAGAAAAATGTTAAGATATGAAAATAGTGTTGTGTATTCTCTTCCTTTTACTTGCAGTTCAAAAATATAGTTAAGGATAGTGTATGCAGCAAAAGCGTAATAACTCTTTTCCTGTAACAGTTGCTGGCTACTTTAGAGGCTTGGAGTCAGATGTTGATTAGATGAATTACAACTTAAACTCTCCTAGTATAAACCATGCCATGCCCCAGGCTTCTCAAAACAATGCTCCCTATTTTAACCCATAATGGGTAGTTGGATTCAGTAAATGGCCTAATCATGGCAACATAAATATTTATGGGAGAAGTTTCTCAATTAAGGTATGAGCTTGTTTAGATGCTATCAGCTAGAAAGGGCTTTCCCAAACAAGAAAATTACTGTTAAGAGACATTAGGAAATGGTTAAAGTCCAAGGGACTAAAAGGTCATTGAGCCTTTAACATGCAGAGGCTATTATGGTGGAAACTTTGCTTGCTATTAGTTTTTACACATCTTCAGTTTTAAAGGATCCATAGTTGCAGAATAGAAAGTAATTTTGTTTCTCCTTTGAACAATAAAACACCCTTGCATCTCTGCATATCAGACTCTCTAACCCAAGTGCTTGGCTTTGTTTTAGGAGTGGTGTGTTTCTTGGAGAGAATGATGATTAATGTCCAAGTGCTGAGAAACTTTTTTACTGCTTAAAGAGCATCCCCTTGTTTACATCTACAGAGATACTTGTAAAGGAAGGTGCTGCTCAAGATGAAGGTGTCCTAACGAATGATCTGAAAAGACATGGAGCATTCTGATCTTGGTTATCTCAAGGTAAATCTTGAGTGATTTTATTGACTTCAGTAGATTCGTGCTGGATTTATCCCAGTGTAATAAAGGTTAAAATGTATCCCTGAATGTGTAATTTCGAAGTCATCTCACAGTGAAAGAGCTGTACAAAATTGGAAATGTGGAATATAGGCAGAACCATTACCCTGGGAAAAGGGTATGTGATCTCTATGGGGCTTCATTAATCTACTAAACAGTGTGTGTGTATGTCTGCCATATGGTATTTTACTTTAAAGGTATAACACCAAAAAAAAAAAAAAAAAGAAAGAAAGAAAAAAAAATGCTCTACAAGCCCTCTGCCTTGGAGCAAAATCCATATCTTTTAAAACAGTCCAATTAGAAAATATGTGGTGCATGTAAAAATACTTTAAATGTCATAAATGAAGTTATTAATTATCTCTGATTATCTTTTTGAAGTTAGCAGCTGCAAGGAGTTTCAGGGCAGGCTTTAGTGCAAGGGGTCAAATATTACAACATTTTTATAACAAAACCAACACTTATTTGTTAGTTGATATCAGCTGGCAACCAAATTATGGTTTTATACATGAAGCTGGCTTTTGTTCACTTAGAATGCCTAGTATAGCCAAGAGCATGGAAAATCCTTCCCAAACATCACAGCTGTAGCATAACCACAGGACAGCTACACACCTGAAAAAATATGGAGTATAAAAAGGGTGTTCACTCTTATATAATTACATGCATGAGGTGGAAAAATTAAAATAATGCAATATTTATTATAACAAACATCAGATTTTATGATTAAATACTCCCCGTAACTAACCTCTTGTTGAATAGTGTTCCAGCTAACATGGCCTTACAGTGTAAATACAGGAACAATGACTTCTTGGAAGAAAGGGGAATCTGAGAGCTTAAGGAGCTGAGGATGAAATGATACAAAATACCCACTGTATCATCACTGAAGACTTTGGTTAACAGAACCAAAATGGTAACAGGGCATTCGAAAGTGGCTGTGGTTCCCACTCTACTGGGAGCCCTGAGCAAGCCAAAAAAACAGCAAAACTGAGTAGTCAACAAGACAAAAAGTGTGTGAGCTGTGTTAATTTTGCCCATCGCAAACAGCCTTCATCAGTGGGACTACTGCAAAGCCTGAGCCCAGTTCATAGTTACCTTTCTGGAGAAGAAAGGTTATCAAAGTGGAACCATCCTCTCTCTTTCCTTGAGGACAAATCTTCACTCACATACAAGAGTTCCCACTGGTCCCTTTCAATTCCTAATATCTGAGACCTTAACAATCATAACTGAATGAATGAATCCTTACAACATCCCTCTTGTAAGGATGGTTGCATTGTCCACCTATAGTTGTAGAACTTTCAGTGTTTCTATCTATTCTGCTGGGTGTATGGGGTGTGTCTGTGGTTTCTCATTTGCAAGATAGGAAAAGACCCTCCAAGACTGTGGCCTGTGGGATTATTACCAGAGGCTATAGCTAGCAGTGTTAAGTTCTTATGCCTCTGAACAGCTTCCTCTCTTTCTTATTACATCATAGAACAGGGGTCGGCAACATTTTGGGGCAGAGAGCCAAAAACACCCACAACCTCAACTTGTAAGATGTTGGTGTGCTAGGGCCAGACAGTGGGGGAGCCATGACTGGCCCAATTCTTGTTATGGCAGCACAGTCCCAACCCCTTCTCTGTTGTCCAACCCAAGGCACGAGTGCCAAGCAAAATGCCTTTGAGTGCCATACTCTGGCACCCATGCCGGGGGGTTTCCTACCCCTGTCATAGAACATAGCATGCAGCTGACTGTGTCCTCACTGTTTTCCTCATTTCCTACTGCCTCCAAACTCCATTGGCCTTCTTTGGCAGAAATGGCAGTGGTAGAGGAGGATAAGTTAGTAATAGGCTCTCCTGAGTGGCTACGGTGAATGATACCGTAAAAAGACAACCATCCCTTGCAGCCATTTTTACCCTCTACCCACTTTTTCCTCACTTGCAATCCTTGCCAAAATCACTAGAGGGTTTTTTTATGGGATTTAAGTAAGGAAAGCATGCTGCAGAGATGATGTTTTCCTTGTGTTTAGCTCCATGGGTTTAGCTTCCAAAAATGTTGTCTCCCCTGTTGTCACAGAAGCAGAGGAGGAGATTCTTGGCCTAACTGTTCCCTGCTCTAATCTGTGTAAGTATTGCAGTGCTTCAAAGCATATTTTAAAACAGCCAAACTTTGACTATAGCCCATCTTATTTTGCAATTCCATTTTATTTTTTTTTAGACAGATGGTTTCCATAATGTTTAGTGCTATTCAGCATTCCTGTGAGGGGATGTGACTGGGCACATGGGTAGTGGGAGGAGGAGGAGGACGACAGGCAGGGAGCCAGTCCTGAGGGACTGGGACAGCTTACTGCACTGTGCTTGCCAATGTGGCAACTCATCCAAAGAGAGAGACAGTTCATCAGTAGCAACCACATTATTACTTAGACTAGGTTTACCTACCTCTGACAAATTAATTTTGGCAGTGTTCCCTCTACCCCGCAAAAGCATCAGGCAATAAAATTTCCTTAGATAAACAGAAACTATCATGCATTTTAGGCTTCTTTAAAAGTAGCAGTAGCATTTCTCTCTCAGTTATCAATTTTACCTAGTTACAGGATTTTTCAAAGCATAGGAGAGACTAACCTTTCCTCAGACCACAAGCTTATGGTTCGCCTCCTGGGAAGAATGTCTTCTGTCCAGAATCTAGGTTAATTATATGCAGACTTTCTTTGGTAGTTTTGACAGTGTACAAAGGGCAACATGACATTTATCTTGACATTACCTTAAAACATTTCCCTAAGAATATATAGGGGACTATAATAAGTCTCAGCCTTTCAAAAGTTATGAGTGATTTTGAATATTTAAACTTTTGTCTAAGTTTTGCTCATTTGAAAAAACCCTAAGGATTATTTTGAGAGTTTCAGCACTTGGGAACAACAACTTTTAAGATGTGCCAAGTTTAAACCAAAAAATAAAACATGCAATATTTGCAGTCATTCTTGACAATCTTAGAGCCTTGTTACATGTTGCATTTTAAGCTACTCAGATGCTGATTGAGGTTAATGCTAGCTCCAGTTTGGAGCAGTCACACCTTGGCTAGGGATAGAAGTTACACATAAACCGGTTTAAGTGACCAGAAACTGGTTTAAACCTGTAACAGAACAGAAGCTCAGTGCACATAAACCAGTTCCAAAACTGCTGAAACCAGTTTAAGATAAACCTGGTTGAATTTAGTATCAGACCTAGCGGATTTGGCTCAATCCGATTTATTAAAATTCTGTCCCAGACCCCTTCCTGGTTCAAGTTAAATCACAGGTCCCCAGAATGCTTTCCAGCCTTGGGCTGTGCTGTTCTGTCTGCTCTAGAGAGCTGGGCTGGTCCCACCCTCCTGCTGCCTGACAAGGGGAAAGGCAAGTCCGGCTGGGGATGCAGCCCAGTCTGTGGGTGGCTGCCCCCCCTCCCCCCAGGCAAACCAAAACTGGGGTCTGAGGCCAGGGAGGGGGATTAAACACCCCTTCCCCCACTTAAACTTGCTGCTGGCTGCAACTGTGGAGTACAAATACTAGAAACACCTGGAAGAAGGAACAGAGAGTGATGAGCAACCCTGCAGAGTCCTGCTGCTGTAATTCTGGACTACAAATCTCAGAGACCTCAGGGACAGAAGGAAGAGGAAGGAAACACAGCTAGGGAGCCATGCTCTAGTGCCCCTGGGCTTCTGGCCTAAGTCACTGCAGGCATGTGGCTGTGTTTTCTTAATGAAAGGTAAATGTCTGTTCACTTCTGTTTCAATTTAATCTGTGCAGTTTAGACTAACCTGCAAAGACTAAATCAACTTAGCCATGGCCTTTTTGACTGCTTGTACCTAACCCTTAAGTCTAAATACTTTGTCTGTCTCCCACCTGCACAGCTATGACTTGCCACTAGAGGGCTGGTGATCAGGGACCTGACTAGGAGCTACAGCTGGGAGTTGTCACTACAGGGTTGATGAGCCAGGATATGATTCTATCCCTTCTCTAGGTGGGGGTGTGTAAAATGGGTTTGGGAAGGGGCAGGGACTTGAAGCTGGGAAGCTAAGAGCTGGGAGGCCGGAAGGCTAAAAGAATGGGGTGGGTAATGAAATGGGAGCTGGAAAGGTGGTGAAATGAAGAAAGTCAGCCATTGAAGGATAAAAGAAGAAGAAAAAAGAACTTAGACCAGGCTTGTCCAACATACAGCCCGCAGGCCGCCATGCGGCCCTCCAAGCTGTTTTCTGAGGCCCGAGGTGCTGCAACAGGAAATGAAAGTAAACACTGTACTTTCATTTTGGGGGGATGGGTGATGTGATACTGCTTCAAAGCAGGTCTCATGTTTTAATAAAATGGGATTTGGGACTGTGAGGTTGGGGTGCTGGTCATGGTTCCCAGAGTGGCTGAGAGGTGAGAACAGTGAGGGAAGGAGCTTTTGATGGAACTACTGCCCTGCCCTGGGAAGGAAGCCCCAGATCACAGGGACCCAGTCTGGACCCCTACCTCACTTCTCCCCTGAAATTTCCCTATGCTCCACTCCTGGACCTGTCCCTTTTCTGTGACCTGGCTAGTTATTATGTGCTCTGTAGGCTGCTTGCAAAGGGTTGCACCCCTGGGGGTGGGCAGATCCCTGGTGGTGGGAGAGAGAATTGGCTTTGTGCCAGAATTGCCCACTGGACAGTAGAGTTCAGGGCGTGGAAAGTTTATCTGCGCAGAACAGGAGGGTGTGTGAGGCAGAGACACTGCATCCTGGGATGCTGGAGAATTGCAGCTTGGGCAGCTCATCTGTGGGGAGTGGCCACACATTAATGGAACACAAGCTGAGTAATGTAGATCAGAGAGAATCTTTCCCTGGAGTGGCATAACTTTAAGCCGCCTAAAGTGTGCTTAAAACTAGTTTCAGGTGTTAATGTGTGCACAATTCAGGGGTGAAGAGCTCCAGGAGCCACCTAAACTTAACCTGTAACAAGGCCTTTAGGCTTACTAAATAACAGTGTCATTCTGTAAGTGACTTAAAACACAAGGAAATAAATTGTTATCCAAGAAACAACAGCACAACTTGAGTTTGAATAACTGTTCTGTAGAGTCCATTCACCAGCAAGATATCATCCCAATGAGTTATTTTCATATCCTTTTGATTTTTTGTACTGGATATGATGAATGGGAACATTGAATGTTTATTATAATTTGGATTTGAATTAGAAGTCTAGAAGTTGAAAAGTAAATGTTACCCTCTGCTAAGATTTGATGTTGAAGAGTATACATATTAGAAACAACAGCTTTTTTAAAACTGTTAATTTTCGGTATAAGGTACTTACTTTTTTTTAATTTTCTCTCCCAAATCCAACTGTTGTCATCAAACTTAAAGACAAATAAGTAATTCATGGTTGCTATTTTTTCAGTAATTATAGCCTATTTTTCTGTCTGTTAATTGCTTGGAAGCAGTTTATGATTTTCCTGACTTGATGTATTATTCAAGCTATTTGCTATTTAATTTTTGGTGATTTTTGTTATTGGTTGATTATTCATGAACTGTTTATATGAATATCTAAGATTAAAAAAACTGAAATTTAATTTAGTTTTGACTGGACACAAAAATCACAAACTTGGTTTTTGTCCTTTGTTGGATGAAAACAATGATGTAAATGTTTAACTTAAAATTCACCTTTTCTGTACATTTTTTACTTGCCATTTTCATGAATATTTCTGTCAGGAAACTAATATACTAGTGTATTTATGCTCAAAGTAAATTCATTTTTATTCTAATTAATATTCATTACTTTCATTTTTTCTTAAAGTATCTACCAGGCCCTAGTCAATTTTACATATTATCAGTGAATCAAATTTCACCTTAGATCAGTGGTTTCCAAACTGTGGGTCAGAACATCATCAGATAGGGTTGTGGCACAGTGCTCTCTCCCACTCCAGGTCCCCGCCCTGCTGGGCTGCATAGGCCTGAGGGAAGGGCAGCAGGGTGGGAAGCCCCAAGCCTATAGAGGGGAGCCCGCATCCTCCCCTCCACCCATGGGCTCCGCTCTGGCCATGCTACCTGCAGGGGAGGGAGGGATGGGGAACTGGACTCCATGCTCCAGCCTCAGCAGCTGCTGCTTCCTGTGGGCAGCAGCCAGGGCTCAGGTGCTGCTGGGGGGGATGGGGGGTGGTCAGGAAGTTGTGGTCCTGGAGCACCTGGGTAAAGTAGTGGGGATGTGGGTTGGGAGTAAGGGGTACCTGGGGGAAATGGGGAGCTGCGAGTTGGGAATAAGGGGCCATGCTGAGGAAATGGGGTCATGCTGGGGAAAAGTTTGGGAAGCACTGCCTTAGATGAAATTCACACAGGCTAAGGGCAGACATTAAACATAATAAACTGGTTTAAGTGATCAGAATCTGGTTTAAACCTGTAACAGAACAGACATTCAGTACACATAAACCAGTTTCAAAATGGCCAAAACCAATTTTAGATAAACCTGGTTGAATATATTATCTGGCTTAACTGACTGAGCTCACACCAGTTTATGCAGTGTCTGTCCCAGACCCCTTCCTGGTTTAAGTTAAGCCAGAGTCCTCCATCATCCTAGCATGCTGTCTGAGCTGGGCTGTGCTGTGTGTTCCAGAGCAGAGATAGCCCTGCCCATGTGCTCTCTAGCCTGAGCAGGGACAGGATATGGCGAGACACTGGCCAGCATGGCCCCATTAAGGCAAAGTGGGCAGAAAGGGGGTTAATTCTTCCCTTCTTCCCCTTCTCCCCCACCTCAGCTGGGGTCTGCTTGTCTGTCAGAGAGCAGAGGGGAGGGGGCTGCTGTGGTGGCCCCTGGGGCTGGTTGAGGGGGGCTCTGTGTGGTGCTGGAGGGGGACTTCTCCTCCTCATCCTCCCCCCCCACCACTATGGGATGGGGAGGAGTCTCTATGTGAGGCTGCCCAGCCCAAGAGGGGGACTCTTTCCCCCCACTCCTCCCTCCTGCAGGGTGGAGAGGGGGCTCTGTTCAGTTCTGGGGGCGGTACTTTTCCTGCTCCTCCTCCTCCCTCCACCCCTCACCACTGCAGGGCAGGGAGAGGGGGCTGTGTGGTGTGGTGCTGCCTAGCCTGGGCGCAGGCAGTGGCTGTAACTGAGCCACAGCTGCTGGGGATGGCCCCACCCGCACAGCCCGGGCTGGCCTTGTTCAGCCCTGGCTGAGGTAGCTGTATGTTGGGGCTGCACTGGGCCATGGGTGCAGGGCCACCTCCATGGGTGCACCTCAGTGATGGGGACACTAAGCCCTGTCAGCAGCTTAGGTGGCCAGGAGCTGCCTGGGCAGACGGCTATCTAGGCTTGCTCAGAGGCACTGGTGGGCCTGGAGCCCAACAGCCACCCATCGTGGGTGCTAAGCCCACGAGCCCCTGTGGTGCCTCTCAGCCAGCCCGGTTGGGCCACTGCCTGGCCAGCTGCCAGCCATGTGTGCCAGGCTGCTGACAGGGCTCAGTGGCCCCATCACTGAGCTGCACCCGCTGGGGGTGGCACCTGCTGGGGGTGGCACCTGCTGGGGGTGGTACGGCCTGGCCCTACCATACAGCTGCCTCAGCCTGGGCTGAGTGAGACCAGCCTGGGCCGCAGGGGTGGGGTCACCCCCAGCAGCTGCAGTTAAATTAGAGCTGATCCTGGTGCCCTGGCTGTGCTGGGCAGGCCAGTGCCACACAGAGTCCCCCCCTCCCTGCCCCATAGTGGTGGGTGTGGGGGGCAGAGGTGGAGGCAGAAGAGTACCCCCCCAGAACTGAACAGAGACCCCCTCCCCACCCCACAGTGGCAGGGGAGAAGCAGGGAGAAGAGTCCCCTTCTGGGGCTGGGCAGCCTCGCAGAGCCTCCCTCCCCACCCCATGGGGATGAAGGGGAGGAGGATGGGGAAGATCCCCTCCGAGCACCAAACAGAGCCCCCTCCCTGCCCTGCAGTGGTGGGGGAAAGGGAGGAGGGGAAAGAGTTCCCCTCTGGGGCCAGGCAGTGCTGTGTTCTGGGATTGCTCCTGGCTGTCAGAGAGCCACTGGAGTGGGCAGAGTTCTCCCCTCCTCCTCCTCCCTTGCCACATCGGTCTGTCCACGCTCCCTCTTCCCCCACCCTTGGCATCCTGTAGGCCAAGGTTGGGGCTTTAACCCCTCCTGAATCTTGCTCTGGCCTGGCCATGTGCCCCCCGCCCCAGCTCAGCTTCCCTATAGAAGGTAAGGGAGGGCTGCTCTAGTGCCCTGGGCTTCTGGCCTGAGCCACTGCAGGCATATACCTGCATTTCCAGAATGAAAAGGAAACATCTATCCACTTGCAAACCAATTCAATCTCTGCAGGCTAGACTAACCTGCAACAATTGAATCAATTCAGGTTCAGGCTTTTTCAATGTCTGTCCCTAGCCACAGAGGCTGAGGGCCTGTGTAAGTGTGGTACAAACACTTAGGTTCTGATTCTAAAAGATCTTTGTGAAGGTTGACCCCTGTACATGTACAGAGACCCACTGAAATCACTGAGGCTGTATATGACAGTAAGCCTCCACCCTCACTAAGATCATTCTTAGTTCAGGGCCCTGATCTCAGTGCTTAGCTGCTGTATCTGTCATTAACTAGCCCACAGACAGTCCTGCTGATAGCAAGCCGCTACCTACATAGCACAGAAGGGTCCAGACGCTTGTACATTTGAAGCTGTTTCAAAAGGAAAGTAACTGCTACATTCTAATGATGTGTGTGAACAAAATGGGAATGATACAAATGTAGAACAACTGTAACCCTGAATGTAGCAGTGTTCGAGGTGGAGCAGTTTTGCTAGGTGTGTATTGATCCTGGCTGATCCACATTCAGCAATCTGAATGTAACATCTATTGCCCTTTTGAAACCATTGAAATGGCTCCAAATGTATGTGTGTCCATATTTTTACTGACTCCCCATACATGGGTGTTGAGGATTATATTAGATGACTGAGAGGATCTGGAATTATTAGTACCTGGTATAGAACAATGGTTCTCAAACTGGAGTATACACACCCCAGAGGTACGCAGCACTTTGCCATGGGGGTACGTGCCTAAATTTTAATAATAGAGCTGGAGGTTCTGATTGGTTAATGTCTGATGAGTAGTGGTGTTCCCATATGTTGACATCAGTGCTGATACCCTTCCTAAAAATAAATATGCAGAGACACATTGGATATAGGGTATAAAAGCAACAATATTTTGCAGGTAAATGGGTGAGCCAATGGAAAAGTTTGCAAAACATTGGTGTAGAGTAATAGCAATTACTATTTTAGCTAGTGAATTAGTGTAGCAGCTATTGAAGATCCATTCTGCAGCTCTATCCCTAGTTTCAGGATGGATTTAAATCCAATACCCTGTATACTTTATTCAAATAAAGCGTGATCAATCGGTGACCTTTCACTATTTGTAATCAAAGCCATTTTTGCACTGTGCTTAAAGCATGTGCTTTTGACTCTTGTAGTATAAAGTAAAATGAGCCATTTGTTAAATTATAGAAATAGCCTCCTATGTCTAAAATCCTATATGCCACATTAACTCCTCGCTGAATTTTTATAGTTGATTTATAGCACCCAGAAATGAGAGGCTTGTAGTGCAAATGCTGATAGCTTCCCTTGACTAGAACAGTATGAACTGCATGGCTGCAATTCATGATATCATAGTTTAGCATGAAGGAAATCACACTAGTCATTTTCCCCTGTAGAACGAAATGTGCATTATACTGATAAAAAGCAGTGGAGAGAGTTGCACATCTGCTCTGCAATTTCCCAGTCTCTTGCTCTCCTTCTGAAGATAAGTATGCACACATATGGGGTTTCCTTTCCTAAGATGTTCCAAAGCCATAAGTCCTTCTCTCCATTATATACCCAATGACACTTTCTTAAGCACATCAGCAGTGCTTTAACTACCTTGTGGAGCTGCTGGGAGTTTTCAGTGATCTATGAAAAATAAATTGCACTGAAGTTATTTACACATAAATGCACGGATAAACCAGGCAGACCATTGTGCATTCCTTCCTAACCTTGGGGGATTTGTGGAGCTTAATTCTTTAACATTTTCAAAGTACTTTGAGATATTTTTATTGAAAGTGCTAAAAATGAAATAAGAATTATTTGTCTTATGGTACAGAAAAAAACCCAAGAACATAAATACATTCCAGATAAATAAACAACTTTCCAAATAAATTCCAAATGTTTTGTTGATAATGATGATGATACAATCTATTGCCTTCAGTGCTAATTGATCCATCAGCAGACTGTGCCACACCTCTGCTTTTGCTCCATATGGCATATTAGTAATTACACTATTTCAGCCTATTGTGTGGAGGTGACTTGTATAGTCGATTACTCTGTTTAAATTATTCAGGAGGCTTCTCATGGATTTACTTTATATTAGTCCTTTTTTAACGGAATCAAAGCTATATGGAAAAATCATTTTTAGTATGAAAACATAATTGTTTATGCTTGGATTAACCTGTCAGTGAGGAACAAAGTAGTCATAAGGGGATGGAGGAGAGAATGTGAATCTTAAGCAGATATTTTTATTAAAGAAATTCCCAATCTTCTTAAAATGTCACTTCATCCAAATACAGAACTAAATTGGCTCTCTCAGTCTCTCTCTCTTTTTTTTTTTTTCAATTTTCCTCTTATATCTTAAAACTGACCAATCAGGGATTAAAATATTTCTGAGCCCCATAGAAGGATGTTCTCAAAGATGGTCCCATAATTAATATGTAAATCAGGCTGATAGTGTCTGGCTAAGGCAACAGATGTACTGTACTGATGAGCTGTCACAAGCACAGCTGATGAAACCTGTCTGCTGTTCATGTGTCAGCCCTTAGAAGCTGCTGATCAAAGTTAGAAGGCTATGCTCTCAGCCCTGCTAAGGCTTTGTCACTGTGTTTGTGTGGCTTGTGCCTATGATGTTTTTGCCTTTAGCTAAATGACGCTTTTGTAGGCATGGTCATCTAAATATCTGTAAGGCTTTTTTCCTGTGATTAAAATAGCTGTATGAATTGCTGCATGCTGCTGATAAGGTCCAAGGAGAGCAGAATATGTATTTCTGGTCATTGGGCAGTCCCACTAAGGGTCTGTGGGGAGAGTCATCCTGACTGTAGGTGCGGTGATTAGCATTATTAAAGCAACTTCATTTGCACCTATGTCAGTAAGTATTTTGATTTGAAACCTCCATTTTGAGGAGTCAATAACTTGGGCACAAAAATGCACTCAGGACTTAAATGTGAATAAAAAGGAATAGGTTTTTTTTCAGTTTTAAGAAATGATTATCTGTTCTGACTCAGAACTATTGTTAGATGCATCCCAACAATCTGAAATTATCCTAAGCCCTGCATTATCTGTGCCTCTACCTCCCCACTCTAATGTCTGTGGGAGTTTTGCATATGCGGGGAATGCAGGATCGTGGCCCACATACGTATTTTTCTGTGATTTGTAGGAACCTATTGTTTATATTAACAACTACAGAGCAAGCCCACTGGAGTGAGAGTTATGAAAGCTGGTTTTCTTCAAGGGTTACAGGCAATTAGCATCACAACATTTGGATTACATTTGTGATATTTAGAATGAAGCGCTTAAGCAGTAGAAATTGATAGAATTTCCTTGAACAACTAATTTGGATTTACAAACACTTTGAAAAAGAATAAAATCTATTTTCTACCCACCAGCAACAACTACTTCTATGGCCTGCCTTCCTGTGCCAGGGATTCATAGCTAGGGAGGAGTTTCTTGTGGAAAGCCTTTCTGCACATCTGCTCTGCATTTGCCAGAGCCATGAAGCTTTCAGAGCACCAAGGTCCCTGCAAAGGCCCCTACTCCTCCCACAAAGAGTAAATGTCACCATTAGGGAAAAGACTCAGGAACCATGCAGTCACTGGCTGCCTGCAGTATGCCTCCACCAACTTTTTTTTGTAGGGAGTAGAGACAGCACAGGGTAGACGTTAATAATGTTTTTTTTGGAACATGTATCATTGGCTTAAGCAGAGAACATGTTGTGGAAAGTGACTGCTCCTTAGATCCACACCCCTTTTATGCACTCCTACATACTTGGCTTGGATTATTTTCTGTAGTCTCCAGGAATGGGGAGGGAATGCCATGTAGCTGCTGCTGCTTGCCCTCTGCAATGCTTTGGGGATATGTCTGGCTTTTTCAACTCTCATTTGTTTCTCTCAGCCCCAGAAAGTCAAAGGCAGGACACTGTTTTCTGTGTTTGTGTTCATGACTGGGGTTTAGAATAGGCATTTTGGCAATAACTTTGAGTTTGGCATGTTGCCAACAAATTGTAGTTTTTAAATTACTTTGATAGTATCGACTAATAACCATCTGTAGAAGGCTTCGTTTAGACTTTGCATTTGGAAACAGACCTCTGGACTTCAGTTTAGTGCTTCCTTTTGCCATTAATACTTTTAATAGGCAGGGTTTTTTGTTATAGAAAGCACTCCCAATGGCAAGACCTACATCAGGGCTGTTCAACTTTTAAGGACCAAGGGCCGCACACCCCCTGGCCACACACACTGCAGGGGTTGTACTCCCCCCGGCCACACACACATTGCAAGACCTGCATGCCCCCTGGCCACACACATCACAGGGGCTGCACCCTTCTCCCCCACCGTGTCAGTGGCCCTACCCCCACCATGCTGTGCCCAGGGTTCAAATTACACTCCGACTCTTGGTGGGGGTCTGCAGTGGTGGCAGCTGGAAGGAGCTGCAGCCTGAGCTACTTAGAAAGGCACAGGGTGGGCTGGGGTCTCTTGTCTCTTATGTGGGGGGGCTTATGGAGGGAGCTGTCTTCTCTTATGGGGGGCTCAGCCCTTGCCAAGCCTCCCCCCCACCATATTTCAAACCCTGGCTATGCCCATGTCCTCCAGTGTGTTGTGGCAAGCATCTCTCCCTGATGCAGTGTGGAGCACTCCTGTGCTCCATACATCATGCCATGTGATGGCCCCACTGCCCTACACAGTGGGTACCCTCTCTGATGTACCACACTAGTGTACTATGTGGTGTTCCAAGGTTTCCCCCTGTTACTTGGCAGCAGATTTGGCCCCACCCCACCTCACCCCCAGTAGTGGGGACAGGTTGTAAAAGCAGGAAGAGGCACTGAGAGGCTGGAAACAAGTGTCAGAAGCCAGTTGAGTGGTGGGTTGTATACTGCCCAGACAGGGAGCTTGGGAGCTGCAGGTTAATCCTTCAGGGACTCCATATGGCCTACACACCACCAGTTCAGCAGCTCTGACCTACGTAAAGAACATCTGTGACACAGGGCAGGCAACGTCCCCAATCCTGGCATCATGGAACAGCCTAAAAACTGGAACCTTGGGAGAACTTGAAAAGCCATTCACAGCAATATGCCATTTCATTTTCTCTCTTCTTCTCTCCACATTCACAAATGGCACAATTGCTTTCAATTTTAAGAAAGCCTCCCTCCTCCTATTGAGGCATCCATTAGATAGAAGTCTGGGCTTTACTTTGCCCCTACTGCCAAGAATTGCCTCAGCAGGTGACCTTCCAGAAACGTTTACAGCTGGAGCCCAGGAAGCAGTTTCTTGAATCTCTTCTTCCCCAATTCCAGCAGCAAGAAAATCTGCACCCTCCCCTGCTGCCCAGCATTAGGCTTTCCCTCTGAAAAGCCTCATGCCTGCACTTAAGACAAAAAGATTCTTCTGCTTCCAATCTAGTTTCCCACTACTCCAAACTGGCTTTGTCCTTCCCACAGTCACAGCCCAGTCACCAGGGCTAGGGACAGACATTCAAAAAGCCTGAGCCTGAGTTGATTCAATCTTTGCAGGATAGTCTAACCTGCCTAGGGTGAACTGGTTTGCAATCACACAGACATGTTTTGCAACCACACATGCCTGCAGTGGGTCAGGCTAGAAGCCGGGGGTGCTAGAGCAGCCTTCCCTTCCCTTCGATAGTGCTGAGCTGAGGAGGGGGGTATGGCCAGGCCCTGGCAGCACAATCTGATTAGAGAGGGGTTCTTCCCCCCTCTCCACTCCCTGTGGTGCTCCTGACCAGTGAGGGAGCCAACAGGGAGTTGATAACAGGGCACTTAGCACCTCACCAAGAAAACAAAAGCTTTTCTCATTAGTTCAAACTCTTCTTAAACAACTTTTTCCACAGAAGGAATGAAGGGACATTACCAGCTGATCTGCTGATTAGATCCAAAAAGCCCTAAGTGGACACTGTTCTGCCTGCCTTACACAGACACCTCTCAGCATTAGCTAGCATACCACATGCTGGCTATGGACTATGCTATGGTATAGGGGAGGGGAGGAATCTCTGCTTGAGCAGGGAGTGGTGGCAGGGGAGGGGGCGACAAGGGGAAGTCAGGCAGACACTGCTGTTCCTGCTGCAGCTCCAGCTAGGGAGCAGAGGGGCAGGGCCAGCCCTGCTCCAGAGCAGGGCTGCAAAGCATCCTGGGATGCTGGAGGACTCTGGTTTATGTTAAACCAGGAAGGGGTCTGGGACAGATATTGCATAAACCAGTTTGACCCCAATCAAACAGTTTGTGTGCACTGAACATTTGTTCTGTTACAGGTTTAAACCAGTTTCTGATCACTTAAACTGGTTTATGTGTAATATCTGTCCCTAGCCGAGAAGGGTTGAGTACAATTTCTGTGCCCTGGGTATTTGATCTTCAGTAGCAACCATAAGAGCCACTTGATATAGCTGCTGGCCAGTTCAGATTTAATATAGAAGAATCATCTGCAGGAAGTGAAAATGAGCTTGAAGAAAGACCAGCACTAGGCACCTGAGGCTAGTCAGAGAGGAATGCCTTAATGCATATCTACAGCAGCCCAGTTCAACAGCTGCATGTTAGCCCATGTCTTAAAAAGTAAGTTGCCTTTTGTGATATATCTCTTAACTGTATAACAATGGTGAATAATCTAATAGGCCTGTGCAAAGTGGCTAATATTTGCTTCGGATTTGGCCGATTTGGGAGACAGTGATTCTAATCACTGTCCTGAATCAATTAGGCCAAATTGGATTCAGAGATTCAGCCGCCATTGAATGGCCAAATCTCCGAATCAAACAGGCCCATCCCCTGCCCTCTCTCCAAGCCCTGTCAATGGCTGTCCTGCCCAGCCCCACCGCCCCAGCTCTTAAAATTTTTTTAAAAAATGCTCCGCACTCACCAGCGCTTGCCAGGTGGGGGGGGGCATCCCTACTGCCCCACACTGCCCTGCACTGCATAAGGGGTTCTGCCATGAGTCCCCACCCCCCACCTGCTCTCCCAGCCTCATCAATGGCTGTGCCACCTGGACCCAGCATCCCAGCTCTTCAAAAAAAAAAAAAAAAAGCCCCGCACTCACCAGCTGCTGCAGCAGCTGTCAGGGCCTCTGAGGGCTCATGGAAGAGCCCCCCATGCAGCATGGGGCAGTGGGGGGCAGCGGGGAATGCCCCCCAACCTGGGAGCAGCAGTGAGTGCAGAGCTTTTTTTTTAAAGCACCAGGATGCTGGGGCCAGGCTTGGACAGCCATTGATGGGGCTGGGAGAGCGGGGAGGAGGGAGGCCTGGGGGAGGAGGTAGGGGATGGGGCCTGGTGAGGCTCCCCCTATGGTCCCCTCCCCCCTCCTTTAGCCCCCCCGCCCCCTA
>NW_017729022.1:12495711-12498861 GCF_001723915.1 Gavialis gangeticus
CGCCCCCTACTTACCGGCATGGAGTCTCTGTCCAGCTCCCTGCAGCATCGAGTGGGGACTGCCCAAATCTCCAAAGATCTTCAAATCTTTTCCAAATAAATTCAGAGAGCTTTGAATTGATTCAGACTTTTTTATTGATCTGATTCAAATTCAGCGATTCGGCTGCCTCATCGGCTGCTCTGAATTGAATCAGCACCTGAAGCTTTGCACAGCCCTATAATCTAATGACTTTATATTCTATAAATAAAGCAGTGAAAGTTGCTGTTTTTTTATGATTAGATCTCATTTCTTTACTATGCTGGCAAGCCTCTGACACCAGAGCAAAGCCCCAAGGTTACCATGCAACATGGAGGTTTTTGAACAACATAGCTAGACCACAACCTTGAATAATACTAACTCCAACAGCAAAAGGATTCTATTGTCAGTATAGTTGCATCTAAGTTGGGGTTTTTGCTGCTGTAGCTACACTGGTTGTTGGGAGGGATGATTTTTTTCTCACCATCCCAGCTGATGTAGCTATGCCAGTAAAACTTTGTAGTGCAGACCAGGTCTGATAGCCTTAGGATTTAAGGGCTTACCTCCCTTTGAAGTCAATGGGAATTTGGTCAGATAGTGCAGAACTGGATTGTAATGGCATAAGTCTTGACTAAGATGTTTCCAAGTCTCATGGTGGTAAAAATGTTGAAAATCCTCTAGAAATGAGGCGCCATAGTCTCTCTAGCTGATAGAGACTGGGCATCTCAACATACAAGCTTTCATCCCAGGCCTGTTACTCA
Organism: Gavialis gangeticus; assembly: GCF_001723915.1. Classification (NCBI taxonomy): domain Eukaryota; kingdom Metazoa; phylum Chordata; order Crocodylia; family Gavialidae; genus Gavialis; species Gavialis gangeticus. The sequence goes on from NW_017729022.1 coordinate 12,496,488, forward strand.
GTTGCTATATGATTCTGAGACAATTTCCCTCCTGTGCTGCTTTTCCCCTTCCCACTCTGGTCTGTTTTGTCTGTGTAGATTATAAAGTATTTTGGGGCTGGGAGTATCTTTTTACCATGTATTTGTACAGTACCTAACACAATGATGCAGGGTTCAGACTGGGACATCAAGGTTCTACTATAATGTATAATAGGGTCATAAACTTAATTCCTTTGTCAGGAGGGAAAAAAAAGGGAATGTTAGAAAGACGGTTAAATAACACAGGAAAATACTCAACCTGTACCCTTCCCCCTCCCCCGCAATAAAAAAACCAAAAAAAAAAAACCCCATGGGGAAGAGACAGGCTTTTTAAAGGAAACTTTGCATTCGTATCAATATATAAATATATATGCTAAAGAAATAACTAGTCATTTGCACAGCTGAGAGCACATCACTCACATTGTTTTGATCACCACATTCAGTCATTCAAAAAAACCCATTTTAAAATTATTTAATTAAAACATAATCTGCCATATTGTTTTAGGTTATAACAACTTAAGGGAACATTTTTCTAGAAGTCGTACCTTCTTCTGACTGTAGTCACACTTTTAACATGCTCCTTATCTCTTTTCATAAAAACACATTCAATTGCATTAAAAAAACCCCCAAGGATTTTACATGGATTAGTTCCCTTCAAAACAGAGAGCAATATATGCTGTGTTTCTTTAAATTTTATTGGCATGCAAAAGAGTTTTCTTACGTGACAACAGTAGGATTGATGTTGCTGGTAATGCAACATTAAAAACAGATTTTAATGCAAAGTAACTGCAGCTTGCACCTGATTTGTGGAACTAAAGCAATGGCATAATATGTCAATGATACTAGGTAAAAATCTCTGTGTAAAATGTAATTTGCAACCTTTTCAGTCTAGGCTTCAGCTACTGAAAGAATGAAAGAAAAAAAAAACAACCTTAGTACTGGACAGTGAGCAAAGCATGATGGATAATCTCCACCAGGCGTATAATTGCTTCCAGGTGCTTATTCATTTTACTAGTTACTCTTGGGGCTGAAATCCCATCTCAGAATGTTTTCCTTCTCAAAATGACAACTCCCAAGAAAGATCCTACCAACAGTACTCAGATCTGCCAAGCTTTTTTGAACTGTTGCACGCTTTCACCATCCAGGAAAAATAAAGGTCCAATATGTAAGAAATGACTGACAAAAGAACATCACAAAAGTAATTTTCTGAGTGCTAATCCCCTGAAAATACAATGTGTGCATTTATTTCCTCCTATGACTTTTCTTTAATGTGCAGAATAAAAGGCATACTAGCATTATTTTGTAAACAGTTTTTAACCATATGATACTCTTTGAGAAACACAATATTATTAAGAGTACCATTATTTGAAAATCAACTTTCTATCTTCATAAATTGTATCTACTTTAGTTACAAGTAATACCTACAATTATTATATCTGAAAATTTTAAAGGAAAAAAGTATACCTCTCTTTTTTCAAGTTGCTTGCCTTGTGCATATTGACAGCACTCTGTGTCTAGTCAGTATTTATTTTGCTTATGTACAGACAGGTTCTTGTTGTTGAATAAACCCCAGGAGAACAGAAAACCCCTTGAAAACATTTTTAAAGGATTATTTTTAAATCATAACATACTACATAAAGAATATTACATGTCATGTAAAGAATCAGAAACTGGAATTTAAATATGTGTGTGTACGCATATATATTTATAGAATGCAGTCTCCTTTAATTGTTTTGAATTGTTCATTGCTAATGTAGTCAGTCTTAAAGATGTAGACTGCCAAAAACCCCTATTAATCAGACTAAATTAAAACAGACAGTGTTGATGTGCAACATACTCTTAAAGAATCTACATCACTTCAATCTATAGAAAGTGACAGCTTAGAGGGGCAGCATGAAAGATAAAATGTAGTGATTTTTACTTCTGCCTTAGATGGCTACAGAAAAGGCTCTTATTTAAGACTATGTAAATTAAACAATGAAGTTACAAAGAAAGAAGGAAAATACCAGACAATTTTTTCCTAAACTCCCTTGGTATCATGCAGCTGTGTAGTGTTCAGGAACTTCTATTTTAATCATATTTCCAACAGAAAATATCCTCTGAACTTGTATCAAGGTTGAAATATCAAAGCTGCAGGTAGAGACACTTGCAACAGCAATGGCATGTATGAGCCATATCCTCAGCTTTGTTGCTGCTGTTGCTGATGATTTGTATTGTAACAACGCTGTAGAGAACAAAAAATAAAGGGCTCCAGTGCTCAGGACTCCAGAGTATTAAGCATTGTACTCACTGGGGTTTTTTTCCCCTGCTAGGTCTCCAAAATAATCTAGTGAAAAAGAAACCAAACCAAACCTGA
>NW_017729022.1:12503861-12518064 GCF_001723915.1 Gavialis gangeticus
GAGAACAAAAAATAAAGGGCTCCAGTGCTCAGGACTCCAGAGTATTAAGCATTGTACTCACTGGGGTTTTTTTCCCCTGCTAGGTCTCCAAAATAATCTAGTGAAAAAGAAACCAAACCAAACCTGAAGCATATCTATAAAGAGGTGTGAAAATTGACTGCTATTTCTTTCTATATGTCTGTCCCATTTATCTAATCTTGATGCATGTCACGAGGGTGGCAATATAACTATTGGTGTTAAGTGAATTTTTTTCTGCTTCGTTCCGTTATATAGTACTTGCTTTTTACAGACATGACATTTTAGTGGTGAGTTGTTTGTGTGTGACGCTGGATCCAGTGACTGGAAGTGATTTTGTATTCCATTGCAGTTTTCCTTGTTTAACTTCCCACTGAAAAATTTCCATGTTGTTTTTGTTTGGTTGATTTTGGATAGAATAAACTCTGGATATAGGAATATGCAAACATGTCTACTCCACCACATCCTCTCTCAGCCTTCCTCACTCTTTGCTTTTTTCAAAGTGTTAAGTGATGGTCTGGTTATTATTAATTACTATGTTTTAATGCTAATAGTCAAAATGAACTTAGAAGCTTGTTGTTGACTCCACAGGGATACTATTGAAATTCAGCGTCAGTTACTTCACTATTATTTTAAAACATGATTGCCATATGATTGCCTGAGCTATACCCTTGATGGATATCCATTTCTTAATGGAGAAACAGTATTGCCCAAGTTTATGGGGGTAATGGGAGCTTAAGAAAAGTGGAAAAGTAAAATGTCAGAGAAAATTTAGATGAAGTAAACAAAAAAAGACAAGTCCTCTCTTCCCTCTCCCCCCAGAAAGAAAGTCTTTGGCTCTCAAAATTCTGCAGGTCTCTAATTAGACCTAGAATAAAAGGGCTTAAAATGAAAATTACAAAATAAGAAAAGCTCAGCCCCTTAAAAGTGCTCCCTTAACACTTTAAAATGTTTGAACAATAATATCTGGAAGTTGTTGGGCTTTAATATCATTTATTGGTGATAAAATTGCCTGCTGTTCTCTCTCTATTACCATTCTTAGTGAATTCTCTCAGACTGGTCCATCTCAAAGTACAGGCAGTCCTCGACTTACACTGTTTACAATGTTTTGGACTTACAACATTTATAAATTGACACCCTGTTTCAACTTTCTGATATCAGTTTTGACTTTCCAATGCCTGATCTGATGCCATGCCAGTGAACAAGTTTGCTGCATCACCCATCTCCCTGGAGAACATCTGTCCAAACTTCCTCGGACACTTTCTTTAAGAAAGCAGTCTAGACTCCAGGAAAACCTGCAGGCAAGACTCCTGAGAAGACTCCAGCCAAGAACCCTTCAAAAAGTTCAGCAAAGTCACCTCAAATAAGTCCTTCCAGATCAATATGATTGCTATTTACAATATAAATACATTAATGTAGCTATATTACTCATTTATAATTGATTGAGTACAAAACTCTCAGTTATTTTTGATGAAAATAGGGTATCGGGCCTTGATTCAGGAACCAATCCCCCATTTATAACATTGTTTCCTATGGGAAAATTGGTTCCGAGTTATAATTTTTTGACTATAATGTTCTGACATGGTTTTCAGGAACTAATTGTGTCATATATCTGAGGGCTGCCTGTAAAGAAGAAGAAAATACAACAGCATGTTAATTAGAAGGCTCGCCAAGTTCTCAGAGTTCTGTGACAATCTTAGGTCAAATCACCCTCTGCCAGATGGATGCAGAAAGGGGTCACGAACACAAGTACAAAAATCTGTGAGCAGCCATTTTTCATAAAAAAACAAATCTGTTACCCCTTCTGAGGAGCCATTAGTGTTAAAGAGGAGAAAAAAAAAAGGAGAATTTGCTACTCCAGTATTCCCAGGAAAATCTTGACCTTAAACTTCAAGTTAATCAAAGTAAGTGTTCATGCAGTTTGCCTGAGTTTCTGCACTTTACCCTGGCATTTCCTTCAGTCTTGCATAACAGCCAGGCTGCCACTGGTAACCCCATCCAGAGCTTCATATTACCACTTTTTCTAAGGCATTGGCGGTTGGAGCCTTGAATGGTAATGTAATGCTGCTGCAAGGGATAAGGAATAGTATATTTTCAGACATGCAGTGAAGCTGTTTCCCACCACTCCCCTTTTCTGGTTAGGCAGAAATAACAGAAACTGGGAATGCATAAAAGCTACATGGAGGGCCTGCTGTCTAATCAAGTGGAGTAGGGTATAGTTTCTCAGACATATTTGGTCAACATATGGAGGAGGAGGGGGAAAGAGTTCTGTTCCCGGGATTTCCATGGGGTTTTTTAAATATCCAAACTCTGCACTACCCAATGCAAATTTTCTTTTGATTTGCTTTGCTTTGCTAAAGTCATGCCAGTTATAAAGCTGCTGATAGAATTGAAATGAAAGTTTGGCTTTCAAATATTTTCAGCTCTATGGTTGCTAGAGAATGATTGACTACAAGGTGAACATGAGCCACCAATGTGATGTCACAGCTGGTAAAGCAAACAAAACTCTGGCTTGCATCCATAGATGCTTCTCAAGTAAATCTCAGGGTGTCATCCTCCCGCTGTACTTGGCCTTGGTGAGGCTGCCGCTGGAGTACTGCGTCCAATTCTGGGCTCCAGAACTCAAGAAGGATGTGAAGAAACTTGAGAGAGTCCAGAGGAGAGCCACGCACATGATCAGAGGTCAGGAGAATAGGCCTTATGATGAGAGGCTGAGAGCCATGGGACTCTTCAGGCTGGAAAAACGCAGGTTCAGGGGTGACCTGATGGCTGCCTTTAAATTCGGAAGGGGTGTGAATCAGGATCTGGGGGAATGTCTGTTCACCAAAGCACCCCAAGGGATAACAAGGACCAACAGTCACAAACTCCTCCATGATCGTTTTAGGCTGGATATAAGGAAAAACTCCTTTACTGTCTGAGCCCCAAGGCCTGGAATAGACTCCCTCCAGAAGTGGTGCAGGCACCTACTCTGGGTTCTTTCAAGAAATGTTTGGATGCTTATCTTGCTGGGATCCTTTGACCCTAGCTGACTTCCTGCCCCTGGGGCAGGGGGCTGGACTTGATGATCTTCAAGCCCTAATGTCTATGAAATCTATGAAAAGAGTGTAAAATTCTATCTTTGACAGTATAGAGGAGTTTCTATCCAGGAAGTGAGTCTGACTGGGTCACTTTCTTTTCTAAGCTGAATGCTATTTATATCTCTAAGGAATGCTGGTAAGAGACTGATCTTTATTCTACGGTACCACTCAGATTTAGAAAAAGCCAAATGGCAAGAATCATTAATCATTGGCTCCAATAACAGTTGTTATAAAAGGACTGGTCTAATCAAAATTAGCTTTACAAGTTACCAACAACAGTAATTGATAGCTCAGTGCCAAATTCTTACTATATTACTTTAAAATGACAAATTTGGCTAAGAAAGAATTTAAGAGTTTGGACCTCACTATCAGACAGCATGTCTACACATGCATTTACTTTGCAGTCAGTTACTGTGCAGTAAATTACTACGCAGCAAGCGGTTTTTACACTGGCATTTACATGTGCAGATGTTACAGTGCAGTAACAGTGTGTGTGGACTGACTTGGGACTAAAGTTGGTCCCAAGTCAGTCCACACACACAGGGTCAATGTGCAGTAAGGTGTCTACACATGCTTTACTGCGCAGTAACTACTCAGGCATAAATTTGCTACAAATTCACCCTAGCTACTGAACAGTAACCTAAATTACTGTGCAGTAAAACTGCATGTGTAGATGTGCCTAGAATGACCCCAATTCTGTAGTTCATGTTTAGTCGAAACCCACTAATATTGAAAGGAGTTTTGCCTGAATAAGCACTGAAGGATTGTACTCCTTATATGAAAACTAAAGAAGCTAGTTTGCATTTTTCCAGGATTCACTGATACTTATTCCAAAGCAGTGTTAGATACATTTTAAAATAAACATTCACAAATTAAATATACACAAGAGTTTCAGCTGCTAGAATTCTGGAGTCTTTCAGCTATCAAGCGCTCTCAAAATGAATCATAGCCCTAGGCTACATTTTGGTGCATGTATATATTTAGAATGTTTTAAATGTCCTTTTTTAACCCTTAAAGAAAGTAAAGTGTGAAGTGGGGGTGTCAAAGAAAGAAACCTTTATGGAGATTCAGAATGACAGTTTTAGAGTTAAACTGAAAACCACCGATTAAGAGCAGAACAATTACAGTGGTATTCAATTTTGTAAAGAATATGTTACAAGACACAGGAAGTAAAGATTACAGTACATGAGATACAGACTTCTTCACTAACTTTCTGTACAATCAGGACTAAATGGGGCACCAACTCACAATTAACATAAACACCCCATAATCTAGGCTATTCCACCTCCTCCCCCCCGTGGAATCTTGCCTTTCTCTCACTACATATAGGAATAGCAAGCCTCTCTAGCAAGCAGTTCATGGCAGGCACCACTTACCTACGTGCAGTGCAGTGCTGCGGTCAGTTATGTTATTTATGCCTTGTAGCTCTGTGTCAGCTTCCCTATGGCTGTTGGTTCCACGGCCAAAATATTTTCCTTTAATTCAACCCTGTATCTTAATGTAAGATAATGAACAAAGGAGCAAAATCTTGTGGAATAATTATTTCTTTTGTAGTAGAATATATTACTGGCATTTTTACAAGGAATTATGCATTTTCTAGTTGCCAGTGTTATCAATAAGGGCAAACTAAGCATGCACTAAGATGTACGTGCCAGATAATTCTTACTTAGATTAGTTTTAATACATTTTAATATGTATCAAAAGTGTGATGTACATAGCCTGAAACTATTTGTTTTCTGTGTACTACATCTTTAATTTCCCAAGATATGTAATTCTCTGTGTAGATATCAGCCGTTTTGTTGTCAAAGTTGTTTGCAGCTTTTGACTGAGGTGGCTACCTGCACTTTACTTTCATACATAAAATATATTGAATAAGGCACCAATCCCCAGTTCTCTAAAAACATGAGTCAGGTCTCCAAAAACCACATGACTAGTTTCAAAATTATTAGAAATTAATAATTTAAGGATTCTTTTTCTTTTGGCTTTTGAATTGCAGATGATTTAGAAACTTTTCTTTTATTGCTACTAGCAAAAAGAGATCTGACTTACAAAGACAATAGGATGCAAGTGGGATGAGCTAAAGCTGTGTTCTCTTCATTCAGTCACAGCCAAAATTCTGGGGAGAACCTAGTTAAGAAAATCAAGTTCAATCTGTTTTGGGGTCCAAAGAGTGCCTGCCAGAATGAACTGTTGAGGCATCTGCAAGAGAAATGTGCTAATTATGCAGAAAAACCTGCACTTGTGCTATTCATTTGAGCTAACAGTCTGTGGGGAGTGCTACCTCACTTCAGTTTGAAAAAGAAATTGCTGGTGGAACATAGCAAGTAGTGCAAAAATGGAGAATTCATTGGATAACCTTTAATGAAGTTCACACCTCTAATAGTTTCATGAAGGCCCTGGCACAGGGAGTTTTTAGCAGCAAGTGTTGACAATTTCTGAAATTGTCAATTTAGTTACTTAGTTTAATTTAGGTTAAGTACAGACAGTCAACAAGCCCAAAGCAGAATTGATCCAATCTACACAGGTTTCTCTAAGATGCATAGATTGAACTATTAATAAACAGAATTCCCATTCACTCTTCAGTTGGCCAATGCAGGCAGATGGCTGCACTGGCAAAATCCAGAAGGTGGGGAGTGCTCCTGCAGGCCTCCCAGCTCCTCTGGGCTGCGATCACCTCAGCCCCTTCCCCTCACCAGCCCCCCTGCCTCAAACCTGCGGTGAGGTGAGTGGGGGGGGGGATGCAGGATGGACCCTCTGCCCCAGCCCTGTCCTCCCTCAGTGTGAGAGTTGGGGGGCAGAGCTGCAGCCAAGCTGTGGGCGGAGGAACCCCCTTGCCTTGGAGGCTTTCCCCACCCTGAGCAAACCCTGGCTGTGTGGGGGGCAGGAGGGAGGCTGGTGCCAGGGCAGGGGTCTGTTCCCCACATCGCCCATCTCCCATGCCAACGCCAGCTGGACTGGGGAATAGAGGCTTTGCTTTCTCAGCTCTGTGAAAGTCTATGCTAGCCCACCAGCCCTGTGGGGCTGGGGGCTAGTGTGGGGCTGCAAAGCACCTGGTATGCCAGGGGACTGAGACCTACCTTGTATCAAGAGGGGATCTGGAACAGAAGTTCAATATAACAGTCTAACTTAAAGTGATTAAATCTGATACTATATCCATTTTAGACCTGATTTTGCCAGTTTGAAACCAGTACATGTGCACTGAACTTCTGTTCTGTTACAGGTTTAGGCCAATTTCTGATCATTTATACCAGTTTATATACAATTTCTGCCCTAGCCAAAGTCTATACATTTAGTTTGTTTCTAAAATGCAAATTTATCTTGTCTTTGTCTGACTTCAGACTAACAGGGTTAACTACTTCTCTCTGAAATTAAGTCATTGGGCAGTAGGCATTTTGTTTATTACCAGACCACAATTTTTATCAGTTATTGCTTTGGTACTGTCCCTGAAGATCACAGTGTAGCACTTCTGCTACTGAATATGGTAACGTTTTATTGCTTCTTTAAAGAAGCATTCTATTTATCTTTCTGTCTTAGGCAAGGAAGGACCTGTTGCTTTGTATTTAACTGCTTTAAAGCCTTGAACAAAGGGAAGACTACTTTTTACTGCAAGGAACTCAGAAATGTAGTGTAAAGACAAGTTAAAATGAAATGTTAACAGTATATTGGAATGTGAAAAAGACATTTAGTTTTTTAACTACAGTCCTCATTACAAAACATATCCCTCCAGACTTTGTGATAGTAATTAAAACAGTCTGTTGTACCATTTGATATGTATTAGGCAAAATTTCAAGTCATGCAGTTTTCAGCAGAAATGAATGGCTCCACATTAAAAAGGGGATTACAAGGATAAAAAGGGAGAAACATGGAAAAGATTATTGCATTTATTAAACAATTTTGCTTCTCCTATAAGGAAAGCTATTGCTTCACAATTTTATGAGATTGATATTGCTTGCATACATTTATGCTGGATGACAGAATATAAAGTATTAAACCTCTGAAATACCAGCAACAAACCACAGGCACAGATTTGTCATTATGGTGTCACATCACTCCTCTGAGATAAATGTGTTAATCATTTATAACTCTGAACCATTTGAAGTTTGTCTTCAATGATGTTGTTAGAATATGTAATCCCATCTTGAATATATGTCTGTGTTATCTCAGATCCCACATTTGCCTCTTATCTCCCTATTTATTTGTTTTGAGAATTCCACCCTGACTTTTTTCTTCAGTTTTGATGGATTACTGCAAGACACCAGTGACCACTGTCCTTTTTTCATACATACATATTTTAGGAACAGATTAGATTAGTTTAATCCAAAATCAGAATAAGTGACATTTGACAGCAAAGAACAGTTAACAGACATTGGTTAACTTTGGGTCACTAATATCTTCTTCAAAATCACCACTGTGCACCCTTATGTGCCTTCCCTGGGTATAAGTAATAGCAATTGTAACACATTTTTATGTAATATATCACATTTTAATCAAGACCTACAAACAGTTGACTTGTATCAAATGAACCTATTTTCAAAGAGATGTATGGGGGTCATTGTACCTATCCACATGCAGCCAGCTAATTAAGGGCTTGATGAGTCTATCTTTCAGATGCACCTTTGAACATTTGCCATATCTCTCTTTGCATACTTGACCCCACTGTGCTTTTCCCTTAAAGTGCCTCAAAATTTAAATTAAACCATGTTCTTCATGGTACCATCCCTTTCATATAACAATACATTTTGGTCTAGGCCACAGAAAATTTTAAATCTTTATTCCTAAAGAGGAAACACAATTCTTCCTAACAACACATTTTTAAAGGTTATATTAATCATTCACTGTCCATTGGTCATTTTCCTGGAGATAATGAGTTGAAATTTATTTTATAAATATCCTCTGGAAAAAGATAGAGTAATTTCAACTACCACAGAAAGCTAACATTTAAGAAGCTGTAGTATTGTACTCCTCCATGACTCATTGGACTGAAATGTAAACTATGATTGCCAAATTATTGAATGTATTGTATGTACCTCCATATTTATAATATCTACTACATATACAAACATGGGTTTAATACCCATCTCTACATAAATGACATGCTATGAAGTTGCCTTCTTTTATTTATGTATTTCCATACACCAAAGTCTCGAGCCATATTCTTATTCTGAAACAAAAACCCTTTTTACAGCCATTATTCAAACTTTTTCATGCATTTGAAACTGGGATGTTGCTGGAACACACCTCTCAGGTACTAGCTGCAATCTAAGCTATTGGCTTGAACGGCAAATAATGAGTTCCTGGTGGGTTTTTTTAGATGTGACGTATCTTTTTTTGGATGTGAAGATGTGCAAACTGACTTAAATGGGACAGTGCTGGGAGTTACTAATGAGCCTGAACCCAGCCCTAAATCTGAAATCTTTCACTCTAAGAGTTTGGGGTGGGGTTTTTTGGGTCTTTGTCTGTCTGCCAGAAGTGAATTTTCAGTTAATAAGCAAAAACTACCAACTTTTGATTTTTGATCTATATCAGGAACAAACCCACCTGTCTCCTTTGCCCTAAAGTTAGCTTTGTATATGGGTGTACAATCCTACAACATATATTATCAACTATCTCCTTAGGACCCCGTCTAGCCCCACTAACAAACCATGTCATATCACCTTCCTACTTACTGTGCCCTGTGAGAGTGCTTGGGAATTTTAAATCTTTCTGGACATCTTTGATTCTGCTTCTGCAGCTTAGCATTTGCCCAGGCAGTCTCATGGGGAGCATACAATTAAATTATGTCTTCTGAGTGTACAGTCTATTGCAATATTTGGCAGCAGCTGCTACCTCCCTCTACTGCAGTTCCTCTCGTATTTGCGTCCATTGCCATGAGTAAAGAAACCCTGCCATTTCCCTTGTTACAGTTACATGTCTTGAGATGACCCAGCCTGCCCTGTAAAGTAACTAGAGGAATATAAAAAGATGGCATAATAAAACATTTTGTAATGGATAATGTTATTGTAAGAATAAACTGGATGGATAATATAAGAAGACTAAGAGTATGTGCAGGAAATGTATATTTATTTTTAAAGTGTTGTAGAAAAATATGCGGGCAAGAAAAATTTCAATTGAACCTTGGCATTTGACAGTTTCACCAGTGCCAGAGTTCTTGTATCAGTTAGTGCCTAAAATCAAGCTACTGAATCATAAATAGGAAACAATGTCACCCAGCAGAGGTGGACTGGACACCCAGGAGATTTCTTTAAAAAAAAATCTGGCCTGTCTGACCCTAGCATGTATCACATTTGCTGTTATAAAATGGCTTAAATCCTTTGTCCTTTAGTTGGACCCCTTAATGTTACAACATAGCTTGGAGACAGTTGAATCTAGCAGTTATATTTGTTTTGATTTTGTAGAGGAAGCCAAAGAGAAAATAGAGCTGTAAGCTGACTTGTTAGAGCTGTATTTTGCCTTTCCACACAAACTGCATATGTTATGCTTTTGTATAGTATCTAGTCATTGCAAAGAAAAAGTAAAACTACCAGTATTTGACATTTCTCAATCAAATGGTAGGTCAGTACCAGTACAAAACCAAGTACTAGAATTACATGAGTGTTTCTGAAACCTTGTATGTTTACAAATAGAGGTGATGGGAAAAGGTCAAAAAAAAAAAGAGCTGTTTCAAAGAGGAAGGATACCAAGCTGGGGGGAGTAGTACATGTCCTGGAGGGTAGGGCTAGGATACAGATTGCTCAACAGATTGGAGGATTGGACCAAAAGCCTCCAATGAGGTTCAGTAACGAGAAGTGCAAAGTCCTGCACTTAGGACAGAAAAATCCCATGCACCCTTACAGGCTAGGATCCAAATGGCTAAGCAGCAGCTCTGTAAAAAAGGACCTGATGGTTACAGTGGACAAGAAACTGAATATGAGCCAGCAGTATGCCCTTGTTAGCAAGAAGGCTAATGACATACTGGGCTGCATTGGTAGGAGTATAGTCAGCAGATTGAGGGAAGTGCTATTTGACACTGGTGAGGCCACATCTGGAGTACTGTGTCCAGCTTTGGGCCCCTGACTACAGAAAGGATATAGACAAATTGGAGAGAGTCCAATGGAGGGCAATGAAAGTGGTTTGGGAGCTGGGAGACATGACTTCTGAGGAGAGGCTGAGGGATCTGGGCTTATTTATTCTAGAAAAGAGAAGACTGAGAGGGGATTCAAAGTATCCTTCAACTACCTGAAGGGGGTTTCCAAGGAAGATGCACTGTTTTCAGTTATGGCGAATAACAGAACAAGGAACAATGATCCCAAATTGCAGCATGGAAAGTTGAGGTTAGATATTAAGTGAAACTTTCTCACTTGGAGGGTGTAACAGAGAGCCTGGGGCTCTCTGTTCATTTAAGGGAAGAAGCAGCCTAGCCAGGGAGCACTGCAGCTGCAGGTCACCGGGCAACAGGCTAATGCAGCTCTCTTAAAGGGGTAGAGAGCTGCTTCCATTGTTGTTTGTTACAACCCAGGAGCTTATGGTTTACTAGGATTACCATATTTCCAGTTCCAAAAAAGAGGACACCTGTTGTGCATGCAGGGGTGTGAGGGGCAGTGGTATGATGGTGCCCTGGCCCTGGCTATTTGCAGCCCCTCACTCCTAAGCCACAGACCCCCAACCCTGTTGTAGTCCCTCACTCCTGGCCCAGAGACCCCTAGCTCTCCCAGTGCTCCTCACTCCCAACCTGCAGTACCCTGCCCTCCTGAGCTATGCTGGTACCCCTTACTCCCAACCCGCAGCTCCCCCTGTTCCTGCTGGTGCCCCTCACTTCTGACCCACAGCCCCCTGCCCAGTACTTTGGACCCACAGTCCCCAGCCCCTCACTTGCAAGCCATAGCCCCCGGCTGCCCACCCTGCAACCTTTTTCACACAGTAGGCTGCTGCCTACAACCCAGCCCCCTCCACAAGTTGCTATGACACCCCATATTGATCAGATTTCATAGATGTCATGGATTTCATAGACATTAGGGCTGGAAGGGACCTTGGAAGATCATTGAGTCCAGCCCCCTGCCCCAGGGGCAAGAAGTCAGCTGGGGTCATAGCATCCCAGCAAGATAAACATCCAGATTTCTCTTGAAGGTATTCAAAGTAGGTGCTTGACCCACCTCTGGCAGCAGTCTGTTCCAAACCTTGGGGGCCTGGACAGTAAAGAAGTTCTTCCTTATGTCTAGCCTGAAATGGTCTTGCAGGAGTAGATGCTGTCGCAAGAAGAATAGATAGAAAAAGGCAGGTACTAGGATCGTGCGATTGCCTTCTGTGCTGAGGCAGAAAAACTGAACTTAACTTGGTAGGTGTTAGGACCCTGGGGACATATCCTCTGCCCCCTGGTGCCCAGGCATTTCCTGGCTGCAGCCCAGGTACCTGGACAGCTTCTCCTAGGGCTGGCAGCCACCCACTCCCTTTGCACAGCTGAGCTGAGGAAAATCCCATGTTTGATTAGATCTAAAAAACCTGCCCGGATGGAGATCAGAGGATGAAAAAAGAGGACAAGTTCAGGAAAACCCAGATGTAGGGTAACCCTAGGTTTGCGTTACTGTTTTCACCAGTGGTTGGGACGAGGCTGGAGGTAAGGAGGTCTCATTAGCACCTAGGGGGCACTCGACTGCCTTGAGTCCTGCCTGGGACAGGCTCAAGCACACAGGGGCCTGGCACCAGAGAGGATGCAGCCACACAGGGGCCAGGGGCTTGGCATACAGGGGCCAAGGGCTCAGTGACACAAGGGGCAAATGAAGCTAGTGCCTCAAAGCCAGGTCTGATTCAGTGGACCTAGGCTAGAAGGCCTAGCTAAAGGGGCAGAGGCTGAGGAGGCCAAAGCCGCAACAGAGGGACAACATATCTGTAACAACCGCAAGGCATGGTGTGGTAAAGGGAAGGATTTGGAGCCATGCAATTATCCCTTAAGTTTTTCCATGCCCTGCCAGGCACATAGGTCCAGCCAGGGGCCTGGGATCAGTGAGAACTATTAGGATGCTGGTGACCCTAGTGGGGATTTGGTGGGACCAGAGTTATGCAAAGGTCTGTGGGCAGCCTCCCTATTTATTTATATTTCCATCAAGGCATGGCAGATGAGACAGGAGGGCACACTCACGGCAGAGCAGGGCACAATTGCAGAGCCAGCAGGGGGTGTCGTGGCCACCCCTGGGAGCCCGACAAGTTACAGAGGGTAGTAAAGCACTGGGACCAGTTACCCAGAGAAGTTGTGGAATCTACATCCTTGGAGATTTTTAAGTCCTGGCTAGACAAAGCCTTGATCGAGATGATCTAGCTGGAGATGGTCCTCCTTTGAGCAGTGGGTTGGACTAGATGACCTCCTGAGGTCCCTTCCATCTCTAATTTTCTATGTCTCTATGATTCCATGTACATTTTGCTTACAGTTATTAGCCATGTTCTCTACTCCTGCAAAAACTGTGTGGCAGTAAATTTTGCTCCCAGGAAGCTTTAACTTGCATGAACAGCACTTGCTCAGGTGTCACTGACCTCAGCAGCCTTACAGGGCTCATATTTTCTTGATGAAAATTTATTTGGATGTCCTTTGGGAACAACACAGTAAACCCAGTGCCCACCCACTTAGCTTTGCAGGAGATCTGCAGGAAAGAAGCAATCCAGGCATATAAACACAAAATGGTCCCTGAATAACTGAATAGGTGCTCCGCACCACCTAACAGTGTCTAGTCATCATATGTGAGCATTAGTCTAAAAAAAAGTCAGACACCTGAATTTGTCATGCAAGTAAGTAATAAAATAACTTCCTTGAGACAGATACATCACTAGCACGCAGTTGAGCTCTACTTCATTTTAATATTCACATGGGAAAGAGATGAAATGCTGATGCTATTAAAATCATTAAACAGATCTTATATTTTTGTCTTTACAGTTATAAAATTTCAGAATGTAACTAAACTCCAGACTAGGTCATGGTCAAGACATTAAAATCCCTTAAACTGAACTAGACAACAACTAAGGCAAGACAACCAGTGAAACACAATCTTGCTACTTGGCATTTAAAAAAATACTGGACTGCTTTGATTTATGTTTTTCTATTTTATGTATGTATGACTTCTTTATTTACTTATTCAGTTTTCCCCCCCACTAGAAAACTCAGCATCAAAGTAATGCCTGCGGGACATGAATAAAATTTAAAACCAAGGCAGACAAGAATAAACAAAATCCATGTGTATCTATGTCAGTCATGTGCAGGATGCTTAGGAGATATTGTCCATAATTGTCTTTCAAAAGCAGAGCTGGGCCAATCCAATGAGGAGTCTAAAGGATACTGTTGCATATAAATTATTTATACATTTGTGTTCTCTTATCCTTCCATATCAGATTTTAGCCATTCTTCGGAGTGCTGACTTTGCCTGTTAAGCACCCTTCTGAAAATACTCCATAACAAGAAGGAATATCATTTGAATGTTGTTTAATGTTTGAATCCACTTCTGGCTACAGCCAGTGCTCTGCTCCATTCTGGTAGTTCTGGAGGCAGCACAAATGTTTAGAAACATTCATTGAACTGGAGCCCTGCAGCTGGTAAAAAGCAGCCGGAGCCCTGGATTTGGTCCAAATCTGATTATTCAAAGTCACTGTTGTGTCTTCTCTCCAGGTGGTACTTTTATAGGAGATGAGAGGTGGGAGTAAGGCAATTTCATGCCATGTCTTGAGCCAAAATGTCCCTTTAAAATTGATCTGCTCAAAGGTGCTCTTTACTAAAATGCTGCCTAATGACACAATAGTCCTGTAAAGTCATAGACAGAAGCCTCTGTAGAGATCATGGGTCTTGCCATAGAGGTGATTTGGATGGCTGAATGACATTGCTGACAGAAAGCAGTTTCTATACCTACATACAGGTTAAGTGCAGACATTTGGGGAAGTTAGATCATGTTAAAAATGGCCACCTGATCTAACTGAGTTTGCCCAACTTCAGTACAGTTATCTTCACAGCCCTAGGGTTGGGAAAGCCCAGCCATAAGCCCCAGTCCCAGGGCTGCATTTTTCCTACCTGCCTCCTGGCACTGGGCTATTTTTAACTCCTCAGCCTCTTTCCCCTCTGTGGACCAGCCAGCCTGCCCCCCCCCCCCCCCCCCCCCCCC
>NW_017729022.1:12518360-12525548 GCF_001723915.1 Gavialis gangeticus
CTGTCCTGCAAGCCGCTCTGGGTACTATTTTTATCAGTGTTCATCAATGCCAGGGGCCAAGAAAGTAAATATTGGATGGGGGGTAGATTCGCTGGTGGGGGCTAGAAATAGTCCCTGGTCCCCTGCAAGCTCCACCTCCCCCTGTGGCCCCTGTGAGCCCCCCTGATCCTGCCAAACCCTCCCAGCCTCTAGAAACTCCTTGTGGACCCTGCCCCCCCTCCCTGATCCCTCCCACAGATGCTGCCTGCCTTCCCAATACCCCTACAGATCCCACTTGCCCCCTGAACTCCCTGCAGATGCTGCCTAATCCCCCAATCTCCCTGATCCCTTTCACAGATCCTGTCTGCTCCCTGATCCCCCCACCCCGGATCCTGCCTGCACCTCTATCATTCCCATGGATCCTGCCTGACACTGTTCCCCACATGGATCCAACTTGCTCCCTGATCCTCCTGTGGACCACTGAAGCCCCCCCAGCCTGCCTGCCCCCCATCTTCCCAAACTCCCTGCTGCCCCACTTATCCTGACTTACCTTTTTTTTTAATGTGATCTAACATCCCCCTAGCCCCACAAATGTCTGCACTCAGCCACAGTACCTAGTCTACATTGAAGTTTCTTTTGGAACTTGAAACATTTGTAGGTTTAAAAAGGTATTTTAATGATCCATTAATTATTAATTATTATTAATTATTGATGAAGAAAAATGAAAATCTGAATCCTGTAGATGGCTGCAGTACTGAAGGCAAACATAATGATGTATGGCCCAAAAAGAGAAGTGACTAAATAACTTATAAATTAGTGGTTCTCATGTAAATTAGTGGTTCTCATCTTTTTAGGCTCAAAACAACTCTCATTAGTTTCAAGACACCTCTCACTAGGTTCAAAGCAGCCCTGGGAAAATGCTTGCTCTTAGCTTTCACTCGTATGGAACAATAATAGAGGAATGCTTCTGTTGCAAAGAACTCAGAGAGCCCACAACAGGTCAAGATGTTTTTGACACTGTGGATTCCTCCTTGAAATCTCTGGGTTTATGTTGTGAATTGTGTATGTGTATGCAGAGTGGCACCGTGAAAAGGATGTTATGGTACCCCAGGGTGCCTTGGTTACCCTCGTTGAGATTCAACAATATAAATCAAAATGCAGTCACTCACCTTCCTCATTCACAGTGTTAGTCAGTGTAAAAAGCCTAATTCTTACTCCATTACACCAGCTACATGATGCTATAAATGTATTGATTTTACAGGAGTTTAGTGAAGGTACATAGCTTGGAACTGGTGTAAGGAATTGAAGAGTTATGCTTGTCAAGACTTATCTTGACTGTTTTGAAATTATTGGCCAACATCCCAATAACATCACTGTGAGAAGGATCCAGGGAAAACAACCCTGGAAAGAGTAAAGCCCAGGATTAGGACAAAGTTAAATTACATTTAACAAACCTAATTAATCCCTACTGTAACTGTAATGGTTTAAGGATGAATTTGGCCTTTTCTCCTGATAAAATGGAGAGAATTTGTAACTTCCAACTCTTAAAGTTAGAAGAGGTGTGATACAGTTAACCCAGGAAAATTATTTAAATTGTAATGTCTTCAGGATCTAGCTCTATATTACTTGGTGTGAGAGGTCCATAACATTTATTTTAACTGGATTTCGGTAAAATATTGCCTGTTTTATGGACATGTATTATCTATCTTTTCAGTGATCTCCTGTTGAAAGTCTTTCCGTTTTGATACTTCTCCCTCCCATCCAAACTGCCTACTAGTATGACTACTGATTATTCATAGGTAGACATATACTAAGGAAATTAAGTATCATAACCAAAAGTATATGCATCAGTTAATTGTAAAGTGGTGATAGCTGCTGTTTTAGCACAATCAGGTATACAAGTTGCTAGTGTGTTTCTTTCACTTATGTGACTGATAGAAGATAAGAGCCCAGGGCAAAGTTTTAGGATGGAAAATCCAAAACAAGTTAGACAAGAGTCTGTAAAAATAAACACTCAGGGGATTTGGATGCATCTGTAAAGCCGGTATCATGTTTAATAGTGATGCATGTAAAGTACTAGTTCTGCAGTAAATGTGCATGTCTGTTACTTCCCAAATTGTGACTTAACCCACCAGAGGTTTTTCTTGGATGCATCTACATGAGCAATTAACTTAAAGCAATAAACTCTGGGGAAGTTTGTGCCAGATAAAACAGCAGCAGTTAGACCCAAAGTGAAGCAACCCTAGGCTGGCAGCAGGATCAGGGGTTCATCGCTGGGCTCTGGGTGGTGGCAGAGGGCAATGGAAGGGCTGGTTGGGGCACAAGAGAGCCAAAACTTCAGAGCCGTGTGGCTGAAGTCCCAATCCTGCTGCCAGCCTGGGGCTACTCAGTCCCAGCAATAACTGCTGTGGTCCCAGGATGTCAGGGGCTTGGGGGGCTTAGTCACATGGCTGCAGTGTTTTGGCACTCTCATGCCCTAGCCCACCCCTCTGCCACCCTCTGCCACCACCTGGAATCAGGGATGGCCCCCCTGAGCCTGCTGCCAGCCCAAGACTGCAGCAGTTTGAGCCAGGGCAGAGCAGGTCCCAGCTGGCAGGGGCATGGGGGTCAGTTCCGGGCTCTGGGTGGCAGGAGAAGGTGGCGGAGGGGTTTGCTGGGGCATGAGGGTCAGGCTCCTTCCCTGTAAGTTCCCTTCCCCTGGCTGGCTGGGTTGACCAGGCACAATTTGCACTCAGCAGTCACCATCTATGTGTGCTTGCTACAATCGCATGTGTTATTGTGCTGTAGGGTAGTACTTGTCCCCAACAGTACAAACCTACTGCAAAATAAATTAGTTTACTGGACCTTAATTCTGGTACATGAGTAGATGGTGACTACTGCTGAGCTAATTAATTAACTCCACATTAAAATGCATGTGTAGATGCATCCTTTGTAACCTAATTTAGATGTATATGCAGATCTCCAGAGGGGAAAAGACGATACTTTTATAGCTTTTATTTATTAGGGCTCTATCCACATAAGGGGAAGACAAGCCTCATAAGGTCAAGAAATGTGATAGTGCAGTGGGAACATCTATCCAGAAGAAGGATGAACAGAATCAGCCCTAATTTTGGTTGGTTAAGTCAGCATCACTGTTAGTCCTGACTGACACCCTAGTTCTCCATGTCAACAGAGATCAATGACTGAGAGTACATGTAGACCAAGATGACTAGAGATAAGTGAGACTGTTGAGAGATTATGGGGAAAACATAAGCATCATTCCTTGGGCTTGGACCAGTTGCATAGTTAAACAGATTGCAATATTGTTAAAATGTCTGTTTCCTTCATGACTCTATTGATGATAACAAACAGAAATTAAGAGAAATCAAGCCCAGAAAAAACACCCATGGCAAATAGCATTAGTGATAAGAAGGAGAGGAATGAAGAAGATATTAATATACTGCATAGGGTCTGTTGTCAAGCAGAAAAGCAGATCAACTTAAATGGCAGAAAAAATCATTTCTCTCTAGATCAAAGGGAGAGCAGTAAAACAATAAGGATGGTAGGGAAGAATATTCACCCTGGAAATCACTTAAAAGTGATTATGCAGTATTTTGTTGAAAACCAGTGTTCATGTAATGTGATACACTTGAAGAAAGAGAAAGGTAAGCTTAAGTAAGTAGGTCTAGGGGAGTGCAGCACACAGTGCTGTAACATTACTGTGTTTTTGCTGTCACACACATACTTTCACCTAATGTTAGAAAAAGTAGGAGATACATGTACATGAAAATAGGACACCCCTTTTAGAGAAAATATTAACAATAAAACAAGGAAGAAATAGTCATTCTATAGTCTGAATAGTCTACCTGGCAGTGGTGAGGTTTGAATACTGTAACCAGGATGATCCGTGAAATATAGTGAACTCTTGTTATATTGCAGCAGACTTGTAGCCCTTTTTTTGTACAGAGTACTGTAGTTTTATTCAGGTCTTGTCAATGTGACAGAGCAGCTGCCACTACCAGGCATACCTGTGTCAATGGAGTATCCTTATGGAGATGTGATGCATGCTGGCAAAAAAGGTTTTCCTACTGGCAAAAATTACAATTCATCTCCAGATATCATTAGCTAAGCAAAAGCTCTCTTATGCTGGTATAACTTTTTCCATAGTGAGGGTTTTTCTGGTATAGCTATGTTGGTTAAGGCATGTGATCTTCTCCTATAGTATACATGTCAGTGAAAGTTTGTATTGTAGAACAGATCAGGATTTACTCCATCCAAATATCCCATGAGCATCCTGGTTGTTAGGTTAGAAAGTAAGGCCACGGGCTTTGGCTCCTCTAGAGAACTGAACTGTTGGAACTGGTGAAATACTATCATGAACAAACTAGGCGTGCCATGTTCTTATAAGTCTTATTCCAGTAAATTGTTGCATAGCCTCTTTGGTAACTATGCTACAATGCCTGGAACAGCAGTTGCTTCTGGGAGATTTCAAAAGGCTTTCTGAGACCTCTAGTGATGAGGTCAAATTCCCATGGCTCCGAGGATGAAAATATTATAAATCCTCTAGTGCCCGTGCTGTTTCCTAATTGTTTTATTAAGATGGAAGACAAAGTGAATACTCACTCTCTGCTCTTTGTTTGCACCTTCTGCTAAGCAAAGATGTCTTTTTTTTTTTTTTTCCTTAGAAGTTTTTTTGAAAAATAGTCCTCAGGTAACTGAAGTGTCTGTTGTAAGGCAATGGAAGACAATACAGAAGTATCTGAGATAATGTCATTCAGAGAGTTCAAAGTGTAATGATTACGCAATGATATTTGGAGGGACTCTGCTTTTGGATATAAGACACAATTGCAAATTGATGGGACTGAGTTGTTCTGCAGGTCTGGGATGGGCAGCAGTGACTGCAGAGATTCAGGATGTGAAAGAGACTTTTATCTAACTTGACATTGCAGCACTCAGTCATACAGAAAAGGGTGGAATTGCCCAGTAGAAGCTGTCTGTGCTGGAGTGCAGTCATTTAGTGGCAGTTTAGGACTCTGAAGTCCATGGTCACTGCCCAGGGTGTGGAGGCTGCAGGACAATGCTTAATGAGAATCAGCATGGACTTCAGAATTTGGCGCATGGATTCTTTTACAGAACTTGGACTTTACAACTGTACAGTAATTTTCCACGGCCACGCAGTATGTCAGCCCCTAGTTACATTGCTTTAAACTGATTAATTTTTTTCAAGATAAAAATAAACATATAAAATCCAAATTATAATTCTAAAAGACTGGAATCAATGGGAGTCTGTACCTATACCTGAAGACAGAATTTGATCATAATGTTTACCATAAAACAGGAATGTGATATGGTGGACATATTCTAAGCGTATTTTTTTAGCTTTATGCTATAGTTTAAAACATCCACTCATTTTTTTTCTTTTTAAGTATGTTCCTAGCTCCACTGAGCAGATGAACTATTGTTTCTATGGAGATTTACTGTAGTTTCCTTTAGGTTGCACCCATAGTAATACTATCAGGTAACAATTACAGATTACACATTTTCCATTGTCAGTGAATATTCTAAGTGGAGACCAGGCAAAAATGTTATATCTGGATGGTTTCTAATTGTTCTGTACAGCTATTAAATTCCACTTCCTTTTCCAGCCCTTTTAGGAAAAAAAGTCGTATTATTTTTTCTTGACACTAACAAGCTCTGTCTCCTACTGCTCACATTGATTTTTTTCTGAAAGAGAAGACAGAGTACTCCCTGTGATAACGTAGGGTTAGGCCCTGCACTGAACAGCTGTGCTAAATGAACCTATACTTGATTACTTACTAAAACCCATCAATCTTGCATACAGGTTTCAAACCCTCCACAACCATCCCAGCAAGCATAATGGCAATCAACATGCTTAAAGGTCATGGGTAAGAGCTTAATTTAAAGCTCTTATAATAATGCAATTTAAGTCTAAAAAATGCCATAAATATTATGTTATGAGGACTCCCTTCAGACAGAAAACATGAAATAGTTATATGCAGTGTCTGTTTTTTGGTCTTTTTAAAATAAAATCTATATTATGACCTTCTAGAGCTGTTAACATTTCCATTTTATTGGGTAACAGGCATATTTTCACAGCCACAGAAAATTCCAAATGAAAAATATTAGTTCCATTTAATTTTTGCTATGGAAAAAAGAATTTCAGTTTGCAAAACTGGTTAATGCATATGTTGGGCATACCTACATGAGATGCTACTGTGCAGTGGTTACAGCCCATTTCATAGATTCATAGATGTAGGGTCAGAAGGAACCATGCAGATCTTCTAGTCTGACCCCCTGCCCTGGGCAAGAGAGAAAACTGGGCTCAAATGCCCCCAGCTAGGTAATCATCAAGCCTCGTCTTAAAGACCCCCAAGGTAGGAGCCAGCACTATTTCCCTTGGAAGTTGGTTCCAGATCCTAGCCGCTCTGACTGTGAAGTAGTGCCTTCTAATGTCTAGCCTGAACCTACTCTAACAATTTATAGCCATTATTCCTTGTTACTCCAGCAAGCGCTTGGGGGAACAAGGTCTCTCCCATTCCCTGCTGGTCCCCCCCTAGTAAGTAAGTAAAATGTATTTAGTACTTTTATAATCAAGTCCTAAATAAATGCACAATAACTGGAGTTACTGTGCAGTAGTGCCAGCAAATGTTTTTTAAGTGATGTTACTGTGCAGTAGCCTAATAATACGGCACAGTAGCATATTAGCACTGTTAGTGCTGTTACACACTACTGCACAGTCAGCATCTCCTGTAGATGTACCTGCTGTGTAGCTAAAAGCTGAAAATGTTCAAATCCAGCAAGCTTTTATACCTCAATTTTTAAATTAACTTTCACTTCTAAAGCAGTATAAACCAATAATAAATAGATTTACAACATGTAGTTTATTTTGATAGCAATAATAATAGCTGAGTGAAGCTGGAGGAGTGGCTTAGTAATCCAAACATCATGTTTGAAACACCTAGACTCTCTGGAACCACAGGTTTAAATCCCAGCAAGGATGACCCAGTGTTTCATCTCTTTCAAGCTGATAAACAGAGTTACATGCAATTTACTAGGCAAAGAGTCTTTTTATATAGGACTTTCTGAATGAGGTTCTGGCAGTGGCATTACAAGCTGAGTTGGCACCTGGGGCAAACCCTGAGGGAGAACAGGGGGGCATGCAGTTCAAACAGTGAGGGAAGGGGCAAGAGAGGCAAAGGGCATAGGTTC
>NW_017729022.1:12525677-12529691 GCF_001723915.1 Gavialis gangeticus
TTGCATAACTTAATCAGGGAAGCTGCTTTTTCTGGACTAGAAGCAGGATAGCACAAAGCAAGCTGTCCTTGAGACTCGCGGCCAACAAAATGGTTGTTGCTTCTGCCTGGGGCTGCAAAGAGAAGGGGTAGAGTTCAGTGCTAATGCTCTTACTTACAACCATTGATGGGGGCAGCAGCTTTACTCACACCAGTGAACAGCAATCTCAAATGCTGGAGTAACTTACCATGGAGCAGTGCCACAATTGCACCTCACCCCCATGGAGTCCATACCCTGGCAGCATTGCCATGCCAGGACTTCAAAACATAGGTGGATTAATGCATGGCCCAGTGAGGCCCAATCAGGCCCCCCCGGATGTCTGGGTTCCGTCAGGAAATGGTGAGTTTCCACTTACAGGTGGGCAGTATTCCAGCCTGCAAGGGGTCCTGCTTGGGGCTCCCAGGAGATGCAGAGGCAATGCCAGACTCTTTCCAGTGTGGGGGCTGGGGCTGGTCTTGGCTAGGCCAGGAGTGCCGCACCTCTCCGGGCTGCAGACGGGAGCAGAGCAGGCAGACAGCAGCAGCGGCAAGGGGAGACTTCATAAAGTGAATTCATAAAGTGAATTTGGGGTGGCTATAGCCTTCCCAAGGCCCCTCCAGTACTGCTCCTGTGCATATGTATGGCTGCATGTGGCCAGGAAAACATCTGTTTAACCAGATTTCTGCAGGTAAGTCTAATGGGGGGGAAGCAGATCAAGACCCCCATTGTGAGGGAGGGAGTGGCCAGGGGATGGGGATGGGATTCAGGGGCACTGTCCAACCAGAGCAGTGCTTGGGTCCCAGGGCCAGGGTGGAGATTGGGGTGGAGCTACAGGCAGCTCATCCAGAGGGTGTGGGGGGGAAGGAGACCCCTGAACCCACAGTGGAAAGCCTGCGTCTGCCTTTGCCCCACTGGACTCCATTCCAGCCATGGTGGGGGGAGGGTATGGGGAGCAGGGAGGAGAGGCAGGCATGTGCCACCCCATCCCCAGCTCGGCCAGGTCAACCCAGTCTCCCCCATGGAACACGAAGACCTGCCCCTCCCATGCCAGCGGTAACACCAGGAGGGGAAGGGGTTCCTCCTGCTACTGGAGTCCAGCTCCCACAGCAGGGAGAGGGCCTCTGATTTTGTGTTTGCCCAGGGTCCCAATAAATCTTAATCTGCCTCTGGCTCTTCCTCCCCTGGCTGTGTTGCAACAGCAGCCAGGAACTGTTTCAGAGTTCCCAACCTGGCAATGCTGCCAGAGCACAGACTCTGCCGGGGGGAAGGGAGGGGAGGGGAGGAGGGGCATGATTCCGGAGCCCCTCCTATGGAGCCCAGGATGGGTGCCCCTCTTGCCTACCCCTAGTTATGCTACTGGCTTCTGGCTACTCTGTGCAGATGTTGTAGCACCCTTCATTTTCCTGCTGTCATTGGCTTCACTTGCCTCTTTCTTTGCAGTTGTGTAGTCTCATCTCTATTGATTTGTTACTAGTCTCTACTTTAAAAATGCCTACATTCCAACCAGATTGCACATAAACAGCTTAAGCATGCTTTTGAGAATGGAAAGGGGCTATAGACCCTAGAATGGAAGGCACTATGGACCAAATCCTGGTCCCATGAATGTCAGCTGTAAAGGTTAGGTACCTTTTTTAGCCAACAGGAGGTAAAATTCTTCATCTCTAGGATTTTTCTATGTGTAGATATTCATACCAGTGTCCATCACAGGCTTGGGGATATTTTGTCTTAACCATGAATTTTATGAGGTTGTTTTGAATATCTGTGGAGGGTGTGTATTTTAATCAAATGGAGCTGAAATTTCTAAATGAACATACAGTCCTTAGCTATTTAATAAATGACATATGGAAGCAAAGGAAAAGAGTCAACAAAGTCATTCACAGCCAATTAAGCGCAGTGAGAAGCACAAATATATATGCAATGTCAAATTTATAAAAGATTCATTCTAACTGAAAAGTGACAAACTAAAATCTATTTGCACAACATCAATAAACTGTAAGTTGGAGCTGGACAGCTGTGCCATGTGGTTTAAGAAACATGCCCAACAGAACAATCCAAAGCAGAAAGTGGGGACAGAGTGGGAGCGGAGAGCAGGGAATGGGACATGGAAACAGCTGTGAAGCAGAAAGTTAGAAATTGCATAGGACATAACAACTGAACTCAGCTACAGGAACTTGGAGAGAAGGTAATTGCAGCAGCAATAGTGTAATAAAGGGGGGATTTGGGGGCACTAGCCCTAGGCACGGACTCTGATGGGGGAGGGATTTAAAAAAAAAACCTAGCAGTTGTGTTGCCAACCTTGCCACTTGAGTGACAAATTACACTCTAAGGTTAGGAACAGACATTACACATAAACCAGTTTAAGTGATCAGAAACTGGTTCAACCCTGTAACACAACAGATGTTCAGTGCACATAAACTAGTTTGAAAATGGCTGACACAGGTTTGAGATAAACCTGGTTGAATGTAGTATCAGACTTAACTGATTTGTCTCAAACCAGTTTATGCAATATCTGTCCCAGACCCCTTGCTGGTTTAAGATAAACCAGACACCCCCAGAATCCCAGCATGCTGTTTGGGCTGGGTGGAGCTCTCTGCTCCGCAGCAGAGCTGGCCCTGCCCCTATGCTCCCTGGCTGCAGCTCCAGAAACTGCGGGCTGCTTCCCCCCTCCTCCTGACCACTCCCTGTTAAGCAGGAATTCCCCCTTCCCCTCTGCCTTGCTGAGGAGGTGTCTGTGTATTAGCTAGCAGACCGCATGCTGGCTATGGTCCATAGAATCAACAGGCAGAATCAACAAGTAGCTGGTAATAGTCCTCTGTTGTTTTCCTAATTGGGTGATAAACACAGTTATCAATTCCCTGCTGGGTTAATGGGAAATCCTGTGGAGCCTGGCCACACCCCCCTCAGCTCAGTTCTGTGGAAGGGAAGGGAGGGCTGCTCTAGCGCCCCCCGGCTTCTAGCCTGCGCCACTGCAGGCACATGTCTGAATTTCTGGGATGTCTGTCCCATTACAAAACTGATTTAGTCTAGCCAGGTTAGATAGAATCAAAGATTGAATCAATTCAGGTTCATCCCGACTCCATTCTGTTACACCTGTTCCTGTGACTGAACTGAAATCTTTGTTGCTACATTGGCTTAACATAACTGTAAAAGAGCAATGGAGGTTCAAGCCACTTCTTCATTTTAATTATACCATTGGTTATGAGCATACAGTGGTCATACAATGCATCTGCCAGCATCTGTTCAGGCATAAATGTATATGAGAGATTAAACGTGCCTTATTTTAGGGATGACTAAAATTGTATTATATTGAAAGTTTTGCTATTTTCCTTACTCCGAGTACAGTACCTAGAGCTTGGTCTAAAATTCCTTGAAATCAGCCTGAGTCTTTCCATAGATATAGTGAGCTCTGGATCATGTCCATAGTGCCTAGATACATACATGAGTAATAACAGAGAACTCTGTACATCAAAAGCTGTCTTTCAAGTAGGTATGTGTGTTCATTTAAATCCCTTAACTAAAATTACAGGGTTTTTAAAGAGCAGTTTCCTTAAAAGTCAGGAACAAAGTATTTATATTAACTACCCTAAAATAAAAAGGGCAACTGACAAAAAAAACAAACTACACTCTTCATCTGCTATTTAAAAAGAGAATCTAACATCTGTCTGAAACACTCCATGTGATTTTAGGAACAGAAGAAAAATACTAAACCTATCAGCATTAAAAAGGCATCTTTAAATCTAATATATATAATCATAATAGAAAAGAATATGAAAATATAAATCCCTAGCTATAGCTTACTGAGAAGGTGTGGTAGAGAGAATAGGAAACCATTTGGTTCTCCCTGATTATAGTTCTCTGTATCAAAATATTCAAGGCTGAAATTAGTGCAATCCACAAGAGCAGGTGTTGTAAATGATAATCTAAGATATAATTAGAGTCTGGGAAGAGGTCTATGTGATGCGGTTAATTGAAAGGGCTAATCATGGAATGTTTTAT
>NW_017729022.1:12534691-12562905 GCF_001723915.1 Gavialis gangeticus
AAAATATTCAAGGCTGAAATTAGTGCAATCCACAAGAGCAGGTGTTGTAAATGATAATCTAAGATATAATTAGAGTCTGGGAAGAGGTCTATGTGATGCGGTTAATTGAAAGGGCTAATCATGGAATGTTTTATTTTTAAAAATGTTTAAAAATAGACCTACAAGCCATAAAAAATCATATTCCACAAATCTTTATGTTGACTACACATAAAGCTGCAGTCCATTACTACTTTGATTTGAAAAATGTAAATGGTACATGCATGTCATTAAAACTGGCATGTAATTATCAAGTTCTTTATTATCTTGCATTTCATGGTGTTTACATAAATACTGTTTAAGTTTCTAAAGCTTGAACAAGCCCATTGTGGGGATAATTGTCACGGCCAATATTATATTAAATGCCATTTAGATTAAAGGATGACATAGAATGATCTAAAACTTCTCTTTTTACTGTTAACTTTTCCTTGAAAATAGTATTTCTCTGAGTTTGGTATTTAATCTATAATGCACATCTACTATTTGAGTCTTGATTCTGAATTCAGTTTAAGTTGCACTCAGGCAGGTGTGGGGAAAATTTGGTCATACAGACCAAATATAATTTTTACTTATACCGGTGCAGATAACAGTATTGCCTCTGTATAAAGGAAACTAGAATGTGGTCCTGTGTATTATTTCCTAATCTCCATTTAAAATAGACAACACGGAAATTCGGAAGAAAGCATAAACCTCTGGAGTTGGCATGTAAAATGTCTTGATTGAGTCCACACATATTGCACTGCCCATGATTAGGAGTTTGAATAGTAGTGCAATAGACCCTCTCTTAAAGACTCATTAGAAAGAAAGAGTCATCAACTTCTGGGTTGACTTGAACCAGTATTGGCCCTCAGCACTTCTGAAAACTTGCCAACAGCAACCAAAACTAGAAGTATTTACTTGCTAATAAAGGTTTTGAATTATGGGTCAAATCCTTCTTTATCTGCTATCTGACTGCTAGACCCATAGTACAGATAAGAATTAAGCTATCAAGTTATTTTATTTATTGCTATTAATAAAGATAAGGAACAAAAGACATCCCAGATACATATATTATGAATGAAAGACAGCAGACAGAAAGATATTTGGAAAGTCCATTCTCTTCTGCAACTATGTATATGTGAGATATTAGTAATGACATTTGTAATGCATTATCTTTCAGATCATATGGATGTCAGAGAAATGTCTGTTTTACTAGTGCAGTGAAATGTTTCACTTTACAATACAGGTGACAACTTGCTGCCAGCTTTTCAATAGTAAAATAATGCCAATGTTTCTTAGATCACTTGCCAGTGTCTCTGTTGGTGGTTCAGGTCTGAGTGTCCATAGGTCTGGTAATTAATGTGATGTCAATCTCGGTAAGTATAATCTGCCAACAATACTGTAATGGAACCAAACAGCTCAATATTTGTTAATAATTCACTGAATTTAAGGATGCTGAAAGAAGTTCTTTTCTGTTCCTAGAACACAGAGTAAAGCTTTCACTCTGAATGCTTTTTGAATTCATTTAAAAGTTGACATATTTTTGCTTTAAGAAGATTAAAAATTAAAACACTTCTTTTTGCATGTTTTGTTTTAAATACTGAAAAAGAGTTGGATGATCTTTAAGCAGGTTATCTAGGTGCCAGATTTATCAAACCATGTAATTTTAATACAACATGATTCAGTTCTATTAGAAATCCAGACTTTGTGTGCCCTTTTCTGTCCTATTATCCCTGCCAGATACAGAGAAATCCATCAGTCAGGGAAATTAAGTAGCGCTTCTCAGTTTGCCAGAACAGAGGGAAGTAAAGGTGTGTTCTCATACAGCATTTTACTATTTAAAACTTAAGTTAAATTCTTATCAGGAAGTAGTTTTCTATCTTTTAGTACAGTGGTACTCAACTTCTGACACACAGGCCAAATCAACCCTACAGGGCTGTGCCATCCAGCCTGCAGGGCTCCCCACAGGTCTGGAAATTTGGTGGCAGGGGAGTGGTGGCAGCGCTAATTGCCATGACTCTGGAAGCAGCAGCAATTCACACTGCTACTGCTCCCCTTCTGTTAAATTTCCAGAGCTGTGGGGAGCCCCACAGACTGGATGTCACAGTTCTGTGTGCCAGGTCGTACTGAAGCACAAGGCTGGATCACTCTGTAGCTCTGTCTGGCATGCACAGGGTCACTTCAGTGCCTGAGGATGGACCCGGTGCATGGGGGGTCACTCTGGCACTCAGGGTCACATCCAGTGCCTGGGGCATCATTGTAGCACTCATGGGTCACTCCACAGTATGCAAAGGCAACCATCTGCATCTGGATCCGACATGCATAGTCCACACTGGATCCAGCCTGCATACAGGCTTTGCATCACTCATTTAGGCCACAGAGCTAGAAGGTGGAGTGCTTTTTTTTTTTTTTAGATGGTTGGTGTTTTGTTTCTTGTAGCAAAGTGTTTGAACTTATAGCTCAGAAATGTGTCAAATTTGCTTTGTTCAATGGAAATTAAATGTGACTGAATCATTATTGGGTGAAATAGATTTCCCTTGGTCTTATGTGTGTGTGTGTTCAGTCATTCTTTCTGCTGCTTTCATAATACTCTGCCTTTACTAGTCACTGGTTGTTAATCAGGATTAAGGCATCTGCTGTAATAATAGGCTTCAGTTTTCCAGGGCAGCACCGGACTGCCTTAAATTCTTCCTGGAATCCCATGATTAATTCCCTTCACCTCTTCCAGCTTCTGAAACAAACAAGATAGGGGTCTTTTAGACAGCAGCCTTGTTCATTAACTGAACCTTAACTCACACGCTATCAACCAGTGCAATTCATGAGGCAGGGATCCTGTGGGAAAACAGAATTTAATTAGGTAAATAAATGCTATATCATAAAGCAGATATATGCAAGGTAACAGGCAACCTTAATTCTGATGTTTCTTACGTTTTTAATGCTTAACTATATGACCTTAATCTTCAGTACACAGATTCCTAAGGTTAAAAAAAAAGAAAATGAGAAAACAAGGGAATGGCACCCTCCTTGGGATTGTTGCCTGGGAGGCATAGCTTCGTATGTGGGGGAGGGAGGGAGGAAATGAACAGGGCCCCAGGAGCCCTCCCCGGGAAGTCCACTCTCAGTTTCAGTGCCGAACACCATAGTGGCCACTGCCTGCTGGGTGGAGCAATTACAGGAAGAGTCTTTTTCAGCTCCTGCTGCTCAGGAGTCTGCAGATCAAATCTTCAGAAATTTTTCCTGCCAGCCTCCAACTAATTTCTGCTGGGCAAATACAAAAACAATTTTCAAAGCTTATCACAGGCCTACATTTGAATGGATTTCTAGCAGGAAAGAAGAAAGGGCATGTCCCTGACACAATGATGCGCCTGCTAAATTTCCAGTGTCTGCTTCAGACAGTGGGGGGATACAGAGAGGGTGGAGTGGCATGCTGGCAAGCATCTTTCAGATAATGTAGTGTGAGCAGCACTGGGGAACTATTTTTAAGTCCCAAATCAGGTACGAACCTTTCCCCACTCAAGCTTATTGTCACATTCCCTTCCCTCCCTTCCAATGTCCCCCTTCTGTCACCCGATGCTGCTGCTGTCCCTGCTGTCTCTGGCTGCCTCAGGTGTCTGGGAACAGTAAAGCTACTCCTGCCCTGCTCCAGCTGGTCCTTGTGGGGAATTGAGCTCAGCCTGCGGTGGTGGCAGATAGTGGATTGTCCTCTATGTCTGGTCCTCCTTGGTGTTCCCTGGGAGCGGGCACAGGGAGGGACCCACCTAATGTCACCACTATCATTACCCAACTACCCATGCAGCCAGGCTGGAGCATAGGAGGATCGGCTCTGAAGCTCTCCTCTCTCTTCAAGACAGTGGCAGGGTGGTGAAAGGGGAATGGGAAGGGGGGATAGGTGCTGCTGAGCCTGGAGAGTAAGTGAGGGGGTGTTGAGGGGTGAGGCTGAAGAGACTTTTAACTGATTTGAGGACTTGATAAAACCCCTACCTTTTGCTCCCATGGTGTGGTCTGTCCTTCCTGATGGAGGTGTGGGGGCTGAAGTTGGGAGTGGAGAGGCAGCCACCGCTGCAATGCTGGTTGATGCTTCTGTGCCCTTCTCTACAAAATCGTCCCATGAGTACAAATACTGATAGATCTTCTCCCTGATACAGTTGTAACTTGTTTCCTAGTATTGGCAAAACAGTATTTTTTAACTTGGGTCTCAGAAACGGCTGTCCCATTTCTGCTGAAACTTTCCAGAAAAAATCATCTTGGGGCAGCCACTTAGCATGGAAAGTTTAAATCCAAATGGTTAATTTTGGGCACAATGATAAATAACTGAATAGTCAATGGAACATTAGGTAGCTTTATCTGCAGGCATCGTTGCTACCTGTAATGAAGCCAGATCCTAACTCTCCTTTCACAATCAAAATTCTCTTGTGCCCAATTCCTACTGGTTCATCTGTCATCTTTCTCTTCTTGGAAGTATGAAAATAGTAATAATAAAAATACTCCATTTGCCATAGTTTAATGAAGAGTTGTGTAAAAAAAAAAGTATTAATACATATGTCAATGAATTTCATACATTTGAAGATATGCTAGCTGGTCAGAGCTGGCACTAGGGGAGAACATAAGGTTGAGCAGGAAGAGGTAACACATTTCCAAGGTGTTAAAACCTGGAAGTATTATGTTTTTAAGAACTATAACGTTTTTAAACAGTACTTAGTTAAATTTGTGTGAGGGAATTTGTTTTTTTTAAGAAACTAACTTTTCCTCCTAGTCAAACAAGGAAAAAATGGTGCTCCTTATGTGTTTACAAACTGGCCACAAAACTGCTATAAAGTTTCCTTGGGGGAATCTCCCTGGTACAGTAACCCCTGCCTATAGCAACTGGCAGTGCCAGCCATATCCTAACAAAAGAGCCCATCCCAGAGGCCTTCACACATTGATTGTAGAAAGATGGGAAAGGAGGGGAGAGAGTGCCTGGCCAACCAGGGGATGTTTGGGCCCAGTAATGTAACAAAAGTGGGGTGATTGGAAACCAGTCCTTGACACCCACCCTGGTGGGTGAAGTTGGGGAGCTGCTGCATCCACAGGCAGGAGCACAGCCATTGAAGATGCACTCACTGTGTGCTCAAATGTCCAGTTATGCCTCTGCCTGGGCCTTAGCCATTACTCAGCAGCTACACCTGCAAGTACTGAGGGGAGCCAGGGGTAAGTCAAAGAAGAACTGACTGCTGATAGAGTCAGGGTGTGAGATTCTTTTTTCTATTTCTGTCTGAAGATGATGCAGGGATGAACATCCATCTCTTAAAGTTAGGGTGAGTGTGGGCTGCGTGAAGAATGCAGTGTAGAGCCCATCCTGTAGAAGTTAGTCATCCCAGTGCTAATTTAATGAAAGGGGGGAAAAAGGACGCCAAAGAACTAAAATATTAAATTCTGTAATTTTGTGGGAGGAGGAAAAGCTTGGCTACATGGATTATTTATCTAGTAACTGAATTTCCTTTCTTAAGATCAAAAGTGCTGCCTGGAAAAACAAAACAAAACAAAACAAAAAAAACCCTTCATTGAGAATCCTTAAACAACCCCAGCATTTTGAGCAAAACTTGAGTCATTTATTGTAAAAAAAACCCCAGCCCTATATGGAAAGTTGTATTACTGGCAATCACTCAAGGAAGAATAAGAGGTCTGCAAAAGTAATTAATAATGTGCTTGTTATGGGTTTAGTCAAAAGGAATATTCTGACAGTTCTTGAGTCCATATTCAAGTTTCTGGGGCCAGCCAGGTCTGCTCCTAGTGGGAAGCATTAGTGTTTGGCTGAAATTAATGGGTCTGTTCTGACCTATACTATCCAATTGTCTGGCATACAAACAGTTTCTAATTCCAATCTTAATTATTTCATAAAGTACAAAGTATGTCAGTGTCTTTTTTTTCTGTTCATTTAATATTTCCTGAGCCTGTTTCATATTCTGCTGGTCAGGTCATTCGGAAGCATTATGCTAGCTAGTTTGGGTTGACTTTCTAGGTTGGAACCCATGTAATGTAGATGCCCATGTAAGATACTTTCATTTTGATTTACAAGTATGCTGATTTTGGGGGGTTGGTTCTGGAATTTTGTTAGCAAAAATAAATTAATGGGTCGGTTCTCACAAAATACTGGCGTAACATCTGTTAATGATCATTACAAGTGTACACTGAGTGTGCACATTTGAGAAGAGTGGCTCATTATGCTTGGCTTTGCAGTTTTAGGGAGAAAAAACACCTCTGTTTATGAGCTACCAAAGGCTTTGATTTCAAACATTTTCAAGTGGCATTTTTCAAGTCCCTGTCCTTACGAATGTACCCCCTGAGCCTTTTCATTGCACCTGTACAAACAGTAACAGAGATAAAACACATGATTGTGAAAAGGGCCTTCAGCTTCTCCCACCTACTTAATGAAACTTCATTGCTCTTTGCAAGCAAATGAAAGACAATAAATTACACAAGATGCTTTGCTTTGGCAGAAGGAGTGATAGGAGGGTTCTCACTGATGCTCCAGGGGATAAGCCTTATATAGTAGTGCCATAAAAGGTCCTGCTGGGATGTGAAAGCTTATATAAAACCAGGCCGTTCAGCAAGCTGTGTAGTTTTAAACAAATTGCTCTGTGCTTGTTATGCAACTTGTTCAATAAGTCAAGACAATGAAATAGATTCCCAGCTTGTGTAAATGAGTGTAGGTTCACTGATTTCAATGAAGCAAAATCCTTTATACCAGCTCAGGACCTGACAACTAGATTTTATTCTCAGTTACTTTAAAAGTCCATTTCACTGCCTTTGCCCACTGTAAAATCCTTTTACTATATCAGAGTGATGTGTAGGGAGTGCAGTTTGGGTCTGGGAAATGGGTCCCAATATTTGTTCTGAATAATTCTACCATAATCTCCTGTGGCTCCTGTAAGAAAATGATCCCTGAAGGCCCAACCTGAAAGATGCTGATCACCTTCCAGGATCCCATTGAAAAATAATAAAGTTGCAGATCCTGGATAGTAGGTGCACAATGGGTTCTGGGATAATTATTCTGTATAATTCTTGTTCCTGGAACTTCCATCTGGTTAGCAGCTGGGATAATTCTGATCATCTTCACCTTTTGTCCAGTCTGGATGTTTGCCTGTTAGTCTTGGCTCTTATCCTAGAAAACCAGAACTCTCAGGCAGAGGCAGTTCCTGGCAGCCCACTGTAGATGGATTTCTTATAGACTTCAGATGGTTTTATGGGGGTTGTCTTTAGGTAAAAGTCACCTTCTGGTATGCTCAGTTTGTGATTATACAATGTCACTGCATCTTTTTCATAATCCTTAAAATAGATATCACCCTCTGAAAATTAAATCCTCAGGATGTATCCAGGAGAAAAACATTCTATAATTCCTTGCTATGACAGTGTTCTCCGATTGCTGCTGCTATCACCTCAATCATCCAGTTTTTGTGTTTGCCAGCTGCCTTTTCTTCACAAACTGTTTCTAACTTCTTCTGTGTATGTGGCATTTTTTCAATGTGTCTATACACATAACTGAGAAATTTCCTTTCTGGCTCATGTAGTTCATAACAGATGGCCACCACTTTTCTCTTTTCAAAGAAATGTTTGTTTACATTAATAGCTGTTACATAAATAGAGTTTGTGTGTTGTGCTTTGATTCTTGCAAGTAAAAGCAGAAAGTGACACTCTTCTTACATGAGTTTTGTTCACAGAGATTAGTTTGAAGTTGGATAGATAGAAATCAGGGATTCTGACAAAGTAGGCTGGCATCTATGAAAACTTATGTCTCTCTGAATAAGTAGGTTTCTCAGGGTGTGGACAAAAGTAATATTTAGTAACATTCTGCATACACTATAAAATCCAGAAGTCAAGATGTGCATGTTACTTAAGACAGGTTTAAACTGCCTAGAACATTTGAAAAGCATGCCAGGAAAATCAAACGCTCTTCTGAGTTGGTCCTCTGTGAACTGGCTCAATGTTGTGTGTGGACACAGAGTGCTTCATGCCTAGTGTTGGGTGAGTCTTCCAGGCATCCCAAGCTACCCCATTCCTTACCACTCTTAAACACGTGCAGGACTCTGCTGCCTGCAAAGACCACAGTGTGTAGGGGTGGGGAAGCTGATGCTCTTGTGTTAGTTTCACTTCCCCGTTGCGACCCTGGGTGAGGTCTCGGGGCTCACTTGGTGCTGGGAACGGGCTGTGTGATGCCCTGCTCATGGTGGTCTGCTAAGAACCCCATGGTTTTCACCCCCTGCCTTGAAAGCTATTAAATCAATTTCATTTCCCTGAATGGATCCTGTGCTGAGTGTCCCAGGCTCATTTGGGGTGGGGGTGTGAGTATAGGGGTTGCCAGGTGCTGAATGACCCCTCTTGTGGTGGCTGGGTGCTCTAGCCCCCCTCCAAGAACTCTCTTGTTTTGCCTGCACTGGAAAGTATTTTGTCAGCTTTGCTTCTCTGCAGGACACTGTGCAGAGAAGTGAAGGGTTGCCAGGGTCTGGGGGTGCGTGGCCCCCTGCTTGTGGCCACGTGCAGCAATAGAAAGTTTCCACATTCTCACTAATGTCCTGTCACACTTTTAGCTTCTTTCATTCCTTGGAGTCTCAGAACAGCAGAGACTCTCTATGCATGAAGAAGGGTGATTGCACCCAAAAGTTTGCAAAAAACTTTTTTCCAACTACTTAGCTGGTCTAATAAAAGATATCGCATCTGCCCAAAGAACCTTGCCTGCCTATGTCCTTTGACCAATATGGCTACATCCAAAAACCCAGGTACCTAAGAATGTATCTATACCACTCTCTTGGTGTTTGTGGGCATGGATGCTCTTGCCCTCTGATCCTGTTCACATAGGCAATGGTGAAGCTTTTCCGGGATCATCTCCCATGGCCACTGTCAAACACACCCAAGACAGAGGTCTCAAGAGCAGCCTCACTGGGGAGGCTTTTGTGGGGGCTTCACTGCTGCATTTTGAGGCTTGGTCCATATGGTGGGGTGGAGTGTGTTCAAGAGCATCCCTCCTTGAGAGCACTGCAGAAGCAGTGTAGAAATTACCAATGGGAAGTGCAAACACCTGTGGAGTAAGTGTGGGAAGGAGAGAGTGTCAAAGAGTGATGGAGTAGCCATCACTTGTGGTCTCCAGGGGGGTGGGGGATACTCCAGGGCCCCGCAAAAACTCCTCAGCATTTCCAATCCCTGCCCTGGAAAGCCACCTTGTTCATTTTACCTCCTTGCTATAGACCATGGACACCAAAAGCAAAGAAGTCACACAGCCTGCCCCCAGCACTTGGCTACTCGTCTACTCCCACCCCTAACCCAAGGGAGCCTGGGACCTGGCAGTTGCAGGGGCTGTGGCAGCAAGGAGATATTAACAAAAAGCATTTAGAGCAGGGGTTGAAAAGTCTCTGAGTTCTTCGAGGGGAGGGAGGGGCCCAGATTCTCCACCCTCCTCAGAACCACAAGCAGGGGTTCACACAGCCCCCCCATCACTTGACAACCTTTCCACTTTTCACCATGCTCCCCCTGCCCCCCAAATGAGCCTGTGCCCCCATCAAGCAGGTTCCATTTCCTGTAATAGGGTCTAGGCTGTTCCTCCCTCACATGCCTGTGCACCCCCAGTAAACCATAGAAACATTGGTTAAATGTAACAGTGTTCTCTAACTCAATATTTTGAGAATGGGAAGCAGAAAATGTCAATTGTGGACAATGGTATTTTCCTCTTTCTTGGTGTCCAGCTAATCTTGGTCTTCTTCCCCTTCCAAGGGATTCTTGAGGAAACTCTAGACACTGGCCACAGGCATGATGGTCTGAATACTCTACCACCCCATGGTAGCATTTCAGCAGCGGTGAAATCCCTAAAAGGTGAGGGTTTCACTTGGAACCCTTAGCAGTGGTTGTGTAGACACCTCTGTCAAGGGACAGTTGTGAACCAGTTCCCAATCAGTTACATTCTTGGAATGGTTTAGTTCTTGTGTCTCTGCACCAGTAGTTTTCAAATTGTGGTTTGCATTAGGTCATCAGGGGTTCTGCAAAGAGATTGCGGGTAATGGCGGAGCAGGCCAGGAAGCAATGTGCCACCATTGCTGGGCTGCATTGCCTGGCTCCAGATCACTTCATATGGCCCACAGCCAGGGGTAGGGGGGTCTGCAGTAGAAGAAGTGATATGAAAGTGTACCATTACTTTAGGAAGTTTGAAAACCACTGGTGTCCACCCTAAGATCCACCCTGTGCCGTCTTTATGATTTTGTTGCTCAGCTTCATTGGACTATTCTGGGGCAAAATTCCTTTCTGACTCCTTCCTGAAATGATGATCAGTTTGACCCTAAGTGGAGGGCAAGACCCTCTAGCCAGGAACCAGCAGGAGCATTGGCACACCCCAGTTCAAATCGCTAGCCTTGGCTGCAGCCAAGACTCAGTGCCTCTGAGGGAGGCTTAAAAACACCCATGTAGCAGAAAGGGAGGGCAGGGGCAATCAGCAAAGCACAGAAGCATGGGAAATACCCATACTAGAACATGGGCATAGCTGTGCCTAGATCATCCCTGATCAGTGATTGTCTTTTTAAACACCTCAGCTAGGGACAGAAGTTACACATAAACCAATTTAAGTAATTAGAAACTGGTTTAAACCTGTAAGGGAACAGAAGCTCAGTGAACGTAAACCAGTTTCAAAATAGCTAAAACTGGCTTAAGATAAACACATTCTCCCAGCATCTCAACATGCTTTCCAGCCCTGGGCTGGGCTGCCCTATCCTTCCCTGCCCTGCTAAACTTACTGAAACTGATTGCTGGCTGAGACTATGCACTATAAATCCCAGAGATACCTATAAACAGGAAGAGGAAGTAAAGAGTGTCCTTGGAGAGTTCTGCTACTGTGATTCTGGACTGCAAATCCCAGAGACCTCAGGAGCAGGAGGAAGAAAACACACAATTTCTGCTGGCAACAGGTGTACTCTAGTGCTTCCTGGCTTCTGGCCTGAGCCACTACAGGCATGTGGCTGCATTTCTGAATAAGAAGTAAATGTGTGTCTAGTTGTTTCTCAGATTAATCTCTGCATTTTAGACTAACTTGCAAAGACTGAATGTATTCAGCCTCAGGCTTTTTGACTGTCTGTACTTAGCCCTCCAATGATGTGGAGACCACAACTTACATAGGCAGCCTATTCCACTGCCTCACTATTCCAACAGTGAAGAAGTTTTTCTTAAATAAAATCAAACAGCAGAAGATTCTTCAGCCATTAAATAGACAAAGGAAATAAGTTGGACCACTATGTCTGAAGATGGGATATAGTGTTTTGAATGGCCCCAAAACGAAGTCACTGTTTTGTCAGTTTTCAATAAGGACAGTGATATAGGACATGCACCCAATAAGAATGAGGCTTCAGAAATTGCTTCAGCTAATGTGGAAGCAAAAATCAAAGAACTTAATGTACTAAAGTCAGCAGTACTTGATAATCAAACAAGCTGCACCTTATGTAGAGAAGGACCACCAGGATGATCAGGGAAATAGAGAGCTTATCAGGGGGAGGGAAACTAAAATGTACTTGGCTTGTTTAGCTTCATAAAAGGAGGGGCTTGTTTAGCCTCATATGATTACTATCTGTAAATACAGAAGACAAGTAAATATGAGGAAGAAAAAGAACTATTTAAACTACAGGACAATGCTGGCACAATAGGAAATATTTACAAATCGTTCCTGAATACATTTTGGGTAGAAAATAGAAAAGAGTTTCTAACTACTAGAGCATCAATGTTTTGGAACTGCTCCCAAAAGAAACAGCAGAGCAATGTCATGAACTACTTTAAGGGAAAGCTTTGTGAATTTATTCAAGGGATTAATAAGAAAGGGACTGATGCAATGATTCAAGAGACCTCTTCCAGGCCTATGCTATCACCAATAGCTATTCTTACAAGTTTACACATTCCCTGAGCAAAAACATTGAAAGATTTTGTCTTTGAGCCTGAATTCAACCCTTTAAAAATAGGCCCATATTTGGTACAAGTATTAGTAACAATTAATTGACCAGCTTCATCCCAAATTCATATTTTCTTTCTAAGGCAAGTGATCTGCATTACTAATGTATCCCATATCATCACCTGTACCAAATCCTGCACCAGATTTGAGGAGAGAGGCTGTTATGCTTGGCTTTACAGTTTTAGGGAGAATTACAGGCACATTAGTTAGTGCCTCTTTGAGTTTTCATGCAGCTTCATCAGTTAGTACATTTCATGCATCTGACTACAGTTAGTACATTTTATTATTAGATCACATTTTTCAGTGCATAGGTAATTTTCACCAGACATACCAAAATAATGGTATAGGCCTTAAGGGACCTTAGTCTTTATATTTTTCATATAATATTATCATAACATTACCTTAATATTTTTAATAAGGGGGGTTTCCTACCAGTTGCCACCAATTTTTTTTTTGAATAGGGGCCTCTTCAGCCTTGACATCAGTATGAAGCAGGTCAACAGAGGTCTGGACTGAGTTTTATCATGAGAATTTGGAAAAGGCTTGTTTGTCAGAATTTTGATTTCTGGTAAGCTGCTGCTCTCTGCAGCTCTTAGTCAAGACAAAAGCTCTCCCACTTGATAGCTTGCTAGTCTACTGTATATTTACCTATGATGGAAGACTCCAATGAAGATTTATGCTGCACTCCAGTTAGCACATGTGGGGCTTCTATGTGAACTTACTAACTTTAAAGCTGCATATTGTTTAGAGACTGGATGGGCAAATTTCCAGTACTCAATTGGATGCTCACATTTTTTATTTGCTAAAGATTTCTTTGACCTTGGTGAAATCTAAAAGAGAGGAAATAGCATTCAAGGAGGCAGAACTTAAAATGAAAAACACATGAAATAAGAACTCCCTGTGGAATGAAAGAATGGAATACTGGCTATGAACTTGGTAGCGTTCGCTGTTCCACAGCTTTGCCAAAGCATTTACAGAGCAATGTTTAAACTTTAGATTTTCATTGTACAGGCAGTAAAAGAAAAAAGCTTATTAATTTAATAATGACATTTCATGTAAACTTTCTTGAGATGTAAACTGTTTTTGACCACAATTAAAACTGTGAAGTATTCTGTGAATTTACTAATGGATTCTGTGTCCACGTATGTCTCTCATTTCGAGACGGCAAATTAAATTGCCATTGATTTCTGTGATCGTCCTATTCTGTATGAAAGGGTGCATAATGAAAGGCATATATTTATTTACAGAATAAAGCATAGATTTGTTACAGGTGACTCTGACTCTGCCTTGTTGCAGACACTAAACTACACATAGTAACTTGCCTTCTTTACCTGTAAAGGCTCTGCATTTAAACTAAAGAATTACAATAAAAATACACCATCAACAAAATGAAGAATTTTTTCCATACAAAAATACTTTATTATGATATAATATTTTTCAGGAAACTCTTTCATCATCTTACAGGTTTTGTTATATTACATTTATATAGCATCAAATTTGTTTTCAAATATATAGAAAAACAATATGCAACTGTAACTGAATCAGAAGTATCTCAATAAATATACTAAATTGCATATATTAATAAGTAAAACTGAGTGGTAGCATGGCAACTTTATTGAGACTGTCCCACTGCCAGAACTGTCTATTGGAGTCTTATAGTCAATTAATGTTAGGAACCCAGTTCAAATCCTACTCAGGTTGTGATGACCAAACGTTCTCACAGTTTGATACTTGTTTTTGATCTACTATGTCTGAAACTCCAGTTTTTTGTTTGGTAGGAATTCTCATCACTCCAAACCCTGCTTATTTTAATTAGTGTCTTTGCAGTCTGGAGAGAAGGATTGGCGTGTCATCACGTTGCCCTCCAAATTGGGTTCAAAGAATGACTGAATGCACCACGATTGTTCTGCAAACAGATGGCACAAGCGAGCACACATCCCAACCTACCTTGCACTGGTCAAGTGTTTGTAGATTCCCCTTAATCTCCCAGTGCCAAGCAAAGTGCTCATTGGGAAGCTGTCTGGGGCTGTGAGCTTCCATATAGCAATGGCAATGCACTTCTCCAGAGATAAGGTCACCTACATCCCCTGCTGAAATTTTTGTGGGATGGATTTTGGTATGATTCACTGCATAATTCATACCCCTGACCACCTGCCTTTATTTCTGCTGTGTTGGTGTTGCCACCACCGACTGTGACCCAGAGATGCCACATCATTGACTGCTATGAATCTGTGTGTGGTCATCATCTTGCAGACCTTGCTGGTTCAGTATGGTGAACTTGCAAGACAGATTGAATGGAAAAGGTGGGCTCTGATGGACACCATGACTACTTCCATTTGCACCAAAAGCAAGGGAGCAGTACTTGAAGGAGAGAAGCTTGTGTGTGCTTGCTGCCAAACAGCAGGTGGTCCATGGCTATGTCCAGGTCCTAATGTGTGGCAGCAACTGCTACCCTAAACACGTTCTACAGATGAGCAGGTTGTGGCTGGGCAGATGTGGGAGTGGCTCCAAACTATGGAGGGACATTTTTGGGTCAGAAAGATAAGCAGTCACTTGTGGGAGCTACTCCTCATAACCAGCCAGGATGACAAGCAGTTGTGGGTAAACTTTCACATATACAGGGGCACCTTCAGAGAGTTCTGCTCTGGGCTTGCCCAGAACATACAGCGGTGGACAATGGTGATGCAGGTGCCCTTATCTGTGGAGAATTGCATTGCCATTGTTATTTAGAAGCTCACAGCTACAGATGGCCTCCAATCCAAGGCAAACCATTTTAGCATTGGCAAGTTGACAACTGGAGAGGTAGTGTGTGAGTTATGTCTGGCTATCCAAAAGGGTGATGGCCCCATGCATCATATGCCTTACCAACCCATAGGAGGTCATGGATGGGTTTGCCAGTGTGGGGATCCCCAACTGCATGGGGGCCATTGATGGCACACACATTGCCATCCTTTGCCCTGTGCCCCATGGCTGTGTATCAGTCAGAAGGGCTACTTCTCAATTGTGCTTCAGGCAGTTGTGGATCACCATGGCTGGTTCACTCATGTAAATGTTGGCTGGTTAGGCAGGGTGCACAGTGCCAGAATATTTAGAAACTCCTTCCACCCTGAACTGATGAAGCAGGGAGTTTGACCCCAGGTGTTCCTGACATCCATGTTGAGGTATTGACTGTACCCCCACTACTAATTGGGGACCCTGTCTACACACTATACCCCTAGCTGATGAAGCCTTTCACTGGGTCCCTGGATGCCTGGAAGGAAGTGTCTAATTACCAACTTAGTAGCTGCAGAATGGCAATGTAATGTGGTTTTGGGTACCTCTTGGTTCTTAGATGACATAAGGAGAAATGGTCACAAGTTGCAGCAAGAGAAGTTTAGGTTAGATATGAAGAAAAAACTTTTTCACTAGGAAGGTAATAAAACTCTGTAACAGGCTACACAGAGAACTTGTGGAATCTCTGTCCTTAGAGGTTTTTAAGATCTGGATACACAAAGTCTTGGTTGGGATGATATGAAATTCTACTTTGAGCAGGTGGTTGGACTAGGTTTCCTCCAACCCTAATTTTCTATGATTCTATGATCTGGAAACCATGCCTGAAGACATTCATGGTTGGCAACAAGTGCAACATGCCCTGGTTTGTGGTCTCTGCAAGCATGCTGCACAAAATCTGCGAGGTCAAGGGAGAGCCCCTGCTCAAGATCTTGCCAGTTAAGGCAGAGATCCATTACCCCTCCCTGGTCCAGTTGTTGCTGTGCTTGTTCATGGCACTGCACACAGATTAAGGAACCATGGTAGAGGGAGGAATGATGACTATATATGGGTATGGAAGTCTGAATTTGCCTTAGTGGGTGGTGGATGGGCCCAATGTCCTCCCTGACACCTGAGTAATTAGGTAGATAGAAGTCCCTGGTAGCTGGTGGTGTTTGAGATTGGCTCAGTCTGATGCTGAGCTCAGGTGGGTAGTGAACATTAAATGGCTGGCAAGTTGCCATGCAGGGCAATTAATTGGTGAGTTCTGTGCAGTAGAGTTCTGTGATCAGGGCCAGACTGATCTCATAGCATTCAAGAGGGGCCAAAGTAGTGTTTTGTGGGCTGTCTGGAGAATCAACCAGCCTGTTTATTCTCCCATGACATTGTAGAACAACTGTTTGGATATCTTTCATGATACTGCAGGGCAAACTGTTAACACCTCTTATCCCACAAACCATTTTTGGGGGTTTTGTCTTGTGACAACCAACAAGAACATTTGAATGCTCATATTTTGTCCTGAGAGAAAATGTTTTCTGCTAGGACAAGAGCGACATGTTTGTAGTCTGGTTGACAGGAGCAGGAGGGATGGATAGTGTATTGCAGGCTCTGATGCTCATGTTTTTTCTGTACTTGTTTGGTGGAGAAATGAAATATTCCATATTTATTAGAGGGTAAGCTTATGAAAAGATTGACAACCACATAAATGAATGTGCTCTCCAAGGGTGGGTTTCATGAGTGTGATTATTCTCATTTAGTAGTGTAGTAGTTTTATGAAAGGTCTCTTGATTGAGGCCCTGGGTTGAGAGTTTATTTTCAGCACTTAGCTTATGTTCCCATGTTTCTTTTGGGTGTGTTACAATCTCCTTCCCTGCCACACGAGAGGAAAATGTTGAATATATAGTATTTTTAAATGTGTCAATAAGGCATCAAAATAAGATGTTGTTATATACCATTCTCTGCTGTAGCTTACAGTTGTAGCTTACAGCTGTAGCTTACAGCTAACTGTTGTAGCTGACAGTTCATTATGCCACAGAAGAGGCTTTATTTCCAACTAAAAAAATAGAAAACATGGTCAGTGTTTACATGGCAAATGCTTTATACTTTGGGGTGGGGAAATGAGTGTAAATGTCAGTACATGAATGAGACCTGTCCTAAAATGAAACTTGGATCTTTATATTAACTAAAATTATTCATACTGGGTATAGATACTACAGCTAAAATTAAGGATCCTATGTACATTTTGTTACTTTTGAGCTTGACTGACTTACTTTCACTGTTTTTTTTAATACCAGTAAAATGTACTGAAACAGAGAATGACAGCCTTACTTAAATTGGTTTGTCACACTCTAATTACCATATGTGGGTCTCTTATGTGAACTTATTAACTTCCTTTAATGGACCTAGTTCTGACAGTTGCTGAGACCATGAAAATATCATGGTCTGAGCACCTTTCATTTCTATGAAGTTCTTTTT
Source organism: Gavialis gangeticus (assembly GCF_001723915.1). NCBI lineage: Eukaryota > Metazoa > Chordata > Crocodylia > Gavialidae > Gavialis > Gavialis gangeticus. The sequence continues at coordinate 12,551,880 of NW_017729022.1, forward strand.
CATTCTAAATTTTTATTGAAAATATCTGATCATCGGCACTGTAAATATTTTGGCTTATTTTGGGAAATGAACCAATTCTACAATATTTTTGACAAATTGTGGAGAAAAATACTAAAAAAAGGAACAGATTTTTTGAAAAATGTTCATTTTCAGAAATGATAATTTTTGACAAATAGTCTTTTTGTTTGAAAAATGTTGACTGGCCCTATCACATAGGGCTTTTCTTGAAAGGGACTTATCCTTCTGTTTTGACCCATTATTTGATTGTGAAGTAAACAGAGTTAACTAACTTCAGTACTATAAAAATGAAAACCTGGGCATTGCTCTAATATGGGTTCTGTAACATGAACACTGTCTACCCTATAAAAACCTTGCTTCTCTTTGGACTTCAGCAGCAAAAATTAAAAGTCATTCTGTGCTAAAAAATCAATTCTCTCCTAGTTATGTTTATTCTAGACAGGGCAGAAGTGATTCAGTGAGTTTCACACTGGAGTTTCACACTGGAGTTGGATTAAATTCATTTTAATTTCTCCCCAGTGGAAAAAGTGAAGGGTTCCTTTTATTGCTTGACCCCACCAGGTTCTTATGCATCCCAGAAATTTTTGCTTCACCAAGGTTCATCCTTTCTGGAGGTATAACTGCCTTTGGCCCTTACTATATTTGAATTCCATAAAAACTAGGACAGTGGTTGTTAACCTTTTTAGACTTAGGGCTTAACATAAACAATATAATTATATTACTGGTTAACATGTTAATAATTGTTAGGCTATTACACTTATATTTTCTTCACTCTACTTCCACTACCATTGTGGCCAGGTAGATCTCTGCTATGTATTTTCTGCAGAACAAGATTGGGAGGTGGCAGGAGCATGCACTCTGGCTGCAATCCTTCCTGGTCCAACCCTGCACGGTGTTTTCTGGAAACAGAGGTACATAGAGCACATGTTGGAGCTGAACTGAGAAGTGGCTCAAGAGAAAGCCATGCTGACCTGGATTACATTTTGTGGTCAGGCACATCACTTCTGCTGTAGCTCTTCCAAGTTCAGCTCCAGAGGCCTCCAGAAAATAGAGGTGGAGGTGTGAGTGTGCAGCACCCCAGAGTTCTGTGACACCCTGGATGAGAACAACTAGACAAGGAAGTATCACAAATTAATACAGTTTTAGATGTAGGAGATGCCAGAGGAACACAGCTTTGATCCTTCCTGTTCATTCTAGATACATGGACTCCATGGATCTTCCTAAATAGAGTTTCACCATACTGCAGACTCACCTTCTCACACAGATGTGCAGAGATCAACTTTCCCTCTATTTCTGAACAAAGCTAGCAGCAAGGTCCTTGACAACACTGGATGCATCTATATGGTCCGCCTACTGCTCAGTACCCACTAAAGTACCTAGTACTAAATGACTATGCAGTAACTGGCGTTACCGCACAGTAGTGCCCTGGCATGGTTGGCTAGTAACTCTTACTGTGCAGTAGCTTGCTACTACTGCACAGTAGCTCATTAATACTGTGCAGTAGTGTCAAATCACGGTTTGTGCCCAGCGACATTACAACACAGTAGTAATGAGTTACTGCACAGTAAGTGCCTTGTGTAGATGCACCTATTGTTTGTTTGTAGGGGTACATTCTGGTGGCTTTATAAGTATTCTTTATTCATGAGAGATAGGATAAAGCCTCAGTAAAGTAGTGCTTATAAATGTTGGGCAGAAGGAAAAAAAATGTAAAAATGCTTTATCTAGAAAACTATAGTTTCTTGGCATAGGTTGCCAGTTTGGTTGTTGATGTTGAACTCAGTACATTACTGTTTTTACCAGGCTCTGCAGGCCCAAACAGAGGACTGAAACATTTTTGATTGACTCACAGTGAGATTTTGGCATGATTTGGCATAAGATTTTGAAATGAGATTCACATGATTTGTATTTTCTGCTTTTCCTATTTTCCTCTTTGTTGCCTTCACCTTCTAGTTCATGGGCACAGAAATCCCTGGAGACCAGGTTTTTGATCTCAGTTCTGTGACTGCAGTAGCAAACTGTTTCTCATTCTTCCTGGCTCTTCCCACATATATGTTTGCAAAAGGGAAACCAGGAATGTCAGCTACAGTATATTTAGCTCATTCTTAAAGGTTCCCTAAGAAAAATATCTGGGAATCATTATTCTGTGTTCAGATAATTACCTGTACATCATTTTTAGTCTTCTAGTTAATATGACATGTGTATCACATTTGGTAGCTTCAGACAGTTATATCATGTTATTTGAGATACACATAACATGATGTAATGTAATTCATACAACAAGCCATGGCATCTCACATATGTCTTTAGGTTTATTGAGCATCAAAAAACAATGACTTGTCTAATAGCTTTGCATACATTGATCTGTATAAAACTTAAAAAACCCCTTTTTAAATGAAATATAACTGTCAAGATAAATAAAATGCTAACAAGAAAGAAAGAAAAGGCAGATACGTAAACCTTTGAATTAGGATCTGTAGATATTTTGACTAAATAAAACAAGAAAGCAGTTAGAATTTTCATTATTTTTCTTTTGTCTCTCAAAATGTTTCTTAGTATGGAATATCATATGTCTTGCTGTGTTTCTGAATTCATGCACATTTCCTGCTAGGAACATATGGAAAACTGTAGATGGTCCAGAGTAAAATCTGGATGACATAATAAACCGTGAGAGAGAAACTTGAAGGATTAATACAGATCCAAAGACTGAAACTATGTCTACTGTTAAGTACACACCACCATTTTTTTCTTTATAAGGCAGACTTTTATGAGGCAGAAAAAGGAAAATGTAAAAGTCAGACTGTTATAAAATGTGAAGATTTTGTGTATTTATATGCTGGGCTTGGTGGCAATTAAGTATAAAAGTTAATTTTTTTTAGTTATTTCCTGAATTTACTGACTTTTAGTACAGCGCAGAGCCTGTACAAACTTCCACATGTTGTCTGCATCCTGTCTTGTAAGCTCTTTGCTGTTTCAATACTTGGTCTTTCCTGAGTGAACTGCTAGGCACCAATGCCCCAACACTGGCAAGCAGGAACAAGAGAGAACACTGTCATGGTAAACAAGAGCAGCAATGTGTGTTGTATTTATAGTGGATTAATTAAAAGTGATGTATGTGTCATCTTATTCTTTCCTAGGCATAGATTCATGTATTAAAAGTGCTGTGTCCAGACCCTCAATGAATGCATAGCTACCGACCTCAAAAGAGCTTTGTAGTTTAACACCACCTGAGTTTACAATTTGGTGGTACAATTTCAGGCCCTGACTCTTCAGACACACCTACACTTAACTTTCCATAGATGTCAATAGGACTGCCCATGTGGGACATGTTAAACTTGTGTATAGTTCTTTTTAGTGTCAGAGCCTAGGAAGACAACACATAGTATGGGTATTGTTAATATTTGAAAAAGATATAGGAAGGTAGTAGCTGAATAAAAAATCTATCCCCCTCATAGTCTAATCAATCTGGCACATAAAATGTTCTTGATTGTGAATGCTTACCAGCCATTAATTCTGTATGGCAACTGTCAAATTCACCAGAGGTCATTATAGTCCATCTTGTTTTCAGGGAGGAGTCTCTGAAGTATCTGTAGGATGGTTGTGAGTAATATGGAATATACTCTCTTTGTCCTTTCAGTGAAGACAGAGCATTACTCACTCATGAAGGATTTTCTCACACCACTGGCAGATACCAGCTAGTTAGCCCACTGCTAAATTAAGAATAAAATTAATGATTTTAACCATCAACAAATTATTGTAATATTCAGCAACATTCAGGTTTACAAGTACAAGAAGTACCGTTAAAATCTGAACATTTAGCACCCAGTAGAGTTACATTTACTATGGTATTTATAAAATTTCTCATTCTAAGTGTAGGGAATACTACATAGTTGGTGGAGGTTGGAAAACATCCACTTTTTATTTGGACATTCCATATATTTGAAAGATTTTGAGGGCCTCTGCTTTTTATGCACTATTAAATTACAGGAATAAATGATGGAATTTAGATGCCTCAAACCGATTTGCAGAATGACTTTGGTGTAGAGAAACGACGTAGTATTGAAGTAACTTACTAGAAATCTAACTCTTCAGCCTATCTTGGCTATGGATTTAAGCTTGGAATGGAGTTGGAAACTGTATATGCCAACATAAAAAACAATTCACTCATAATTTAAATATGGCAATGAATTTCCAGTCCTTTCCTTTTGTAAAAAAAAAACTGTTCTATAGTTAAGATGAATTCTTGCCCATGATTTTCTGCTCTAAATATTTAGCAGCAGTGGGTGCACTGCACAAAGACAATTCAATAGAAACTTGATGAGCTCAATGGCTGAACTAAACAGATCACCCTCTAGTGTATACATTTGAAGCACCACTATTATTTCTAATCAGAAAATGCCTGGTGGTTTAATTTAGAAACTTGGGATTCAAAAAAGGAATAAAGTTATACAGGCAAATTACTGTGCATAAAGGTAAATAAAACTTTTAGTTTAAAATACTTTTTCCTTCAACATACATATACAACATATACATACTGCTTTCCAATTCTGTATTTCACATATTCAGGTGATACTCATGGGTTTGGGGAAACATTGTGTATATCTCTGCAGAGGGTCCTCTGGCCCTTTATGGGAGGGCATAAACAACCCAGCAAAACCCTCAGTCCAGAAGCAAAAGAATTCTGAGAGTCTTAGGGTGCCTATACATGTGCAGTGAGGCTGTTCTGACACATTCTAATCACAGCACATCAGAGCAGACTTGATTAATTGGATCTGCTGGAGTGTGGTATTTACTGCACTCCAGCAGACTCTAGTGTCATGTGTATCATGAAGAATGGTGGTGGAGTGCTTTAACTACAGTTCGTTAAATGAGCTTTAGTTAAAGCGCCCCTGCCACCATTTTTCAGTGCAGGGATGCTGATACACATAATGCTCCAAGCACTTTAATTAGAGTGGCCACTTCCTAGAGAGAGCAAGTGACTGGGAGCAAGCCCTCTAGGAAATGGAACAGGATATTGTAAGACAAGGGTGTCATATTCACCCTACACCAAGGGTCAGGTCTGGACCATGGGGCTCCTTGTGGGCCAAATCCCTGGGTTGACGGCAGCAACCACTTTAGCGGCAGTGGCAACCACAATGATGGTCATGGGCCAGACAACCACCCTAGGGTTTGTTATGGTATAAAAGGAAGACTTTATGGTTTGGCAGAAGGGCTAAAGATGACTGAATCATCTAATCAGTCAGAGGTGAAACTGAGCATGAACTAACATACCAACAGAAGGAGTCCACTGACAAGAGGAAACTGAGCCATCAGGTATGGTTCCCATGTTATGAAATATCTGTGTCATAAATGTCTTGTGTCTTTTCTGTGATTAGATGACAGAGCATGAATGTTGAATTTCATGATCACATGTGCAATTTAAAAATTACTTTTCACAGCTAGAAATTCATTTTTTTGTGAAAAGTCCCACATAAGCAAATAATGAATTGTTTTTATCCTAACTAGAAATTAACCTAAAGAAGACTTGCATCAAAATTTCCATATGGTCAAATTAAAATTTTTTATCAAACAAATATCCGTGGACTATAGATTCAGCACTACTCATGTCACATGTCTTAGTGAACTTCATCAGACTAGAACATGGATTTGGTTATTTCAGACTGATTCTCCGATTTGGAGTAGATTGTGTGTGATAATTCATGAAGCCATTTCTAAAATAAATTACAGAAAGAATCTTCCTCACTAAGAAACACCAGTTCTTTGTATCTGATAGGCCATAATGTTGACTGATATTTGTTTCTGTATTCTGCACTGTCTGCATTTTACTGGTTGTTGAAATTAGCAGGTTCTATAAACCTTGAAGCCCAATGCCTTACATGGCATTATTTTTTATTAGTCCTCCTGTTAAATGTGTGGGGATCCTACCTATCCATTCAAGTCCTTACGATACCGAAGGTGGTGAAGACCTTGCTCCCATTGGAAATCTCCTCTCAACACTTGTCTTCATCTATCTTCTCGTTGGTGATAATTGTCAATGGGTAATTTTTTTAACAAGTCACTTTCTTAAAGGGGCACTCCTTATCTTTATGTATATTTTCCTACTCTTGTGATGGTGAATCCCATCACAGGTCTTTCATAACGGGTTCAAGTTGATTCCATCAAACTGAATTTTGAAGTACTATTGTGATAGTGCAGATTGTCCCTCAGACAGTTGCAAAACTGCATTTTAAACTGTCAAATATTTATTTTCTTTGCAGCATGGAGTTGCCTTTAAATGTAACCATATTGATCTTTTTCAGTACTTATTAATTCAGTTTTCATTCACAGCTAGATGGTTGTAGCTGTAAAAAATTAGAAAGAGAAAGGAAAAACTGACCATAACCTGGCTGCCTTTTAAAACTAATGAGCCAAATTTTAACACAGCAGTGATGAAAAATATGTTATTATTTCCTGGTGGTAACCAGAAGAAATGTGTCTAATAAGAAGCTGTTTCCTGGCATTCAGAGAACATTGGCACAATAATGTGCCCACTTCTGTGTTAAATTAGAGGCAGATTAATATTAGGGTTGTTTTTTTTGCTAGTTCCATAATAGGAGTTTCATTAATAATTTATTGACTGTTGAAGAGTATTGCATAAAACTGAAGAAAAACAGTAAAACATTAAGAAATTGGACATCACCAGTTACCAGCTTCTTTCCATGAATTCATCATCCATTTTCTCAATGGATGAATCATGCCTGTTCCATGCTAATATGGTCTCAGTCCTTCAGTCCTTATCTAATGCCAAACCCTTGTTGACTTCAATGGGGTTTCTGTTTAGTAAGGGGCTGAAGAATTGTGTCCTTGAAGATTCATTTATGTACAATTACACTAGGAGATATAAAAGCATTGATCAAACCTGATATTAATTTTTCCCAGGAAATTCTAAATATTGATCCATTTGGTCTCATGTCCTCAAATGTATTTAGTCTGCCAAGGGTAGCTCTTCATCAGCATCTGTTCTGTGCAGATTCCAGTACTTACTTCAAAGTAGCCTAATCTTTTTAATGATATCTTATTCAGTTACAAATGCAGAATAGATTTTTACTCCCCTCTTCGATATAAGTTGTCTTAACTTCAGCTCTACTTTGGTACAGTTACTATCAAATCCCTATAGTTCAGTGTTGATTCCAATGGGATATAAGCATTGTTTCAGTACTCTTCTCCTCTTGTCATGCAGAATGAAAGATCCCTTCCAGACCTGTATTCTCAGTCACATTCTTGCAATAAATGTCCTTGAACATATTAGAAAATTCACTCTCATCCTATATCCAAACCTAGAATGATATACAGTAGTTGGTTATTACTGTAGCTTTGTTGAAAATACTTTTGGGAGCATACAAATTCTCTCTCACTCAGCCAACTTCTAAATCTGTTTCAAGGTTTTATTCTCAGATATGTAAACCAGTCCTGACAAACAGGACTACTTAAACCTTTCATTGTCTTGTCATCTTATTAATACATCACAGAGCACTTACTCTCAGCTTTCACTGAAGCCATTGTATTACTAATCTGCTTCAGCCCAGGAAAATAACACCCTAGTTTAATTATTAAGAGCAATGAATATAAACTGACTTCAGAGAGAAGGTAAAACCTCTCTCTCTTCACTAGAAAATCATATGATGAGTGATGTGCAGCAAAAATCACTTATAGCTGTCTTGGGTGAAAAGCTAGTGATGACTTCTGCACATAAAGTTAAGAACAGTATCTTACCTTATCTGTCTAACTCCAGTGGAGTTCATCTGGATTTATAGATCTGTTACAAGATAAGAATCTGGCCCATTGTTACTCTCCTCCATTGATGCTGAGCTGCTATCAAAGAAAACAAATTTTGTTTATCTGAAATATCAATTGTTCTGAAAAAGTAGATCTTTTGAAAAGTGTGGGTACACTTTTATGCTTTCTATGTAGTTTTCATAAGTGGGTCTCAAAACATGACAATCATCACAAAATCCAAAGAGGTTTTTCTGAGGTAGGCAATGTGTACAAGAATCTATTCATTCCATAGTCTCTATCTGAGGTGGAACTGTAAACACTGGCCACATCCACACAAGATGCTGACTGCACAGTACTTACTGTGCAGTCATTTAGTCCTTGTTTATACGTTGTATAAACAAGGACTAAATGACTGACAGTAACCTGAGTTACTATGCAGTAACACTGATGCATGGCTTTTTTGTGAAGCTGAATGTGCAGTAGCCTTGTGTCACGCTTTCTGCCATACGACTTTACTGAGCTGTCAGCGTCTTGTGTAGATGTGGCCACTGAATATCTACTTAGGCCAGAAGTGAAAAGAAGTATAGAATTTTAAGAAGAATTCATGCAGACAGAATGCAATTTGAATTTGGCCAGGACCCCAGGGCTGGCATCCTTCTTTTTTAACAAAAAAAAAAGACTATTTTAAAAAAAATATTTTATTTATTTATTTTTTTACCTGATTTACCCTAATGCCTCACATACCACAGGCAGATAAGGCTTCATAGTTTCATAGTAGCTAGGGTCAGGAGGGACCGGAACAGATCATCTAGCCTGACCCCCTGCCACAGGCAGGAATCAATGATGGGTTCACAAGACCCCAGACAGGTGATCATCTAACCTCTTTTTGAATATGCCCAAGGTAGGGGCGAGGACCATTTCCCTAGGAAGCTGGTTCCAGGTTCTGGCCACCCTAACTGTAAAATATTGCCTCCTGATCTCTAACCTAAACCTATTCTCCATCAGCTTATTACCATTCTTCCTCATCACCTCAGGTGATGCTGGGGAGAATAGGGTTCTTCCTATTTGCTGATCTCCCCTAACGAGTTTGTAGGCAGCCACCAAATCCCCCCTCAGCATCCATTTTCTGAGGCTGAACAGGTTCAGATCCCTCAGCCTCTCCTCATAGGGCCTGCCCTGCTGCCCTCCAACCAAGTGGGTGGCCCTCCTCTGAACTCTCTCCAGGCTGCCCACATCCTTTTTAAAGTGCGGCATCCAGTACTGGATGCAGTACTCCAAGTGCGGCCTCACCAATGTTGCATAGAGGGGGAGCATCACCTCTCTGGACTGGCTTGAGATGCATCTTTGGATGCATGACAAGGTATGGCTGGTCTTGCTCGCTGTCGTCTGGCATTGGCAGCTCATGTTCATCTTGTTGTCAGTAATGTCTCCAGGATCCCTAATCTGATATCTTTTATTAGACCAACTTAAATAGTTGGAAAAAAAAATGTTAAGCAAGCTTTCGGGTTTAAAAACCCTTTGTCAGGCTGAGGAAGTTTCTGCAGTTGGTGTATGCTCTTCGTGGATAGAACAAAAAGTAAAGAAGCCAGAGGCTGGGCTGTATGTATACAAGATAGGCAGGCAGTGCAGATGTAATTTGAGGAGTCAATGGGTGACAGACAGGCTAGGTGTGGGGGAGAAGGGGGATGAATAGTGGAGAGATACCTGGGAAGTCAGATGTCAGGCAGGTTATAATGTGTCATAAATTCAATGTCTATATTTAGTCCATTATTTCTAGTATCCAGGAGGTTGATGAAGTGGAGTTCATAGGCTTGTCTCTGAGAAGTGTTTTGTAAGTTTTCTTTGAGGATTAGAACTGGGCGATTGGAGAGAGAGTGGTTTTCTTGTGAGACGTGCTCCCACAGGGAATTGGGTATTCCTGTCTTTGATGGATTCATTCTGGTGTGCATTCATTCTGGTGCGCAGTTGTTGTTTGGTCTCACCTGCGTATTTTCCATCAGGGCATTTGGTTAATTGAATGAGATATATTACATTTCTGGAGGTGCAGCTGTAAGATCCAGGAATGCTGATGGCTCTGCTGTGGGGTGTAGTAATTGTCGGGGTTGTGGAGATGTGTTGGCAGGTTTTGCATTTCTTGCCATGGCACGGTCTGGATCCATTCGGTGTGTTCTGGGCCTGAGGAAATTTGCTTCTTGTGATGAGGTTAGCGAGGTTCAGTGCTTGTTTGAAGGCTAGGATGGGTGGCTCTGGGAAGATCTCTTTAAGAACAGGGTCTCTTTCTGGTACAGGTTGCAACTGTCTGAGGATTTTCCATATGGGTTTGAGGGAGGGTTGATATGTCATAACCAGCAGTGTGTGATTCATGGGGGGTTTTCTTCTGTACTGTAGCAATTCTTCACGTAGTATCTGGGTGACTCTTTCAAATGTGCAATCTATCTCTCTGGAGGAGTGTCTTTGTTGGATGAAAGCATTTTTAAAATTGGTGAGGTGGCAATCCTGGGTGTTCTCCTCAGTGTAAATTCAGTGGTATCTGAGGGCTTGGCTGTATATTACAGCTTTTTTGGTGTGTTTAGGGTGATTGCTGGTTCTGTGCAGATACATATGTGGGTCTGTGGGTTTCTTGTATAATGAGGTCTGTATTTTGCCATTATGGATGCTGATCATAGTGTCTAAATAGATGTTGGTCCTAAAAATGAGATGTTGGTCCCCCCAATACACCCAGCTGGGAAGAATTGTGGACTTAGGAATTAGCTCTGGGAGAAAGTTCAAGGGGGAAAAAAAATTACTTATACCAGCATCAGGAGAGGGATGACTGCATTAGAACTAAGCAAATTCCAGCTACCAACAAATATCAAGGAAAATAAAAAGTCCTTTTTTAGATATGTTGGGAGCCGGAGGAAAAGCAAGGGTAACATTGGACCCCTGCTAAACCAGATGGGGCAACTGACAACTGACACCCAGGAAAAAGCGAACTTGCTAAATGGGTACTTTGCATCGGTTTTTCACCAGTTCCATGGGACAGCCTTGCCCACTATGGGTCAGGGAGGCCCAGGCGAGGGAGATTCCTTGCCCTCCATCGAAGCTGACCTCGTGAAGGAACACCTTGAGACGCTGGATACCTTCAAGTCAGCCAGCCCTGATGGGTTACACCCAAGGGTACTCAAGGAGCTGGCGAGCATCATATCTCAGTCCCTGGCACAGACCTTTGAGAGCTCTTGGTGCTCTGGTGAAGTGCCCGATGCTTGGAAGACAGCCA
>NW_017729022.1:12563279-12566131 GCF_001723915.1 Gavialis gangeticus
TGGCTCTGCAGTAGGACCCAGAGGGTGGTGGTCAACAGGAGCCAATCATCTTGGTGTGCTGTGACCAGTGGGGTCCCACAAGGCTCTGTCCTAGGGCCTGTACTGTTTAACATCTTCATCAATGATGTGGACATTGGTGTCAGAAGCGGACTGGCCAAGTTTGCCGACGACACCAAACTCTGGTGTAAAGCGTTCACGCCTGGGAATAGGAGGGTGATCCAGGCGGATCTAGACAGACTCATGAAACGGGCGGTTGAGAACCTGATGGTGTTCAACACCAAAAAATTCAAGGTTCTCCACCTTGGGAGGAAAAACCTGAACCATGCTTATAGGCTTAGTTGTGCTACGGTGGTTAGCACTACAGATGAAAGGGACTTGGGGGTCACGGTTGACCACAAGATGAACATGAGCCACCAATGTGATGCTGCAGCTAGTAAAGTGAGCAAAATGCTGGCTTGCATCCATAGATGCTTCTCAAGCAGATCCTGGGATGTCATTCTCCCGCTGTACTCAGCCTCCGTGAGGCTGCAGCTGGAGTACTACATCCAGTTTTGAGCTCCACAATTCAAAAAGGATGTGGAGAAGCTTGAGAGGGTGCAGAGGAGAGCCACACGCATGATCAGAGGTCAAGAAAACAGACCTTACGATGAGAGGCTGAGAGCAATGGGGCTATTCAGCCTGGAAAAGTGCAGGCTCAAGGGTGATCTGGTGGCCACCTGTAAGTTTATCAGGCTGCTCATTAGGATCTGGGGGAATGTCTGTTCACCAGAGCCCCCCAAGGGATGACAAGATTGAACGGTCACAGACTCCACTGTGACCAATTCAGGCTGGACATAAGAAAGAACTTCTTCACTGTCTGAGCCCCCAAGGTTTGGAATAGACTGCCACTGGAGGCGGTTCAAGCACCCACTTTGAACGCCTTCAAGACACATTTGGATGCTTATCTTGCTGGGAGCCTATGATCCCTGCTGACTTCCTGCCCCTCGGGCAGGGGGCTGGAGTCGATGATCCTCCGGGGTCCCTTCCAGCCCAAATGTCTATGAAATCTATGAAATTTTGAGGCAAATTGTTTATTCACTGAAAATGTAATTTCAGTTGACCTGAAACTATTCATTACTTTAGCTTGAATTTGAAGAATAGTATAAACTGAAATATATATTTGGGGGGGGAGGGGAGGACTAGGTATACAAAACCAATAGGACTTGGAGGAGGCAGTGCCTCCTTTTTTATCCAAAATTTTAGTAATTAGAGTGCTTATCCAGGATGAGGGATATCTGGCCTTAACTTCATTGTATCAGAGGATTTGAACTCCGATGACCCACTTCACAGGAGTATACTACCTACAAGTTATCAGGTATTCTGGGATGGGGCTAGGGTCCTCTGAGTGTCTCCTACTGATGTAACTCTGCTTTGTATAAAACAGTTCAGGTATACATCAAGCCAGAGAGTGAGTGAGAAGGCTACAAAGTAAAAGGAGGCTGCTACTGGCCTACCACCTGTCTTTTGTGAAATGAGTCTGTGTTTTCAGTACTTTTGTTTTTGTTAAAAGAAGCCCAAAATGGAATATTTTATTTTTGTTTGAATAAAACATTTTATTCAAATGAAACAACTTTTCCACATTTTTTAGTCAAAATAGAAAATAAAAACTTTTTCATTTAATTTTATTTGAACTGATTTATTATTTTTGGTTTGTGGTCAAGCTGGTAACTTATTGGTAATTACTCTCATGGCAATATTTTGCTGCTTCTTTCAGTAAAAATAGAAGCCTCCCCAACAATTCCATCATTATTCTCTCTGGCTGTTCTGAGCCACCAATGGCTATGAGGTCATGACAGGCCAGGTAACAGTATCTTTCCCTGGGCACATGAGACCGCTGTTTCTTAATTTGTGGGATTCCTGTTAGTTTCTGCCTTGTGTTTAAGCCCTGTGTGTCCTGGAATCAACCCCTGAGGGACTGCTTCTTTCCAGGCATGACACTGTCATCACTGTTATGATCAAGCTTGAGGTCCCCATCTATAAAGGAAAGAGTGTCTAAAGGCATGTCTACACATCACCATGCTTTAGCACTTCATTGTGGAAGCACTAAAGCATGGCACAGTATGGGTGGTTAATTTCATAGATTTCATAGACATTAATGCTGGAAGGAACCTCGTAGGATCATCAAGTTCAGCCCCCTACCCCAGGGGCAGGAAGTCAGCTGGGTTTATAGGATCCCAGCAAGATCAACATCCAAATTTCTCTTGAAGGCATTCAAAGTAGGTGCTTGAACCACCTCTGATGGCAGGCTATTCCAGAACTTGGGGGCTCAAACAGCAAAGAAGTTCTTCCTTATGATCAGCCTGAAATGGTCTTGGAGGAGTTTATAACCATTCGACCTTGTCATCCCTTGGGGCACTCTGGTGAACAAACATTCCCCCAGATTTTGGTGAACACCCCTTATAAACTTATAGGTGGTCATCAGATTGCCCCTGAGCCTGCACTTTTCCAGACTGAAGAGTCCCAAAGTTCTCAGCCTGTTGTCATAAAGTCTGTTTTCCTGACCTCTGATCATGCACGTGGCTCTCCTCTGGATTCTCTCAAGCTTCTTCACATCATTTTTGAATTGTGGAGCCCAAAACTGGAGGCAGTACTCCAGCTGTGGTCTCACCAGGGCCAAGTACAATGGGAGAATGACGTCCTGGGATTTGCTTGAGAAGCATCTATGGATGCAAGCCAGCATTTTGCTTGCTTTACTAGCAGCAGCATCACATTGGTGGCTCATGTTCATCTTGTGGTCAATCATGACCCCCAAGTCCCTTTTGTCCATAGTGCTAGCCAGCGTAGCACTGCCGAGCCTATAAGCATGCTGCAGG
>NW_017729022.1:12571131-12582521 GCF_001723915.1 Gavialis gangeticus
TGCAGGTTTTCAGGTTTTTCCTCCCAAGGTGGAGAACCTTGCATTTTTTGGTGTTAAACACCATCAGGTTCTTGTTAATGTGCTGTGTGTGCAGCGCATGGTTAGAGTTTGCCACTATGTTGCCGAACCAGGGCACTATATTGGGGGAGCACACCGCTATGGTGACATAGCTGGTGATAACATGTAGACCTGCATGATCACTACATCACTGTAGCATGCCGTACATTGCCATAGGGTGACATTTAGGTGCTCCCTATGATAAAGTGAGCTTTTGCTTATGAAAGCTTATGCATCTCTGCCTTAGTTAATCTATAAGGTGTAACTTTGCCCTGCCTTTTGCATACTTAAAATCTGTTAATAATGACAACATGATGTAAAGACCATTGTGCTGTGTATTCTGAGCAAGTTTTTCAAATATTTGTAAGATTGCCTAGAGTTATGGGTAAATATAGTTTCTTTGTATATTAACTGAAATAAATGAAATGAGGACAACAGAACTAATAAAACTAGAGGTGAATCAGAAATAGTTAATAAGGTGAACTGTTACTTAATAAGGTAAAAGTGACACATTTCTCCACTAAGATCATTCCCATCTTGTAATAGTAGTCATAGGTAAGGTATTAAACGTGTGCTAGGATCCAGAGAAGTAAACAGTGTATGTCCATTTTGTGTTTATTTCAGTCAATCATATTTTGCTTTCTTTATGTGCAACCGACTAAAAAATAATCTATGCTTGTCAAGTTCAGTTTGTTTTTTAACAGAATAAATGGAAGAACAGATGACATGGTAACAGGCTCTCCAGGGGAAAAAGTTGATAGGCAAAGTTGAATATAAAGTTCTCTTCAGAGCCAGCTGAGAGAAATGGGCAAAGAAGATACTGTATCTGACTCTAACAGAAAGGTGCACCCTAGGGAATCTTCAAAGGAGAGTTTGGCTTTGGATATTTATATTGGGCCAGATTTGTTTCATTTTGTTGGTCTAGTGATAGTTATGGTGTGATAATACCATTGTTTTTGTTTAGTATTTGAATCTAAAACTAAAACAAGCATTTTTTCATGGATTTCCTAAAGGAGAAAATGTTGTCACTTCCTCCTCTGAATACCAATGTTTCCTTTTGCCATACTCACATTGTATGATTGCCTGGATGCATTACAGGAAGGCTTCACCTTCTCCTGTTGTACATGGTGCTGGCCACTGGTGGAAGCAGGATATGAGGCTGGGTGGATGAATAACTTGATGCATACTGCTAAGCCTGTCAACCTCTGTATTACCTGGCTCAGGAAGAACAAGGCTGACCAGAGATGTAACTGGCCATGACTGTTCCTAGGGCAGTCCATGTCTCTTGTCCTCCCCCTCCCCCACCACACCTTTTTTCCAGATCTCTGGAGACAGGGCACAGGAGCAGGAGCAGCAGTTGAAATTTGCTGCTGCTGATGGCAGATGCCACCTCATTTTCTTGCTTTAGATGCCCATATTGAGGGGGGGGGGACTCTGATTTCAGCAGAAAAAATAGGGTGGCATCTCTGCCAGCAGCTTCAACTCCACTGCTGCTGTTGCCTGACAGAACTATATTCCCCACAGTGTCCTTCATTCATGGATGCACACTTCTGCACCACTTCCGTTTGCTGTCAAGGTTGGAATTGGAAAGAGCAGGGGAAGTGGGGGTTGGGGGAGCAGGGGATGGGAGAGTGAGGTACCCTCCACCTCCATTCAGTTTTGGTGTCTGCCCTTTAGGCAGCATCCGAGGCTCAAGCCTTCCTTGCCTACCTGTTCTTACATATTAATAGACCTAGATCTATTAATGTCTATTGAACAGAATGGTTGGGGATGTTCCCTCTGACATCTCTAAACCAGTAATTGCCAGAGAGGGTACTGAATACAGGATAGGTCACTTTAGAGATATCTGGTTCAGTGCTCACCTTCTTTAGCATCTACTTCTGTAACTGTTGGAGACAGAAATGTGGGCCAGATGGATCATTGGTCTGACCCAGTATGGCACTTCTTATGTTCTGGTGACACCAGTCTGTACTACTGTCACTTCTTTGATGCATTATGATCCTGTTCTGTATATCTTTTTCCTGAAAATGTTGAGCTTGATTATCCATTTCATTATGCTTCTTTCCTGCCAGCAGTATAATCTCACAGAAATCTTTGTTCCCAAACTGGCATAAAAATGTTGTACCCAAAATGCATTAGCAGCATTTATTTACAGTATTGTTCAGTTGCCCCTTCCTTTGTTTTCTAGGTTTGTGGTTTCCCTCCCTCATTCTCATGTCTGTGATATAATATTCTGCACTTCCCTAGTGTTTTTTGTAAGAGAATCACAAAGAGTGTTTTGTTTAAACCACACACATAAGGACAAACAATTTATCGTATAGTAGGGATATGTTTATTCTAGGAATACCCTGAAGTTCTGTCTTAATTCCTGTCATTTGCGGTACCTGTAAATGGCTATGAAGAACAGAATGCAAATTTTAATCCATTTGCATTTTCTTCAAAATGTCCTCTATTTCTGTGTTTGGTTGTGACAGCGTATTTTACAAACTGCCTAAGGGTTTGTTTTGGGTTTTTTTTCTAAAGCCTGGCTAAAAGCTCAGATTTCATGTATAAAACAGTTTTTCATTGACATTTGAAGAAAGAATTTCCATCTTTTAAAGTATGTCTAACACATGCAAAGTTCCAATTCTGTAATTTTAATGTTTGACATATGCTAAAATATGCAAGTATTTCTTAGAATGTTACCTTAGGGGATATATTTGTTTTGTAGCCTGTGCTGCTTGCTGAACAAAACCATATCCAGAAAAATGCAGAAAGCTGTTTATAAAATCTTCATATTTCAGAATGAAAATAATCCATTGCACCTTCTCAGCCAAAGTCAAATGATGAAGCAAGCAACCACTGAGGCTTAAATTACTCATTATGAGCTCAGTTGATTAGCACTCTGGCCCCAATCCAGTGAAGCACTTAGCATGGGAAAGTTAATGGAAGCTGGCTGCTTAATTCCTTTAAACTTATTTGAAGATCTTAGCCTCAAACATTGACCATAGTAAGACTGCACATATGACCCAGTTGGGCATGTGCACATGCTTTACCGGATAAGCACCAGTGCAGTCATCATTTTGTGGATTGAGGTCCTATGGAGAAGACTTTAAGATCCTTACTCACTGTTATTAATATCTTATTCTACAAGAAGTTTCTTTGGGGACAAAAGAACTACTCAGGGCAGAGGTGCCAAGTACATGGGGGCCCAAGGTGGGGGCCCAAGGACCCTGGCCCCCCTCGGGAAGACGGCTGTCACCCAAAATGCATAAAACTTTCCCCATGTCCATCATCTTAGCCCCCCAGCAAAAATAAAAGTTGGTACCTATGACTCAGGATTAGCAGAGGTGGTGGTACCTGGAAAGGAAGAGAGTGCTGAATCACTATGTGAGAGAAATAGGGTCTAAGAGTCGGTGAAGCAAGCAACAAAGATAGAACTCTTGATCCTTCGTAAAATTAATTCTGTGAAGTAGGCAATAGTTACTCAAGGTGATATAGGAAATAGATGCACTTTTCTTCATGGCCGTGTCCTAAGCTAACATCAGTATATCCTATTTCCTCAAGTCTTCAAGGGAATTGAGGTAGGTAAAGCCTGTCTCGGTCAGGTAGAAAGAGTGGCTCCACATGATGCCTCTGCTTCCCAGCAACTCTAGTTCTGGTACTAGGGGTAGTTGCAGAAGACTAAGATTTTCTTTTAACTGGGGAAAGCTAAAAAGGATAAGAACAGATAGGACTACGAGGGGGAAGAAGGACAGCTTCTTGGAATAAGGAAGAAAGGAGGTGGGCTGAAGAAACCAGTGCTTTGCTCCCCAACCCCAAAGCCATCCTTTTAAAAAAAATGAAGACAAGAAAAGGCGAAAGTGAATGTCTATCATTAGGGGTTACCTTCATGGTTCTGAACAAGTGTATTGGGAGCTACGAAGTGAAAATATATACTATAGTGTTTCTATTTGTTGAATTTGGTGTAATATAAATTCTTCTTGTCTCCAGTTCCTTTACATCATACATATATACTCATGCACATAAATACCTATATTTTATACCAATACTGAATTTTAAGAAAGGAAATAACATTTTTTCAGATATTCTGCCACATTTTTTTTCAAAGAGTCTAGACATTTTTGGTTGTTAATTTACAAGCTAAAACTTTCAGGGAATTGAATCATTCAGGAATTCTTTGAAGACCTGAATACAACTGCACCCACATGTCTCTTCTGCTAATATACTTGAGTGGAAATGGAGATGTAATAGCCTAATACATCTGCATCACATTAATATTGTATTGGAGCACTGGTATAGTAATGTTGTAGTAACATGATACAATAGATAGATCACAAAGACTGTAAGACTTTCATATGCTTCTGGTATATGAAAGCCATTAGTGTCTGTTCCAGCTTACAGTGGCATTGTCTGTGAGCATTAAGGAATGGCAAGTAGTGTCTTTGGTGCCTTTAAATACTATAAACCACTGCATTATCAACTCCAGCAATGCTTTATACAGATAACAAAAACAGACACAGAAATGAGTAACTACTTGAGAACTTACATTCTGCCACCCCAAAGACACTTCTCTTAAACATCATTGATTTTTAACATCTTCTGGACAAATCACTCATAAATCAATTTGTTAAACTGCCCATTATTTCTATGTACTTATGGGGAGTGACTTTATTTTTAAAAGGTTTGATGGATTTTCTGTTTCTTTCAAGTTCTTCTAGGGCTTCAACCAGTGTGTATTCCAGGAACTATGGCTCTGATCAAGAGCCCACTGGAGTCAAAAGGCTGTCTTTATGTTGCAAAATAGCTGCTTTTAGGTTCCCCGCGTCTTACATTTCAATAATGGAAAAGGGAAAAGTAGAAAGGCAGAGCAAAAAGTCTTTTACCAGCAAGAATTTCAGAAGACTCATTTCATTATCAAGCCATCTATTATCTGAATTATAGTAGAGCCTGGAATCCATGACTCATTATCCCATTGTTCTAGACAGTGAACAGAAAAAACAACTAAGCAGTTCTTAACTTAAAAGCTTACAGTCACTATAAGTAAGACAGACAAACTACAGAACAAAGGAAAGAGCATGGTGGTAAAGTGATTTGCCCAAAGCCACACAGTGGGCACGTCTACACATGCCCCTATGGTGTTGTTGTTACAGTGATGTAACAGTGGTGTCATGGTTTTTGCCTGCTAATGCTACATCTGGTCTTGTCTCACTGCTCATAATTAGACTGATGGCCATATTTGGGGTCAGGAAGGAATTTTACCTCATGCTCAGATTGATGTGGACTGGGGGGTTCTTGCCTGTCTCTAGTGGATAGTGTGCCCCTGTTCACTTTTACAGCAGAAGGAAATTGGCTACTATGGTCCCCTCCTTTACCTGTGGCAGCTTAGGGTGTTATGTCTTGTGTTGTGTCAGGGTTGACTGTGTAGTTTTGCTAACAGGTTAGACATTGGGTTTGTACAGGATGACTTTCATAGGGATGGTCCTACCTCAGGCAGGGTTTGCACTAGGGCAAGTACTGACAAAGCAAGTCCTCTGATGGTTGCCTGCAGGAGACAGTTTCAAGCTGCAGACTTTGGATCCAGCTCTGAATTTTCAACATCCCTATTTTGGGGTGTTTTAATGGAGGGGTTCAGTTGAAGCCATGTCTGCTATAAAAGGCAGCAAACTCTGATGAAACGTTAAAGATACACTATCAAAATCACTAAGCCCATAAGTTACAAAATTACCCAAACTTTGTTAACTTTGCACATCCCTTGTCTTTTATCAACCACATTATGCAATGCATACCCTGCTACTTTAAAATAATTTTTTAACAAATATATTTGTCCAACCTTAACTTTTGGATTTCCTGACCTCTTGTGACCTTACTTCTGCAAATTTCAAATTGTATCCATGCTAATTTTTGTATTTAATTCCCTGGCCATGTGGACAAACAGCCCTTTTAACCACTTTAAAAACCTGAAGTGGGTAACAGCTGTTAGGATCTGTTAGGTTTGCATGACCCCTATGGTGATACATGTTAGCTAAACTGCTGTAACTTTAACCCTGAATGAAACAAGGTTAAAGTTGCTGTGGTTTTGCTACATTTGTATTGCTATTGAGTCATGAAGATGTAACAGTTACATCCTAATAGCTTATGCTGTTGTTATATGATACAAATACAATTATTATGTCTGTCTACACCCTAAATATTTTAAAATAAAAAAGCATTAGACTTTACTTAGCTGTTAAGTAGGGTGACGATATTTCCAGATTGTCAAAATCAAGAAATTTCACTTCCCTCCCCACCCCAGCTATCTGGCATGCTCAGCTGTCTCTGAGCTCCAGCCTCAGCTGAGCACACTGGAGAGGGTGAGCGTGTGCAGCTGGGAAGGGTGTGAAACACTACTATCTGTGTGACTAAATTGACAGGGTGCCTAGGGCAGGTGTTTAAAATGGGACTTGTCTGGGGAAAACAGGATATATATCATCCTACATTAGCTGCCATTGAATAAATAAGCAGTTTATATTCATGTGGGCAAATCTACACATGTGCTTTAAAGCGCAATAGCTTATTTTACTGTGCATTAGAATGTCAAAGCAAAAACCATGCTAATACAGTAATGCATAATAAAATTAGGCTACTGTGCTTTATTCATAGATTTTTAGGGGCTGGAAGGGACCTCGCAAGTTCATTGGGTCCAGCCCCCCGTACTAGGCAGGAAAGACAACTGGGGTCAGGTGACCCCAGCAAGGTAACTGTCCAGTCTCCTCTTGAACATCTCCAGGGTAGGTGATTGTACCACCTCTAGAGGGAGCTTATTCCAGTCTGGACACCCTAAAGAAGCAAACTAATTTACTCCACAGAAATTTACTCCACAGCAGGAACTTCTATTTACATGTACTCTCCTGCTGCAGAGCACAAAGCTCTGCAGCACTGCACACTGAGATGCTGCCCCAGCTGGCTGGGGCAGGAGGGTGCTTCAGTGCAGGGACTGCCTGCTGGCTAGCCCCACATTGAAGCATCCTTGTGCCCCAGCCATCCCCTCTGCAGCACATTGATTCAGAATAGGGAACCCAGGGCTGCCAGGCTGACCCCCCTCCCAGGCCCACTGCCAGCCGGGGCTGCACTGACCTAGCTCAATGTGCTGTGCATGAATAAACTCCAGAGCATTAAGCACCAGAATTTATTCATACATCTTCCATGTGTAGATGCACCCCCTGTGTTCTGTTAAGCATATCTAGAGATTAGGCTCTTTAACATAAGATTTATGTGAAATAATTTACGAAGTAGAGCTTCACAAAAATAAAAAGTGAAGTTTTTCAAATAATTGACAGCAAAAGTTTTGGACTAGCTGAGATTTGGTAGGAGGGTTTCCAGAAATACCTCACAAAACATTATACTCAAGCAGCATAGTAGAGGAAATTGTGTCACAAATTGCAAGGTACTGTACATAGGAACTGATCTGAGTACTTTCTAACACACCAAGAAAACTATGCTAGTTCTTTCAAATATGCATTTGTTTTAGTAGACTGTACTTCCTTATTCTGCAATGGGCAAATTCAATGTCCCACTTGCTTTGCAGTGAATTGTGCTGTGGCTCAGAGACAGCAGATGTTGGCTTTGTCATTTCTAGTGATTCCCTCAGCCTGGGGGAGTCCCCAGCAGATTCAGCACAGGATAATGGACTCCTACACCACCTGCAACACTGACCCCTGTGCAGAGGTAAGTCAGGGACAGGGAGGAGTGGCCAGTATTTCCACTATCATCAGCTGCTAATGATGGGGCTTCCCCTTGGAAACAGTTCCGAGCTGGCACAGGCATCGCAACTAATCTGTGCTCAGGCTGGAGGTTGGGAAAAGCATGAGAGCTGTATCCAGCATGCTGACAGCACCTCTCTGGGCTTTACCAAGGTTGCTTTGTTCTCAGTGCCTAAATTTAGAATCCTAAATTCTCAAACAGGCATTGAGACACATGGCCTGATTTTTCAAAGGTTGATCCTCTATTAGCTGCCATTGCTTAAAATTTGATTTAACTGATAAAACTGAAAGGAGTTTCTCATCAGATGTCTCACTTTTGTAAAAGCGTCAAAGCTGTTGCCTTTTCATCAGTTAGGGATAAATGAAACTTTGTATTTGGTCTGATGCCTTTGGAATGATATCTTTTAGCTGGAGGAACGTTTTGTTTTCTGCCTAAAAGGATAACTGCTATATTTTTCTGAGTCAGCATTCTTTCCATTTTCATATGTACTGCTTAGCCACAGAAAATTACAGAAAACACCTGAGTGAAAGAGTTTGGTGAACGTTTATCTATGCTGATTAAAAGATAATCCATATATGCAAGAAGTTGTGGTCTCTGAAGCACTATCAGGGTGCATCTACACATAGATTTGATCCAGCCTAAGTTTACTCTGGAGTAAGATACTCTGGTGTAAGCCCTTTTGGGAAGGTGTCTATACACGCAAGGATTAGGGAGAAAATTTGCTGCTCTTTGCACTGAGTTTCCTGCAGCCCTGAAATGGGCCCCTGTCACCACTGTGGAGAGGTCTAGGCTCCAGCTGCAGATGCCAGCACCCAGCAGCCATCTTTAAAAGCCAGACCCACTCTCTGCTCCCTGGCCAGCCTCTTCCCTGCCCAGGGCACAATCCTTGAAGCACAAAGGAAGTCTTTTCCTATGTGGAGGAAAGGTACCAAAAGGGCTGGGAAGGGCTAAACAGAGAAATCATGGTCCTCTTAAAAAAGAAGAAAGAGGCATACAAACAATGGAAGCTTGGGATAGTCCCCAAGCAGAACTATGCAATAATGGCCCACACTTGTGGGGAGCAGATTAGAAAGACTAAGGTGGTGACTGAACTTAAATTAGCAACAGAAATCAAGAAGTCCTTCTTTAGGTACATAGTAAACAGAAGGAAAACAAACGGGAGTGTGGGGCCATTGCTCAACAACTCAGGACAGCTGGTTACTGACACTCAGGAGAAAACTGAACTGAATGACTACTTTGCTTCAGTATTTCACTGGCCCAAGGGGAAAATCATGCTGGATAGGGCACAGAGTGAGCATGGTGGGAATGACTGCCTTCCTACTATTGATTGTGAACTGGTGTGATCAATTAAAAAAATTAGGCATATATAAATCAGCAGGACTGGATGAACTTCATCTGAGAGTGCTGAAAGAGCTGGCTGAAGTCATTGTGGAACCCCTGGCAAAACTCTTCCAAAATTCATGGTGCTCTGAAGAGGGCCTTGTGGACTGAAAGAGGGCCAACACTGTGCCCATCTTCAAGAAGGGGAGCAGAGAGGACCCAGGTAACTATAGGGCAATTAGCCTAACTTCTATGTCAGGGAAAATCCTGGAAAAATTCATTAAGGAGTCTATGTGAAATAGGCTTACAGAAGGTAGGATTCCTAATGACAGTCAGCATGGTTTCATCATGGGCAGGTCTTGTTTTACCAATCTCATCTCCTACAACCTGGTAACTTGCCACCTGAATAAGAGAGAGGGGGTTGACACTGTATACCTTGACTTCCAAAAGGCATTTGATCTGTTATCCCATGATGTTCTCACAGGAAAATTGGTGGATTGTTTGCTTAACTGCACAACAGTTAGGTGGGTAGGAAGCTGGCTGCGGGGTAGGACCCAGAGAGTTCTAATGAATGGATCTGTGTCAGCCTGGAGAGAAGTGGCCAGTGGTGTCCCTCAGGGGTCGGTGCTTGGTCAAGTTATTTTTAATATCTTTATGAATGATTTAGATGTGGGGGTGAAGAGCTCACTGGCCAAGTTTGTGGATGACACCAAGTTATGGGGGAGCATGGTCACGCTTGAAAATAGGCTGCAGATACAGGCAGACCTAGACAGGTTAGCAAGTTGGGCAGATCAGAACCAGATGAAGTTCAACATTGAGAAATGTAAAGTGCTCCACCTGGGGATGAATAATCCCCAACATACCTACAGACTCAGTGGCACCAAACTGACCAGCACCATGACTGAAAGGGATCTAGGGGTAGTAATAGACCACAGTATGACTAAGAGCCATCAGTGTAATGCTGTGACCAGCAGGGCAAATAATACTCTGGCATGCATCAGTCGATGCATCTCAAGCAAAACCAAGGAAGCTGCAGCATCATGAACGTTTTACTTAGCATTCGTGATGCTGCAGCTGGAATGCTGTGTACAGTTCTGGGTGCTGCACTTCAACAAGGACATGGTAAGGCTTGAGAGAGTCCAAAGAAGAGCCACCTATATGATCAGACTTGTACAGCAAGCCATATGAGGAAAGGCTGAGGGACCTGGGACTCTTCAGTCTAAAAAAGAGAAGGCTGAGCAGGGACTTGATAGCAGCTTACTGCTACATCAGGAGAATACATCAGGGGTTCAGCGAACACCTATTCACCAGAGCACCCTTGGAGAAAACCAGGAATAATGGCCACAAATGCCTGGGAGACCATTTCAGGCTTAACACTAGGAAAAACTTCACAGTTAGGGTGTCCAGACTGTGAAACAGGCTTTCTCCAGACATGGTGTAATCACCTACCCTAGAAATCTTCAAGAGGAGATTGGGCGGTCACCTTGCTGGGGTCACTTGACCCCCCAGTTGTCTTTCCTGCCTAGCATAGGGGAGCTGGACCCGATGATCTTACGAGGTCCCTTCCAGCCCCTACAGTCTATGAAAGCCGGTGACCACTTCCTGTGTGTTGATGAGGCAAATGAAGCAATTGGCCAGGATGTTCTTAATGACCAGGCACACCTCTTGGATGTCTTTCCAGCCATGGACTTGCCATACCAAACTAATTGGCAACATAGTGAAGACTGCTGGAAGTGTCCAGTTTCGTGATGGCAATGATGACCTGTGTCTCCAGATTGAGAGTGGCTACATGCTGATGTGTGATGTGGGGGGCCACCTGGGTGATAATGTCCATTTAGGTGGCCTGGTGCATGCAGAAGGTCTGGATTCACTGTTCATTGTCCCAGGTGTCTAGAATAATCTGCTCTCAGCAGTCACTGCTGGTGGCATGGGCCCAGAACTGGCTCAACCTTCTCAAAGTGGTGCCAGAGCACTCTGGTGTCCATGGCATCTTTGGTGGTGTCATCCTCAATAGCCCCTTGGAAGTCACTGGCTCAGGATCCTTTGTGGGTGCAGGGTGCTGTAACCCCATGGGGGATGGTTGATTGCTAGCTTGGGGGGCAGGAAACTGCATTCCATGGTGACCAACTGCTGCATCATGTCTAGATGGCTGTGCATGACACCCCACAGCTTCCTTTGAAAGTCATGCAGGGTGACAAACAGTACACACAGCAACTCCTGGGTCTGCTTGCTTAAGCATGGAGAGTGGAGCACCATGGCAAGATGTGGGCAGGCTGGAAGATTCATAGATT
>NW_017729022.1:12583292-12585691 GCF_001723915.1 Gavialis gangeticus
TGAGGTCTCTTCCAGCCCTAATGTCTATGAAATCTATGAAACTAACAAAGGAGGGCACTCCCTTTGGGGGTCTTCTGGAACATCAGGGTGAAGCACAGGGGAGGGTCCAGGGTGAGGCAGCAGGGGTTTGGGAGCATGGTTGCCCCCTCCCAGCAGCAAATCAGGTGGCATGGGTGCTCAGCTGTGCTCAGCAATCTCTGGCAGGCTGGGGAGCCCATACTGCTTCCAGGAGTGCTCTCATCTTGCCGGGCTTGGCCACAGCAGGCTGCCTGTGCACCCCCGCCCATGTAAAGGCGAACATGTATATTGTTCACTACTCATTTAAAGTAGGTCACTTAGAGAAAACTAAATAACTTGAATTGATTCCTCCCTGGGTTACTTGAATGTCCTGAATGTGGACCAAGTGTTCTCACAGTGTCCTTTGTGAGAGCCTGCATGAAAAGCAGCATATATTAGGTTTTCTTTGGTGTCAATGACTGTGAGCTGCCTGTTAAACTGGTTACTTCTGTGACCAAATACAGACATTATAATACCTGAGGTCCAAAGTAGATGCCAGGCAGTGACTGGAGAATTTCAGGTCAAGGAAACAATGGGAACTATCTGGGAGGGGAACTGCAGAGGAACAAGACAACAAAGCAGGGTGATAACAGAAGCACTTCAAGCATCCACTCCTGAAGTCAAACACTCAACAAGAAGCAAGTTTATGTGTGGATTATCTGTCTAGTGTCAAATTTAGTGAAATTTATTGTTGTACAGTAAATATAGCCATTAATTCCTATTTATATATTAGTTTGATTCCCATGTATATATTAATTATACACTAATTTTATTTCTCAAAGGGGAATAGAATCTATTCATTAGAGTTGAAGAATCTCTAAATTTATATTACAAAATTTGTAAAGCTACTTGAGATAACATTTGTAAAGAAAAATGCTTATTAAAATAAAGATTATTACTAATATGAATCATTGTAAATATGTAAAACCAAATATGGTTATCTTCTTCTTTGCTGTATATTTTTGGTTGTCATTACAACCTGGGACTATATACATTTTCTGTTTTTCACTACTTCAGGTCCCATCCCTATCTGTTCAGATGCCATGCTCTCTTGCCTTTCAGCACTGATCATTCACCACATTCCACCTCTGAGATACATAGTACCAACATGTAATCTCTATAGATATGAATCAGTGCCACATACATTATTTGATGGGAAGTAAGGGATATTTTAAATCTTTCACATTTGTTTAAGGCCTGTCTTTTGTTACTCAACAAAATATTTTTTTTCAAGCTACCTATAATTTGGCCTTTTCATTTATTCATCGTTGCATCGAGGAGGTTAGAGAGAGAGCCTTTTTTTGCACCAGAAAAACATAGACTCCCCCCCACCTGTACTCAATACCCGTCTCTTGTGACTGTATCATGAATTTCATCTTCCACACTGTATGTAGTATTTCAACAGAAATGACAGCCCTAAAAAACTGAAGTTATGTATATTGATCTTACATTAAAGGAGGAATCATAGTCAAACCTGTAAGGTCCTTGGCAAGTAACATTAATATTCCAAACATTAACTATGATTGCAAATGGCTCTTGTCCAACACAAATGAAATTTCTGACCAAATGGATGATTTTATTGGAACCCATTTCAATAATTCTTCTAAAAGGAATGGCCTTGCTTTCTGTCACCTTGAGTTATATATTTAAGATGTGTTAATTGAAGACATAGGACATATTTCTGTCGGTACAAGAGAGGAGATTTATTTTCCAGTGGATTAATGATGGTTACAGAAGATCTTATCTCAACAAAAAGATACCATTTACAATGTATAGAACTGAAACAGAATTAGGTTTAGTAAAGGCCTCCTAGTATTTTTCTCTCTCAATATAATTGCCAGTCATCTCTAGTTTACTTCAGTTCCCTTATCTTTCATTTTATCTTGCCAGAGCTTTGCACAACTATTGTTTGTCCTTACAGCACGTTTGTATATGCCTCAGTGATTCATTTAATCATACTGTGGTCAACATTAACAAGTTTATAATTATCATTTCCAAGTACTTAATGTTACCATGGTACCTTAGGATAGGGAGTACCATGGTAACACTAATCAGGCATAAGGCAAAATTTAAAAGATTGTCAAGGTGACCTCTGTAATTGACTCTTATAGGCTGCATCTACACATCACCCTATGGTGATGTAGCAACATGCTGTATCACTGTATGGTGTGCTATGGCAATAGAGCAATCATGTGAGCCTGTATGTGATCAGCAACTACATTACCGTAGTGGTGTGTTTCCCCAGTAGAGCACACTGCTACGATGACCTAGTGGCAAAATCTAACCATGTGCCATGCACACAGCACAGTAACCGCCAATACCGCACCATGCTTGAGTACTTC
>NW_017729022.1:12590691-12595075 GCF_001723915.1 Gavialis gangeticus
ACCGTAGTGGTGTGTTTCCCCAGTAGAGCACACTGCTACGATGACCTAGTGGCAAAATCTAACCATGTGCCATGCACACAGCACAGTAACCGCCAATACCGCACCATGCTTGAGTACTTCCAAAAAGAAGTACTAAAGCATGGCACCATAGCAATGTCACCATACAGCGATGTGTAAGTGTGACCATATAGTACTTGACCTACTCCCAAGTGCTTTACCAATTGAATAGGTTAAACACCTTTTGGAGACAGATGAGAAGGTATTATAGACCTCAATCCTGAACTCTTTCCTTCGGGATGGGGGAAAGGAGGTGTAAACATAGCCTTCAAACCATGGACATTTTGCCTAAGAAATAAACAAGCAGGATTGCCAACACCAAGCTTTCAAAATGTGAGCTTATTTTATGTGACTTATGGTTTCTGAGACATAAGTGACCCTTTGTGTCTGTTTGAGAATTTTGCTTCTACCCCAGAAGACCAAAAATGTAGTTTTATTTTGTAGGTGTAAGCTGAGAGTCTCATATTTATGTGCCTTGAGGAATCAGCTAATATCTTAAATCTTATGATAAAATTCTTCTAAGAGTTAGCCACGCTAAGCAAGGTATTACAGGCCCCCTTTCTATATAGTCCCATTCATGAGTGACAGCAACAGCCAGCAAACCTCGATCCTTGCTTGTTTGGGCCTTCTCAGTGCAGGGGGTGGCGCATTGCTGATAATAACAGAAGTGGGGCTGTACTTGGCTTTCCAGATCCCCATCCAGTTAAGGATTAGAATGAGGCCTGGCTTATTAAGCCTTCCAAATCCCTTAACTCTTTTTCAGAGGTTCACCACTCCTCCCCCTGCTAATGCTATATATACATATCTACAGCACAATATAACTGGAATGAGAGAAAAGGGATCAGAGAAAAGAATACATTCTACTACTTTCCCTAAACACCATGCTTAAATTTATATGCCCCCAACTGATGGCAATTTGGTACACTCTCTAATAAATTAAAACTAAATGAAAGCAAATAATGTATTTAAAAATTAACTGTGTTATAAACTCAGTGAAGACCAAAAATTCAAGAAAGACTGAAACTTGTGTAGATGGGAATAAGTTATAGAACAGTGAGAGTGAGAAATTCCATAATAATGCAAAGGGGAAGGTGTGAATACAGCAAGAAGAGAAAGAGATCAAATCACACACTATGGAAATCCTTCTCCTTTGGTGGTGACAATACAAGGCATTATTGATCTTAGATCCTAGTATCCCAAGTGATCCCCAAGTGTCTCTTTGGTGATTTTAACACTTTCACAAAACACAAATAATCTTCAAAAAAAAGAATGATCTGAGTATAGATTTTTATTAATAGTATGATTAATGCAGACTGATACCACTGTTAAGGGAAAATTTCCTCAAAGTGCAGTTCTAACTGGAGCATTTTTTTTTTTGTAATTGTGCTGGTGCCTTTACGATTTACCTCGTGCCATATGAACAAATAAGCAGAAGCAAGAAAGAAACAGATTTAGGTTTGTAAAGGGAAATTTTGTTCTAAAAGACTGAACAGATTTTGAAAGTTAGAAAATTACTTGCAAGTTTCTTTATAAAGAAGAGGCTAACTTTTTAATAAATAGAGACATTATTTGTATGAAGACTGCAAAAAACTATGCCAACATGTTGTTGTTTAGGTGGTAAAGTCAAGTATTTGAAAGTTATGAAAGGGAATTAATTTAGTTTGCTACGGTAATTATAATTTAGCTTCCTCCTGTGTATGAATTATGCAACAGTTTTTAATTATGATCAGATACTGTTTTTTACTTCTTTCTCATTCAGTGAATTGGATAGGCTGCACTAATGAATGGAGTCAAAGTTATATATTGAAGAAGGTTTGCAAGCTTCTTCTCTTGTTTCCCTTAGAAGTTAGAAGGTGTATACTGAATGTAATAGAGGACTGCAAGAAGAGTAGAAGGGCTTTTGTGATTAAGATAATGCCACACCATAACCATCCATCATTATCATCAGTGTTTGAACCTTGAAGTTTCAGCACTGACTTAACCACTTAAATTGCAGGGGTGGCTTACATTAGTTGGCAGCAAAAGGTTGTTATCTTAGCACCAGTGGGAGTTGGACATTTGTAATGTATGGCAGATGACTGGAAAGAGCCAGGTTTGACATTTTCTCTCTACACACCCACAACCCAGGAGGCTGGAGGCTTCTTCCCTATATGGAGCCCCCTGGTGGGACTTGTGATGAATCTGCATGGCTAGGGTTTGTTTACTGTCAAACTGGTCTCTTTCCTTCCTCACCATTTGGGGGCAGTGTGGTCTTGGTCTATTATATAAATATAATATTTATGTTCTGTAGATTCTCTTGGCCAAATTTCAAAGGCCTGCTGTAGAAAACAGCAGTATTAGGTTTTATTAACAAAAAGTCACAAGAATTTTTATATAATGGAAAATATTAAGACATCTAAAAAAAGGTTTTGCCATCATTTCTGCCTATTATGTAAATTTAACTTTGTTTTTTATTGGCTGATATTTGGATATTTGTTTGGCCAAGGTGTTTACTAACATATCTTATTCAGTAGTGTTCTAACTGTATTCTGAATTATCTCTTTTTGTGTGGACAAAGATGAGAAGGTAAAATTATTAAAAACTAAATATCTCAAATTATACCATACTGTGATAAAGTTGGGGTGATGTTGTAGCCATGGTAGTTTAGAAACAATGTGAAGCAGGGATTTTTGTGGGCAATATCTTTTATTGGACCAACTGTATAGGTGGGAGGGACATAGACAAGTTTTTGGGTATCATATACCCAAAACTTCAGGTCTCACTGGATAGCTTGTCTATGTCCCTTGCAAATGTATTGGTCCACTAAAAAGGTATCACCCATAAAAATTCTTGCCTTTCAGGTAATGCCAGTAAATTAAGCCTGCAAACATCCTGCAAACATTTGTGCGTTCATGTTTCTACTCACATGAATACTTTCTTTGAGTTTCTCTGAGTTTAGTGGGATAGATCCATCAGTCAATGGGAATGTTCACATGAGTAAAGATATTGTCTACAGGATAGAGGTATTAGAATGGGAGTGATTTATTTGAGCATAAGTTCTTCCTGGGGAAAGCATAAATTGATTATGTGTCATTGTTACAGTAAACCTATCAGGTTAGCTCAATATCTTTCTACAGTATCTGCCAACCTGTTATAGCATTATTGATTATTTTCCCATTAACTTGATGATTAAAATCAGAAGGTGTTGGGCAATGCAGTGATTAATTACAAGTTACTAGTTGGTAATTTGGATTTACAAAGAGAATTAGACAAATCTTTGCCTTGAAACAAAGTTAATTATTTATTATTTGAGTACACTGCATGCAATTATTTCCATCCATTTCTTCAGCACAATTAATCACTTAGGTCTACTGGGATTAGTAACAGGGCCTTTGAACATTTTAGGTTGACCACTCCTTCATAATTATAGTATACAAGTCATTCATACCTGACTATGTATAATTATTTACTGCATCTTTTATACAGCTAAATATAGTGTATACTTGGAACAACACATCTCAATTAGTTTTTTTTCTGAAACGGAAGAGAGTGCTTCTTATATTTATGAAATGTTTATCAGTTCACTGAAGGAAATTGTAAGCATAATAAAATTATTTCACATCCTCTTATTTATTGCAGTATCCTTTTGTACTAAGAGGGCAAGTCTACATGAGATGTGTTACTGCATGGTTGCCTAATTTATTGCGCAGTAAGCACGCATGTCTACATGTGTGAATACTTACTGCCCAGTAAATTCCCTGAATCATGATTAAATTTGCTTCCTGCAAAAACAGGTAGAAAATAGAAACTGCGCAGTAACACATGTGTAGATGCGACCTGGCAGAAAGTTTACTGCCAGCTCTGCCCAGCCACAAGGGGGCTGGCCTGAGGCTAGTGGCTGGGAGCCTCTCCTGCTCCAAACTGGACTGCCTCACTGCCATCCCCTACCTGAAAACTATACAAGCCTGGAGTCATTTTGTTCCATGGAGCACACACCACAGGCAGCCTGAGGACACTGCAGGCCCTGTGTATCCCCCTGGGCAGGCCACAGTCCTGCTATGCCTGCCTGCCACCACCCCAGCAGTGCTGCTCAGCCTTTTGCTGCTGGCTGCACCCTTTTGCTGCAGCCTCTGTTCAGGCCTGTCAGCCCCCAGGTCACCTGCAGCCAGCAGAGTGCATCAGGGCCAGCACCACCTCCCTGCTGCACACCCCCAGCAATCTGCCTTGTGACTGCAAGGGCTGTGGGGCATAGCCTCAGCTGCAAGACTCCTAGTTCCCATGCCATGCCCCTGTGTGGGGTGCTGCTGGCAGCTGCCCAGGGCCAGCAACAGTAGGACAGCCACAAGAG
>NW_017729022.1:12600075-12607466 GCF_001723915.1 Gavialis gangeticus
ATGCCCCTGTGTGGGGTGCTGCTGGCAGCTGCCCAGCGCCAGCAACAGTAGGACAGCCACAATAGGGCTCAGACAGCTGGCATGGGACCTGCAATGTCCTCATCCTCCACATCCAGGCCCACCCCTGCCCATGTGTGCATATCTATGCCCTCCACCCCAGCTGGACCCAGATGGAAGCTACTGACCTCATGGTGCTCTGGGGTGATGCAGAGGTGTTGCACCAGTTTGATCTGGGTGGATGCTTGAATGCCCAAATTTATGAGGCCCTGTCAGGTGGGAAGTGAGAGCGAGGGCACTCCTGGTTAGTGCAGCAGTGCCACATAAAGGTCAAGGGCTTGTGGGCACAGAGGGTGGCTATGACTGACCAGGATTGTCAGTCCAGCTGTGCCTTTTATGCAGCAGCTGACCTGTATTTTGGTGTCCCAGGTTCCAGGCCACAATCCAGCTGTATGTACCACCATGGGCAACCTGCCCAAGCCCCTACCCTGTCCTGACCCCTCCGGTGACATGTCTTCAGGGGTCTTCAGGTATTCAGCGCCCTGTCCTGCCCAGCGCTCCAGCTACGCAGTTCACCAGCATGTGTAAACACCTAGCCAAAATTGCTTACTGTACAGTAAATCTAGGCTCACATAAAAGCAGGTGTAGATAGGCCCAAAATGTTTTAAAATGTAGGTGAATCATGGCTATTTGTGTGATATTTGATGATCTGTGCTATTTTGTGTACAATCCAGGGTTTTTTTTCTCTCAAGAAGAGCTGAATGATGTATTCATAAGAAAATATGACTTGACAGTTACAGTGGTTTATATTTTAGGTTTTCGCAAGCTGTTAGTTTTTGTTGGTTAACAGTTTTCTCCTGGAAATCTTGGAAAATTAAGGCTTACGGTATTTTTGTTTAGTTGCAAGCATATGTTAGAGCTTTCCAATATTGCCTTTGAAAAAATTGAAATGTAACAACACTTCTTAATTGTTTTTACCCTTTTTCTACTAAAAAGAAAATACCTTTTCACTTTTTATACAATATTTCTCTCACTTTGTACTCAAAAGATTGTCTAACATCTCTCCCAATTTTACAATTGGTCCACTAAAATACAGAACAGAAAAAATTGGCCCTTCTTATATTCTTGTAATTTTAGGCCAAATTATGATACCTTGTCTCACATTCATTAGTCCTTTATTTTACAATTAATCCTTCTGACATGTAGTGGACTACTTGTGCTATAAAGTGCTACATAGTGTGATATCTTGATCTGACCCATTGTGGGAAGCTTTCCATCACTTCCTTTGCTGATTCATATTCTACACAGATATCAGAACACATTAGTTTGGTCACTTTTTCCCCTTGAAAAATTTTGTTCCTTTTTTTTTTTTTTTGGTCCTCCACTGTTACTTTCTGACTCCCTTTATTTTGCATTAGCGCACATCTGGCTAGAGGCAGAGTAGGTATGTGTTCTGAAATTGATTAATGATCTGTTTCTCAGATGTTTTAACATTCTTTAATGTGGAGGTGGGCACTGTTTAAAGTACTGAAGGGATTGAACTAGATGAATTCCTAGAGTGATAAGAGTATTACCAATAAAGATTTATAATTATTAGCTTGTTATGACAGGTGAGTGCATAACTGCACTACAAACAAATGCCCTGTACACTGGATATAAAGCAGTTGATTGAAAAGTCACCACATCTGCTCTGAAGTCAGAGACAGGGCTGGGAGTGTGAGTTATGCCAGGAGCTGGCTGATGCTAAGTAAAAGAAGACTCTTTGTTCTTGTACTGTCATGGACAAACCTCTTGTTTCATGAGGATCCCACATAGGGGCTCTCAGTTGGGAAAGTCTTTTTTAATCCACAGAGTATGTTGCAAAATAATAATAATAATATCCACCAAACAAAATAGATAATACAATCCTGAGCCAGTATAGATTGAGAGAAGGAGCAATGACAGTTTGACACTTTCACATATTCTACCTCAGAAGTCTGTACTTCAAAAAATCTGTAAATAATCTCATATTGGGGCTTTTTAGTCCTACGCTTTGACTCATCTTTTCCCACTATAGGAACCTCATTTTCTCCTCCCCTTTCATTCTTTTCCTCTAGCAAAACTATTTAAAATGTATTTGTCTAAATCTAAATGCAGTACTGAAGTAGTAGTATCTCTTGGTCTTTTCTGTATGCCACCAGATCTGTCTTGATAAATGCATTGCATTTTTGAAATACTGTATGTTCTGCCTTTTGAGGGATCTAGCAACTATTTGAGATCATACAAATAGCCTCATACAATTTTCCTTTTATGATGGGACTGAAGACTGGATAAAAAGAATTAGCAGTACCATCTGAGTATGCATACAATTGCTAACCTTTCTCCCTGGACATTATCCTGTCCTCCATTTCTCTGCTTCTCAGATTGACAGCAATATGTTTAGGCAGCATGAATCATGTATCCTTAACCAAGCAGGTCAATCGGTGTCAGTGCCTGGAATAGGTGTGTGTTTTAGTTGGCTAATTATAATTATCCAAGGCAGATAACATGCCTCTCCTACTTTATATGGCTATGCAGTTCCTACTAGAGACTTGGTAGCTAAATATAGACAGTGAAAAAGCCCAAGGCTGAATCAATTCAGTCTTTGCAGATTAGTCTAAACTTCAGAGATTAAACTGAGAAACAACTGAACAGACATTCACTTTTGTTCAGGAAATGCAGCCACATACCTGCAGTGGCTCAGGCCAGAAGCCGGGGGTAATAAAGAATGGCTCTCTAGCATGTTGCCAGCATGAGCTGTGTGTTTGCTTCATCTTCCTGCTGCCCTCAAGGTCTTTGGGATTTGCAGTCCAGAATCAGAGCAGCAGGACTCTGTAGGGTTGCCCATCTCTTCTTTCTGCTTCCAGGTACCCCTGGGATTTGTAGTCCACAGTCACAGCCAGCACTAAGTTTTTAGCGGGGCAGGGCATCTCTGTACTTTAGGGGAAAGGAAGTTTAACCCCCTCCCTGGCCCCAGCCCCCAGCCCAGGATTTTCCAGGAGGAAGGGGTGCCTACTTCCCCCCACCCCACCCCGCCCCACCAAATCCTTCTCTGCTGGAGCAGATAGCACAGCCCAGCCCAGGGTGGGAAAGCATGCTGGTATGCTGGGGAACTGTGATTTAACTTGAATCAGAAAGGGGTCTGGGACAGAAGTTTCATACAGCGGTTTGACCCAAATCAGTTAGGTTCAATACTATATTTAACCAGGTTTATCTTAAATCAGTTTCAGTCATTTTGAAACTGGTTAATACGCACTGAACTTCTATTTTGTTACAGGTTTAAAACAGTTTCTGATTACTTAAGCCAGTTTATGTGTAACTTCTGTCCCTAGCCAGTGTGTTTGTCACCTTACAGAATCAGGACTAGTGGCATGTTTTTGAAAACATGTCTATAAGTGGAAAGGCGTGCCCAGATCCTATTCCAGATTGACAAACCAAGGCAATTTTTTTTACTGACTGTCAATGGGTCCTCCAAGTACCCCCTCTATCC
This sequence comes from Gavialis gangeticus, assembly GCF_001723915.1. Classification (NCBI taxonomy): domain Eukaryota; kingdom Metazoa; phylum Chordata; order Crocodylia; family Gavialidae; genus Gavialis; species Gavialis gangeticus. The sequence goes on from NW_017729022.1 coordinate 12,603,581, forward strand.
TCATAATTCCCACCTGCCACGACTTGGATCTTAAAGAAATGAAATAGGGAGGAAGTGGTTGTTACATAAGGAAGTACCTGCAGGAAGTACCACGCTGAATAAAATTTACTTTTAGCGCTTTTATTCAGTGGCTCTCTGTTGTTAACCGGAAACTCCCCTTGTGGGAGATCGCAGTCCAATGGATTAATCTTGGGGTCTCCAGCCTCCTGGCCAGCCCCCGTTCTAGTGCTACAGTAAATGGATGCCACACCACATCTTGCTATTTACCCTATTAGCAGCTTGTTATGGCCGCTGTCAGTCCCATCATTGCTGCTAATTATTCAATTAGCAGCTTGTTACAGCCGCCACCTGTGGCTTTTCTCAGCAGAGCCAGCGTATAGGCTTCGCGGCTCCTTCCCACTCAGGCTGGCCCTCTCTGTCCTCAGTGTTTCCTCCCCTTTCTTCAGGGCAGGGCAGGAGTCATTGCTCCCATCATTGTCAACTTTATGTAGTCAGCCCGTTTCTTCATGCTAGCTAGGGCTCCAGCCCGCAGCTCGGCTCCCCTTCTCCCAGCACTCACCGTCGTCCTGGTAGCCTCCGGGTAAGTTCAAGCTGGGTTGGGTCCCGAGCTTTCTTCTCCCTGATCTTCCTTTCCGGAGCCTGACTCCAGCCGCTTTGTATCCTCTGTTCTTGTGATGCCCAAAGGCGTCCCTCCTTCTCCTTCTCTTCTTCTTATCCCCCAGGGTCTGGTCACCATTGGCTCCTTAAGGGCCAGGGCCCACCCCCCTTGTGGGGTAATTATTTCCAGCTGCCCCCATTCGCTTAGGAACAGGGCCACAGTGGAGACCCTGTTACACTGACAATCTAAAAACTTTTTACAGACAACCAAACTTTTTATTGACATATGTTTTTACTGCCATGTTTTATATAAATGTAAATGTAGCTCTTCTGCTAGACTCTGAACAAGAGCTTAGTTCAAAATGTAGTATATAAGTTTGCGGATTATTAATAAAAAAAAATCATTTCTTTGGTTGGCAAGCCTACTTGACTGCAACAGTGGTTTTACACTATGCTAACCCTAACCCCAATGATCACCTCCTCATCCCCACACCCTTGTACCTGTAACTGCACCCCACACCATGCTGTCCCGTTACCATACCCCCAGCCTTATCCCTACCAGCCCCACTCCTCCATCCCAGCACAGACCTGAAAAGAAAGACCACCATCTCCTTCTCAGCTTCCCAGCAGTGTTACAGGCAGACAGAAGGCAGCAGCAGCACATAGCTAGGAGTGGGGATAAGGGGTGTTGTGGCCGGAGCCACAAAGCCCTGGGAAGAGCTACCTTCAGGGTGTGCAGTCCCACTTGAATGCCATATGGCATCACTATGTTCTGTCTGTGCTTCAACAGTGTATCCAACCATGGAGATTCAGTCAGTTCCATGCTTTTATGGAGATTATTGCTGATTTTGCAGAGCTCTTTTTGCTTCTTGATTTATGGATGACACCATTTTCTTACGGAATTTACAGACAGGCATTTTTAGCCTGGTTATTTACAGAGCGTCTGTACATTTATGGACAGCTGGTAACTCTGATCCAATTCCATCAATTAGAGATCTATAAGTTTGTGGCTGCTCATCTCCAAAATTGCTGTTTTGCCTCAGCAAAAAGTGTTCCTATTCTGTCTGGGGAGGCATATAGCTCTCTCATTCTCCCAATGCATTGTCTGTTCCTACAGAGCATGAAAGCACTGAACAAGGAGTCAGAAACAGACAGCTATTAGGAAGGGCTGGCCATAGGGTGCAAATGGGGGAGGGCCAGAATTATAATCTTATTCCATGGGAATCTAATTAAGAACTGCATATTACAAACCTTTATATTGTCATAATTACTTTTTTTCCAAATTGTGAAAAGAGTGGGCCAACCCACTTTTCACCCAGTAGCTTGGTGATTATGGTACTCACACGGGAAGTGGGAGATTTGGGTCATAAACTCTGCTTAGCATGAGGGGGTGGACTGAAACTACATCTCCCAGGGAAGTAGCTTATCCACTAGCTAGATAGGACTAAGGACATCCTCCCTGCCTCTTATTGAAACTGGGCAACTAGGTATAAAGTCATACAGGAGTCAGCAGACCAGAAAGATGGAGCCTGACTGTGTAGCCAGACGGCACTTCTTGTGACTTTTGGTTTTAAAAAAAAAGAGCTAAGTATTAAATTTAAATAAAAACAATTAAAACAGTCACAGGATTATGGACCAGACTTACAATACAGAAAATAATCAAGGCTCAGAACAGTAACGAGAATACAGGAGATGTGAATTTAAAAACAAGAACATAAAAATAGTAGCAAGTCAGTTTGAGATGACTATAAAATGTGAGAATTAAGGCCCAGATCCTGAAATAGCTCTGGTTTTCACAGTGAATTCTTTACCTTGTGTTGGGCACTATTATTTTTGTTAGCAGTATAGATACCAACTAGGGTCCAGTTGTGAGTTGCTCAGTGAGTGGAATCAGGCGCCAAAATAATCCTTTTTTTTTAAAACAACTATGTTGTATGCAATGTTCCTTCCTGTCCTTCCCATTCTTTTCCCTTTATTATTAGGGATCTACTTAAGTCACAGCAAGCAAAAGGGATTTTTGAGGGCCACTTGCAGCATACAGAGCCAATTTTGTTGTCTTTTCATGGTGAGCCCACCCCTTGCCACTGATTGGCCAAGAGGGTTGTCCATTGTGTGGCCCTGCCTCACCACTAATTGGCCAAGAGATTGTCCATCGTGTGTCCCCACCCCTTGCCACTGCTTGGCTGCTTTCCTTCACACTGGTGGCTCGGAGGGGGGGAGCCCCCCCGGTGGGCAGTGAGGCTGGGCCGCAGTGGCCCTGAGGGCTCCCCAGTGGGATCCAGTGGTCAGCATCTTATTTTTAGTAAAGAGATGATGCTGTACCCTGATAATGCCTTCACTGGTCACTGCTCCTTCAGTGCTGTTCCTGGTGGACATGACTCCTATTCTCCTCGACTACTGTTCCTGTTAGTCATCACTGTCACTCTGGTCTATCACTGTCAGGTGATAGGCTGCCTCCGATCAACAATGATCTAGTTTTAGCTCTAATCACTGCCTGTCAGATCCTGCCTGCCACCTCTGCAGTGAATTAGCTCTTTGAGAAGAATCTATGATGTACAGGACTCCAACTGAGTCTTTACCACCAAAAGATTTGTTCCTGGATGAAATCTATTTCCCTTTGCTGTTGCCCAATGCTCCTTCTCCACAGTTGCTGTAAGCTGCAGCATTGATTAGGGTGACCTCTCATTACAGGAACATTGGCCAAAGTTCTCTTGGCTGTTCATTATTAAATATGAATAACAGAGTTGTATTCCCTGATGTTTTAACATATTTTAACAAAATTTTCTCAGTTACGTAGCACAAGTCTAAGTGAAGCTGGCCTGTGCAATCATTTCCTCAAGCTTGCCAACATGTGCAAGCACAGATCTTCCTCCCTGATCCATCTGGAGTTCTCAGGCCTGTCTACACAACTCCTTTGTTCACCAATAGTTGTTATTTGTTGGAGGTTTTCAAGAAGGGATTGGTTAAGCACTGGTCAGGGATGATGTAGGAATAGCTGTGCTTGGAGTGGACTGCAAACGGCAACAACTAGAAGCCAAGGATTCTCTGCTACACAGATTCCTGTGAGATCATAAGAAGAGCTCTGAAGCCCAGAGCAGATGGATAATGAAGAGCTGTATCTGTAGTTGCTACTGCTATCTATTAAGATAAGAGGCTTTCTCCTGGGCTTGGAAGCTGCTGGGGGGACCAGCGGGGAATGGGAGAGTCCCTGTTCCCCCAAGCATTACCAGGAGTAACTAGGAATAATGGCCACAAGTTGACTGAGAGTAGGTTCAGGCTAGACATCAGG
>NW_017729022.1:12608062-12612757 GCF_001723915.1 Gavialis gangeticus
TAAGAGCTAATCCTGGAGCTAGACGCTGGGGGTCTTCAAAAAAAGACTAGCCAGGGTCATTTGACCCCAGCATTCTTTCCTGCCCATAGCAGGGGGTCAGACTTGATGATCTGCTCAGGTCCCTTCTGACCCTATCAACAATGAAATTAAGAGGAGCAAACAGTACCTTCTCTACCCATCCCCAAACTCTCTCGGTTGACACTGGATTTATGACCCAGATACCTTGTTCTGAGAGGAACCAAACCCTCAGACTGAGCACAACTTCTTCATTCAATAATAAGCAAATCATATTGATACACAGCAACAGCAGATAAGAATAATGCAGGCAATGCAAACAGATTTTATATGTACCAGTCCTAAGGCTGTCACAGAAAGAAGATACTTTTAGCCAGTACGCAAGCTTCACCCTGAGATTATTTCTTGAATGTCAGATGTCAGCAGCTTGGACGTCAAGAGCCAAGGTCAACCCCCCTCCATGCTCCCTCTCCAGTGGGGTGGATGAGACAGGTTGGTGGTTTGCCCTTTGTCCTTGGTGGCCTTGGGTTCCCCTTTTGGGGTCCATTAGGTGCTCTGATCCTTTTGTATTCTTTCTCCTCCGATGACTCTTCATTCCTAGGCATTGTTGACTGGTTTCTCTGTGGTCATCATACTGTACACGTTCTGTCCTGTCAGCATATTCCTTTGTTTCCCAAATCCATCACATGTACACACCTTAGTTTTGTTATTTGCCAGTCTCCGAATTTGGTCTGTTCACCAAAACTGGAAATCCCAGGGACTCTGCAGTTGGGCATGGTGATCTAATGCCACCTTACCTCATATTATGGAACAGTGTGGTACATATCGTCAATTTCCCAGCCTGTGTCTGCTGGCTTCTGACACAGTGGGCCTTGAAGGAAACTTTGTCACCAGCAGGCTTTTAGATACCAATTAACCCTTGCCATTGCCTTGGACCATTGTTCTAATGCAATATCTACTTTACCTACAAGTCAATTCCCAAAAGCAACCCCTAAATACCATTTTCTAGTCATTACTTAGCTCCCCCTGTCCCATTTGCAACCTCTTCCCCCCTCCCCTTGGCTTCTAGGCTTTTGCTGCTGGCAGGGTAGTCTGCTCTGCACATGAGCTGATGGGCCCAGCACTGCATCACATGCATTTGTATAAACAGCAAAATGTGTGTCAGTGTGCAGAAAATGGCATCAGTGCACTTTTGAACTAAAACGTTTTATGTGTTTTTGTTCAAAAGTGTGCCACCACCATTCTCTCAGTGCTGATGCGCATTTTGCCATTTATACAAATGCACGCACTGCAGCACTGGATGCTTTTAAAAGCTCCTGGTGCTGTGGCAGAAACATGTGTATAAGGGTTTTATCCTGAACAGGGATTTTATCTATGTATAAAACTGTTTCTTTCTGTTAATACCTGTGAACATTCAGGGCATAATACACTGAGCTTCTGAAAGAATGAGAAATATTTACTGTCAGAGGACAATGCAGGAACAGAATAATGTATCATGTATAAACAAGACATCACTTGTTGCTGGAAAATTCAAAAGAATATACCCTGTAGACAGCTAAAGATTGAAAAGTACTGAGCATGTTTTATCTAGCACTTAGGAAAAAGTGTAACTTACTCACATAGAAAAATGAAACATCACCTGATATGATATTATTATTCAGGGAGCAAGGATATATTACGGATTTCAATGTCTAGATAGAAAGTGTTATTGTTATTTAAAAGATGCAGTATAAGGAGCCTGTTATACTAATAAATAATATGACATTTATTTAAATGAGGTATAGTGGGAAATGGTAACAGATCGTCAAAAATGTAAAGCATTGCAGAATAATTCAAATTTGTATCTATATCATTGACTCAACCTTTTTCACAGAGATAAATAAATGCAAATCTTTTCTAATATAATTGCAATAGTTTTTTTTGTAACTCATTTTTTCACAAATGAGCATAGTCAATAGTTGTTGTTGTTTGTTTGTTTGTTTCCCCCTCCCCCCACAGCCTTCATAGTTTTATGGCTTTTATTAAATAAATAAATAAACAAACTTTTAAAATTTTCACTAAAAAAAAGAGCCACTTTTTTCATAAAAAGTGCACTTTAGTCTGTGATTTTTTTTCATTTTGGAAAAAGGTTTTTTTTATAAATTTATTTTGTTTGAAAAATTTCTACTACAACTAGAAATAGTACGAGATCTCAAAATTCAGAGAAGAAAATTGAAATGATGAAGTTAAAGTTTTGTGTCAATGATCATTTGTGTCAGAGAGATCAGGAAAAATTGAAACTCAAATTTTGCCAAACTTCAAATTACCATTTTGTTATTGAATATCTATTCAATCTTCCTCAGATGATATTATGAAAATGACTTTATCAATTAGTTACAATATAGGTGTTTTCACAAACACAGATTTAGGAATATCCAATACTATTTCATCAGGTTTGAAAGGGGATCAATTACCACCAATAGCTTAAACTTCAAGCAGTAGATTTAATATTTGCAGTTTAGCTCCCATAAATTCTAGTTCCCATAACTTCTAGTTTTATCAAAATTATGGGCCTGTTTAATAATGATCCTAGATGGACCATCATTACTATAATTTTGTGGAGAAACTCATTCCTTACATCATCCTGTTTTCCTTTATATCTGTAGTATGCTGTTCTAAATTTATCCCTTTATTTGAAACAGGCTTATTTTGACTCAGAAATGTTTGGTTTTTGCAGAGGAAATAATCTCCAGTGAGGAGTTAGAAATGACATGGGATAAAGAACTAGAATCAGTATTTTGTTCCAGCAAATTTAACTGCTTGTAATCTGTTTGAATAAAAGTAGATACAGAGGGTAAAAGGAAAAGATCTAGTTTATACTTGTAGATAAAGACTGCTCATGACAAATATGTTCTAAATGGCAGATAAATAAAAGAAGAAATAAGATATCATTAAAACCAAAAGGATTGGGTCATGGGGAAGGGAAGAAATAGGTCTCTCTCAAAATGGAAATACTTTTCTATGAAAGAAAATACAAGACTGTAAAAACCTGACCTCTGTTTGTAGACTCACTGAAGTCAATGGGACAACTTGTCTTTCTGTAGTTTTGTTAACATTTGCACAGTATTATCTAGAATTTCCAAGTGTTAACTCCTGAAATTGTAATTTTTTGCATACAGTTTTTTGTGTTTGTAAAATTCCAGTATAAATGTAGTGGTCCAAATAAGATCAAGTTGAAAATTTGGATCCAAGGCTCAAGAATCTAATTTGGGAGAGAAACCTTGCTTGATTTAGCCCAGTACCAATTCATGCAAATTTAGCACTTCACTGTTTGCATATATCATTTTCTTAAAGACTCATTCTTCAGGAACTCATTCAGTCTAAGTGGCATATCTGTAGGCACCTTTTAGAGATAAAGAAGATTCAAAGGTGGGGAAAAACAGAGTACATCAGCAATTCAGTTTCAAGCACTGTAAACTGGTCACACAGGACATATCAGTAGTAATTTTTTGTGTATGTTATCAAGGATATGAAACCTGAAGTACCATGTGATCGCTAAAGCAGTTATTAAATTACCCTTTTAATTCTTGTTCCAGTCTATTTTCTTTGAGTTTTTGCACCAAATGGCCACAACTTGTTTTTTATTTTCTATTAACTATTTCAGAATTGGCTGTATTGAAATATCTTGACATTTTCTAACAATATGTAATATATTTTCATGGATCTAATAATTTGTTGTTGGATTATAGAATATGTATATTAGGGACTGGGGAGAGGGAAGTCTGGCTTAGTGGCTGGTCACCTGAAGCATGGGTGAAGTCCAGGTTGGTTTTCCAGGAACTGGTGGTATAGAAGGTTTTGGTGCCAAAACTAGAACCAGGAGCCAGAGTTAAAGTCAATCCAGACTAGTGTCAAGAGCCAGAGCTGCAGCCTGAGACAAAAAAGGCAAGGGTAAGCCAGGATCAGAAACCAAAGTCATACGCTGAGGTGGAACCAGATAGCAGATGCCATGAATACATAAAGTGTACTACTAGAAGTGGAATGACTAGCACTGTATTACTCACCAAGACTGTAATCTAGCAAGTCTCTTAAACACATGCCTAGCTTTAAATACATGAGTAATTCAAGTAAAATTAGGCTTGTGTACCTTGATGAACCAGGGCGTACTAAGTACAGTAAATCATGCTTACATTAAAGAGCTATTTCAAACTATAAGCTTTTGTGACAGGGGGGCAAATCTCAAGGCTGGTTACAACTTTGGCCTGCCCACCTGTCCAGGGCAATCTGCCCACCTGACTTTCCTGCCACACCTTTGATGTACTGAAAAAGCGACACTGTTCCTTGTTACCCCAAGAGGCATCCTGGTGAACACAGCATCTCTGATCCCTTGCTGCTTCCCCCTAATGCATTAATAGGCGGCCACAAGATCACCTCTTAACCTTCTCTTATGGAGACTGAAGAGGTCCAGGTACCTCAGTCCCTCCTTGTAGGGCTTGTCCTGTAAGCTCTGAATCATATGAGTGGCCCTTCTCTAGACCCTCTCAAGTCCATCAATATCCTTCTTGAAGTATGGCACCCAAAACTGGATGCAGTACTCCAACTGCAGTCTGACCAATGCTGCATAGAGGGGAAGTATCACCTCCTTGGACCTATTTGTCATGCATCCGCTGATGCATGACAAAGTGCAGTTAGCTTTGCTGA
>NW_017729022.1:12612963-12613736 GCF_001723915.1 Gavialis gangeticus
CCCCTAATAAATTTGTAGGCAGCCACAACATCACCTCTCAGCCTTCTCTTGCAGAGGCTGAAGAGGTCCATGTCCCTCAGTTTCATCTCATAGGGCTTGTTCTGTAAGCCCCTAACCATACGAGTGGCCTCCTCTGGACCCTCTCGAGTCTTATCAACATCCTTCTTGAAGTACAACACCCAAAACTGGACACAGTACTCCAACTGTGGTCTGACCAGTGCTGCACAGAGGGTAAGTATCACCTCCTTGGATCTATCTGTCATGCATCCGCTGATGCATGACAAAGTGCAGTTAGCTTTGCTGATGATTTTGTCACCCTGATGACTCACGTCCATCTTGGAGTCCACTATGACTCTGAGATCCCTTTCCACTTCTATGCTGCTGAGAGGGTCTCTTCCCAGCCAGTAGATGTGCTGGATATTTTTGCACCCTAGGTACAGCATTCTGCATTTGTCCTTGTTGTACTACATCCTGTTGTGTAATGCCCACTTTCCCAACCTGTCCAGGTCTGCTTGCAATCGTTCCTTACCCTCCAGAGTGTTCACTTCACCCTACAATTTAGTATCATCCACAAACTTAGACACAGTACACTTCACAACCACATCCAAGTCACTGATGAAGATATTGAAGAGTACAGGTCCAAGGACTGAACCCTGCGATACCCCACTACCCGCATCCAGGTCAATACCAACCCATCTACTACCAGTCTCTGGGTGCAACCACTAAGCCAATTTGCTACCCACTGGACCATGTAAACATCTGTCACAATCTCT
>NW_017729022.1:12618736-12622555 GCF_001723915.1 Gavialis gangeticus
CATGTCACAGCCTCTTAATTTATTTATGAGAATAGGATGAGATACCATATCGAAGGCCTTGCTAAAGTCCAAGAAAACGACATCCACCTCTACTCCTGTGTCTAAGCATTTTGTGACCCTGTCATAAAATGAAACTAGATTGGTCAGGCATGATCTACCTGCTACAAATCTATGCTGGTTTCCCTGCTGCATTATTTTTCCCGCTGGACTCCCACAAATATGATCCTTCATAATCTTTTCAAAGGCCTTTCCAAGGATGGAGGTTAGACTTATATTACTCGGATCTTCCTTCCTCCCCTTCTTGAACATAGGGGCCACATTGGTTCTTTTTCAGTTGTCTGGGACCTGACCCAATGATCACAGACTACAGCAGGGGTGGGCAAAATGTGGCCCACGGGCCAGATGCAGCCTGCCAAGCCATTCTACCCAGCCTGTGAGGCCCCTAAAAAATTTAGAAAATTAATATTAATCTGCCCTGGGCTGCCTGTCATGTGGCCCTCGATGGCTTGCCAAAACTCAGTAAGCAGCCCTCCGCCCAAAATAATTGCCTACCCCTAGACTACAAGCATCGACAGCATACTGGAGATCAGGGTGGTCTTGTTTTTGGCTTGTAGTTGACTGAAATTAAACAGCTTACCATCCATTTGGTAATTTATCTCCATTCTGACTGAAAGCTTATTGGTGGTCAGATGTAGCACTAAGGAATATCAAAAAGAGTTTTGGTGTGATGGTGCAGCTTTGCTTAATTTCTTTAGATACTATACTAGCGGTATAGACCAGATTCTATTCTCAATTAGTTTACTGGAATTACTGCATATGAGTATAATTGACAAGAGAATTTGACCCATGATTGTAGAAAATGCTAGGCATTGTGTCTTATACATTTGCTATCATTTGATAAAGACTGTGGTCCAGATCCACTAAAATACTTGGATAGAATTTAGGAGAGTACATTCAAATCTGATGCACAATACACCTTCCTAGCCCCTTAAGAACCTACGCTCTTGCCAGTGTAGTCCTTCACAGAGCTGCTACTATGCATGCCTGGAACATCCACTATCTTTGCTGACCTGAGAGGCTTGGTACTTTTTTCTGCCAATTGGGGTCCATAAACTAGGTATTCCCACACCTTAATCCCCTGAGGGGCCTAATCCAGTAATCATGCTTTTAGTATGCCTGTCACAGATTTGAGGTCAGAAAACACAGCTTCCCACTGTCCCATTTTCATTCAATAATGGGAATACCACTGCTGCCCAACTTTTCAGGCAACTAACCTATGAGGTGATTCATATTCAATTTTCTCCTTAGCCCCATTGGTTTCAAACCACATTTTCCACCTTGTCAAAAGAGTACCCTAACAACCAAGCTCAGGCTAGAGACTAGGCTAGTAAAGTGGTACTCACCACCTCTACCTGTTGAAGCTCAGCCACTGAGCAGCAAGCAGTGTGAGATGGAACCAGAAAGAGAGTACAAGGAGAGAAAGGATAGAAAGAGAGAGAAAGCAAACTGGAAATCCAAGGGCACTTTTACACATTCTCTGGGTGGGGAAGTGGGGGTGATGTTTTAATTAGAACATCTCTGAGAACTGCTCTAATTAAAGTCCCACTGCGTCTTGTGTACCGGTGTCCTAGCACTTAAAGACAATGTGTTCAATGAGCTTTAGTTCAAGCTCCTCCACTGCCATTTTTAAGTGTGGGGATGCTGATATACAAAATGCAGGAGGCTCCAGCAGACTCAGTTAATCATGGTGGAATTCCAGCATGTCAGAGCAATCTCTGTGCTTGTGAATAGGCACCCCAAGGTTTCAGTCCCTGCTCCATAGATTGTTTCTTTTTTTTTAATTTTCCCATTGTGTGTTTAATATCCTGTGAAAAGGAACAAGAATACAGGAATCATCAGCTAAATAAGTGCTATAACCTCTAGGTTGCGGAGTCATGTTCTTTCTTGTTCTCTCTGGCCCCGTGAATCTTGCATTCTGTTTTGTACACATCTTCTGACAGTTTCAACAGGAGAGATAGAGTGTACCCACAACCCAGCCTTGTACAGGTAGTCCTCGACTTACGATGTTTCACACTTACAACATTTATAAATTGACACACTGTTTCAACTTTCTGACATCAGTTTTGACTTTACAACACTTGATCTGACACCAAGCCATGCCAGTGAACAAGTTCGCTGCATCACCCATCTCCCTGGAGAACAGCTGTCCAAATTTCCTTGGACACTTTCTTTAAGAAAGCAGACAAGACTCCAGAAAAACCTGCAGCCAAGACTCCCGAGAAGACTTCAGCCAAGAATCCTTCAAAAATTCCAACCAAAAGCCCTTCAAAAAGCCCATCAAAGTCTCCTCAAAGAAGTCCTTCCAAATCAATATGATTGCTATTTACAATATAAATACATTAGTGTAGCCATATTACCCATCTATAATTGATTAAGTACAAAATTCGGGGTTACTTTTGGTGAAAATAGGGTATTGGGCCTTGGTTCAGGAACCAATCCCCCATTTATAACATTGTTTCCTGTTAGGGTAACGATATGGATTTCGGGGAGTGCTGGGTGGGCAGCTGAATAAAAGTTTTTTCCTGCATCTCAGCAAAAGCTGCTGGACACAAGGCTGGATGATATATTAAAAGCAACTAACTTAGCTAATGCTTAAGTAAGCGGATTCTTAACAAAAGGATAGGGTGCAAAGTGCATGATGTGTTGCATAAAAATAGGATGCAGCCCACCAGCTATCATCAGGTGACAAAGCAGAAGTACAGCCTTGGAGATGGTGCTGAAGTCAGCAAGAAAACTAGAAAGAACCAGCAAGAAACCTCAAGTGACCAAAAGAAGCGAAGGTCAAAGTCTTACGCATGCACTCTTAGCAGAGAGGCATGTAAATGAATGAAATGCATAGGCAATACCATGCTAAGGAAACAAACAGTAAATAGAGGTGGAGCTTGAGATGCGAGGAGAAATGGGTGAAACCGAAGGAGGGACATAGGTGGGGTGAATGTTAATATGTATGAACCAAGGTGTATAAAAAGTGAAAAGAATTAATGTTCAGTGCAGGTCCCCAGTTTGTTGGTTTTTTTGAGACCTGGCCTGAAGCTGTCTCCATTCTGAATAAAGCTGTTGCAAGCAATGTGTGGTAGTGTTTGCTCCCTGCTTCCTCTGGCTAATTAGTACCAGGATTCATGAGCAAATGGACTGTCGTCTCCCTAGTTGTTGGGTGCCAAATGGAGTCAAGGTCTAACATTTCCTACGGGAAAATCAGTTTCAAGTTACAACGTCTTGATTTAAGACATGGTTTTCAGGAACTAATTGTGTCATAAGTCTGAGGACTGCCTGTATCTAGTTCAGTGAGTAAGCCACTCTCTTGGGAGGTTAGTGATTTGAGTTTGAGCCCCCTCAGGCTAAGTAGGGCATAGATCCCAGGTTTCTATTTCCTGGGTTAGTGCTCTAACCACTTGCCTGTGGTGGGTGAATCCAGCACCTGAGGCCATCAAGAAGAGAGTGAGACAGTGATCCATACCCAAAGGACAATCTAGGTCAGAGGTAGGCAATTATTTTGGCTGGAGGGCCACTTAATGAGTTTTGGTGGGCCATCAAGAACTGTATACATACAATCTTTCAGAAGATATCATTTTAACAAATTATAGATAAAAGACATCATATACTAACAATCAAACATCTACTGTAATGTATTTTAATTTTATTTCAAAAATTAATTTTTGTCCTGATTAATGTTTTTTTGAGTAGTGTATATAGAGGCAACAACTCAAAATAAAGTCTTACCTCTTGTATATTGTGTGCAGGGAGGTGTGGCAGTCAGTG
>NW_017729022.1:12627555-12630155 GCF_001723915.1 Gavialis gangeticus
AATAAAGTCTTACCTCTTGTATATTGTGTGCAGGGAGGTGTGGCAGGTCTGGGGTGTGTTTATGTGTGGGGGTGGGTGTCTGGGTGTGGGTGTGTGTGTGTGGGGGGGGAGAGTGTTGGGTGTATGGAGGCAATGTGTTGGGGGTGTGGGATGTGTGGAGGTGGGAAGGTGTGTGTCTGCATATATGTGTAGGGGGTCTACCTGTGCACTAGGTCCTGGGAACTGGTTGGGAGTGGGGCAAGAGAGGGAGAGAAGGCACATACAGCAGAGTATTTCTGGGCAGTGTGGTGCAGGTACAAGTGCAGTTTGCCCTGCCCTGCATCTGGCCTGTGGCTTCTCCCCACAAGGCTCTACATGGGACTGAGTCCCACCTGCTCCTGCCTGTGCCTGCCCATAGCCCCAACCAGCATGCACAGCTTCCCAGTGGGGTTCCTCCTCGTGCAGCTGCAGCTCAGGTACTGCTCGGTTTCCCCTGCTTCCAGTGGCTTTTCCTCCTTCTTCTGCTGCACCTCTCTAGAGAGTAAGTAGCACAGAGAAGCTACAGCAGCTGTGGGAATGTGTGCCAGGCACCACACATCCAGCCATGCAGGGGTGAAGGTGCCACCAGGTGACTCCTGCCCCAGGGCACAAGGCTTCAGCTCTAGTTCCTAGTCACCTTTCACTCACTCCACCTGCCTGGTTTGATGACCAGCCACCTGCAGGTGGTTGACTGGATGGCCCACGCTCTGGGGCAGGAATAGTCCAGCTACTGCTTCCCCCCTGCCTGGCTGGGTGTGCAGTGCCTGGTATGTGTCCCCACAGCCACTGTTGCTTCCCTTGATTATCTGCTGCTCAAAGCAGCACAGCAGGAGCAGGAGGAAGAGAAGGATGAGCCACTGGAAGCTGTGGGAAGCCAAGCAGTACTCAGGTGGCTGCAGCTACACTGGGAGCAGACTCACCAGGATGCTGTGTGCACTGGCTGGGTCCATGGGTGGGCACAGGTGGAAGCACAACACGGACTGCCCCAGGCAGGAGCAAGCAGGGCTTACCCCCTTGCAGAGTGCCACAGGACAGACACAGGCCAGATCCAATCAGTTAGGGGGTTAGCTTTGGTCCATGGGCCATATTTTGCCCACTCTTGATCTAGATACTCAAGCCCCTGTGTAGGTGTAGGTGAGACTTAGGTTATCATATAGGTGCCTAACTTAGGGTGGCAGGTAGGCACCTAAGCCTAGACAAAAGATATTTCCTATTGTTTGGGGTAGGTATTTCTCTGCCCTTGTGAATCCTTCGCACCTACCTGTACCAATGCATTTTACAGAGAATTTAAGAAACTTCCTGTGGTTTCTGAATCAACTCCTATAGGCGGGTACCCAAAAAAATGAGGTGCGAGGTGGTAAGGTTAGTACCTAGTGTCACCAAACCTCAGTCCCTATGTGGATCTGATTCTATCTTCTTTTCTTATTCATTATGACTTAGCTTCTATACTTTAAAAGAGGAGAAGAATCTGGCATCAGGTAAATCAGTTATAAATGGAATCTTTAGATGTTCACTCATCAATGCTTAAGGTTACTGACGCTGGATTTTCTAAGTGATTTTTTGTGAGTGTTGTATAAACCAAAAAGTGCAAGGCTTCCATCTCTTTTAGATAATTTCTGAGACAGCATGAAGCCACATTACATAACAAAGTGATTCTTTCCAGGTGACTCCATTATCACAGGTTGCTATCCTACAGTTGCACCTATCAGTTAAATAATATTATAATCCTTGCCTATGTAGGGCCATAATGACATGAAGGATGCAATCTAAATCCCCCAAACCAATTACCCATGCTGTAGTAACAGTGGTATACAGGGGAAACCACTTCTATAAACACCCTCTGGTTAGGTGAGTAGGGTTAGCCTGTTCTTCTACAGGACATTAATGAACTCACTAAGAGAGAGGGTAGAATGACTGGAAGAAAAATGTGTCTAAATCTCATTGATATGCATATAAGGGGAAAATGTTAGGAAATGTTTTTCTTCATTTGTCAAAAAAAAAAAATGTGAACAGTAGCCCTTAAAACACAGAACAAGATAAATGACTGCAGCTGGAATCCATAAAGCTAAAAGAGAAAAATTTGTATAGGACAGGTCCATACAATTTTATGATAAAGTGCACTTAATAAGCATATGCTTTTATTTGGATTTGACATATCCAAATTAACATAAAAATCAAGGGAAAAGATGTTGCCTAAGAGGGAAATGATATGCTACTGAACAAGCATTTGTGTAGCTGGAAAAACAGGAAAAGATTTTCATCTCTTATTTATATAGGATTTATGAATGAATGGCAGATGAATGCTCTGGGAATTTTTTATTCTGAAAAAGAGCTCTTACTTTCTTTTCTATACCCACTTTCCCTGCATGGAAAATATGGCCAATCCTTGCTATCAAAATTGGAAGACAAAGTAAATAAAAATAACCTGTTGATATATGGGGAATGATGAAAACAAATGCTGACTAAAAATAAGCAGAAGGAGCATCTGAAATGAATCACTGGAAATCTGAGCATATGTAGGAGGATCTGGCCAAATTAAACTTTGTAAAAAAAACCATTGGGGGAAAAAAAGAAAGCAGAAT
>NW_017729022.1:12635155-12654918 GCF_001723915.1 Gavialis gangeticus
GGAAATCTGAGCATATGTAAGAGGATCTGGCCAAATTAAACTCTGTAAAAAAAAACATTGGGGGAAAAAAAGAAAACAGAATGAGATCAATGTTAGGAAAAATAATACTGCAATACTTAGGGGGAAATGATAGTATTTTAGTGTACAAAGGAAAAGGTGACATGTAAGTGGAGGCAGAGCATTTCCTAATAAAGACAAAAAATTTTTTTTTCTTCATTTGTGTGTCTGTTAATGGCATGCTACAGGATCCCAGTTAAGTCTGGACAGCCTGTTTACAATGTGCATTAGTTTAAATATACACACTGTTAAGTCCCACTCTGCTGGCTCTGGTCCTGAGAGTATTTCTCCACTCACCAGGTCATGCCCCCCCACCACACACACACACTTTCCTGTCACGTCTTGATGGAAAAATACTTCAAGGAGGGATTCAGTGGTGTTATAGTGATCTTGGTGACTGTATTACTCATGTTACCAGTGCAGCTGAACCTGGGGCTCCATCTCCCCTACACCCCAGTCCACTTGCCAACCATGCAGGTCAGAGTACTGTTGCCTGTAACCGCTGCCTCAAGCCCCTTGAGCCTCCTTGCTGGGAAGCTACAGTGAGACATTGCAGAAAGGTTGAATTTAGACTCCAGAACACCTTCCTCAGTTGCAGTTGCCTTGACTATGCAACTATGCCTTGACTATGGTCCTCCAATGAGTGAGGAGTGACAGTATGAAAAGAAAGCAGTGAGAAACAGAAAACAAATACAGCAAAAGAAGAAACCAACACAGACTCCACTTGAGATTGCCCCTACTGAGAGGCTCTCCCGGCTTCTTTGTATCAGCCCTGCTTCAGCTTCTGCAGACTCAGTGCACTAGGGTATGTCCTGTGGGCAGGGTGCCCTAAAGGTGGCCCTGCTCTGGGTCCCCTGTCACTCCCCCTCCACCTGGCATCAGCCAGGGTTTTTAAACTTCCTGTGGCAGTGCCTAAGGCTGATGTCATCAGCCAGGCACCACTGATCTTGATTGACAACCAGTTCAAAAGCCAGCATAGTGGCAGCAAGCACTGCTCCTGCTCCTGCTCCTGCTCCTGCTCCTGCTCCTGCCTACGCCCCAGTAAATTACCAGCCTGCCCCGGGGTCCCATGTATACCCATGTTCAAGGCTGCCAGGGCATGACCCTGGAGTCCCTGGCTCTCGCAAGTGGCTCCAGGCACGACAGACCTCCCCCCTTAAACTGCCTTGTGGTGTCTTGGAGCCTTGACTTTTCACTAGTGTCATTTGGTGATCCCTCTGGTGGGTTTGCAGCATCTCAGCAGCTATGTCCTGTTCACTGATACACCTGGAGAGAAAATCAGCAATGAGGTTGTCCTTGCCCAGTCCTATGTCAACCAAGGTAATGGAACATGATCAGTAATCACCACAAACTCCCATTCCAGCAGATAATACTGAAAGTATTCTATTGTGTAGCAGGATGGAACCCTAGGGTCACTGTGCTCCACCCTAGGGTGCCCTCCGTACTGTGCCAAGTGTTCTCTAAGCACCCTCAGAATCTCACCCGCCACGTCTTTGATGTTAGATATATATTGTAGGGAGGCTGCCCTTTGTTCCCTTGGCTACAGTTTCCTGCTATGTGCTGGACCCGCCTTAGTCTGCCTGGCACTTGGGTGCTCTACAGCCCTGCCTTGCTCCATGTCCTGTTGACGCTCTGTCCTTTTGTAGTCTCACCTCACTTGGGCTCTCTGGAGTCCCACCTCACACTGCACTTTACAGTGCTCAAACGGTCCCTGCCCCTTGCTTTCTGGGGCTTCTCACTCACCCCAAGCCTCACTGGTGCTCAGGTTCTCCACAACCTTGTTCTACCCTCTGGCTGACTCGGGGTCAGCCTTCTCCCAATACTGCGCCTTTGCCTTGGTGCTTGGGGATGACACCTCCCCCTCTGCTGCGCCCTTATGGATGCTCTGGGTCAATGCCCTCCCTGCACTGTCCTTTCTGGCAGTCTGGGAGGCGCACTCCCTCTGCTGCACCCTTTTTGGCTTCACGGTCACTGCCCACTCTCTTGGACCTCACACTGCACCTCACAGTGCTCAAATGGCCGCTTCCCCCCTCTCTCTGGGGCTTCTCGCACTGCCCACTCTCTGGGGCTGGGTCTCCCACTCTGTTGTGGTTTCTCTATGAGGCCTCCTCCATCCCCTTATAGCCTCACCTGGTCCTCTGGTATAACAACAACTAAAACACAAGCCAATTGGCTATAACACAAATCTATGCCTTGTGGCTAAAACATCCTCCAAACCACATCGCAGGTGTTCCATCTCTCACCCGTGCCACTAGCTGCTTGCACATCCAGGCCTTTTCCCTTTCACACATTCAGGTATCAGTACCATGTCCCCAGACTGCAATGCCCTCACATTCATGTCTTGATTATGTTGGGCCTTCTGTTGGCCCTGGGCTTCCTTTAGGTTCTCATTGGTGATTTGTTGTACCCAGTGCAGCCATTTCTGTAACTTGTGATGGTAGCCTTCTGCTGCTACCCCGGGCCCCACTGTCCTCTCCCACTCTTCCCTGAATATGTGCAGCAGCCCCCTGGGGCTGTGGCCATATACTAGCTGAAAGGGCGAGAACTGTATGGACTCTTGAGGCACATCTCAAAGTGCAAACAGCAGCAGAGTCAACACCATATCCCACTTGTGCGGGTCATCCTGGACACATCTGCAAATCATTCACTTAATCGTTCTGTTCAGCCTCTCCACTAGGTCATTGGTCTGGGGATGGTACATGGATGTCTTCAAATGGGTGAGGCCCAAGGTGCTACACAGCACCTTCGTCACCAGACCTAAAATTAGTCCCCTGATCAGTTAGGATCTTGCCAGGTATATCCACGCACGCAATCCATTTTAGCAGCTCTTCAACCACTTGGGGTGCTTTAATTGATCTCAAGGGTATTGCTTCAGGGAAGCGGGTGGCATAATCTATGAGGAGTAGTATGTACTGATGCCTCACATGGGACTTTGGTAATGGACCCACTATGTCTAAGACTACTTGTGAGAATGGGGTTCCTATTATAGACATCGACTGTAAGGGGGCTCTCGGCAGTCTCCTCTCTTGGATTTTCTGACACTCTAGACATGCCACCCCCTCCCCCCCATCAGTCTACATCTTCTTGTAAATGTGACCAAAAGAAATCTTGGGTGATCTGCACCTTGGTCTTGTTCTGTTCCAGGTGCCCTCCCAATGGGGTATCATCTACTAGCAGCCAGATCTGTCTGCAGAACACTCCAGGGATGCCTAACTGCTGAAGCTTCTCCCTGGTCTCTTGATCCCTCCAGACCTAGTATAGGAGACCCCTCTTTACCTCATGTTGTACATCTTTTGTTGATGTCCCTTCCACTGTTGTAACTTCAGGTCCTATTGCTGAGCCTGCAAAAACTGAGAGGCACTAGTGATTTGTTCCAGGTTGATGGAGGCCTCATTCTCCTCTGGCCCCGTATGACTGACTTCCCCTGCCCAGCCTTTGCCCGTTCACAGGTGTTTCCTCTCTTCTTCAGTAACTCTGACCCTGTCCAAGATTTTATATATCAGGTCCCACTCTCGGATCATTTCACACACTAACATTCATGCCAGTCCCACCTGCAGCTTGCCTTAGTACTCCATTACTCTAATGGGCACATAACAGCTGTTGAAATCTATTTCTCCCCTCAATATGCAGGTCATGGTAAGGGTTTCTGCCCGCCTCACACCGGACTTTGGTGCCAGGTATGCTTGGATAAGAGACTGTGAGCACCCTGTGTCAAAGGTTGCATGGAAAGTCCATCCCTTGATCCACTCTGTGACTATGGGGTGTTCCCAGTCCCCTTCCTGAAACGTGGACCTGAAACCACAGTCCATGGGTTTGCCCCTCTCTGATTCCCGGGGCCTGTCTTTGGACCCGAATGCAGTTGCCATACTACGGCTCAGATCACTTAGGCCCATGCCACACTCCCAGCCACATGGCCCATCTTGCCACAGTGATAGCACACCACTCCTTTTGATGTCCTTTTCTGTAGTCCTGGCTTCTTCTCCTCATTGCATTTTGGTCTCATGACTTGGGGGTCATAGTCCTCTCCCACGGTCATGCTCGCCCTTCGATATGGAGAAGGCCTCTGACAGATAGAGTAAATCAACAGTAACAAGGCCTCACTGAGAAGACACTGTCATCCTTCCTCCAATCAGGTGTTTAGCAGTATCACAGCTCAAATGAGCCACTTGTTCTTAAAAAAAAGCACTCAGGCCAAAGAATGGAGTGGAACGTTGCCAGTATGTTCTGTGGAAGTCAGTGTCTACTAGCTATAGGGACAGTGTGAAAGGGGGAAAAATGAATGACTGAGTTGTGATTGGGCTAAAATTAATATAACTCCTAAATGAAAAGTAACTATAGTTTACATAATACTCTATGAAACACAAATAATATTTTAGGAAGCATGTCTCCTTCCCTGTTATGTAGTCAGGTATGTAATGTGAGTTTGACTGCAAACACTGGGAGTCACTGGATAATGCTGTTTACAAAACCAGGAGAAGCTTGAACTGCAACCCATTAGAGGGGGTAAGGAAGTATAAAATACTGGCTTATTTTTGTAACTCTCATCTGTCCTGCATCAGTTTTTAATTTGTGGGATTGTCAAAAGGGCACAGTTGGTTGTTAAAAGGGCACAGTGTTCTGGCCAAATGGAAGAAGATTTGATCATAGGTAAATCCCCAGAAATGAATGCAACTGACTCATATTTTAAGAACTGAAGTATTCACTGTAGCCTCGACCTTACCTGGCATCTTGAACTCCTGGAAAATCCGTATATTACCTTGTGAACTCTCAGACCATAGTTTTCTAGTCTCCACAAAGATAGATTTTGGTTCTTGAGATCTGTTTTCTTTCACTCTTGCCTGTCACTAGGAAGTTATCCAGATAGTACTATATTCCTATCAATTCATTGAAAATCTGGACAACAGCCTTCTAGAACTTTCCCAATTCAATTTTATCAACCAAATGCAAATGGTGCAAACTCATGATAGGTCACCATTCTCAGTCCATCTTAGGATTTATCCTCATTTGGTTGTGTAAGTAAGCATTTAGTAGGTAAATGCATTTAAGATATCCAATGTAATGAAGTGGTTATTCTGTATATACATTAATGCTGAATTTATTGTTTCATTCAAATGAAATGTGCTGTTGCCATCCTTTATTTCTGGCACAGTGGACCTTGTCCTTCTGCAGTGTGTGACAGATGAAAGAACTCCCACTAAATGTTCCAGGTCTGCTATCCTCTTTGGTTTGATAACATATGGTATTATTCTTATTTGTCTATAGTGAGCTCATTTATTTTGCCCGATTCAGTCTCATTACAAAAGTATACTTCTATAGAAAAACTATAGTCATCATTTGAAACTAGTTCTCTGGATTTTGTCAAGTTAACTCTGGCATAGTAGGAAAAAACAGTGGCGACTCAGCACTTTTCCATAGAGTCCAACCTGCAATGGTCCTGAATGTCACTAGTCATGGTCACTAGTTTACCTGCAAATGCAGCAGCACTGGTAATTTTCAGAAGATGGTGACTAAGTTTGTTATGAAGTCCTTTCAGATACACACAGTACTGCAGCCTGTTTTAGTCCTTTCAGTGATGAAATACCAAGGGTCAATGCAAAGTCTGTTATTCAGTATGGCTATATAAGAACATTTATAAAATGACAGAAGAATTTTGGAAAGCTACAAGCAGGTAGACTGCAGTCTTGCTGAACTGAATTAGGTGGTATACTATTCTTTTTAGAAATAAAGGTGCCATTTAATTAGACCCTGCACTCCTGAGTCAATAATAAGATGTGCAACAATGGAAAAACTGAGTAAAATTTTGTCTTTTAAAAACAAAACATATTTTTACTTTTTTTTAAAGCATTCTTTCATATCTCCTAAGCCAGCATCTTTGCTTCATTGAATCCCTTTTGGGGGCATTAACACACAACATGGTGCTGGATTACTATGGTGAATACATTTTAAAATTGAATAGTGAATCAAAAAAACTTTAGGCTCCCCTAAAAATGAACAGAGAGTGTAAATCGGAGATGCCCAAGGCAGCTTTAGCTCACAAGCCAGCCTTGCTTGCAAAATTTTTGTGGGATGGAGTTCAATGTGTTTATAATCAAATAGTGGTTAGACCAGGGCTGCTCTCAAATACATTGGTCTGGTGTGTTTTAAATGCCTGTTTTTACCAGTTAGTCAATACGATCTGTTATACAAAGTGTTCTTGTATCTGTTATACAGACAGTCCTGGCAAGCAGAGTGTTCTTACAGTATTTCTTGTTCTCTTAGTAATCTGATAGATGAGCTTATTGTTATTAGTCAAGCACAGTTGCTCTTTCTAACTAAGAAAGCTTTTTCTCTTATATCTTTGTCAAGACCAACAGCAGTTTAGGTTTATTGATTTCATTATAGTATTTATTCTGGTCTGATAGCATCTGTAAGATTAAGTGTCTGCAATGCTGGCACTGTGCAAACACATAAAGAGACATGGCCCTACCCCCAAAAAAGAACTAAAGATATAAGGCAGGAATAGAGCCGCAATATCCGTTCTAAATGGGAAGGATAATGGTAGGCAAACCTCATGTTTATGTATAACTGTTTTATTAAACAAAAGCACAGTAACAAGTTATTTTTATTTTGCTTGGTTTGGGGCATTTTTGGTGGGCCTTTTGTGATTGAAGTGGTGGGATAGTTGCAGTAGCAATAACTACCTAATAGGAGAAAGGCATAGAGAGGAAAACAGAGTAGGATTTCCTGAAGAAGGATGAGAAGCACATGAGAGCAAAGAGAACAAGGCTGACCAGCAGAAGGCAGTGATGAGAAACATTTGGCTGGCAATGCAAGCAAAGCAAATGTAGAGAAAAGTCCGAAGTAAGAAGGCTATCCATGTTCCAAAGAACTTCCATTAAAAACGTGAAGATGGGGTGAACTTGTAAACCAAATAGACAGAATATCTACACTACATGAAAGTAAATTTTTATTCCTCTTAAATAACTGGCCCATGTAAAATGTTTATAAGTATGTGACTATTTCCAGCTACACTTCCAAATGTACAATTCCATATAATTAGGTGAAGCTCAAGTATTTAGTTAGTACTTAATGTCCTTGGTTCAGTTCACTGAAGTCCTTATAGTGGTTGATATCTTCATCTTAAGAGGATCCTCACTTTAAACTCCTTGCATTTCAAAGGAAGGTCTTCCTTTGAGACAAACTGATGTGAACATCTTATCCAGGAGCAACTTTCTAAATCCCTCACATACTTCCAGCAATTGGTTGTAATCTCAGCTGGCTTCCTGGAATGGTTTTAAATATATTCCTTCTGCAGGGTGTATCTTCCCCATTTCTAAAATAACTTAAAGCAAAAAGTGTTTGAGTATCCTACCTTAATCACATTTGTCACAGCACAAAACATTTATTCTGTCTTATAACTGTGTGAATCTTAAAAGAATAATGCCAAGAGACCCAGCTAATGGTATATTTATTTGAGCGGAGATCATTAGTATAGCACTGAAATGCCAGCTCTGGCATTTTAACTTTCAATTAGTCTGTATATTTCAGAGTTGTTGTTAGAAATAATTGGGCTATGAGAAGCCTGGGTTCACTCAGCTTCTCTTTTTGGAAACTGATTTAAGTGTGTTAAAAGTTACAGTGTATTTAACTAAGATAAAAAAGAACTTGTTCCCCAACTTTATTGTCATCTTGACGTTCATATTTGATGCTGAAAAACAGACCCAGGTTCTTCCTGCAAACCCAAAACATGAACCAAGTGATCTGATATTATATTATTCATTCTGTTCTCAATAAACTCACTGAAATGTGGGTTTGGCTTGGAAGTTCACATTCAGTAAATCTCTCCTGTGTCCACAGTTTACCCCTGATGGCTAGAAAATGGTATTTAGAGGTTTGCTTTTGGGAACTGACTTATAAGTAAAGTAGATATGCATTAGAATAATGATCCAGGGCAATGGCAAGGGTTAATGGATTTCTAAAAGCCTTTTTGTGACAGTTTCTTCAAGGCCCACTCTGACACAGGCAAGCAGAAAGCAGACACACAGGCTGGGAAATTGAAGACATGTACCACTCTGTGCCATAGCATGAGATAAGGTGGCACCAGATCACAGTGCCCAAATGCAGAGCCCTTGGGAGTTCTGGTTTTGATAGATGGACCAAATTAGGAAAAACTGGCAAAAGCCCAAATTAGGATGTGTGAGTGTGATGGGTTTGTGAAACAAAGGAATATGCTGACAGGACAGGACAGGACATAGACAGTATGACAACCACAGGGAGACCAATCAGTGATGCCCAAAGATGAAGAGTCATCACAGAGGGGAAAAGATACAAAAGGAAGGATTTCAGAGTAGCAAAGGGTCCCTGAGAGGAGCACCCAAGGCCACCATGGACAGAGGGCACAACGCCAGCCCATCTCACCCACCCCACCGGGGGGGGGGTGTCCTTGGCCTCCAACTTCCATGCTGCTGACATCTGACATTCCAAAGAGAACCTCAGAGTGAAGTTCATATACTGGCCAGATGTACCTTGACTCTGTGAACCTTGGGACTGGTAGATATAGAATTGTTTGCATTATTCTAATCTGTTATCACCCTGTATCAATAAAATTTGCCTAGTATCAAATAGAAAGATTGTGGTTGGTCTGAACGTTTGTGTCCGCCTGGAACAAAGTATCTGGATCATAAATCCAGTGCCAACAGCCCCTTCCTAGTACCTTTTTAAACTCTTCAGCTGCTTTTCACCCATAGGGGATGAAGTTAACATAATTTTAGATTGTGTTTAGCAGCCAAATCTTTATTTAATACTTCTGGATACCAGAGGAAACACTGCAAAGGCACACTGAAGCATACCTCAGTCAAAAAGACACCAATATCCAGAGTGGAGAGGAGCTGACTGCTAACCATCTCCAATAGTGCTGCAACCTCAACCAAGCACTGGCGTGCTTCATGGTAAACTGTCTTGCCCTCAAAGCAGAGAAGAAAGAGTAGAAGAAAGATAAGGAGATAAATCCCAACCTAAAACCTACTCTCCACTGCAGAACTACAACTTCTGGGGATGAATCTGTGGGTCAAGGATTGTACTCTTAAGCCACCTCAAGACCCATCAATGAGCTGTGATAGAGATCATCCTCAAATTGAGGGATTGCTGATGACAATGAAGAATCTTTATTTCTCATTACTGTATGGCATCATTTCTGGGAAATGAGGGAACTCTCTCCTTTATAAGAAAACCCTTCATTATATGCTGCTGTTGCCTCAAGAGGCTTCTGAGGACAAAGGCAGTAAGTCTTCACATAGTGTTACAGGAACAAAAAGATTCTTGTTCTCACTGCATATTACTCATTGAATAACCATTTTGGTTCTTTTTTTAAAGCCTTTCTGAAGAAGCTCTAGTCCAGATACAGAAAAGAGGAGCAAATATCTAGCGGTCTCTTTAGTGAAGATCTCTGAATAGGGAGGCATACAAAAAGACAGAAAGTCTTATTCCTCACTATAGCTAGGGCTTTTATTCATGCTAAAGAAGCTGCTTGCCAAACATTTTGAGATCCTCTGATGGAGATGTTCTCTGCTGTGATGCTTTGATGCTTAAAAGGAGCAGGGCAGATGAGTACTTTGAGGTGCCTTCCTATGCAGCTAAAAAGACATTTCATCATTTGGGAATGTGTACAGTCACTCACTGTGCTTTATGATGTATTTTCAAAACACATGAAAAAATAATTTTTAGTTTTATGAAAATATTCAAAGTTGGAACCCCTATGTCCTGCTCCAGGCACCATCATTGCAAGGAGTCCTTCAGTTATTTTTCATGTTCTTAAGTTTTCATTTTTAAAACATTTTCGTGATGTTTGTAAGCTGATTTAGTACCTGCTTATGCTTACACTATTAACTAAGGACCTGAGCATCCTTTCTATGTGATGAAGAACTCATAAAAGAGGCAGGGGACTCAAAGGGCTTCATCCTGGGCACACCCCACCTGCTCACTTGTTTGGGGTTGTCCCCAGAGTTTGCCCTAAGACATGCCAGAGACTGAGGTCTCTAAAGAAACACAAGAGGGGCATGCTGGAGTGGCCTCACTAGTGGATTTCTAGGTTTGGAGTGTGCAAGCAGAAGTGGGTGGCAGGGTGTGCTGCATCTTTCTCGACAGAGATGTGCAGCTGCTGCAGTATAAGTGCACCCAAATTTCCATACCACAGTTCCTACAGAATCTTCAGTCAGAGGACAGGATTTTATTTTACAGTGCGAGCATGACCATCCTAACAAGCAGATGCATTCAATCTAGAACAGTGGCACTCAACCTCCAGCCCATGCTGCCAAATTGTTAGACCCTTGGAGAGTCCTAAGGGCCAGATAATGTGGTGCTGCCCTGATGCATGGGGTTGCTTTGTGGCCAGATGTGGCTGTGTGAGACTGAGTGAGCACATGGCTAGATCCAGCACTCAGGATCAGGCCAGAATGCAGTGGGATTTGGCCAGCGTGTAGCCAGATCAAGCATGCAGGGTTGAGCTCATGCATGAGACTGCACCTGTAGACTAACCCAGTGCATTAACCATGCATGGGATCTGGCCCCTGGACTGAACTGCACCACTTAACTGAGCTGTAAGGCTGGGCACCACTCATCTAAAGCACTAGTTGAGTGAATGTTGAAATCCAAGTGGCTAAAAAAGAATGGATGAATCCAATAGCATAACAAGGATTATGCTACAAGGCACAAGCCCCAGACCCCAACTTAGAGAGGTGTTGCACTTAGAAAGCAGATTTTTAAACCTAGTACTCTATGAATTGATACAACATTCAGTTGATGAATAGCAGAAAGGCTTGCTTTAATAACTACCAACAGCTGATATTGCTTGTTGTGCCACTGGGTGAATCCCAAGATGTCTAATGGCATATAGGTTCAACATGACTTTCCAAACTTTTCCTATAACAGAAAAATTTCTGAGGAACTTTTGTTTCAGTGGACCCTGATTTATCATAGCCTCAGCTCCACTGTGAACCAAAGGGTTTGTGTTTGTGTGTATAAGCTATACTATGGCATATTGCAGCATCTGGAGCTCTGTTACATGAAACAACACTCTGAAACTCCATCATCCCTGTCATTTTTTCTCTTGCCCAGTGCCTCTACTTGCCACACATATACTGCCTACCCGTAACCTTAGGTTCTTGGAAAAGGTAAGTATGCAGTAAAAGAACTGACATCCCATTTTTAGATACTGACTGGGTACGTCTACATGAGACACTATGTTGCTGTAGCGATGAGCTATGGTGACATATCTTATCATTACAGTGATGTAGCATTGGCAGGTACTAACCATGATGCCGCTCATTGTTCATTGCTACTGTGCAGTAGGGGGTGCATGTGTAGGCATGCCCTGTATGTACCTTATCTGTATGTACATTTTAGATATTTGTGATTATATTGAGCAAAGGTAGTGTTGTATGCCTAGAGATGGTCAGCTCAAATCCACCCACCCCCTCACTCCAGCATGGCTGGGAAAATCCCAGAACAGACCTCCCTCTCTTGCCTTCTCCCCCTCCCATTCTGAGTCAGCACAGAAGCTGAGAGAGAGGGAGCAGAGCTAGAGGAAGAGGCTGCAGACACACAGCCGCTCTCCCTGGAAGGGGTCCAGATTGGAGCTCTATCTCCCCACCCACCCGACCCAACAGCTAACATCTGTTGGGTCAGGAGGATCTAACTCATGGCACTTTTTGTGAAGTGCCTTAAGTGACACTCAGGAGCTGCTCTTCTGTCCTCCACTAATGAAGCAAGCTGTTGCATTCTGCTCTTGCCGGACTTCCCCTGGTCCCTCTCAGTTCCCTCCATACATACATACACCCACACACTTTGTGTGTCATATCTACTGTTAGTTGTTTGTGGCCACTGAAGAAAAGTCAAGGCAGATCATTTTTATGAACATATATGACTACATTTGATCCAAATCCTGTTTAGGTGCCTATTTAGATCTACCCCTAAATAATTAGAGGAAATTATATACTACCTATCTATTCAGTGTTTAGAACAGTGGGCCCCAGATTTCAGCTGTGCTGTTATTGGACCTTTTAGCATTTCATACAGAAAGTTAGAGTAGTCCGTTCTAAAGGGAATGAACATGCAGATTATTCTAGCAGGGGGAGGGAAAACTTTCTTGTAAACTGGAAGTGGAAGAAGGCACACCATATGTTACAATATTATGATGGTGTTGTTATGTGTAAAAATAAGCTTATATATTTTAAATCCATTTGGAAGGACGATGTATATGAATAAATATAACTACGGCTTCTCTTATTCTTTTCACCAGGACTGTGAACACAAGATGATAACGGCTTAATAGAGTATTTCCTGCTCAACTATTTTATAAATAAAAAGCAAAGGAACACATGCCTGACATCAGCAAAGCTTAGCCAGCTCCCAGCTGGGGAAATATGCCTTAGCAACGGTTCATAAACCAAACACAGAAGCAGCAACAGTGGTCACCAGAGAGAGACAAAAGTTTGAGCATGTAATGAGACGTACTTCACAAGCCTTCAGAAAGGCAAATACATTTTTCACCATTATCAAAGTGACTGGTTGATTGCTGAGCCCAGAAAAATGCACCGACATTTCCAGGAAGAATATTGTTATGGAACACAAAAATCAAAATGACTACAAATGAATGGAAATTACTGTTCCAGGAGAAACAAGTTAACCCCAAATCAGACTGAAGCAACCCATGTACTTACAGCATACTGGCTCTGTTATCATTCTTATTCTCCAAAATCTCTGGCTATTGACATTGCTAAAATATATGAGGTACTTGTTTTTGAACTAACTGATGATGTTTGGTTTTGCTTGGGTTTGCAGAACCAAAACAACAGTCCTGATATACAAGTGGGCTCATCCCTTCTTGGATGCCCAATGATGAAAATCATTCAAATCTTAGGATTGTTGACTATTTCACTGCTCAATTTTTGCTAGAATGGACATGGAGGACCATGGTTTGGGCTGCATAAAAATTTTGGTGAATAGA
This sequence comes from Gavialis gangeticus, assembly GCF_001723915.1. Taxonomy (NCBI): domain Eukaryota; kingdom Metazoa; phylum Chordata; order Crocodylia; family Gavialidae; genus Gavialis; species Gavialis gangeticus. The sequence continues at coordinate 12,648,195 of NW_017729022.1, forward strand.
GAACTCAGTGAATTTAGTTATGAAAATGTAAAAAATGTGAAAGAACCATTCATGGGTTTGGTTCAAATTTGACAAATCATTTCCATTGCAAAAAAGTGAAGGGAAAGTTTTGAAAATGTTGAAACATTTTGTTTTGGAATTTTTAAACAAAATGATTTAATATTTCATTCTGAAATGGTTTATGGCCACAGAACCATGGCCAGTCCAGATAATTTATTTGAACTTATCAACTAAATTCCACACAAGTCTTGTTTAGATGCCAGCAAAGTCAATTTAGATCTACCCCTTAGTTACAAGAGTTAAATGCTATCCCATATTACATATATCTTAGGGCTTAGAACCCTGAGTCCCTGATTTCCACTGTGCTATTACTGGATCTTGTAGCATTTTGTAATTTATAGAGGTGCACCAAAACATCAGTCCCATATTAGGTCAGCACCGATATGAGGAAAATTGAGAGTATTGGCAATCAGCTTTTTTTTGTCTGGTGGCCAATAATGTGGCCAATAAATGCTGCATGCATGTTAACAGCCATAGCGCAGCATTCAGGTGGCCAGGAGTGCAGCCCAGCAGCTTGGGGAGCAGCAAGTTTCAGCTGGTAAGTCTGTTGTGGGGGAAGGGACAAGGGGGGAGGAAAGGGGCATGGGAGGGCCAGATCAAGGCCCCCGTGGTGAGGAAGGGAGTGGGGCTGGGGCTGGGGCTGGGGCTGGGGCTGGGACTGGGGCAGACATAGGTGCTGCCCAGACAGGGCAGGGAGGGGCATGGAACAGAGCTGTGGCTCATCCAGAAGATGTTGCAGGGGGGCTACTCTTACCTCTGTGCATAGCCCAGAAATGCATGGGGGGCATGTGCCCCCTGGTCCACACATGGGGTGAGGGTAAGGGGGGGCTACCACTGCGGACTGGGGCTGGGGCTGTGCCAGTCTCTTCCTAGAGGAGGGGCTGGAACAGGTTGCACTCAGGGCATGTGGCAGTAGTGCTGAAAGGAGGGGTTGCGTGGGGGCTTTAGCCACCCCAAAATTTGCCATCGTCTCCATTCCAGTGCTGTTGCCATGCATCCTGAGTGCAGCTTGGCCCAACTCCCCACTGGGAAGAGCCTAGCGTAGCCCCCAGCCCCAGTCCACAGCAGCAGCCTGCCCCACCCCACGTGTAGATCCAGGAACACATGCCCCCCATGGACCCTGAGGGTGCATGCAGCAGTGGCAGCTGCTCCCACTTCCTCTGGCCCCCTGGATGAGCCACAGCTCCATCCCGTGCCCCATGCATGCTGGGCAGCACCTGCACCTACCCCAGCCCCACTCCTTCCCTCACCTGAGAGACCTTGATCTGGACCCCGCATGCCCTTTCCCTCCACCCCCCTCCCCCAACAACAGATTTACAAGCCGGACACTGCTCTCCAAGCTGCAGGGCTGCATATTGGAATTGGATCAGTATTGGCCAATATGGCTCATTATAAATCAGCCATTGGTATTTGCCCAAAAAATCTCCATTGGTGGCCCCCTAGTAGTTTATATGATCTGGATATTAAAAATGGGGGAGTGATGGTATGATTCCATTTCTTGAGAATGGTATAAATAAATTGTTTAATGAGTTGGGTAAAGAGTAACCTTGTGAGAATGTATTTAAGATCCTTAAAAGTTACAAGAGGGTAAAATTACATTACCTACAGCAATTACAATGTTGCTAATTAGCTCCATTTACTATGAGAGGCAGCTAATGAATCATGTTGAGATGTTGCCACTAATATCAGACTGTGACCCTCCAGTTTATAAGAGGCCTTCAGGTAATGGAACAATTCTTCCAGCACAATAAATACATTGTTCTTAACCCACATTTCCTCATCAGAATGCACATATATCCTGAAGTTAATAAATTGATGCTGCTTTCATGTAATAACATTATATACAATTAAACTGTAACTTTAAGCTGTAAATTTGTAACTAGAAAGATACTTAGTGGGGCAGCTGTATAGCCAGATGATATGAGGAACAGCAACGTGGGCATTAATACACGTGTCATAAACATCTTCCTTATACCTCATAGATGTATTTACTTTCTCAGGCTGCAAGACATGGAATATATTATCTGAAAATGCCTAAGCAGCTTGACTAAGCACCTTTTCCTTTGTAGGCCTTCCCTGTAAAACACAGGCCTGATACCTACAGAGAATATTTTCCAAAGCAATCTTATTTTGATATTAGGATGCAGTACATATTGCATGCCCTTCCTCTTGTGTTCTGCTTTTTTCTAGGTGACAAAAGACCTGAGGGGAAAACTCACTTATCTTTGCCCTGCTGGTTGTAGGTTGTTTTGCAGTGTGAGATAGTGTGAACTGTGAAAACAAGAGAAACTGCTTTTCAGTAATTCCTTTTTAGTTTCCCCTGCCAGATCAAAATTGAGCTGAATACAGACAATCACTTTCTTTTACAAAAAAATAAAAAAGGGGTGGGGAAAATACCTCTAATTTAAAAAAATTCTGAGGGGATAAGAGGTTTGTGCTTTAAAAATGAATTTTCAGGTCTGTTATTTTTATTTGTTGTTTCCAACAAAAGATATCCACTGTATGAAGGAATTGTTCTACTCTGTAAAACCAGCCTTAAATATAGATGGCAGACATAAGTGACATATGTTGTACAGAGTTAATAAAATACAAACCAGAGATAAAATGATTCCCTGGGATTTTCTCCTAGATAGCTGTTAAAGCAATTGCTAGCAGAAACTTACACCTCTGTGCAACTCTAGGGACTTTTTGCAATAAATATTTTTTTTTAAATAAAAAATCCAGACTGAATTTAGCTTACTTGTTTTAAACCATCTGTGCATTGTCACCAGCTAAAACTGAGAACATTTTTTTTGGTGTAATTTACACATATGACCTGAGATAACTGGGAATAGGAGGGTAATATTAAAGAACCTTTAAACAATGAAAAATAATATAGATAAGAGCATAATTTTATAAGTGTAAACCTTTCCCATTACATTAGGCTTCTAGAAGCATGTCACATCTTTTCTGTTACATTATTTGGAGAGTTTTGCATTCATTGTTATGAAGATGTGCTGTTAAGAGACAAATATATATGTACTTTGCACATGAAACCTCAGGAGGTTGAAAAATGGACTGTTCTTCAGTATGCAGCCATTCACTGGTGGAGCTAACTATCCCAGAATGGGTATTTTCAGTATAGATAATTTATTATAAATTGTTAATTTTATCATTATAAATTAATAAAATGTTACCAAATATATCTTAAAATAAATATAGTTTTGTTTGGTTGTAGAAAACTTCAGAAATATTTTATATTGATGTTATAGTCAAAATACAATACACTATTGCAAATACAGGTCCAATGGTCTGCATCGTGATATCTAGCGTAAACTTATACTCCTAATAGCAAAAGAGTTCAAATGTAACTTTAAATACATTCAAAATATTCAAATGTTATACTGTGTGAAGGGTCTGAAATGAATCGTTATGTGAAAGCAGAGCAAAACCTGGCTAGAAAAGAGAGACAGCTAAATACTCTCTCTCATCTGTAAGATGTTATTTTCTTTTTTCTAATTCATCAATATATCATACAATATTTTAATGTATTTTCCCCATTAAAACACGTGGTTTCAGAGGTATGCTTTTCCATTTTGAGTACTCTTAGTGTGGTTTTGCAACCCACTTGCTGCTTTATGATGGAAGATATGGCTCATTATTTTCAAGTGTATAGGTAGACATTTTAAAAGAGCTTTTTTGCATTTGACTCACAAATGAGCTCTTTAGCCTTCTCAGCTGACATGACATAACTGGCTATAGATTTCCAGCCTTGCTGCTAACTGTCTCTCTTGAAATTGAGCAATTCATTATCTCCACAAGCATCTTTCATGAAGATTTGAAGTTCACGTCTGCCAGAGTTGCAGCTGTGTTAAACAGCATAGTTCATCCTTCTTAACCACCATGACATGGGTTCCTAGCAAATGAAATTGACTGGCTGGGCATCAACAGCAAACGGAGTTCTGGGGGATATTTCTCCTCATCCTGTTATAGTCCTGCCTGTTTTTATAACTCATCTTTGATAAGAAGTAATAAATCTGTCAAGCTGCTGACAGGGATAATCCAGATAGCTCTTGCTCCCTAACTGAAGGCACTGAGATTTTTTGTTGTTTATTTGTTGGACATAGTCTAAAAAAATAAAAGTTTGTGTGTGTGGATATAGATATAAATAAATAGGTATAAATAAAAATATAGAGAGAATCTAATTTCTTTGCTCATCAGCTACATGAATGAAGTACTGTTATCCCAAAAGAAATCTATTGAGAGAGAGGGGGAACACTGTAAACGTAGGGCCAAACAGTGCAATCACTATTGCTTACTGCTGCACTGTGGTCTGATGTGCATAAGCCAGGGCTGGGAAAATGCAGAATAACACTGCTTAATGTTGGGTGTGTTTAAGAGGACTCATGTCTCTAATAGTTACCCTATTCTCAGCAGTTTCCTAAGGCAGGGTGTGCAGGGTGCACAGTGTGATACTCCTTACATCCTATTTTTGCAGCTGCTTGAATAGGAACTGCTGATGCTTTTCAATAGGTATGTCCATTACATGATGAAACAGTTGGCCTGACCACGCTCCAAAACTTTATTTTGGGTCTAGCAATGGTATTGTTTTTAGTAAAGGACATATTTCTGTGATCTTAACTGCTTCTAAAACTGAAATGAACTTTAAAAGTGAGGCCACTATATATTACTTGTTTTCTGTCAGATTGTACACATTGTCTCAGAAATGATGTTCTGCATTGCAGATCTTCATTGATGCTCTGCAAAATCTGACAGTCTTCCAGCCCTTTGCTGCTGCTTCCTATTCCCATCTTTCCATCACTCATCAAAATGTGCTAACGGTCTTGAGATGCAGCAGTAGTAAATATTCAAGCAACAGTCTCCATCATTGCAGGCTCCTTTTGATAAGTTGATGAACTGTGAGGAAAGTTACAGAACAAAGGCACAAAAAATTGACAATCTCTGACTAGCAAGGGACAAGTCTTATAAGAAGAGAAAAGTTTTACTCCATTAATTTTTATGGGTTAAACATAATTCTGTATGGTCTGTATGTTTGGGGCTTATTTTTATGTATTATTTCTGGGACCTAAATGGTGGGATCATAAGAATGTAAAAACTGCCATTTACTGACTCAGACCATAAATCCATCTTGTCCAGTATCCAGTTTCACACAGGATGTATCTACACGAGATGCTTTCCTACACGTTAGACTAATCTAATGCACAGTAAAGCATCACTGTCTACACATGCACATCATTTACTGTGCATTTAATTCGTCTAATGGGCCATTTGCTAGTACCAATACATACAGGTATTAGAAAAATGGCACATTAACTAATTTGCCAAAGTGCACATATGGACACTGACTGGTATCAATTTGCTCCCGGTAAGCCCAGCCAGAAGGGGGCCACTGCTTCCTGGCTAAGCCCCAATCTCTGCTGGCTGGGGGAAAGCTGTCCCAGCTACAGGGCAGCTCCCTCCCAGACACACAGTGGTCAGGGGAGAGAATCTTTCCACCGCTCATCAAAATCACTAACTACAGCCAGGACAGCTCTCCCCAACCCCATGGAGATTGAGGTTGGCCCCAATTACCACACAGCTGGGAGGCAGCTGCCCCCAAAGCCAGGACAGCTCTCCATGTGCTTGGGAGGCAGCTGCCCCCAGAGCTGAGACAGCTTCTTCCACCCCAAGGAGATTTAGACTTATCCCAGTCTCCACATGACTAGGAAGCAGGTGGCCCCAGAGCTGGGACAGTTCCCCCTACCCCAAGCAAATTGGCATTGGCCCCTGTAGCATCTTCCAACCCAGGGCTGGCGCCTGGGGGAGCTTGGAGCTTCCTGTGGCTGCTGCAGAAGGAGCAGGGCAGAAGCAGCCCTGGACTGAACTTCTTCCATCGGGAATATATTTGCCTCTGACAGGCGCGCATTCAGATGAGTGCCTGAATTTTCTGCACAAAAAAATTAAGCACATTAATTGCACATGGAGATGCACCTGCAGTGGCGGAGAGGGGATGCTAAAAGGAAGAGTGACCTTAATTTTTTCCACTGTTCCTCACACTTACAGTTTCCAGCATTTAAGGTCTAGGAAGTTCTGATGGAATGAGGAGAAACTAGATTCCCAAAGGGATGTAGGCTCCTAATTGCCATTTTAGGTTTCTCAGTTCAAAATATAGATCCTTAAAATGCAGTTGGCTACTGCCTAACCCTGTGAATGCATAAAATATGCAGGTGCATAAGCTTTCCCATCAAACCTACCTTGGCATTTAAATATCTGCTGCTGGGCATGCTTAAAATGATCTAGGTCTTGACAGGGCTGACTAGTGGGTGTCCATCTCAAATTTAAGCTTGAATTAAATTTGGAATTAAAAAACTATGCATTCCCTAACTTTTTTTTGCCTACAGAAACTAATCTGCTACATGTTCCCAGATCATATACACTAGATTGGTCTTTACACAAAATACAGCCAGAGGAAGAAGTAACCTACACCAGTGGTTCTCAACCTTTGGTGCCTTACGTATCCCCTGCCAATCGATGTGGCAAAAGTAAAACTGGAAGTCCCACTGTAGCACTTCCAGTTTCACTGCTGTGAGCCGAGTCCCACTTGTTCCACCACGGCCTGAGGCAAAGCAGCCTGCGTGGGACCTCCCTCCCTATTCCCTGGCATACTGATGCTGGGGAGTGGAAG
>NW_017729022.1:12659918-12661110 GCF_001723915.1 Gavialis gangeticus
CCACTGTAGCACTTCCAGTTTCACTGCTGTGAGCCGAGTCCCACTTGTTCCACCACGGCCTGAGGCAAAGCAGCCTGCGTGGGACCTCCCTCCCTATTCCCTGGCATACTGATGCTGGGGAGTGAAAGCTCCTCTGCACCAGACGGACGGCGGGGTGGTGGCCAGAACTGCCGGCCCGAGCAGGCAAAAACCAAAATGCAGCACCCTTGTACCTCCTGCTTGTGTCTTGCGTACCCCCGGGGGTATGCATACCATGGGTTTAGAAACACCGCCCTACACTTTTTGCCTAATAAACTGATAGTTAGAGCTTTCACTTTGGATATCAGAGACCCAGGTTCAAATCCATCCTCTGTCTGAAGGAACCGGACGCATAAGATTTCCCTAATAATTAAGGGAGGAAGTAAAACAGTGTGTGGTGGTCTAAGTCCTTCCCTTTGGTTGAAGTCATTTAACTTCATGTAAAATTCTTAAATATTTATTGGAACAATGACTAGAAACCAGATGCTTTCCTTCCCAGGGACTCTATGGCCCCAACAACTAAGGTATATAGTCATGTTCTTTGTGGTCAAATGACTATTTAATTATTCCATGCGAAGTGTAAGAGTTGCAAGAGAAGGAATTGAGACAGCCTCACCCAAGAATTCACTCTAGTCTCATAATTTGGTCATGTACCTGAGATGTGAGAGATGTGGATCAGGTTTCATAAAGAAGAGGGCATATACAAACCTAGATCTCCCCAGTGCTAAGTGAGTCCTCTGATTCCTAATAAATGGATTAAAGGTGGGAGACAACTCTTCTTCTCACTGTGTTCTGCAAAAAAACCTGGGCTGACTTATGTTTTCAGCCCCAAGAGTGGCCACACATGTGAAGGCAATACCTCCTTTTCCCTAGAGCCAGACACTTAACTCCTGCCGCACACCTCTCTCCAGCATTTCCTACCTAATCATCTTCCTACCTTTTATGAATGCCATAAGTGGGTGTTTAAGACTCCCATGCTTTAGGAAGCCAAAATGTGTTATTCAGGTTTGTGGATTTAACCAGGCAGCACTTAAATGTTAGGTGCTGCAGTGCTCAGCAGCTTAGGGTTGTAATGCCAAAGTCCTTTTGTGGATCTGGCCCAATGTCATTATTTTGCTAATAGACTTTTGACAGATGAAGATTCCTGGCAATGGAGGCTAATTGGCATGGTTGG
>NW_017729022.1:12671242-12672969 GCF_001723915.1 Gavialis gangeticus
TAATTGGCATGTTTGGCACTAGATGGAATTTGACACCTCCTTAATCACTAATTGCCTCCTGTAACCACTCATCATTAAACCCATCTCACCCATCTACCCTCATCTGTTTAATTTCTTCTTCAGGAAGGGTTTCCTCATTTCTGCTGTTGGCATCTCTGGCTCCCAAACCCAAAATATCTATAGTGCTGATTACATCACTGCTTTAAAAAGACCCTGAAATGTGCTTTTGAACTAGAGGTGCTGACTTTTGATACAAATAAATGCCCCCAAATAAATATAATGATGTGAGCATTACTTGGAAATTTCATCTGAGTCTGACCATCCAATGTATTACATATGTAATCTGCCTAACTGTTCATCCTATGAATTCTAAGTACTGATTTCTTTACAACAACAATAATCATACTACTACAATATGTGGGTCCAAGAATGGCCCTACATAGTTTATTTCTAGGCCACTTCTCTTGTGTAGCTGCTTCTGTTGCTTCTTTTCCCCTTTCTGTTTAGTCAATCATAGAAAAAGAAATCCGAAAGGTCACAACAAGCTACCTTTCTAGTTTGGAATAATTGTATCAGTTTTCATTTATTTTATGATGCTGCTCTGCAGTGTTTTAAAATATGCATTATAATTCACAGTAATTGTTGATAACTTTAGATTGACTTCAATGAATATGGAGTTTCAAGAATCTCATTTTGATCCTGTGAATTTTGTTTTAATAAAGACTGTAAGACTAAATAACCATTTCTGGTTCCTGTTTTTAGCTTAAATCAACTGTTATACATTCCAGGTTTAGTTTTAATGGGTATTTTTGCATTCTATAAATAGCACAGTAAAAGTAATTCACATATCCTAATTGCATTCCATTTCATCACCTTACAAATGCCAACAATGTATATGGATGTTCTATAAGCCGCTACCCACCAAGGCCTTAATTTATGGTGGTCTGGTTTGTAAACACAAGTTGTATTTATTCTGCTTTCAGCAGTCAGTAGAGTTCTTTAATCTCCATCCAGGTGTGATTTATTGTAAAAAGCTCAGACGTTGCTTTGCATGCTAGCAAACATATTCAAACTGTGGTTTGACAGTAAATATTAAGAGTAAAATTGTTAAATAATACATATACATTATGTGAAAAGTACTTTGAGATCCTGCTTGAGATACTTGGAGATATTTTATACAATATATAAAGGGATTAGTCTATCTGTCTGTGTCTCTCTGTTTGTCTGGCTGGAATGCTCTTGGAGCACTCTGTTTGGATGTCTCAGCAGCCAATCACAATGCCTAGTGAAACAACCAATCAGAGTACTCCACACAGACGGACACACATGGCAGAGCAATGCCATGATGGTGGGGATGGAGTGGATGAAGCGGAGGGGCAACATCGCGCTACCACCACCCCGCACCACAGCTGCTTGGAGGCAGCTGTGGTGCAGGGTGGTGGTAGTACGATGTTGGCCTTGCCCCCACCTCCAACCCCTCTGTCCCCACTGTCATCTAGTGAATTGCCCATCAAGAGTGATGGCGGGGATGGAGTGTCTCCATGGCAATGGAGGTGGAGGAGATGGAGCAGGGGGGCAAGGCCTGCGCTGCACCTCTACCACCCCTCACCACCACTGCCTCTGAGGCCACCACTTGGAGGAGGCAGCAGCATGGGGTGCTGGCAGAGGGCGATGGAGGGGATGGCAGGGAAAGCTTCCCCCCTACTCCTGTGAGGCGGTGCGGAAGT
>NW_017729022.1:12677969-12686305 GCF_001723915.1 Gavialis gangeticus
ACCACCACTGCCTCTGAGGCCACCACTTGGAGGAGGCAGCAGCATGGGGTGCTGGCAGAGGGCGATGGAGGGGATGGCAGGGAAAGCTTCCCCCCTACTCCTGTGAGGCGGTGGCAATGGTGGGTGGTGGCGTCCATCCCTGCCTGCCCCCCCCCCATCATTCTTGTCTGGCAATTCACTAGTATAGGATAGAATCTGACTGTTCACCTGAGGGGAGGCAAGGGTAAATACCTTTTAATCAATAAACATATAATTACTTGCTCTTTTATTTTGCAAAAAGCTAGAAATGAGAAACCAAACAGTGATAGTGATAACTACCTTTAACTTGATTAGTTTAGCAATGTAGTCACTACTCACCAGGCATTTTTAAGGTTACATTAATGAAAAAGACATGGAGAACTGGCCAGATATATAGGCATGAAAAAATACTGATGAGAAGGAGGACTGATTTTATGGAAAAGCCATGTGTGAGTGTGAAAGAGGATTTATGAGACAGTAATATTATACAGGGGTTACATTGGTTACAGTGGACTTACTTTCTTCTGTAGCAGAGTAAATATGAAGTAAAACTGGGATAATATAACTTACTGGTATATTTTATCACTCCATTAGCGTTATATATGCTGTTGCACAATAGCAGTACTATTTGTTGAAGAGATGCCGTTCTGTTTCTGAGAGTATTCGTTTTAATTAACTCTTGGTGAACTAGTTAATTGCCAGGTGGATAAAATCTGAAAAACAGCTAATTAGTAGGGGTTCAGGGAAAGGTATTACAGTGTACAATTCCCTTGGAATCAGGGACATTTTCTCAGAGTTAGGATGTGGAGCAATTTGAGACTCATTTTACTTAACAATTATGATGTGTTTCAACTCTGTGTTTTTGGAAATTCTCCTTAATGCCTATCCTGCCTTCCCCTTAGTAATTTCTTCCTTGAATCTTTCTCTTGGACCTCTTAAAGAAAGGCAGATGACATTTTTTCAATGGGGAATGGGCAACTAAAATGGAAGCTGCAGAGTGGGAAACAGCCAATAGCAATGGGAACAGAGGAGAATAGTCAGCTTACCAGGGATGTGATCATATAGGATGGGAGATATGGAAAGGGTAGGGAGGTGGAATGACTCTTGGTTGCGTGTGGGAGAGATGCAGAGAGATGGATTAAGGGGAAAAAAGGGGGAGGTGAAAACTGAGAACATATTTATTATTATTACTAATAATGGTGATAATGATATTATTACTCAGCATCTTAGTGCATATCATAGGATAATAGGGCTGGAAGGGACTCAAGAGCAGAGATCATGGTTTCGTCTGATAAAAAATAAGCCCCAATTTTCAGTTTTAAAAAAGTAAGCCAAAATCCACATTTTTCCATGATTAAAATGAAACACCACTTATATATAGACGTATATACTGTGGTGTTTCTATTTAATCATGGAAAAATATGGATTTGGGGGGTTTTTTTTAAACCAAAAATTGGGGCTTATTTTTTTATCGGAGAAAACCAGGATCCCTGCTCATGAGGTCATATAGCCCAGAACTAGAGAATGAAAAATGAGTCTGCTGATCTGCAAGAGGAATGAAAGAGTGAAATGGTTCAGCTACTTACTAAATATATATATTTTGTTTTAAAAATGATTCAATTAAATTTGACCAAGTGCCTGAAAATATGCTGCTGGTGCAAGAGCTCCAGCAGCTGATGAACACATTTTTCAGAAGCAGCCTTCTTCTTTTATGTCATACAAGTCAGAGCTCAAAGGGCCTCAAGCAAGGGAATTGTAAAAGATTTTGCAATGCCTTCTTAGACTGTGTGTTAGTCTACCCAAACAGGTACTGCTGCCTGAATCACCAGTCAGGTATCATGGTTGGCAAGTTAAACAATGGTTAATAAAAACAGTGCTTGCCTCTTGGAATATCTATATATTGTATGAACTATTTTGTGTGTTTCAAATGAAGATGTTTTTACGAAAGTAGCAGTGAGAGTAAAGCCAATTATATCTGGTTGATGATAGCATCTGCTGTAGGGTAATTTACAACAAGCTCTCTAGGGATATTTTCCCCTTTGAAGTGCTTTGCATTCCAGGGTTCTCTTCTGGAACATTTCCCCCTCTGAATTCCTTTTGAAGTGCTACTTAAACCCATCTTTCCCTTTTCATGAGGTCCTTGGCCTCTGCCTCTGGCCTCTCAGGGCACATCCACATATGCAGGCATGTGCACTTGTAGCAGCTCAAATAAGAGCAGTACAAATTTGTGCCAGGGATTTTGCATCAGCACACGTGCCTGGACATGCACTTGGGTGTGGGGCAAGGTGTGCCATTTGGGGCAAAATGGCCCTGCCTGGCTCCTCCCACATCTGCTGCCAGGGTGAGCTAGAGCCTGCAGTATAAAAACCTGTCCTGTGCTGGCCTCCAGCAGTATAAGAACCTGCCCTGGCAAGCAGCTCAGGACTACTTGCTCTCAGAAGCTTCTGGGGGGAAGCTGGCCATGCCCCTTCCCGCCTCAGGCTGCTGCTCCTGCTCCTGCTGCTGCCATTGCTGCTGCTGTTGCAGCCTCCCCATTGGGGAGTGGGGTCCTATGCTGCATGCCACATTCCACATGCCACTGCCCCCACCCAAGAGGAGGCCCCACCACACTGCACTGCACCCCAGCACCATACCCCATCTTCCACATTCCCATTCTGGCCTGCTGCCCAGCCTACCACCAAGTTGCAGCTGGGGGACAGCCCAGGGAGGGGGCCTGCACTGCCCATGGGCCCCTCCCCCACTACTACTGATGGCACCTAAGGGCACCTCGCCTGCCCTACCTACCTCAACAGGTCACCCTCTGCCGTCACCTGAAACACGCCTTCAGTGGCTTCCCTGAATGGCTGCTATCACTGCCACCGCTGCTGCTGCTGCTGCTGGTGCTGCAGCCACCTGTGCTGCCACTGTCCCCTCTCAGGAGTGGGGTGGGGATTTCCACACCACACTGCCTCGCACCGCCATGCACCGCACCTGCACTGGAATACTTTCCTAATTGACTGTTTGCTCCTGCACTCCCTCACAGGTGCCTCACCATGTCTGATCCTGTGCCTCATTTCCTGCCTGCTGCCCTGTTGCTAAGTGCCTGGCTGGAGGCCTGAGGGGCTCCTAGACTGAGCTTCAACAAACAGAGCCTCTCCACTGCTCTAACTATCTTTTACATCTGCCTCAGCAGCCTCCCCTGTGTGTTTTGCCCTTGTATGGTTAGCCTTGTGGCCCACTTCCCCTCCCTTGGTGTTTGTTGCGTGGCTGAGTAAGCCAGATTGAGTCTCCCCAGCCCCTGTGTGCATGTCCCCCCTCCCCCACCTTCCTCGGGTATAGCTTGTATAGTTTTCTGTAGGGTTGTAACTCAGTGAGCTTCCTCCTCCCCTCCCCCTTCAGCCCCAGTCTCTGCCCCTATTGGATTCTCTGGCCCCTTTTTCCCCCCTCTCCTTTCTATTAAGTGATAGAAGGGCAGGAGCCTTCTGTGGGGGCACATGCCTCCACAGAACTTTCTGCAGCCCCTGGTATGGGGGCAGATTTCAGCCATGCCCCTACAGAGGCACATGGCTCTACAGCCCCCACCCTGGGGACAGAGTCCAACTAACCCCTCTGGGGTTGGACAAGACTGTAACCCCCGTTGCAGGGGCAAGTGGGACTGTAAGAGGGAGCCAGCAGGGCCAGGGGGTCTCCTCTAGCCAGGCCTCCCCCCACCATTGGGGGGAGCCTCCTCTACAGCGGGGGGTGGGAAGAGCAAGGACCCTGCCCCCCAACCCAGACCACCAGCACCTGAGGGGACCAGGTGCACTATACCAGCCAGCATGCCCACTCAGTCTGTCCCTTGCCCTAGTCATGGCCCCACCAAGGTGGCCCCCCAGCAAGGGAGCTGCAGCTATACCCAGACAGCTGCAGGACAACCCACAGCCATGGAGACTGAGCTCTTCCAGTTCAGGTGGTGGAGCTCCCTTTCCAGCACTCACTGGCAGGCACGGGGTGAAGTGCCAACTACCCGAGTGGGAGGACATGTATTTTGAGACCTGGGTGCAGGCCTGGTTCATGTGGTGGGGGCCCCCAATATTGTAGTGGCCTCCTGCTTTCATGGCAAGGGTTTTTTTCCATTGCCTCAGAGGCCGCCACACAAAAGGCAGTGGAGAGGGGGCTCATGGTGGAGGGCAAATATGTCCCCTTCGTAGCCCTAGAAGAGCTGGAGACCCAGGTGGTCCTCAGTTCCATCCCACTCTATATCCCCAACTGGGCCCTGCTCTCCCAGCTTCAAACCCTGGGGAGGTTTATCTTTTTGGTGGTGGTCCTCCTGCTGGGGTGCCGTGACCCCAGCCTCCACCATATGCACATTTTATATGCTGGGGGATCTATGGTACTTCTGGTACCACACCCTGGGGCACTTGCATCATAAGTGCCCCGTGGGCCAGGTGGGGAAGACATCCACAGGTCCCACTGGGAAAAGGTGTGCTCCTGCCACCAGTGCCCCTTCCTCCTCAGGCTCCCCTAGCACCCCAGTCACAACACTGAGCTCCCCCCACCCCCCAAGCTCAGGGGAACCCTGTGCCTCATCCAAGTTTGGCAGGGTCCCAGAGAAAGAGGCAGCAGCTGAGGGGAGAGAGGGAGTAGAGTCCCCCCCACCCCTAGCCATGTCCCCACTGCAACTTCCCCCCAACTCTGCCTTCTCCTGCCAAAGCTTGTCCACCCAAGGACCACCCAATGGCTGAGTGAGTGCAGGTCTCCTCCAGGCACAAAGCCAAGAAGAAGGCCCATGCACAACTGGAACCCTCTGAGATGGAGGACTCCTGCCCCTCCCAGGACCACCACATGGTGGGAAAGAGTGACCCAGCTTCCAGGGGCCTCCCCAGCTGCACCTGACACCCCATCCCTGGGAAAGATGAAAGCTGGAACCCTGGGTGGTCTGCACAGTGTCCCTGACAAGATTGGCCTGTAGGTCAGGGAAGTCACCTCAACCCCCTCTGGGGTGGGACCACAAGGTGGGCTGGTAGCAAGGCTATTGGGTTCCAGCTCTGCCCTGCCATCTTGTGAGGGAGCCCCACCCCCACCCTGTCCTAAGGGGCCACAGAGCTCTCCCAATCCCAACCCAAGTCTGAGAGGTTCAGCTAGTGCCCAAGGATCCCACTGAGCCCCAGGACCAGGACACAGATGCTTGAGAACCGGCAGGCTCCATGGACCTGGCAGACCTCTTGGTCCCAGCAGTTCCCAGGGGCAAGCTACTTACATACCTTGACCATGAAGATACCCGGTGGTCCACCAGCAAGGTGCAGTTCACCTTGGACCACCGGGGAGATTTTGACAGTGTCCTCGACACTGCCTGGGTGCAAGCAGGGTAAGGCTAGAGGCCCAAGTGCTGCAACACCTGGATCTATAGGGGTGCCCACAGTTTTGTAGAAGCTCTCTATTCCTATAGGAGGCTGCTGCATGAGCTGGTGGGCCCCACGTCGGGCATTGAGGTGTGCAATGCCCTTGCCTAACCATCTGCTCTATCCCCCCAGCCAGGAGGCCATTTAAAATTGTGACCATCAATGTTCATGGCTGCAGGAAAGGTCTCTGGAGATGCCAGGTGCTCTGCTCCCTTCAGGAAGGGTTGTACCCCATGATATTCTTGCAGGAGACCCTGATGACTCTGGCTGATGAGCCTAGCTGGCAGCTGGAGTGGGGTGACAGGGTCTTTTTTAGTCACCTCTTGGCCACCCTTTGTGGGGTGGCCACTCTGTTCTCTCCATGCCAGCATCCAGAAGTTCTTCAGAACATTGAGGTGGTGCCAGGCTGCCTACTGCACCTCCAGGTCCAAGTGCAGGAGCTGGTCCTGAACCTTCTAAACATGTACGCCCCTACAAAGGACCCAGAGTTGGTAGATTTCTTCCACCAGGTGGCCACTTACATTGGCACTCTCACACCTTGTGAATGCCTGGTCCTTATCGGGGACTTTAATGTCACTCTGGGTACGCAGGACTGGTCAGGCAGAAAGTGGAACCAGGCCACCATAGGCATCCTCCAGGAGATCCTGATGGAGTACTCCCTGGTGGACATCTGGTGCATCTGTCACCTTTACAGCTCCCCTGCTTTCACCTACATGAAGGTGGAGGAGGAGCAGGCATGCCACTCCCGGTTGGACCAAATTTATATCTCATTGTCACACTTTCCCCAGGCTTGCTCCTCTGGTGTATGGCAGACCTGCTTCAGTGATCACCAGCATTCCCTCTAAGTTGTGTGGTGTGGCCACACAGGCATGCCTGGCAACACAGCCTGAATGTACCTCTGCAGCCATGCATGCCATGCAGCTTAGAGGGAATGCTGGTGATCACCACCTTGTCTGGGCCCAGGCCACCCTGGGGCCTGGGTGTCTGGGGTCAGCCTACTGGCATTTTAATGCCAGTGCGCTGGAGGACATGGGCTTCAGGGAGGCCTTCCAGGAGTTCTGGATGACCTGGCGGGAGCAACGGGCAGCTTTCCCCTTGGTTCAGAGATGGTGGAATGTGGAGAAGGTGCACATCAGGCTCTTTTGCTGCAGCTAAACTCAGGGGCACACCTGGCAGAGAGATGTGGTGTGAGAGCAGCTCAAGTGGGAAGTGCTGGAGCTGGAGATGCGCCTGGCCACTGACCCAAACAACACATCCCTCTGTGGAGAGTGTCAGGAGAGGCAGGAAGAGCTTCACGCTCTGGACAACCACTGCACTTACAGTGTTTGTTCACTTGCACATCCAGCTCCTTTCAGAGATGGACCTTGGCTCCTGCTTCTTCTGTGCCCTGGAGAGAAGGTGGGGGGCCAAGAAGTATATTGCCTGCCTCCTGGTAGGCAACAACACCCGTGTCACAGATCCAAATGAGATGCACCAGCATGCACAAACCTTCTACAAAGAGCTCTTCTCCCTGGATCCAATCAATGCCAATGCCTGTTATACCCTGTGGGAGGGACTCCTGCAGGTACGTGTGGTTGACCAAGACTGTCTCACCTTGGCCAAGTTCTTAGTCA
Source organism: Gavialis gangeticus (assembly GCF_001723915.1). Lineage (NCBI taxonomy): Eukaryota > Metazoa > Chordata > Crocodylia > Gavialidae > Gavialis > Gavialis gangeticus. The sequence goes on from NW_017729022.1 coordinate 12,684,961, forward strand.
CCCTCCACCTGATGCCTGGCAACAAGGCACTGGATATCGACAGGCTGACCACGGAGTTCTACCGGGCCTTCTGGGACAGCCTTGGCCTGGACTTTGCCGTGGTCTGGGCCAAATCCAAAGGAAGTGGGGAGGTCCCCTTGTCATGCCGGACGGCCGTGTTGACCATCCTGCCCAAGAAGGGGGATCCTCGCGACGTGAGGAAATGGCGTCCCATGTCCCTCCTCTGCATGGACTACAAGGGGGCAGTGAAGGCTATCTCACTGCACCTGTGGTCCATGCTGGCGGATGTGATCCATCGTGACCAGACCTACATAGTGCCCAGGTGTTTCATCTTTGACAACCTGTACCTGACTTGAGACCTCCTGGAGCTGACACACTGGGAGGGCCTGTCTTTCACCCTCTTGTCCTTGGACCAGGAGAAGGTGTTCAACAGGGTGGATGACATGGGCAGGAAAGTGGACAGTACCTGGCACACTGTGGGCCTTTAACTTTGAGCCCCACTTTGTGCTGGCTCTCCAGGTACTGACACCCCAGTTTTCTGCCCCTGTTGCAGGCAGAGGGAGACCCTGGTGCACATGCAACTCGAGTGCGCCAGGCAGCAGCTCCTCCCCCTCCACCATAGGGTGCAGCCCCTCCCCCACAGCACATGGACTGCCCCCCCTACAGGACCCACAGCCCCCCCCACACAGGGCCCACAGCTCACCCCTGAAGCAGCAGTGGCCGTTGGCACTCAGGGCCCAATGCTGGCAAATCCCACCATGGCACAGTTCAGCACCAGCTGCCTCAGACCCAGTGCCACCTGTGCCACTTGTCATGGGTCTGGCCTGGCTTGATGTAGTGTGGCACATGGCCATGCACCTTCAGGCAGCCCTGAGCCACTCTGTCTGTCACCTGGGGACCAGCCCTGCTTGTAGGGACTGCGTCCCAGCCCAAAAGCATTCAGAGCCTGTGGAGGCAGGACCTGGCCCAATGTGATGTGCAGTCCCTGCAAGCAGTGCTGAGCCCCGGGTGACAGGACCTTGATGCATATCATCCATCCTTTCAGGAAGAAACTACAGATCCAACAACAGAAGTTGTTAACCATAGTGACTGGGCTCTGGCTGAACCATCAGTATATGGTTCAACCAGATAAGAAAGGTGCCTGAGTAAAAAGATAGATCAAGTTTACCAACAGGAAAGTGGGAAGTAGAAAACCTCTAAACAAAGGGATAGAGGTGGCACAGCAGGGTTTTAAAAAGACTGAGGAAACTTAGGGCAAAAGAGAGGGAAAAAAAGATAAGACTGTCACAGGCAGAGGGGAAAGAGGAGAGACTGGGGAGGGGGGAATAGAGAGACGGGGAGAGGG
>NW_017729022.1:12691305-12707755 GCF_001723915.1 Gavialis gangeticus
AAAGATAAGACTGTCACAGGAGAAGGGAGCAGATGGAAGTTGGCTGCTGGAGAGGTGAAGGGTGGGAGGGAGGGAGAGAGGGAGAGAAAGAGAGAGAGAGAAACCTTGTGATTCAGAGAAATCATGTGTTAGGAGGGATCCTGGACAAAGTGAACATCCCCAGGGGCTCTGCTCAAAAGATATCCAAGAGTGCTAAAAAAACTGCAGGATCTTGCTGATCTATACAGCTCTTGTTATTGTACTTTGAAAATCTTGCCAGAATTCCTCCAACTCTGAATTAGGGAAAACAAAGAGGGCTGGCAGCATGTTCTGATCTCAGACCAGGGAAGGAAATATGTTCCAAAGCTGAAGGGCCTTTAGTTTCACCACAGTCACTCCAGCTGAGGCAGCTTGGTTCACGAGCTGTGGCAGCCTGAAACAAGAAGAAACAGGAAGGTCCTTAAGATGACTAGGTCCTAAGCTGTTTAGGGTTTTACAGTTCAAAATCAACACCTGCTGAATTCCTACCAAACACCCAATAGGCAGGAACTTTGTAACAGGGTTCCTGCCTCTGTACTGTATTTGTGTAAGATTTCTCAAAAAGTCAGCTGTGGATAGTGTGTATTTTTAGTGGTGTCACAGGAGTAGCTTTCCTTCTGTACGTTTTCCCTGTGTCATAAATCTTTCTGATGATGCACAATCTATTAAATATGCAGAGCTTAGTTAGCAACACACTAAAAATATATCGATGGTGTTCTTTCTTCCTGAGCAATTTCCCAGGACAGTTGTGTAGCCTTTGCTGGTGTCAGCTTCCATTTGAACCTGAAATATCTCATGCTACTATTAAGTGGATAGGAAATTGTAGAGTGAATTTGTTCATTGTTTTTGCCTCTGGGAGTCCATGCTGAATTTGTCTCAAGTCTTTAAAAAGAGTGTTTGCAGTGGATGGATGGAGAACAGGTGTACTCAACTATCCCCACTTCTAGGAGTGCTTTATTTCACAGCTGAAAATTGGTCAGCTTGGAACTATATGTCAACAACTCAAACTAGTAAAATATGACATGTTGGGGGTCACTCACGTTCATGGAATAATCATTTAGACATAGTGATTATGTATATACTGTAGCCTATAAATGAACTCCATCTTTAAGGGCCTGATCCTGCAAAGGGCTGACCATTTCTTGGGAATCAATCACTGAAAACCTTTCCTAAGAGGGTGGCAAAGGATATTGGGGCCTCATGCAGGATCAAGTTCTAGTTCTGATACAGACTCTTAGACAGCATCTATTTAGAGAAATATCTGATTATCTCAGATTTATTTTATGTGTAGTCATCTTGCAATTATCCATTTAGAGATTAAAAAGAAACTGGATATAAACAATGGTAAACTAACCATGGTCATGTGCAAGGTAAATAAAAAATCACTTGCTTCCTGGTGAGACACTGCATGGCAATGATTTCACAATATTGCAAGATTCATCTTTTTTTTCAGGTTTTGTATAACTACAACTCTGATTTCACAATGAAAATAAGTTATTTGAAAAATTGTTTACCACATTTACCTTTAAAATGATCTTACCTGGGTTAAAAAAAATGAATTGTCTTTATAGTGACTCAGATCTTGACCTGCTGACAATCAGCACTCATTACAGCTCAGAAAGGAGAGGGTACAAACAGGACTTTAAGCAATCTTTGTGTTCTCTCAGTCTTGGGATCATCCAAGAACCAGATCTGTCCCCAGGGTAAACAATAGCAATTTGTTTGTTAGGTGATTGTTAAGTCAGAGCGGACTTCCTGCCATAGATCATTTTACTTGGCTGTGTACTCTTTGCTGGCAGTGGGAACAAGGGAACAGTAACCAGATATTATACAATCTTTGGTTTTGACCAAAATATCCATACAACTAGGGAATCCTCCAGTAGCTGGGCAAGGTGCCCCTTGGATGTCTTTGTACCAGAGGAGTAGCAGAAAGTTTACAAAAACATTGGAGAATTGGCCTCATTGTGTTTAGTTCTGCAACTTTGTAAGAAGTCACTCATTCATATCTCTTACTTTCACATTTACTTATCAGACAGTGCCTGACCATCACTTTAGTTAGTCTTTTTTTTCCTAAAAGGACAAAATTATTGTACCACTAGACTTATATAAGGAGAATGGGGACAATCATATCTAATAAATATCTCCAGTTTTGTATCTTATTTATTTAGAATTTATCCCAAAAATGTCCTACACTACAAGTGCTTCCCATTGAAGATCTCCTATGCATTATTGGGAATGTGTATAGTCAGGACTCCTTGGGCAGAGCAGATGATCAGGCCATCCAAGGTGTAAGCTGACTTGTGTCTCCAGATATCTTCCCATTTACATTCTTTCATTGCACCCTAAAGAAGACCTTACAATTTCAATATTATTTCTAGTGTAAACTACTCTTTTACATTGAAGAAGAAAGTTAAAAGTTCAGAAGAAGGGGCACATTAAGGACACACTGGAAATAAGGATGGGATTTATACTGAATGAAGACAAAGAAAGCTAAGTTAGGAATGGAGGATATGGATGCCAATTTAATGTTCTGTATTTGATGAAGAAGTGTACCAATGTAGGTAAGAATATATACACTCACCATTATAGTCTTGCTGGTAAGGCACTCAACTTGGAAGAAAGATTTTTGGGTTCAGTTTTCAGATCTGTTGCGGAATGACCTTGAGAGCTCGGCACCCGACTACCACTGAGGAGCTGGGTTTAAGTAATTTCTCCAAGGAGGAACAAGAAGTCTGTGGCACAGCAGGAAGCTAAACCTGGGTCTCCTGAGTTCCAAGTCTAGCATCCTCACCACTAGACCATCCTTCCTTTCTAAAAAGGGGTAAATAATTTCTTACCTCACAGGACTTCTGCAAATCTAAACAATTTTTTTAATAGATGCTCAGCTACAATGCCAGGAGAATGCTCAAGTGCTTAGCAATAGAGATAGATTAATAAGTAGAATCACCTGCATCACCTTATTTGTATGTTGTATTGTTTCCTGCTCTTCATTGGTCTTTGTTCTGTTTTTTGTTTTTTTCCTTTCACCTGTATTCACTGTTTGGAGACTGCCAAAAAACAAGTCAGCCTAAAAGTATTAGAATTTGGAGATATCCCGTGTAATTTATATAATTTTGTTCTGTTGTCTTTAGGATTTTAATGATGTATTTGTCAATACTAATGTGGGCATCCTGTTAAGTAGACACAAGCAGCAGGCATCCTACATTTGCATTTTTATTTTCTTTTAAGCAAAAGACAGCAAATTCTAATTACAATGTTTTTCCCTAGTATTATCCTCCTAAAAAAAGAATATATATAAAAACTATATATAATATATATATACACACAAAATATATATATAGATATATATATGTATATGTATAGATATATATGTATATGTATATATATGTGTATATGTGTATCTATCTATCTATCTGCTAGCAGATAGATAGATAGATAGATAGATAGATAGATAGATAGATCTTTTAAGCAGGTTTTGACCAGAAGCTAACTACCCATACCTTCTGACATTTGAATATCACAGACACACACACATTTTATATATATATATAAAATGTGCATGTGTCTGTGTGATGTCCAGATGTCAGAAGGTATGGGTAGTTAGCTTCTGGTCAAAACCTGCTTAAAAGATTTATGTCATCAAATACATAAAGAAGGAACTCGGGGCAAGAAAATGATAAGTTGTAGGAAAGGTCTGGTTGTAAGAAAGTGTTAACACATTTATTATAGCTCTAGGGAAAGGTGTATTTTACATTCTTATCAGACCAGCTGTTAAACTATAAAGGCACTGAGTTTTACATCTGGTTTTGAAAGCCAGACAGAGTCGCATGATTGACGCAATGCTGAGTTGATCAGACCTATTTTTTTTTTAACTATAAAATGCCTTGTTACATCTAGACATAAAACTGAAGGGTCTGGTCATTATGCCCTACACACAGCAGTGGTATTTCGGCTTGTATTAATTTTGTTGTCAAAGATACAGCTGTTGTAGGAAATATTTTGAATTTTTAGTACCATCTGGTGTGTTGAAAGAAGAAGTAGTGCTTTAAATGTTGGCATAAATCCATTTTCTAAGTGGGTAATATCGGTGCTTTGAAAAAGGGGCTGTCAGAACGGGAGATGAGAGGAGTCATTAATCTGAGCTGTTTTCATCATTCTATCATACTACAAATCCTACCATACCTCAATTAAAACAAACATGTTTATGACTCTTTAAGAGTCTTCAGAATGGCTCATCATTACTAAATGCATTTGCATTATCAAACATTTTTTCAGGGTTTGACATTCAACTACACTGTGAAATAATAGACTTGGGAAATGTAGAAAACCAGGCAGCAGAGTGAGCTTAGACTTTATGGTGAGGCATTTATAAATACATCATTACATGGGTGAATACCTGCTTGAGAGCCCACTCTGTAGTGCTTCTGACTCCATACTCTGTTCTGTATTTTTGTTCAGTGATGGTCTTGCTACTTGGTCCTTTTCTATTTTCCAGATACCTGATGGATGTCTTAAGATGTATTTTTAATGTATGGGAGAATTAATTGAATTTTCTCTATGAATGTTCAGTGAAAGTGTATACCTCACTTTTTGGGTGTTTATTATATTGAAGGTCCTATAAAATATTCAGTATAATTTTTCTGCTGACAAGCCATCTTCTATAAAGGTGCCTTGACTTAGAAGAGCAGTAGCAGCACTGAAGTAATAACAATTTCACCTATGCAGCCTCTTGTATTTGAAGAATTATTGAGCCTTCTGATATAAATAAAAAGTATTCTAATTTTAACTATGTAAAAAAGGGGGAAACCTGTGGAATAGAAAATTAGGTGACTTGACAAAAAACAAAGTTTGCTAAAGAATTCAAATCCCAGGAAATCTCAGCCAAGGACCAGATAGATGCTTCTTTCTCATAGAAAAGCCTATGAGAGAGGGGACGCTCACTGAAGTGTACATTTTTTGGAATAGGTACTATATTCTGCCCTTACATGCTGGGGTTCAAAGTTGAATGGAATGGGGGCACTGTTCAAACTCCTGCACAGTTTCAAAATGTTCAGGGAAACCTAGTTACAAACCTGTAGATTGTGAAAAATGTTCCCTTAGCTGAAGGGCTAATTCAGAAGCTTTGCATTCCCCACCCCCTCCAAAAAAAAAGGTAAGCAGCAAAAAGTGACCTCAGAAAATGTTTTTTGTTGTTGTTGTTTGTTCGTTTTGCTCGTTTGGTGAGTTACCTGAACTTCTGCTGAATTTGCTTTTAAAATGCTCAAAATGCAGCAGGTAGCTCTGTACAGTATCACTGTAATGCATCGTTAATGATATGAAACAATTTCCTTTTTTCTGGGATACTGCTAAATCCTAGTTACTGTCATCTGCTACTGCACCACAACTATCTTATTATGTACACAAAGGATTTCCAGAGATACAGTGACTAATATCCTGCTTCACTCTCCCGAGCACTTTCTTCTTCACAACAGAGAGCCGTAAATTACTTTTACTGGATGTATTATATTAAGAGTCCTTGGTAGTTAGTGATAAGTGGTTATTTTATTCCTATGTATATTTTAGCCTGTATTTTTCAGCTGTCATACATTTTCTGCACTGACATAATTTAGGTACATGCTCATTACTTTAATGCAATTCTGATTTGCAGCGCCACAGTAGACATTTTGCTCACAACTTGGGCACACATTTAGACCTGCATTCTAAAAGCTGAATGAAAGTTTAAATCCTCCAAAGTGATAATCTGTGCCACTGAGCTGGGATAATACAAATCAAGTACAGTAACTGAAAACAGGGACATAGTCATGGTATAATTATCTCCCATTGAAAACATGTTTCTCAGTTTTGCTGTGGCATTTTTGTAGCAGCAGGAGACCATCCTGTGATGATGTTCCATTCCATTGACATTATCACTTAATTCCCTTCTTTTTGAAGGTTTTTATAGGGATTGGGTGCAGCTGTGTCTCATCAGCCTGCTTCTTATTAGACTTTCTAAGGACCCTGATTAATTTAGAGCCTGTTTCAGCTGTTGCTTGAGGAAACCGAACATCTTGCCTCTGCCCTTCTCAGTGTGCTTTTTCTTCAATGTTTAGAATGGTATACTGGTGTTAAGAATTTCTTCCTATTATTGTATTAGGTTGATGATGGGTGTTGTACATTCACTTTCCGTGGTAGGCATGTGTCTTATTCAGAGTGGATTAGTAGTTTCCTCCTGCCTCCCCTGCTTTAATTTATTTAAATTTTAAAATGTATAGAGCAATGAAGGAATATGCAGGAAGGATGGTAAATTCTCTTATGGCTTGATGAAAGGAGCCGAATGATTCTCCCCATTCAGAACAGGGTAGGTCAGGTGTTGCTTGGTGCTCTGCAGCAGCAAGTCCCTTAGTGCTATTAATTTTTATTTATTGAAGTAAGTTAATATTCTCTAAAAAATTATGCATAGTCTTTCACTAACTTAACAGTGAAGATTTCAGTCTGGAGCAATGCTTCCTACTTTCTCCCTCCTCCCCCCTGTCCTCAAATGCCCGCTTGGTTATTCTTAAATGGCATGGATGACTGTTGGAAAAGGAAAGGATTTCAAATGGCATCCTTTGAAATCAGTTTGAATTCACAATAGTTTGGATGCAGTTTGTCACTTCCGCTCTCCATCTGAGGTTATCACCACCTCTCTGCTTCTCCCAGGCTCATCTCATCTGAGGTTATCACCACCTCTCTGCTTCTCCCAGGTGCTCAAGGAAACAGCATCAGGCTTAAGAGAAAAAATCCTACCATCATGGACTTCTCTGTAAAGGAAGATGAACTCAAAACCTTGCTCTTCCCTGCAGCCTTCATTTAATGACCTTCAGGACATGCCACACTGCGCTGAAATCCTCATTGTCCCTGTTTTTTCTGAAAAGACTGGGAACGTGAAAGATAGAGAAGGTGAAGAGGAATAGGTGCATGCCCCAGAAAGACATGACACCTCAATGCTGTTTTTGGTCTTTTCTGGTGGTTAGACCAATACCTGATCAGAAGAGGAGAGAATCCTAATGTATTAGATTACTGCCTCTAGACTACAGAGTGCTCTGTTGTAGCAGCTGCTCCTCCTTTAGCTCTTCCCTGGAAAGACCCTCTTGGTTGTAGCTCCCTGCCTTCCTGTTCTACGATGCTAGGACAGGGGTAGGCAACCTCTGGCATGTGGGCCAGTGTGTGGCATGTGAAGGCAATTTGCTTGGCACATGCACAATCGGGCGGATGGCAGGGAACTGACTGGGGCTGTACTGCCACAAGAAGGATCAGGCCCTTCACAGCTCCCCTGCCATCCACCTGGCATGCCAACATTTTATAAGTTGAGGGCAGGGGGAAGAGCATGCAGGCTACATGCACTGGCTGGGGCCTGCAGGTTGGGGTTGTTCCTGCATGCCTCTTAACATGCCCCATGGGCTCCCTGGGCTGACAGAGACTGCTGGACACAGCCCAGTGCCTGGGCCAGCCCTAATTGGCTGCCAGGTGCAGGCAAGCATGCTCCCAACTCCCTGTCATGTCATCGTCAACCCTCCCCCACACCCAACCCTAGGCTTCTAGAAAAGCCCCAGAGCGAGTGCCCTCCATTGTGAATTCACATGCCTCTGTGTCCCAGTTTGCCTGTATTCAGACATGGTGTCCTGCCACCTGCGCCCAAGCACAGAGATGCAGGAGCTGCAATGTGTCTTGCTTGTCACCCTGCTGACTTTTGCCAGAGGCTGCAAGACATCACGCATGCCCACCTGGACATGATGGGGCAGCTGGTCACCATGAGACATGGCTTTGTGCCCCCAAGCCAGCAGCTGGATGTCCAGCACAAGGCCACCTACCGCACCCTGCCCCTGCCAAGTGTCCTGGAGCAGGCCACCTGCTTTCATGTGGCCAAGGAGGACAAGGCCATCCAGGATGGCATGGACACTGAGGTGCTCTGGCACCATGTTCAGACCATTGAGTGCCAGTTCTGTGCCTGTGCCACCAGCAGCAACTGGCAGGAGCAAATCATCCTGGACATCTGTGACAATGAACAGTAGGTCCAGAACTTCCGCATGTGCTAGACAACTTTCATGGACATCATCACCCAGCTCACCACCCTTCTATCACATGCAAAGACACCACCTGTGTGGGGCTGTGGTCTTCTGGCTTTCCCTCATGGGACCTCCCGCACCTCATCCCCTGGATCCAGGTCTCCTCCTTCATGGGGCCAGTGTCTCCTCCTTCAGCGACACTGGCCCCATGACTTTTGGCCATGCCTGGAGCTTGTCACCCAGCAGGACCAAGCCCAGGGGCTGCCTATCTCCTTTCAGGCTGTGCCACTACCCAGGAGAGGGACCTGGGTACTGAGGGGGGCTGCAGGGAACAGAGAGCTCCCTCCCAGGGCTCCCTTCTGGTGGGTGGATGGGCTGGGGCTGGCAGACTTCATTGCCAGCCACAATCCCAGTGACATCCTGGCCCAGCACACTGGTGGGCTACACTCTCCCCCACAGTTCTGAGCCCTTGTGCACCCCTTCAAGACTGTTCTGAAACCACTTGGGGGACCTGTGTACATAGGGCAGCTTCCAGGGCTGGTGGATCGGCTCTGGGGGGGAGGGGTGTTCTTGACAGACCTAGTACTAGGGCTCAGGCACCCTGGTCCTGCTCTCCTCACCCACCACTGCCCACCAAACCAAACTGTGCCTTGGGCCTTTCTGTTTCCTCAGATCACGGGTCACTGGCTCTGTCCCAGGTCCCCCTCCCATTCCAGTAGCTCCCAGTCAGGGCATAGTGTGGACTGTTTCTCCCCAGCCAGCATCCAGGGTCCCCCTTGTAGTGCCCCCATTCCTGCCACCACTGCGAAGAGTCCCTGGAGTGGGGCATGGCATGCCATGGTGGGTTGAGTGGCAGCTGAGAGGGCTATGGCTCTCAACGGGAGGCAGTGCTGGTACCAGTCAAAAGTGTCATATGTGGACATAAACCAGAACCCTGTCCATAAATTCCCTCTCCAAGTGCTGTGATTCTGCCAGCTCTACAGAGGCCCAGGTTATCTCCTTGAAGCAGCTGGTGGCCACCTTGAGCTACCTTGAGCCTCCATTTCTGCCCCTCAGCAGCCTAAATGTAGGTATCACCCAGTCTGAAGATATTCCCCTCCACATCTAGAGTTTCTCCTCCTGCCAGTCCTGCAGCTCCTGGCACCAGGAGTCAGCTGTGTGCAGTCAGAGCTCAGAGGTGGCAACCAAGGACTGCAGCATCTCCTCTTTGCTTCTTAGATGCCTCCTCCAGACATCCCTCATGCACTCTGCAGCTGTACTGTCCCTTGGCCTAGGGCCAGAATTGCATCCTCCATGTGCTTTCTTCGCTCACACAGGGAAGACACAGAGCCTTTGTGTGAAGTCTCACATTGAATGGCAACCTGCTACTTTTGCTGATAAAATGAGATGTAAGGGCAGGTACCTGGGACCGTCCCAGCAGCCACTTGGATGCTCAAATGGAAACATCAAGGTAGCTATGGTAAGCCCCCTATCTGTACCCTTCCCCCACCAGGGCCAGGAGCCACACCACTGCTTGCCACTAGCCCAGCAGAGACTGGGGTCCTGGCTGTGTTGCAGGTGGGTAACAGACCCTGCAGGTGCTGGGATGGGTTGCTGGGGAGGAAGCAGCAGGGTCCCTATCCAGAAACTGTAGCAGGCACCTGCTTTGCTCCCTCAGAGGGTTCAGGGACTCGGGATCCCACAGGCACTTGGACCATCCCCAGAGTAGGCAGGGACTGACCACTGGAAAATGCCAGTGGAGCCCTTCTACTACCCTCTCCCCAATTCTTCCCTTACAGGAGAGTCATTTCAGCATTGTGTCCATGCAGGAGTGGTTCTTCACTTCTTACATTTCCCTGGTGAGGGTCAATTGGGCCTGGAGGAATGAGCTACTCCAGGGGGAATGCCAGCCAAAATGCCCTGCTCCTGTTACAGAACACAGTCCCTTGGGAAGTGCCTGACATCTGGAGGGGGACTATCTGCTTTGATGGCATGCTAGGGAAGCTTGAGGTTGCCATTCAATGTGAGATTCCTCCTTGCATTCTACCTGGGCTCCACTATGATGAGCCTACACCCATGATTACCAACAGGATTGACACAATCCTGAACCCATGATCTGACTCCAGGAAAGGTTTCCCAGACCCCAGATGCCTAAGAAGAGTCTTATCATGTTCTGCCCTTGGCTTTCAAGCACCATTCTTCTGTTTGAGTACACCAGGAGGGAGTAGGGGTGTAGGGGTGAGGATTGCTTTGCTTTTAGGGGTTGAAGTGTGGGGGGCAGTCTAGGACTGAGATTGCAGGAGCAAAAGGTGGGGAGTTGCCTTGAGGGGTCAGTACAGTGACTGTCTGCACCATGAGGCTCAGGACCACCTGGCACCCATGGAGGTTCCCCAGCAGTTAGATAAGAGGGGAGGGGGAAAGTGCTGGAGTGCCCCTTACAAGCCTCTCTATGTGCACAGCTCAGGAGTCACCCTGGCAGTGAGACTGGATCAGCTGAGATAATGGTACTCATGCAGGACTGCTGCCATCACATCTGTGCCTTCCTTGGACTGAGAGGGAGAGAGGGAGGGAGAAGGGTTGTTTGGCAAGGGGGGATTTTTCTCATTCCTGCACTAGATAGCCACATGTTATCTCCTGTCTCTGACCTCAGTGTCCTGTCTGCCACCCAGGCCCATGGCACTACTAAGTGGGGCAAGGCACTGATTACCAGCACTTGTACCCATTTTTACAGGTCTCAATACACTCTTTTAGTGCCTTTCTGTGGACATGTCTCCACGAGATGCTTTACTGCACAGTGGAGCTAATTACTGAATAGTAAGCATCTCCATCTACACATGCCGATGCTTACTACACAGAAAGTTGCTCTATTCATGAGTAAATGTGCTGCATGTAAATACAAATAGCAAATTTACTCATGAGTAATTACTATGCAGTACAGCATGTGTAGAGGGCCAACTGGGAGCAAATTTGCTCCTGGGCAGCAGGGGGTGGGAGATTGCTCCCTGTGCCTTGGAACTGCCTGCTGCCAGGGCAGGTTCTGCCACCAGAGCCCAAGTAGGAACAATGTCCCTCTGTCCTGGCAGCAGTGAGCTCCCAGGCCCTGCTCTATGATCACTATCATGGACCAGGGGCTGGGAGATTATTGTTCCCAGCCCCAACTCTGCAGTCACAGAGCAGAGGCTGGGAAGAGGATGGAGAGCTTGTTCCCAGCCCCCATTCCATTATTGCAGAGAGGGGGCAGGGAGGTCCCTGCATAGGGAGAGTTCCCCATCCAACCTGGAGCTGGCTGGGACCTGATCCTGACCAGGACAGGTCCTAGTCAGCCCTGGGCTGTACAGGGAAGTCTACCCATAGCCCTAGTTGTGTGACTGGGATTGGGTAGCTGAGGTGGACCGGACAGATTCATTCATGGTCCACAGCAGTGTATGTGGGATCTTGGCATCTGTGGATAGGTGAGGTCTGTTGGAGAGGGGGTGGATGGAAGGATGTAAAGATGAACAGAAGGAGCAGTGGATGTGTACAGGTGCAGGGCCAGATGTGTGGTTCTCCCTCTCACTGTAGGTGTGTGTGGCCCCTGTTCCAGATGGCCAGAGCTTCCCTTGTCAGGCCATCCCCCACAACCTTGAACTTTTCAGAAGCTTCCAGTGGAAACCCTACAATTCTAGCAATGTCCTAACAGCCCAGCCTGGAAATTTCCGGTGCTCTCTGCCTGCAACATGGAGACAGCTGGCCATGCCCAACTTGCTTCTGAAGTTTTCAGGGGCATTTGCCCACTTGCCCTGGCTTAGATTGTGATCCCTCCCTCCCCCAGTACTCCGGGACCCTCCATATAAACTCCTGAACAGGAAGAGGAAGTATCTGACAGTAAGGCTCTAACTGACATAAGGCTGCTCTGCTGTTTCCCTCTGCTTCCCGCTAGACTCTGCTGTGTGCATGACCTTGCAGCTTCCTGAGTTGGCTTGGTTTTAACCTCAATTTCCATCCCCTTCTCTCATGCTCTGGACTCAGCTCATTCTTAGACTCTGCTCTTGGCTTAACCTCCTGGCTTCCTGACTCAGTTTGTCCTTAGATTCGACTTGCCCCTCCTGACCCTGTTTGGTGCCTTGATCCCTGAGTGGACCTGGGCCCAACAACCTGTGTCCTGGTGTGACATCTGACTGGCATTAGGAAACATCAGCATGGGGTTGAAGTGCTCATTTGGTAAATTAAAACAAATATGAGGTGATGCTTCTGGGGCATCAGAAAGTCCTGTGGGCAGGGGAGTACCTTTACACTTGGAAGCCCCTTTGGAGCCTGAGCAAGTAAGAGGAAACTCTTGAGATGTTTCAGAGAAGATCTGGGAATGATGTTTGTCCAGTCTCTTGCGCTTCCGTATCTAAACTGGGTTGAAAGACACAATAAATGGCTGTAAACCAAAATAATAGGAAATAAAATTAAGAAACTTGCAAAGTGTTTTGGAAAACCTCTGAAAAGCAAGATTAAGTGTAACTTTCTCTCCTTAAATCACACCATGTACCTAACTGCAGCAGGCAGATATACTGTGGCACTTGGGTGCAATGAAAAATGTGAATGTGATACCTGTGTGGGATCCCAGCCAGAAAATGAATGCTATTTTTCAACATAGGTAGTCGTCTAAATGAAATCTCCCTCTGTTTCTATATTGTCAATCTGTCCTGAGGCCATCAGAGCATGAGACAGATTGATGGATGGAGTGTCTGATGTTCTGCTCAGCAGAAAAAATGAATACTATGTATACATAGAAGCTGAAGGACTTCAGAGATAATGCTTTTTTCAGTGAGAATATGGAAGGACAATATATGTTCAGAATGTGAACAAGCTCCAGATGCTAATATGACTCTTTGGGGATGGCAGAGTTTCTTATGGATGCAGTGTACAGAAGGCCTGATTTTTTTTCAGTGATTTACACCTTAGCTAGTCATTCTAGCCATGCAAAGTAGCAATTAAGCAACGTAGCCATGCAACGTGGTGCAATTAAGCAGTAAATTTTGATTTGATAGCAATTTACTCTCACTTTTTACAGGTGTAAATTATAATACAAAGGGTTAAAACGTATAAGAACCAGTGTCAGGGTTTCTAAAGGCTGTGACAGATTGACTAAGTTATTCCAGTACAACTTTTCTAAATCTAAAAAAAATGCGAGCTATATAAATGCAACTCCCTAATGTATATGTGAGATCATGTCCAATGCACCAAATGCCATCCTAAAAACTATGTGGCTGAAACTAAACAATCACTACACTCCAAAATGAACAGCAGAGATGTAACTGGCCAGCTCTGTGCCCAGGCAATGGTGGCACATGGTACCCAGAAGTTCCCTGTTGGTAGGGGGAATGTCATCTCCTCTTGTTGCTGCTAACGTCTATATTGAACAGTCATTTGAAAACTGGTTTTGGGTGCCCAAAAAAGAAGGTAGCATCTCCATGCAACAGCAGAAAACCACTGGACACTACTCCTGCACCATGTACTACCACAGATTCTTTGCCCTCCCCACTGCTAGAGCCACTCATGGAAAGTGTAAGGTTTGTGTGGTGGAGACAGAAGATAGGAGAGTAAAGCAGCAACCGGGGCTTGCACGATGCTTGCCCAACCATTCTTATACTATTGATAAACTCTCAGAGAAATGATAAAGCACGAAATATCCACTCACCAATGGAAGCACACTTTTCACGTAACAGTCACTGAGTTTCTGACCTCACACTCCTTGTACTCAAGGGAAACCTACACAGTGCCTTCAGAAGATGAGCCTGGGGAAAAGATTTATATATTTACAGGACACTAAAACCCATTAATTAAATACAAATAGTAGTTTTATGGTTCATTGCAATCTCCATGCTATCTATACAGAGAGCTGTGTTAGTCTGAAATCTGTATTAGTCTGAAATCAGGTGCAGGGTGGGGTGGCACCTTAAGGCCTTTTACCTGATTTGTAGCTCCTTCTGATAACTTCTCTTTGCTCCACAGGTTTACAGTCCACACCTGTTTAAGTTTCTACTTAAAATTACTTAATAGGTTTAAACAAGAGACATTGTTTTATCTGGTATTTAATTTTTGTGGCATCTGTTTCTTCCCCAGACCTGAGGAAGGATAATCTATACCCAAAAGCTTTTCTAAAACTTCTCCCAACAGTTGGTCCAATAAAAGCTGTTACTAAATCCCTTGCTTCTTTAATATAAAAACAGTTAAAGTAATGAACCAATGTAAATGTGTCTTAAACCAGTTTACATTCATTTACTTCTGTGTAATTGGAATGATTTAAAAGCAAGTTACATCTATCGCCCTTTAAAAAAAGGACAGATCTGAGTCCTGCCCCCACCCCCAAGCCCTAATCTCCCCCTTGCCTTCAAGAACAAATGCTGATTTGTGCTTAACGGTTTATGAAGCAACAATAAGTTCTCACTTGCATTTGATTGAGTTGTGTTTAACTGGAGAGAATGATTTCTGTATAATTGTTCTGAGAAGACTCTCTGCTGGCTAGAAGCAGTTCTAAAGCTCCCCTTCACTACAGAACCCAGAATTTTCTGTCAAAAACTTATTTTGTTGACCTTCCAAATATAAGCAACAAGAGGCAACAGGCTATTGGTAGTATTTGGTGGAACAGAAAAACTCAGTCATGTTCTTAACTTCCTCCTGATTTGTCACAGTAAGCTCCTCCTTCAGTCTTCTCCTCCAGAAACAATTGCCAGGTTTCCTAAATGTTATGTTGCACCCCTGTTTGTGTCTCCTCTACTGCGGTGGTAAAAATCTCTCCACATTTCTTTGAGAATTTTGTAAAGTTCTACCCTGATTTTAATATGGCATTAATATTACTTGGTTGATAAATGAGTAAGTCTCCTTGCTTACATTGTTCTGTTAATCTCTCTTTGAGGAAGCTTTGTTATTTGCATGTTATCAGTGGGTGCATCTACATACTCATTAATGTACAGCAAAAGCCGCGGTATCCTGCACCTTACACACCGGCATGCTCTATTAACTGGCGTGCCAGTCAACACCGTAAAAGCGAAACCAGAAATGCCCACTATGGCACTTCCGGTTTCTCTGAGCCCCCACGGCCCAGGGCAAAGCAGCCTGTGCTGCTGAGTCCCCACAGCCCGGGGTATAGCAGCCTGTCCCCAGTGTGCCCTGGGCCCCTTTCCCTGCCCCCCAGCACACTGACGTGATGGGAGGGGCAGCGACCCAAACAGGCAAAGACTCCTGTTCAGGCCTCTCAGGTAGCCAGCATATTTGGTTATCTGGCACTCCCCATTCCCCACGGGTGCCGGATAACAAAGCTTTTGCTGCATTAAGTTTAGTACCTCTAATATGAGGTACTATAAAAAGGTACATTAGGCTGCCCTAATGCACAGTAGCAAAAGCAAACACCTTTTTAGTGATGCTAAATGCACAATAAACTAATTCTACCATGCATTAGTGTACTAGCACTGTTTATGCCATGGCACTTTAATATGCAGTAGAATAGGCTACTGCTCATTAAAGCGTGCATGTTATCTCTGCTAACCTCAGATGTGCCCACTGTGTTTCAAATGTTGTTCTCCTGAAAGGCTTATTTCTGCTGATTATTTTTCACAGTATTTGTGCTGTTGAGACCAGATTAGAGTAATAACAGTGAATATGCAATCAGTTGGAGAGTCCAGAAACCTGAACTAGGTTCTACCCAGTTGTTACGGACACTACAAATACATAGACATTTTCAAATTCAATGTAGTATAGAACTTTTTTTTTTACCAATTTATCATTAAAAATAAGCACGGAGGTGAAAGAGAAACACAGTGGTTTTGTCCAGTTAGATGGCTCCATGGGCTGAAAATCCACTTTAGAAATACCTCAGATGCCAGATTTTAGCTGGATAGGGAACTGTATAGCCAGTAATGTCTTAGCACTGTGTTAATCTTCATAGTTTGAGCTCACTTTACCTTACAGGGAGCATAAGCTTTTTTGTCCCCAAACTGTAAACTTGAATCTGAAGTATGCAATCATGTAAAACCTAATAGAATGCATCTTGCCCAGTTGTCATCTGTCCCTTCATCTTGGAATGGGAATATGTCTCTGGATTCTGAGGTTTTGTAAACCTCTTGAAATCTATTTAGTTCAATAACTAAAACTTTTGGTTTTCCCTTTCCCATTCACTTTTCCTAACATTCTCTCTGACTTCCCTCTTCCCCTCATCTCCCTACCTTCACATCCAGTCTCTTCTAAGTAGGTTGGAAACTCAGTAATATTCAAATTAGAGTTAATTTTTTAGGTGAAATAGGTCAGAAATTTGAAAAAGCAAGTTTGTATAAGGGAGAAGATAGCAAAGACAACCATATATTAGGGAGGCATGAAGCTTCAGGTGCTGATTCACTTCCGAGGAGATTCGGCCCAATTCAGTTGCTGAATCTCCAAAATCCAAACCTAATCTGGGGACCAAT
>NW_017729022.1:12708113-12710073 GCF_001723915.1 Gavialis gangeticus
GGCCCCCTGCCAGGCCCCATCCCCCACCCATTCCCCCAGCACCCCCATGGCTGCCCTGCCCACCCCAGCTCCTGGTGCTTTAAAAAAAAGCCCCTACTAACTGAGCACTGCCAGGTGGGGGGGCAATCCCTGCTGCCCCCCACTGCCCCATGCTGCATGGGAGGCTCTGCACAAGCTCCCTGCCCCCCCTTCACTGTCTCTGCCCCCCCATGGCTATCCTGTCTGCCCCAGCTCCAGCCCTTTAAGAAAAAAATGACCGCCCCCACTCACCAGCTCCTAAAGAAGGCTCAGGGCTTCAGGGGCTCATGGAAGAACCCCCTATGTGGCATGGAGCATTGCAGGGCAGCGGGGATCACCCCCCCACACACACCAGGCAGGAACTGATGAGTCAGGGTTTTGTGGGATTTCCTTAAAGGGCTGGAGCTGGGGTGGACAGGGCAGCCATGGGGGGCTAGGACAGTGGGGCAGGGGGTTGGAGGGCTTGTGCAGAGCCCCCCATGCAGCATGGGGCAGTGGGGGGCAGAGGGAATTGCCCCCTTGCCCAGCAATACCTGATGACTTGGGGTTTTCTTTTTTCAAAGTGCTGGAAGCTGCGGTGGGCAGAGCAGCAATTTCCAGGCCTGGGAGAGCAGGTGGGGGATGGGGCTGTGTGATTCAGAGATTCAGAGATTTGGCAGCAGCTGAATCTCCAAGTCAGATTCAGCCGAATTGATTTGGGACAGTGATTCGAATCACCAAATTGAATAACCGTACCCCAAATTGGCCAAATCCAAAGTGAATACTAGCTGCTTCACACAGGCCTACCATATACGCCTGCAAAAGTTGATGTAGATTTGCAATTAGGCCTAATTACAAGTTTATTCTCTTGTTCTTAGTGCCATTTATGTTTAGGGCTAGGTACAGACATTCAAAAATCCTGAACCTGAATTGATTCAATATTTGCAGGTTAGTCTAATCTGCCGAGGCTGAATCTGTTTGTAACCACACAGACATCTCCTCTGGACTGAAAACATGCAGACACATGCCTGTAATGGCTCAGGCTAGAAGCCGGGGGGAGGGGCTAGAGCAGCCCTCCCTTCCCCTCCATAGTCCTGAGCTGAGGGGCCAGGCCCCAGCAGGAGTCTCTGATTAGGGAGGGTTTCCCCCCTTGTTGGTCAGCAAGGGACCCAGCAGGGGTTTACACAGCATTTATATTACCCCATCAGCAAAACAAAAGGATCTCTCATTAGTTCAAGCTCTTCTTAAAGAACTTGTTCCAAAGAAGGAATGGAGGGACATAAAGAGCTACCTGTTTATTAGCTACAAAAAGCCCTAAGCAGCACTGTCCTGCTTGCCTTTGTCCTGTCTCCCACAGCACAGACTGTAGCCAGCATGTGGTCTGCTAGCTAATGCCGAGAGGTGTCTGTGTAAGACAGAGGGAAGTGGGAAATCCGTGCTTGAGCAGGGAGTGGGGAGGGGGAGGTTGGGAGCAGGAGAAAGCCAGGCAGATCTTGCTGTACCAGTCTCTGCTGGAGCTGCAGCCAGGGAGCAGAGGGGAGGGACCAGCTCAGCTCTCTGGAGTAGAGAGCCCTGCCCAACCCATAGAACATGCCAGGATACTGGAGGACTCTGATTTAACCTCAACCAGGAAGGGTCTGGGACAGACATAACATAAACCAGTTTGACCCAAATCAATTAAGTCTGATACTACATTCAACCAGGTTTATCTCAAACCCAGTTTCAGCCATTTTCAAACCAGTTTATGTGCACTGAACATCTGTTCTGTTACAGGTTTAAACCAGTTTCTGATCCCTGGTTTATGTGTAACGTATGTCCCTAGTCTAGAAGACCTTGGCCCGTTCTTATCATCATTTGCAGTTCAGTGGTTGATTTGTAGTTCACTGGCTCCTGTTTGTGGACATTCATTTTATATCAAAGGTCCAGACACACAAAATTCCAGATCATGAAGTAAAATATATTC
>NW_017729022.1:12715073-12721444 GCF_001723915.1 Gavialis gangeticus
AAGCCCTAAGCAGCACTGTCCTGCTTGCCTTTGTCCTGTCTCCCACAGCACAGACTGTAGCCAGCATGTGGTCTGCTAGCTAATGCCGAGAGGTGTCTGTGTAAGACAGAGGGAAGTGGGAAATCCGTGCTTGAGCAGGGAGTGGGGAGGGGGAGGTTGGGAGCAGGAGAAAGCCAGGCAGATCTTGCTGTACCAGTCTCTGCTGGAGCTGCAGCCAGGGAGCAGAGGGGAGGGACCAGCTCAGCTCTCTGGAGTAGAGAGCCCTGCCCAACCCATAGAACATGCCAGGATACTGAAGGACTCTGATTTAACCTCAACCAGGAAGGGTCTGGGACAGACATAACATAAACCAGTTTGACCCAAATCAATTAAGTCTGATACTACATTCAACCAGGTTTATCTCAAACCCAGTTTCAGCCATTTTCAAACCAGTTTATGTGCACTGAACATCTGTTCTGTTACAGGTTTAAACCAGTTTCTGATCCCTGGTTTATGTGTAACGTATGTCCCTAGTCTAGAAGACCTTGGCCCGTTCTTATCATCATTTGCAGTTCAGTGGTTGATTTGTAGTTCACTGGCTCCTGTTTGTGGACATTCATTTTATATCAAAGGTCCAGACACACAAAATTCCAGATCATGAAGTAAAATATATTTTGTTAAATTTCTTCTTACATAATATAATTTTAATTATACAACACATCTGTGTTGTGTTTTTTACCTAAAATATCCAAAAGACAAGTAAAAAGTATTTGCATACTGAATGTGTTCTTAGTTTTACTTTATACAAAGTTGTAGTGGGAAACCTTTAGGATATGTAACTAATTTAACATGAGATTGCCTTTTTAAGATGTTTTTAGCATACAGATTCATGACAATTGATGCAGGTTGTAATCTTTAGTGATATTTATATTGATTTGGGCTACACATATCTATCTAAAGTTGCTTATACAGCTATGTACCCCTATGATTCTATGTTATGGATAATAAAATACCACAATGTCATTGCAATCATACTATAACCTCCCCAACAACCTAAGAGATATCATAAAGTGGTTCTTATCGTGTTGGAATGATTCTGTAGCCACGGGCTAGGTACGGACATTCAAAAAAGCCCAAAGCAGAATCAATCTAATTTACAGTTTTCTGTAAGTGACACAGTTTAAATCAGTAGCAAACAGAACACACATTTGCCCTTTGGTTAGGAGGACAAATCTTAGATCAGGTTCCTTCATGTTTAAAATAGTCTGTGTATGCCGAACTTCTGTTCTGTTACTGGTATACATTGGTTTCCAATCACTTATACCGGTAAAAGTACAATATCTGTACCTGGCCATGACAGTCTAGGAAATACGCAAGAGACAAGGATTTTCATGGGTAAGATCTTTTACTGGACCAACTGAAAAAGAGGACATTGTATTGAAAGCTTGTCTCAGTTTATCCCAACCATGCAGTTGGTCCAATAAAAGGTATCACCCACAAAAATCCTTGCTGCTTGTGTTTTTCCCCGCCTTCCTTTTCCTCTATATTTCTGTCTTATCTTCTTCTCCTTTTCCCATTCCTTTATTCTTACAGACCCTCTAGAAATTCCATTGTTATCCTGAAGGGACAACATATCCTAGTTTGAGAATTGCTGCTTTAAGCAATTCACTTGTTCACTGGGTGTCTACACAATATGTTTACTGTGGAGCTGCTTAATTAATTTGAGTCTACACATGTGGCCCTATTAGGTTGCACAAAACTAATAAATTCCACCGCAGGTTAGTACTTGTAAATACAAGTACTGGCTACAGTGCAGTTCTTTCATGTGCAGCAGCCCACATGTAGACGGGGACCTGGCTGGCTGGGGCATGAAGGTGTTTTAGTATGGGGGCGCTGCCTGCCAGATAGCCCTGAACTGAAGCACCCTCATGCCCTAGCCAGCCCCTCTGCAGCATGTTGAGCTAAGTCAGAGCAGCCCCAGGCTGGCAAGCTGACCTACTGGGCTCCCTACCAGCCAGGGCTGCTGGAACCCACATCAGTGTGCTGCATTCCGGGGTGCACATGCAGCCACATGCCCAGAAGCAAAAAACTTGAGAGTTTTTCCATGCACATTAATATGCACATGTAGATGCACCCATTCTTTGCTGCGGTATTAATATAAAGAACACTTTATTTATAACATGATGGGGTAGACCCAAAGAAACTTTTGGATCCCAAAATTTTGAGAGGAAACAAGAAAGGAGCCGATAAAGGCAAATGGGAGGAGAAGAGGAATAGCCAAATCTGTTACCTGGAGGGATACAAAAAGAAGCCTAGAAGTAGCCAGCTGAAGGATTGGGAGAGAGAGGTGGAGCCACTAAAAAAAGAAGGGGAGTTTCTCATGTTAACCTGCAGTCATGAGAAGAATTTTTGATTGAGTAATGGACTGACATTTAGCTTAATATTAAAAAAATGGATCCTGTATCTTCTAGTAAAATGTAAAGTATTGTAAGTGTAGTACAACATATAACTATCTTACTTTTCCAGCTGTGAATGGCCATGGTCCATATGGTACTGCACACAATAAATAATAGATGGTTCTCTTATTAAACTTAGCTAGAAATTCTTGTCTCCATATTGTTTTCTCTGCCCAAATATGTTTTGTTTTAGTTAATGCAGAGGATTAAGCTGCAATGTCCTATTCTTAAATGACATGATCTACTTGGGGGTTTACTGTACTTTATGTGCATTGTTTCCAGAACCTTATTTGATTGATACAAACTTTTCTGAATGTTCCTATGTAGATAAGCCTTTACTGTGGTATTAGCAAGGTGATGATTGCACTTTAACCTGTATGTTTGCTCCCCTCTGCTACAGCACAACTTTCCTTGGGGTGTGGCAGGTAGCTCAAAGATTTGTAATGTGTGTAACTTCTTCAAGTTTTCTATGTTGCCCAATGTTTTTTTTTTGTTTTTTTTTTGTCGGGGGTGGCGGCGGGTGTTGAGTGTCGTGAGAATCCCTAGATCTCTACACTGCAACATTACTTTGGTATTTTTCTGCAACCTTTTCAACAACAATTTTGTCACTATTCTACCAACTGATATAATTTATGTGTAGCAATCTAAGAAACACATGAGCACCACCTTTTGACCACTTTAAGTAAAACTGTTTCATCCTTTCTTCTCTCTCAGAGAAAACTATCAAATCGTATTAATCAATTTTTACATTTATTTATAGATTAAAATGGAATATAATAGACAGATGCACTCATGTAGCTTGATAATATATAGAAATGTAGGTGTGTACTATACATACAGACTGTGGATGTGAAATTTTGTACACACACATCTGCACATATTACATATAAAATGTGTTGGTATCCTTTTCTGTACAACACTGCTGATGTATATTGGAGAGGCGGTGGTGGCAAGAAAAATATGCTTTTTTGTTATCACTTTGATCAGGAAGAACATACTTAATAAAATATTCTCTTTCATTTTTAGCCCTGCTTGAACCCTGGGAGTCATTTTCCTTGAGTCGAGATCATCAGCATAATTATGCTGTGTTACTGAGAAATCTGATTTTCTAGTTAATCAGACACACAACTACTAACATTCTCACTTACATTCTGATCTGTTCATCCATTTCTAATGGAAGACATAATCATAAGTCCTCTCCATCCTATTCCAGAGGAACTGTATACACTAGATGTTTGTTGCACAAGTAAACCTGCTTCCTATTTATATTGAAGGAATCACCCCTAAAATATTGTAGCTGTGTTCTCACCTCAGGTGGTTTTCAAATCACTCTGCAATATTTCTAAGGCTTTGTGTTGGATGTGTGTGCAGAAGAAAGGAAAGGAAAGCTGAAATTTGTTTGGAATACTGTCAGCATTACCATGTTTTATAAATGTGAGATTTCCCCTAGATTTAAGAAAACAACCAGCCAAAATTTTGAAGGATCTTGGGTTCAGTGTATTGCTCAACAACACTTCTTGGTAGTCCAGCAGCTGCTTGTCTCCACACAAGTTTAGAGCAAAACAATTAGCTCTTGCTGTGTGATGAAAGCAGTGAGCATGTACAGATACATTAAATGTTGTGGCTTCTCTCTTGCAAAGCTTTGTGACACTTGTTAGCTGGTTTAGAAAGAATCCTGGAAAGAATAGTGACCTTTTTGTCATTTACACTTTAATAGGGGAAAAAAGAATCCGTTAAATTCTGGTAGCAATTTTAAAAGCAAAATATAAGTGTAGACAGTGTTTGTGAAATGTCCTGAATTGACAAGCCTGGAAAATGAATGATGAAATTTATTCAGAAAGCAGGCACACCATATGCTGGATTACTTCAGGTGCTCCAGCCCACATTCTAGCAGGAATACTTTAGAAGTTCAGTGTCCATACTCATTCAGTCCTAAGCCCTTGTAGAGGCTGCCATCTAGAGCTGGTTGAAGAAAAACAAAACTGATTAGTGTGTATATTTTCAAATAAAGAACTGCATCTCTATTGCTCCTGAAGAGTTACAATTGTCCAATTCAAAAGCAAATCATTGAGAACCAAATGTTATATTATCCTGCTTAAATTCTTGAAAAACCGTCACTGCATCTACTGTTGTAACAAGCGCCATCTCATCCTTAACAGTTAATCACAAAAAGCAGCAAGGAGAAAGAGGACCTACTTAGCTTTTGTGGTCACAGGTTTTCAAGGAGCAGAATAGACTATGCTTACATTTATGTACCTAATGGGGTAATGGAATCTGATCCCAGATGGTCAACTGTATCATGAATTACAGGTAATGAATACATCTATCAATTCATACAGGAACTTATCTGACCTTTGTCCTTATGGTATTTCAGGAGCTCCCAAACATTAATTGTCCTCTATCCTTATAAAGGGCAAGGGCAGTTAACACATATTTTAAAACAGGGAATTGATAAAATAGATTAAATGTCTTTCAAGAGATAACTGAAGAAGTCTTTGGTGAGCTGAGAACTGAAGCTAAATCTCCAGAGTTCACATCCCATCTCCTTTTACCCTGGAAAATATGTGACATGAATTGTCTGAAAGCTACCTAAGTTTTAAAATTTCAACCATTCAGTGAATACTTATAAATACAGATTTCTGCAAATGAATTCACTAACAATTAGCAAGACACTTATAAACTGAAACAGCTTACATATTTTTTCACAAGTCTTGTTGAAAACTTGCTATTCATTTTTATTTTCAATCTAAAAATGACTAGTCAGGTAAATGATACCAATTACACCTGGGGTATGCTTTTGTCAAAGACATACCTATGTAGTAGATCTAAATTGATGCACCAATCTCATTTCTCTTAGGCCAATGAATAGCTATGAGATGGGAATGAGATCTTATAATTTCTGACCTGGTCCAGACGTGAAAGAAAGACCTGGAGATAAAAGGCTTTGAATCCAAGCCCTAAATTCTGCTAACATTATTTTTATAGTTTTGCAATATTTTCACTTTCCTTGGATGCTATTCCCTGCTGAGATTACATTTAATTGCCATAGAGCCTTGTAAGAATGAGAGCTAAAGATATTTCAAAGTAGATATTCAAGAACTGTGCAGCTGAAACAGAATAAATTACGTTTAAAGTCAAGGAATCTGTCTCAGAAAGAGAACTGCATAAATATCATCATAGCTTTTTAGCACCATTACTATCATACTTTTATTCTGATTCTATGTGATGTAGAAGGTGAAACTTCTGTATGAAAAAGCTTTGGAGTAAAGGTCATTAAGCTTTTGGAAATTTAAAGATACCTTTATGCATATTCAGTATGACTTATAAAAACTGGTATAAAAATTCAGGTTGTATTGGTAAAAACATTTGATATATTTAACATGTGCATCTACCACTCTGACAGCAACTGATAATTTGTTTTGCAAAGGTTATATTTATTTTGCAAGAAGGAAGGGTTTTGGGGGGTGTTTTGTTTTGCTGTTTGTTTGGGTTTTTTTGGTGATCTCTTTTATTGAACCAAATATAAAGTTTGGAGAGATGCTGGACAAAATTCTTGACACAACCTGCCCTTCTCTGGGTTGCTCAGAGACCTGAGAAAGGGCACCTTGTGCCAGAAAGCTTATTTAACATTTCTCCCACATTTACAATTGGTCCAATAAAAGAGAGCACCAAAAACCTTAGCCTCTTGCACATTGTTGGGAAAGGCAGAATATAAATCCAATAAATAAATATTCCAAGGCATCTTCAGCTACTTGAGTAAGCATCCTGTAATTGTTCCATCTCTACCCAGAAGTTGTATGTCAGTTTTGATTGTTAGTTTGTTTGTTGGCTTGTTTGGTTTTGGTCTAGAACATGTCTGTGTTCTGGATGTCTCTGGAATATCAAGAGAGAATCTTGCGATATATATTTGTATCCTAATCCTACAGTTATAGGTCT
>NW_017729022.1:12726444-12741422 GCF_001723915.1 Gavialis gangeticus
CCACTTTAAGGCCCTGGAGCTGGCAGCCTCCAGGTGCCTAATGAGGGCAGCCATTTTAGGCTCAGGGCTGCCTGTATAAACAAAGCAGTTTGGCTGCTGGAGGAGAGGTAACAACACTGCCTGGCCTGAGGGCTGCTAAGCTTCATCTGGAGGTAAGGGAGGAGTTGTAGGGGATGGTAGGAGGCTCCTGGTCCTGGGTACAATCAGAAGCTACACCCTGCCAGGAGTGGGTGGCCTGGTGGGGCCAGGACCAGGAGGGTCAGAAGTGCAAGGAGGCCCACCGAGAGGGACGCCCAAGAGCCAAGGGCCTGGGGTCCTGACTGGCCTGGAGGTGGGCTGGGGCTAGTGTGAGCCGAAGGTCCCAGTGAGGGGACCACACCCAAAGGGGAACTGGTGGCAGGGAGATATGTGGTCCAGTATGGTGGCAGCAGAGTCTGTCTGAAGAGAGGAACTCAGTTTGGGGTCCTACAGCAGGATTCTGGGCCCCATCGTGGGGGACTGGTGCATATGAAAACATCATGATGTCATCAGCGAGGCTTGGGCTGCGGTGTAGGGGAGGAATGGAGCCACAGATTGTGCCCCCTAGCAGCGGGGCAGAAAATGGGCAGCCTCCAGCCTAATTACATCTATTAATTAATCAATTAAGACCAAGGCATGGTGGGCAAGAAGGTGGGCAGTTAGCCCAAGAACAGGTGGCGGGCCTCGTGGAAATCGGCCCCGGTAGCCCGTTACAGTCTCCTAATATCACTCTGTTCTCAAAACAGACACCATTATTTAATTTGCTGAATGAATACATGCCTAATAATCAACTTGATGGTACTTCTTACTCAACTTTATGGCCCTTCTTGGTATGTCTGTAATATGGGAATGTTTGAAGACTGTATCTGACCATTTCCAAAATTCTGAGACGTGTTCTAGGAGAACTGTGTTGTCCTTTCTAATAACCAGAACACTCCTAGGGGGCTGATTTGTACAACGTTGCCATTTCATATTGCAGACAGAGGACTGTTGGGAGATTTATATTCATTTGTAGATTCTCAAAAGTTAGAAGGGACAATTACATCCTTTAAGTTAATCTTCAAAGCTCTGTAAATTTTACCCAGTAGCCCTTGCTTTAAACTTAATAATTTGTTTGAATAACCATAATTTGCATCTGGCTAAAGCATACATCCTGAAAACCATCCAGTTTTGATTTAGAGACCTCAGGAGAGGGAAGATCCATATTTCCCTTCAGTGGCAATGCATAGGGGCACACAGGTGTGTGTGAACATCCTGAGAGCGCTGGTGCACCCCCTGACAGGCCGTGTTCCCCGCTTAGGTTATGGGCAGGGGGGTCAGATGGTAGCACCGGTACTACCCCTGCGAGCACTGGCCGGGGAGTGGGAGTGCTGGATGAAGTGCCACAGTCAGTTCTGGGAGTGCCATGGCTGCTTTCTGGTTGGTGCAGTCGGACACGGGCGGGTGGTGGGGGGCAGTCAGCAAGATTGGATGTGGGGGAACCCCCTCCCAGTTGCTGACTGATTGCTGGGGAGGCATGTACCCCCCTGGCTAAGGTGGCACCAGTCGCCTATACTTCCCTTGGTGTTTTATTTTAGTGGCTAA
Organism: Gavialis gangeticus; assembly: GCF_001723915.1. NCBI lineage: Eukaryota > Metazoa > Chordata > Crocodylia > Gavialidae > Gavialis > Gavialis gangeticus. Next base: position 12,728,047 of record NW_017729022.1, read on the forward strand.
TCACCCTCACTGTTAAATGTGTGGCTTTATTGCTAATCTGGATATGTCTGGCTATAGCCTGATCCAAAGCTTATTGAAATAAGTTAAACTTCAGCCACTGATTGCAACTGGCCCTGGAGCAAGTCCTAACTCTTAGTGATCACACCAGCTCTCTTTCATACCATGGGATTAGGAGTTACAGTTAAATTGCTTGTCCACTGTGATTGCTAGATCAGTTTGTGCAACTGCTTTCTACCAATGACCTGTTCCTAGATGTATAACGTTTGCATTTGACTGTTTTATAATGCATGCTGTTTGAATGTGCCAGTTTATCAAGTGAGGGAATGGAAGCAGTAACTTACTCAGTCATCACTACTTTGCTTTGTCTTCATTTGTGCACTTCAGGCATGATGGCCTTCTGTCTTCTTGTTGATTCCTAGTATGCTTCAGCCTCATTAGTTGAAATGAGACAGCAAATGAAAATGAAGACTACTTCTGATGCATGAAAATGCATTGAAAGGGGAGAGTGGAGACTGACTGAATTTTCTCTGATGCTACAATGTTAGTGTTCAGACTGAACAACAAATTTTAAAATTTAGTGGTGGTATTTTATAAAACTTATACATTTGGGGATAGATTTAGAATCCCTACTCCTTCCTGAACATTAGGCCTGTGTGAAGTGGCTAGTATTCATTTCAGATCTGGACTCCCCCAATTAGGGGGACAGTGATTCAATTTGGTGACTTTGAATCACTGTCCCAAATCAATTCGGCCAAACCTGATTTTGGAGATTCGGCTGCAGCCAAATCTTCAAATCAGCCAGGCCCATCACCCTCAGCTCAGCAATGACTGCCCTGCCCACTGCAGGTCCCGCCACTTATTAAATAAAAAGCCCTGACTCAGTGGGTGCTGCTGGGCAAGGGAGGCAATTCCTGCTGCCCCATGCTGCATGGGGGGCTTGTCCACCATGGCTCCAACCCTTTAAGAGGAGAAAACCCCCCTGAAACATGCCCCCCTGGACTCACCATTACTGCTGGTGTGGAGCTATCTCTGCTGCCACCCACTGCCCCACACTACATGGGGGGGCTCTGCATGAGCCCCCTGAAGCCCCAAGGTTGCCGCAGGAGTGGTGTGTCCCAGGACTTTTTTCTGTTTCCTTTTTTTTAAAGGACCAGAGCTGTGGCAGGCAGGGCACCCATGGAGGCGCTGGGGGGGGGTGTGTGGGGGGGTCCTTTCCCGAAGATTCAGAGTTTCGACTCTATTTGGACCTTATAATCGGTCCCCTGATTCAATTCAGATTTGGAGATTTGGCCACTGAATTGGGTCGAATCTCCTCTGAAGCGAATCGCCACCCGAAGCTTTGTGCAGCCCTACTGAACATGCCAGCCATGTTTATATAAGTAATACAGTGTTGCAACCCTTTAGTGTAACTTATTTCACCAGGCAATCCCCAGCCTCCAATATTGTTGCTATTAATTGGGCACTGTAGGACTCTACAGTGCCAAGAGTATTCAAGATATTTCACCAAATTGGAGGTCATTTGCTGCATATGTTGCTGGACAACAGTTTGATATTGTTGTGATACTAGTGGATGTAATGTTGTCAGCAAGAAGGGTAGTTTCACTATTGCTTAAAGGCTGGTTACATGGGACTTATTAGTGGATTGATTACATAATTTATGATCATGTAAATGAATGGGTGTCATAAAGATGACAAGGTGAGATAAGGGATAGAATGGAATAAGAGGAGCAATGGGGTAGGCTTGTGGCTAAAGTAACCTAAAGTGTAAAGGGAAAAAAAAAGAGGTGACGTCAAACTTCAGAGAAGGCCAAAGGATTCATTGGGCATGTCTACTTATGCAATTAACACACCTGAAACCCCCCACCCCGGTGCAGTTTGTGCTGGAGTTTATTGCTCCTGGCCATGCTATTAGCATGTGTGCCTGGGACTGCAGCATATTAAGTCAAGAGGGAACAGCCCCAGCTGGAAGGTGGCCCCAGGGCTCAGCCTGCCAGCCTGGAGCTGCTCCAACCTAGCTCAACAGGCTGCAAGGGGGCAGGCTTGGGGCATGAGGGTACTTCAATGTAGGGCTAGCAAGCAGGCAACCCCTGCACTGAAGCACTCTCATGACCAAGCCAGCCTCTCCAGCACCTAAACACTGCCCTAAAATAGTACTTGTGTTGGGCAGTACTATGCTATGACAGTGTTTATTAATTTACTGTGCCCTAATAGAAGTGCACAAGTAGACACTGATGTTTTACTGCAGAGCTAATTAGCAGTAAACATCTCATGTACACATGCCCATTGAACTTTATTTTGGGCTGGGTTCTACAGAAGGTACTGGATTTCATACCCTTCTCTCCAAACTGCAAGACTTAATCAGATAGTTTGGCATGATCTCAGTCCATTTCATTCAAGGCATTCTGTAAAGAAAGTATTTTCACCAGCTTCAGGAAACAAAGTATTCTGATATTTACATTAATGTAAAAGCAGGAAAACTTTCCTTCAGTTTTCAATTCAGCCTCATTGTGTTCTTCAACACTTGCCTTCTGTTTAGTTATCTTCTTTCTTTGTAGATCCAATCATCTAACCATATCTAAATCTTTGCTGAACTTTTTGTGACAACATTGGCATTCATTGTAATAATATTAATCAGAGTGAGCTCATTTGGCTGCAATGTGGAAGACATTTGTAATTGCACAGGAATTTAATTGTAGTTTAGTGAACATTTATGTCTGCTTATTTGAAAGTTTATCTGGATAATGAATTATATCCCTTAGGTATTTCATAATAGTTCTTATTTTGGTAATAATATATCTTCACTTCATTCCCAATACCTGCATGTCTTTGACAAGGAAAATGACCAAAACTGAACACGGCTTCCTCAATGTAGCTTAGGTCCATATTTGAATTCCTTTCTGCCTATGTATTTTAATTGTGCAGACTAGGTGCCACCGAGCAATTTTCACATCGTAAGTGGAAAAGCACAATGGTCCTTCACAATACATCTCTCTAGTACTTCCTCAGCTCCCGCCTTTATTGCCTTCTGGCCAGACTTTGCTTTTCATTTTTCCACTTTGGTTGCTCCTACTCAGTAGCAGCTTTCAGAGCATCTGGGTCTTGCTATATTTCATTTATTGATAGATAAATAGTATGGTAGTCTACAATCAGGCAGCCACTGATGCATGGTTTCCTTGTTCATCTAGCACTTCAGTCTAGAACAGAATTGTCCAACTTTGGTGTAGTCATATGCTGTATGTGGCCCCTGTGGACTCCTTTCTCTGTTGTACAGGTTATGCCTGCAGCCCCCTCCAAACTGCCATCCAGGAAGTGACACTTGCCTCTCCTCCCACTCCCAGGCTCTCTCCCATCATACTGGATAGCAGTGGGAGAAGTGGCTGCAGGGGCCCAAGGGCCACCAATTGAACAGCCCTGGTCTAGAAGAAAGTCATATTTGCTCCTAGATACAAAATTGTTTGATATTATTAAGTGAAAGTAAGTTATCACACTTCTACAGTGAAATTGTAGTCAGGATTTTCAATTCGTATTATTATAGGGTCTAATTTATATCTATATGGGATAAATATTGTCACATATCACTTCACATTCCACCGCCAATTATTGTTACCTAGTAAGTCTTAATAAATGCAACTGTATTGTTTTTTCTATCAATGTGTTATTGTAGTCAAACTGGCTTGGTTTTGCTTTTGGATTCTAATAATAAGTGAATCCTAGCAGGATAAGTCTTCCTCCTGGGAAATGGTGCTAGTGACTCTCCCAGTGGGCCCGTCCACACAAGATGCTTAAGTGTGCAGTACCCTTGTTTACTGTGCAGTAAGTGTGCATCTACATGTGTACATGCTTACTGCACAGTAAAAAATGCTAACCTGCAGGTAGCAAATTTACTCATGATTAATTACTACTCAGTTATGCACATGTAGATGCAAATTGGGAGCAAGTTGGCTCCCAGGTCAGCCCTGCCACTAGCGCTGGCCTGAAGCTAGCCCCAGGGCTCTGGGCTGTTCCAGGGATGGTCTGCCTTTATGGCAGCCCCTGCCACAGGCCGTTACAAGCCTACATTAATTTTGTGCCCTGGGGTACACCAGATAGCAGCTTGAGGTGACTCCAGGCCCTGTTTCTCCCTGGGCAGGCTGCAGGCTAGCCTGATTAGCCTGCCTGCACTCTGGTGCTGCTGTCTGGCAGTGCAGTGCCACATGCCTGCCAGGTCTGTGCTGTCCAGGCCTACAGGCTGCTTCTGCCAGACCTGCCAGCTTCCAGACCCAGCTTCAGGCAGCTTCTGGCAAGCAGGGCCAGCTGCACTTGCCTTCAACCCACCCACAGCAGCTTGCCCAGAGTCTGCAGGTGCTGTGGAGCATTGCCTCTGTTGCACGGTTGCCAGTCCCATGCTGTGATCCTGCGCTGGGCACTGTAGACAGCTGCCCAGCCCTAGCAGCATAAGGATGGCCATGTGAAGGCTCAGAGAGCTTTGGCATCCTCCTCACTGCCTACATCTGCACCTGTGCCTACCACCCAAGGCCCCAACTGGTCACAGGAGGAGAATGGCAACCTTGTGGCACTGTGGGGTGTGGCAGAGGTACAGGGCCAGTTTGAGTTGGGCAGGAGCTCCAATGCTCATGTCTACGAGGGGCTGTCCAGTTGGATGCAGGAGTGTGGGCACAACAGGTTGATGCATCAGTGTCACATAAAGGTCAAGGCCTTGTGGGCACAGTGGGTTTCCATCACTGACCACAGTCATTGGTCAGAGAGTGCCCCTTAATGCAGCAACTGACAGACACCCTTGTGCTGCAGGACCCAGGCCTCAGCCATGCTGTATGCAGCAGCACAGGCAGCCTTCTTAATCCCCTGCTTCATCCTGGTACCTGTAGTGATGTGTCACTGGGGGAGGGTCCTTTGGGGCTTCAGCTGCTGCCCTGCCAAACTCCCGGGCCGCACCCTCCACCAGCAGCTCAAGGAGCCCAGACCTGCTCCTGCCATGCCAGGCCACAAGGTGTGGCCAGCCATGACACTGCCAGCTGCCAGCAGTGCCAGCTCCTCCCTGGGGGGAGCCCCTGGCAGGGTGCCCACCCACAACAACCTGCCAGCTGAGAACACTGGCCAGAGCCACATGCTGTCACTGACATCTGGAACTGCACAGAGCCACCATCCATGCCAGCCCTGGCCATGGGCTAAGCCCCACACTAGGGGAAGGCCTACCCTGCCCAGCCCCCTCATACTTCTCCTTCCACCTCCACAGCAAGCAAAGAAGTGGGGGACAGTGCAAAACTTTATTGAGCAACCTGTGCCTCTGCAGTTAGGTGGCCATGGGCTGTGTCAGTGGTGATGTCCTCCTCAGCTGTGGGGGGGCAGGGATGTATAGCACAGCCATGGGCAGGCCTCCAGGTGGTGGTAGAAGTTGTGGGGCAGCCTGACCTTCCCCCTGACACTACTGAAGCTCAGGGTCCTGTGCCAGGTGTGCATAGTGCCAGGTGTCCATGGCCAGCAGCAGCAAGGTTTGGTGGGTCAAACACCCCTCAGTTCACACAAATATCTCCTCATGCAGTACATGTGACACATGCAGCAGGGGCATGCTCAGCCCACAGCAGTAACATTTGGGGTGCTGGTCCCAGGCCATCTCCCTAGAGAAGACCCCTGTGGGGAGGGTGGGGGTGTGAGCAGTTTCTTGTACCAGTAGTCTGGGGGCCCTGCACCCCAAACCCAGGTGCCATGGGCTGGATGGCAGCATAGCAGAGCAGTTGGCCAGCCGGAGGAGGCTGGGGGAAAGTGTGGTCTGGAGCTATGTCAGAAGCCTGGCCTGTTCTGTGGAAGGAGGCTGCTTGGGCTGGGGGCTGCTTGTGGCCAGCGCCCAGCAGCCTGCAGGGGAGCTAGTGGTGATGAGGAGTTCAGCCAGTGCCTGCCTTGGCCTGAGCCTGCCTGTCTGACTTACCATGGTCCCTGGACACCCGTGCATGGCTGACGCTGGACAGCACATAGTGGCTGGTACAGAGAATCTTACCTCTGAAATGTTGCAAACTCTCACAAACAGCTGCTTTTTCATGGCTCTACAGGGCCTCCAGCTGCACACAGGAGAGAGGCTGCACTTGGCAGTCAGGATGCAGCATCCGGGTCACTACCACCCACAGCCAGGATGCACTGCAGATGCACTGGCTCTGGCAGAGGAGGACCCCAGACACGACCCTCCTCACGGGTGTCGGAGAACTGGTTGGAGGATGCTTGGGCCTGGTGGGCTGAGCATGTGGCCCACCAGGACAGGTGGTGGATGGAGGACATGGTCCACAAGGAAGCATGGGACTGGGTAGATGGGAATTTCCGGGTGCAGATCCTGGCCCTGGAGCACAAGTGGCTGGAGGTCCTGTGGAAGTAGAGTGCAGTCCTGGCCAGGTCATTGCAGGCCATGGATGATGACCGCTGAGTGCTGGGAACTCTTCTGACCCTGGCAGTCACCTTTGTGCTTCCCAGCAGACTACCCCTACTTGGTCCAGTGCCACCCAGTCCCCAAACCTGGGCCCAGCCCCGCTAATCACCCTGACTCCACGTGGGCGTGGAGCTGGAGCTGCCTGCAGTGGGGCCAGGACTGCCCATAGGCCTTGCTAGCCCTGGATACTGCCTGCCAGTGGGGGAGCCAACTGTGCTGGGGAACCAAGAGCTGCCGTTGCCCCTGGGTGAGCCCCTCTGCTGGCCCCACTCATCGCGGCAAGTGCAGCCACAGGGAATGGCCAGAGGCTGGGGTGCTGGCCACTTGTTCCTAGGCTCTGCCACCTAGGTGCCTCCACCACACAGCCCCCACCCTGGGATGGCACACAAAGGACATTGTACATAGTTTTCATGGGGAAGAAGGTGTTTTGTCGTTGGTGGGTGGTGGGGAGGCTCTGTTGGGGGGGAAGGGGAGACTCTGTTGGTTGTGGACAGAGTGGGGAGGAGGGCTCTGTTTGATGTGAAGGGAATAAAAACTTGTTATTGTGAAATGTGTCTGCAGTAAGCATGCTGCTGGGGTGAGTTAAGGAGGATGGAGGGAGATCTGTGGAGAGCAATACAGGTGGGCTAGAGTGGGCAGTTCTAAAAGAGGTGGTCAGCCAGCATCTCCCACACCTGGTGCCCTGGCCCCCAGTGGCAGGTGTGTGGCTCTCCTGGGGACTTGGTGGGGAGAGGTTGCCACTGTCATTGCTGCCACAAGTGGTGCTTCCACTGCCAGGCATCCTCTGCCTGCCATGCCAGCTCCTCCCAGGCCTCACAGAACAGCTCCTCCTAGGCCTCGTAGATGTTATGCAGCATGCAGGCTGCTACAATGACCTGAGGAAGGTTGTTCTTGGCGAACTTGAGGCGGGCGGTGACGGTGTGCCAGCAGCCTTTGAGGCAACTGAGAATGCATTCCACAAGGGCATGGGTCTGGCCCAAGCAGTGATTGAAGTGGGCCTGGTGGGGGTCCAGGCAGCCATTGTAAGGTCACATGAGTCGGGGCAGGAGCAGGTAGGTGGGGTCCCCAATGCCATGGCATCCAGCTTCAGATGTCACCCCTGGTGCAAAGTGCCCACTTTCAGCCAGGCCCAGCAGGAGTTCCTGAAGATGAAGGTGTCATGGGCACTGCCCCTCCAGCCGGCGCTCATGTGCCAATGTGCTCAGATGGTTGATGTACTGCAGGTTTGTGGGTGTGGCCATCTTGAGCAGGGTCATCCAGGTGTTCATGGGGAGGGGTGGCTGCATGCCTGTGACCTGCTGCTCCAGGAGGTTCCGGAAGGTAGCTCGGGTCATACAGAATTCCTCCAGCCACTAATTGTTATCCCAGGTCTGCTGTATGCAGGCCCAGAGGCGGTGGAGCTGGAGGCCCAGGAAGGTGACTGAGACCTCAGCAGTGGCCTCCTGGAGCCTGTCATCAGTGTCCCTGCTGGGGTCTGGCTAGGCAGATGGAGTCGAGGCAGCAGATGCATGGCAGCAGCCCTGGGACAGCACACAGCTGGTGGGCAGGCAGTTGCTGCATGTCAGGGAGCTGGGAGCAGTAAGACAGCCATGGGTCAGTATGGCTGGCCAGCAGGACTGCAGGGCACTGGTCATTGCTGCCAGGGGCAGGGGCTGGAGGAGCCATTCTGCAAGGAAGTACAGTCAGCAAGCAGAGAGCTGTTGTTTGCAGTTCCTGTGCTGAGCATATTGCTCCTGGCCAGGGAAGTGGCTGGCCAGGGAGCAGCAAGTGATGCTGGTTTTTGAAGAGGGCTGCCATCTGCTGGCAGCTGCAGCTGGAGCCTGGAGCTCCCACTGATGGTGTCAGGGGCCCACTGCAGGGCCCCAGGAAGCAGGAGCAGATTGGCAGCAAAACTGGTCCTGCTTCCCTGCACTTCTAGATGTGTGCCCAGGATCATTTACTCACAAATAATTTACTCGCAAGTACACTGGTGCCACATCAAATACATGTGTAGACATGTCCAGTATGAATACAGTTGATGAAAGTCTTGAGTATTTGCTTTTTTTTCTTTGTTCATTTTGCTGTTTTCCTGTAATCTGATGAACATTTCTTTCTTAATTAGTTTTCTGGTAGGCATCTTATCAAATGCTTCTATTTTAAAACCAACATATCAACCAGCTGTGGGGTGTTGCTAGGTTACAATCTTTGGACATGTAGTAGTAAGCTTAAAATGAGTTTTTTTGTTTTGTTTTTTATGCTGGGTTTTGCACACAACAAGGATATGATCATTTTCCTTTTGCAGTTGTCTCACTTCATTACTTGGTTCGCTTAGAAGAATCGCAGCAAGTAAATGTTGCAGTGCCATTCTTTAGATAAAGGGAACTTATTTTCATTTAACTTTTTCATTTTCTGGGTAGAACAATATGTTCTGTCAGTTTGAATGGTATGTTTTTTCCCTACCCTGTATCTAAAGATTCAACAGCCTGTAGGACCTGAAGTTCCCTTGACTTTACAAACATTCAAACTCCTCTCTTCATTCTCCCTGCCTGGAGCAACTATATTTCCCTTTCATGAAAAGAATAAACATTCACACTCCTTCCCTTCTAGCTTGGAGCAAATTCTGTTTTTCTGTAAATGGGCAGTGCTAATTTTGAACAAACTAGACCAATGGAGGTATCATGAGGAGTGCTTGGGGAGCTATATTCTTTAGGTGATGCACACCATAGACCCATTGGTGCTTCCTTAATTCCCAAACAGGGAACTTGGACAAGTGAAGGAGATTATCTGTATTTCCATCACACCCTACAGAATCTACTGACCTGTACATACATTTGCAGAGGAAAAGGAGGTATGGAAAACTGGGAAGGCTATGGCAGTTCAGTGGCCATAATAGCAGTTGGCACAGTAGATCTGCACCTTTATTAACTAAATTAGAGATGCATACACTTTTGTAAGCAGTGGCTTACTTCATCAGATTCTATATGTAACAACAGCTGAAATTCAGTTTTTCTCTTGCTCTTTTTAGTAGTCCTAACCCTTGCACACCTCTACTTATGCCTTCTTGCTAGGGCCTTCCATATATGCCCCACTCATTGGGGCCTGCGGGGTCTTGCACCCCATGTAGCTCAGGTGTCTAGACATGTGCCTGGCCCCATACCTGTCCCTGGGTCTGGGGAACCCACCAGAATGTGGAGGCTGCAGTTTTAAGGCAACCCTTCTCGCCTTTCACCAGGGAGGTAAATGCCCTGGCATTTCTTGGGGACTGTCCCACCACAGACAGCTCCACTAGACCACCCTTCCCTGGCAGGGTGCAGTTTTTGGTCTTATCCAGGACCAAGCAGGTCTACCTGCCTTGGTCTTTCTCCTACTGGGCTTTCTGTTATTGTTTCAGCCTGCCATCTTGCTAAGCCTTCTCCCTCTAGACAGTGATATCCCCCTTATCGAGGGGAACTTCAGCCTCCTTAGGCCCTGGCTGCACCTCCAGGCCAGTCGGGATGCCAGATGGTCCAGGCCTGCCCCCTGAATTGGACTTCATTGCCCTTCAGCCTTCTGGCCATGACCCTCTTGCCTTGACCAGTTGGGGTGTTCTGGTCCCAGCACTGCAATAGGTGACCTCCTTAGGCAGTAAGGGTACCCTCTGAGGCCACCATAAAGCCCTCTCACTCTGGGCATATTCAGAGCCCCAAAGGTCTTAATAACTTGGCTCTGTTCTCAATTGGGCTCACCTGAGCCCCAGGCCTCACCGCTGCTTGTTCCACATCAGGGGCTTGCCTAGCCCCTGTGTAGGCCTGCAAACCATAAGCCTCTTCCCAGGCTGGGCCTTGTTCTATTTAGGCCCTAAGACTTCTCTATGGGGTGTGGGACCTCACTGCACTCCTAGAAACCTCCTGCCATCCCCATAGTTCCTCCCTTATCTCAAAGGTGTTATAAGCAGCAGCTCAGCAGGGTGTTGTTGCTCTGGCTCAGCCCTGTGGGCCTGGATCTAAACTAACCACTTCATCAGGGCTGGCCCACACCTGCTGGCTGCCTGCTCTCAGCCTTAAAGTGGCAAACACCTAAAGGTGCACTTCCATACCAAGCAATACTCTAATACTCCTCCCTAGTTGTTTGGATTACTTGGACAAGAGTACAAGAGTATTGCTCGGGCATGCAGGGATGAAATCAGGAAGGCCAAAAAGCAATTGGAGTTGCAGACAGCAATAGACAAGAAGGGTAACAAGAAGGGTTTCTACAAATATGTGAGCAACGAAAGGAAGATCAGGGAAAGTGTGGGTCCTTTACTAAATGGGGGAGGCAACCTAGTGACAGATGATACAGAGGAGACTGAAGTATTCAATGCCTTTTTCTCCTCAGTCTTTACAGGCAAGGTCAGCTCCCAGACTATTGCATCTGGCAGCACAGTTTGGGGAGAAGGTGAGCAGGCAACAGTGGTGAAAGAAAAGATTATGGATTATTTAGAAAATCTTAACCTGTACAAGTCCATGAGGCCAGAACCGATGGACTGAAGCATGTTGAAGGAGTTAGCCGATGTGATTGCCGAGTTGCTGGCCATTATCTTGGAAAAATGGCAATTGGGAGAGGTTCTGGATGATTGGAAAAGAGCAAATATAAAACCCATCTTTAAGGAAGGGTAAAAGGAAAATACAGGGAATTACACACCAGTCAACCTGAAAAAATCATGACAGTCAAAAAGCACCTCAGTCCCTGAAAAAATAATGGAGCAGTCCTCAAGGAATTCATCTGTAAGCACTTGGAGGAGGAGAAGGTGATGAGGAATAATCAGCATGGATTCACCAAGGACAAGGCATGCCTTATCAACCTGATTGCCTTCTATGATGAGATGACTGGCTCTGTGATGCAGGAAGAGTTGTGGACATGATATACACTGACTTTAGCAAGGCTTTTGATAGTCTCCCACAACATTATTCCAAGCAAGCTAAGGAAGTATGGCTTGGATGAAAGGACTGCAAGGTGCATAGGAAACTGACAGGATCATTGGGATTGGAAGGTAGTAATCAATGGATCCATGTCTAGTTGCCAGGGGGTATCAAGTAGAGTAGCCCAGGGGTCAGTCCTGGGGCTTGTCATTCAATATCTTTATCAGGAACCTGGAAAATGGGATGAATTGCACCATCAGCAAGTTTGAAGATGACACCAATCTGGGGGGGGAGTAGTAGATACACTGAAGGGTAGGGCTAGTATTCAGAGTGACCTAGACAAATTGAAGGCTTGAACTAAAAGAAATATCATGGGGTTCAATAAGGAGAAGTGCAAAGTCCTGCATTTAGGATGGAAAAATCCCATGCACCAATACAGGCTGGGACCAATTGGCTAAGCAGCAGCTCTGCAGAAAAGGACCTGAGAGCTACAGTGGATAATAAGTTAAATGTAAGACAACAGTGTGTTCTTGTTGTGAAGAAGGATAATGGCATACTGGGCTGCATTAGTAGGAGCACTGCCAGCAGATTGAGGGAAGTAATTATTCCCCACTATTCGGCACTGGTGAGGCCACATCTCAAGTCCAGTTTTGGGTTCCTCACTACAGAAAACATGTAGACAAATTGGAGAGACCCCAGCAGATGGCAAGAAAAGTGGTTATGGGTCTGGGGCACATGACTTGTGAGGAGAGGCTGAGGCAGCTGGGTTTATTTAGTCTGGAGAGGAGAAGACTGAGAGTGGATTTAATAGCAGCCTTAAACTACCTGAAGGGTGGTTCCAAAGAAGATGGAGCTAGACTGTCCTCAGTGGTGGCAGATGACAGAACAAGGAGCAATGGTCTCAAGTTGCAGCAAGGGAAGTTTAGGTTAAAAAATACTTTCTCATGAGAAGGATAGTAAAGCACTGGAGCAGCCTTTTCAGAATCTCCATCCTTGGAGGTTTTTAAGGTCCAGCTAGACAAAGCCTTGGCTTGGATGATCTAGTTGGGGATGGTCCTGTTTTGAGAAGGGACTTGGACTAGATGACCTCCTAAGGTCCCTTCCAACCCTAAATTCTATGATTATATTATTCTATGTATGTAGAACTGAAGTAGAGCCGTTGAGAAATGTTGCTCCATCTTAGGCCTTTGGCACAGGTTACTTTAAAAACATCATAAAAGCATTTAAAATGAGAGCAGTCAGTCATTAGTTAAGGTGTGTTAACCAGCCATAAGTACCCTCTAGGATGCATCTACACATGCACTTTAATGCACATTAACCTATTTTAATGCTTATTAAAGTGTCACATAAAAAACATGCATTTTACTTAATGCACGTTAAAATAGGATCATGTGCATTAAGTGTCATGTAATTACCATACTCCAGAAAAACCCTAAAGTTACATGTATCAGTGTCCTTATGCTGAAAAATAGCGGCGGGTATGCTAATACACATGATGCTCCAGGCACTTTAGTCAGAGCAGCTCTCAGAGCCAGTCTAATTAAAATACCTTCACCTCCCCCATCCCCCCCTGCTCCTGAAGCACATGTATAAATGCACTATGGAGGTACTAGATTTAATGAGCAGTAACTAAAGCACACCCATGTTGGCACACCCATGTTTCAAAGATATGCCACTACTGCTGAAGTTTGTCTTTGATTTGTTTTGCCCAGGACATTCCAGGGTACTGCATGGATGCTCTGAGGAAATAAAACTTCTTTGACTCCTTCAGCATCCCAGGATGCACAGGTCCTACCCACTCAACCCCATCCCACCCACCAAAATTTTAGTGGTTTCCCTAATCCATCACCTTCCAAGGTGAGAACAACCCTGCTCAGCACTTAATTTCAGAGACACCATGTAACCCAGTTGCATGGTCTCACTGCCTGGGGGTTCTAAACTCAGCATGGAGCTACTGGGGCTCTATTCAAGGGAGATGGTGCAGAGTGGGGAAGCTTGCTTGTCCTAGCCTCATGGTCTCCCTGCCCAGAGCTTTGTGCTTTACAGGGAGTTATGGAAGCTCAATTAACTGGAGGCCACATGGGGGAGGGGGAGGAAACTTCATTGTG
>NW_017729022.1:12746422-12758100 GCF_001723915.1 Gavialis gangeticus
AGACTATAGTATTATGTCAATTTCTTCCCCCTTTTTTTTTCCACTGCCTCAGCTCCCCTGGTCCTGCAAACCCTCTGGGTCTTAGCTTTGCCCTGGCATGCGCTCTGTGCCATGCAGCGAGCATGTTTGTTCTCAGCCTTGTGCCCTAGCTATTTCTCCCTTCCCCCAGTTCCCTCTCTCCCCTCCCTTGTCATATCAACCTTTTTTTCACTCCTTTCTCTTTACTCCCCCTCACCTCACTTCAAACAGTTTTTCAAGATTTCTCCCTTCACACCCTTTGCTCTGGCTGTGCTCCTGCCAGCTATGGAGGAAGGGAAGTCACAAAGCCCATGCTGGTTTCTCTGCCTCAGAGCTACATGCCACCCTATGCTCCTCCTTTCCCACCGTAGGGGAGGAATAGAGTCCTAGCTTTTGTCCATGCCCCTGCTCACCAGCCCTCTAATGGCAAACCACAGTCATGCAGATCTGAAATGACATGAAGCCTTCACCTCAGACTAGTCTAAAAATGCCATAATTTTAAGTCATCACAACATTCTACAGATTTCTGATGTTATACGGGTAACCTATGTCAAAGCCCTTATACTTGTGAATAAAAGGTTCTGTTTTAGTTTCCTGTCATCTACAATCAGCGTGCAAGATTATACTTGCAAACTTACTGTAATTCATTTGACATTACAACTTACACTAGGGCTTAAACCTGAGTGTGACCTTACATAATTTGTGTAACAGACTGCCCCCTCATTCGCATGGAAGGGGGATGGCCGGAGTTGGGGGCCAGCCACCCTGAGCCCTGGTTGGCCAGTTTGCAAGTCAGAGAAGGACTGCCAGAGGGGATAAGAGCAGCAGCCGAACTGGTGTGGGGGGACTGCTGACAGTGACTCCGGGGAATGATGCGGGAGGCCTAAGAAGAGCTGGGGTGAGCAGAGAGACCCCTCTGAAGAGCCTCGAAGGCCCTGGGAGAAGAAGGCAGCGGCAGTTGGCCATGCCTCCAGCCCTGCAGCAGAGAGGGAGCAGCAGCCAGCGCTTGGGGCAGAGACCTGGTGCCTGAAGGCCCTAACGCAGTGTGGGTGGATGTGCCAGGTGTCCCGGAGGCTAGGGGTCAGGCTAGGGGGAAGAAGCAGCAGCCAGGAGCACAGGCGGCATCCTTATCCAGAGCAGGGAGCTGGGCCGGTGAGTTGAGGATACCCCTTACCTTCCCTGGGGAAGCGGGACAGCAGCAGGCAAGGCATTGGGATCCTGAGGAGCAGCAGAGCGCCAGGATGAGGGTCCCCAGGAGCTTGGGGCGCAGTCCTGTCCCTTGTTCTGCAGCTGACTGTCATCGGATGGAGGCCCTGAGCTTTGTGCTTGGGTCATGCCGATTGCTGCAGGAGCCTGCTTGTTGCTTGCCTTTTTGGTTGCCACAGAGGGTTGCCCTTCAGCCTCTTGGGGGGGTTGGGGTTTGATACAATTTGATTGGTGCAGACCAGAACAGCTTAACCCATTGCAGTCTGTCACTTGTTGGGAAGCCTGTGGGAGCTGCTGAGAGTGAGCACTTTGTTTCCTTGTGGTAGCATCTCAGCAGTGGCTGAAAGCTGCAAGTTACCCTACCTGTGGTTCTTGAGGCAAGGGTTGACTAATGCATTCTGGTTTGTTTTGTGATTCTAGTTATGCAATGTAAGGTCACTTGTAAATAACCTTTCCTGTTATTCTTGTTTTGTAAATAAAGTGTAAATAGTTAAATCAGTTAAGTGTTAGACCTTCTTGGGACCACAGGCTGCTCTGTGGGGGGCAGGTGCTGGCTGGAAAGTAAATTGGTGTGGGCAGAAGCCCTGCCCCACTCTCACCACACCATCCCTGATATTGGGCAGGGGTAGCAACAATTGGGCCACCACCCGGGTTACATTTGTATTATAAATTGCAACATGCATAGGATATTTTAAAGTTTAAAGTCAACCAGAAATGTGATGTTCATATTAAATTAGCCAGTAACAGAGACAAATAGACATGGCTATGAAAATATATGAAGGAGCTGATAAGTGCCACCATATCAAGTACAATTACAATTTTGTGTCCTGTGTCATCTATCTTAGGGAAAAACACTATTCTAGCCAGTGAAAGAACTTCTGGACTGTTATTCAGTCTCTGTTCAATGGACAATGTATCAGACTCTTCTCTGCATCATCACCTTGGCACAGGAGTTGTGATTAACAGCCTGGTCAGGCTGTGACTGAGGGCCTCTTGATAAATTCAGTGCGTTAGAACAAAGCCATCATTCTCCTGAGCAGTTTAATGTGCTATAATGAACTGAAATAAGGCAGAATGTAAAGAAAGGGAGATACAGGCACTCTCCTGGAAAGCAAAGTCATTAAAAATAATGAGCAGTCTTTCACTTCCTTCTTTTTATTAACTTTCTGCAAAGGACAACCTGGCACTTTATTTTTAACACAGTCTCTACTTTACTAATATCCATTAGACAGATGCCTAAAAGTTTTCCAGAACATAGTCCACAATATTCAGACAAACACACAAATTCAGGTGTTCTTTCTTTTTTTATTCTCTTCCCTGTATTCCTTAGTTAATTTTTCTAATAACCTCTGAGATAAATAATTATTTGCTAACCTCTCTCCCCTCCCTAGTCATACCAAAAAAGATATACAAAGCTGTAATTTTAAACAGGTTTTGGAACATGTATGCCTTAAATTGTGTTGATGAAGTCCCATCACAACAACTTTCTGGCTTGCAGATCCTAGCCTGGTTCTGATAACACTGGGGTCAGAAAGGCAGAGGGATTGAGCCTTCAGTAGCACAAACTGATTTAAAATTATAGCACAGGTGTTGCATAAATTGCTGATTTTATCCCCTGGAGGCTAGTCCAATTCACCTCTAGAAGAGAGTCACACTTTCAGGCTGGGTCCAACTCTATTTTATTGCTTGCAAGCAGGCCGACAGAGGAGCTTGTTGCTCAGATCAGTGTCGACCCTAAACAAAGAGCGCACGTGGCTTTTATTGAGCTAGCATTTTTTTTAGTTGACGTGTTACATTTTGATTGGTCATTTCAAACCAAAACCTGAGCAACCTATAAGACATACGTAGTGGGCTATCCTGTACCATGTGGGTGGAAAGTTACAGAATGCAGGGGTTAATACTAAAACAAGGAACAAAGAAAAATAGAGAAAAGTAACTATTTTTGCTACACAGGCATATGTCCAGAGCTGTAACACTTAAGAGTCTGCTTTCTGTTAAACAGAAACTTCTAATTTCTCTTGTGTAATTCTTTTCTCTCAATACTCAAAGAGACTTTAATCTGCTCATCATCCATAGGGTCCAAGTCTGTTTCCACATAAAATCATAGAAAAGTAGGGCTGGTAGCAGCATCAAGAGATCATCTAGTCCAACTCCTTGCTAAAGGCGGGATCATTTCTGTTTAAACCAAGGCTATCCAGCTGGCAGCCCACAGGGGGTTAACTTACGGCACCCAAGCTTCCACCCAGCTGCTGCTCACACCATCACAGCCAGAGTCTCTGGGCTTCTGATTACTCTTCCACTTTCTGTCCCTGCCCCCACCCCAGGGGGGTGGCACAGCATGATGCAGTGTGTAGTGCTGGAGGAGCCCGTGGGAAATGAGCTAAGGGTGAAGGGACTCACCTGTCCAGGCACAGGGTGCTGTAGGGGTGTCTAATCTATGACCAAAGAGCTGGGATCCACCCACGCACATGGTGCAGCTGGGATAGGGGGTGGAGGTGCTGCCCAGGCACACACTGCATGCCAGGTATACCATGTAGCAGGGCAGGGAAAGGATGGCTTGTGCAGGTGTGGCTTGCATAGCACGTGGCCCCAGCCTCTTAGAAATTGGACAGCCCTGGTTTAAACCACCGCCTTAACAGTACCCAATGATGGAACTGACACAGCTTGAGTTTGTTCCAGTGTTTAATCACCCTCAGAATCAGAAACTTCTTCCTAATACCTAATTTAAGACCTCTCTTTTTTGCAATTTCTATTGCTGCTTTTTCTGCCACCAGTACACAAAGAGATGAATTGATTGCCAATGTGTCTATGTCTATCTTGAAGTGCTGTGTCCTTCCAGCTTGGTGCCCTCTACATGTTTACTAAATGTGCACTTGTTTCTATGCTCCATCTCTTGAATGACAATGTTCCCAGATGCAGAACAGACCCATAGGGAACCCCAATTGAAACCTCCTCACAGTTTGACATTAAGCCTTTGATGACTACTTTTTGAGCATGGCTGTTCAATCAGTCATGTACTTGTCACATAATAATTTCATCCAGACCATATTTCCTTACCTTGTTTACAAGACTGTTGCAGAAAATAGTGTCAAAAGCTGCTCTAAATTTGTGGTGTATGTATCTCCTGCTCCTGTCTGACTACAAGGCCCTTTACGCAGTCATAAGAAATGAGGTTGGTTAGGCATGACATGTCCTTGACAAGTCCAGTTTGGTTGTACTTACCGATTGTTATTCTAAAAGAATATTTGATGACACGTGCCTTTATGTTTCTGGGTGTCATTATTTAGACTAAGTCTGTGGGTCCTCCTTCCACCCTTATTTTTAAAACATAAACATTATGTTTGCTCTTTTCCAGTCTTTTGGGACTTCACTATTGCAATGAGTCTAGGCCCAACTGGGACAGATCCAGGTCCAGGCCCCAGCTGGACATAATCAAAGCAATATCTAAGTCAATTGTAGGGCCCTCAGGAAGAGAGCCTGTCCACATTGGTTTGGCCTGGAGCCCTGCTAACCTACTTGCTTCTGCCTAGATCTTGCCTGAACCTTGCCTAGCCAAGGCCTTTGCCTTGATCATTGCCTAAACTCCTGCCTGCACTTTGCCTCATCTGAACCTGTAGCTCACTCCTGCTTGAATTCTTGCCTAGTCCTTGCTCCCACAATTGTACATGCCTCTTCCTGTTCTGGATTACTCTGTTTCTGCTCTATCTCTTCCTGTCCATACTGGAATGACCAATGACTTAATCCCAATTTTGTTTCTCTATGAATTTCTAATCTGTTCTTTCTGTACTCTAACCTAAGTACCTGCCTCCCATTCTTGATAAAAATTGTGCTAGTCATCTGATGGCTTACTTTTTTTTTTAGGCTAAAGTAAAAAAGGCATCAAACACTCCAATATTTTCTAAATTAGCCCTTATTAGTTTCCCCACCCATTCTCTAAGGGACCTACACTTTTTCTTTGCCTCCCTCTTGTTTTTCATGCATTTATAGAATGCTCCTTTACTGCCTTTCATGTCCTTGCTATATCTCAATTTTTGCCATCCTTAGTAATCTGTCCACTTTCTATTTTTATAAGATTCCTTTTTAAGTTTCAGATTTTTGAAGAGCTTATGATTTAGTCTGGCAGGGCTCTTGCTACACTGCCTATCCTTCCTTCAAAATAATTTAGCATGCTTTTGTGCCCATAATTTTGTCTCTATGAGGACCAGCTCTCCTGCACTCCTTTTTCCTTTACACTTGGACTCCCCTGGGATCCTGCTTTCCAGTCCTTTAGGTTTGTAAGAATCATTCTGATGTTCAACATTTTTATTCTGCTGTTCTCATTCTTCCATTAATTGATTCTTTTAATGCCATTAGATCTGGAATCTACAACATTATAGCTGTTTAAATGTTAAGTTTGTTAACTATTTCACTGCTGATCATCCAGTTAAAGATTTGCAAAAATTCATCTGCTTTGTCCTATTATGATGCTGGTTTGAAAGTGTGCTTCTGTGGAATAATCCTGCAGGATTAGAATATGTAAAGAGTTGAATATTTAATCACATATGCTTTCTATAATTTATATAGATGCTATTCTGTTCCTAAAGTAATTTGTGTATGAATTTAAAAAATGCTGGGTTCCCATGAAATGGGATTGTTGGGTTTTTAGTAAAGACTAGTCCATCTAATTAGCTAATAACCAGTTTTAGACATAAGAGGCCCTCAGAAATAGTACCAAGTACTAAATCCAAACAGCTTGCAAGAGTCAAAAATAAAAAGCCAAATCTCCCCTCAAACCAGTAGAATGGATAAAAGATTTTAGCTGGTTTTGTCCAAATCTTTGCAAAGACAGCAAAACTGCTCATTCTATCTTAGCATCAGCTCTGGAAGCTGCCTCCCAGGAAATAATTCAGTATGCCCTTGTTACCCCTTTATGTACTTTGACTGCCAGGACTATATTGTAACATGGGACTCAAATTAACTGTTCTCACAGAGTAAATTTAATATAAAATGGGGAGTCTTGTTCTTTATATCCATATGCTGTGCTAATGCAATTGGTTAATATGCATTGGCTTCTATAGAATTTTACACTATTATCATATGTCATACATTTTGTTGTCTTGTCTTGGAAGTCTGAGCTGAAGAAGTCATTCCCTTGGATCTGCTGGAAACACTCTTGGCAACTTTGAAAATTGTTTTTTTTCTCTGGAGGTAAGATAACTCCGAGGTAAGATAACTCTGTTTCATTGTCCCAAGTGTGCAATTGGATTTGTTCCAGATAGAAATGTAGTCCTGGAAAAAAACAGCTGTAAGTGAATGAGCTGATTAATATGAATGCCTGAGGCAACCTTTCAAATGAATTTTCTGGATGAGTCCTCATTGTTACTCTGTTGCATGAAAAATGGTATATGGAAGGCTTTAGACATTGCAACTTGAAACTCACTTATTTTGTGTACACAAGTGATGGCTACCAGAATTCCACATTCTTGTCATAACCTTTTCAGTGCAGTTATGTTTTTTTCATCACAAAAATCTGCAGCATGCTCATAACTTAAAATATCAAGGGGTGTGAAGTAAACTGAATTGAATGTCAAAATCAGTAAGCAACAGGAAGTTTTATCCTGAAGGGAAGTGTGGTGGAGGCAGGGGGACAGAATGAGATGGTAGAAGCAATGCGGTATAATTATGGGCTATCTATTTATTTAGATCTAAAGTGCTCTAAGACTTAAGGCCCTAGATACAAATTGCAAAGAAAGGTTTCTGTGAGCTGTCAGAGTTCTTGATGTCTCTCCAAGAACATATTGACAAAACAGAATGTAATGTCTTCAAATGTATCTTATCAACAATCTATGGATCGTGAACTATTGAGATCGTGGTGGCTCCAAAAAATTCTCAAAAAATGTGGTCATCACACATGCCATTGGTGCACTGGAGCCCTTACAAGCACTTATGCCAGTGATTTAGGGATTATGGTCTAATGGTCTAATAAATTAATATGACACGTGCAGCCTTAATGGAAGACCAGTGATGATTTTACTAATGCTTGTGTTCAGATAAGTGATAATATACCTTCCCTTAGAGTTCTGCCTAAACACTGAAATAGACTGCTGAGAGTATTTAAGTAAGGGATTCTTATTGTTTTTCTCTTGAGTTGCCAGGTCCTATGTACTTTTTAAACCTTATCTTGTACTTTGAGCAGAATGGCTAATTCACAGTAAATATATTATTTAATCTAGATTACCTCTCTTACGTTTTCTGGAATATCTGTGCATACTCCAGAAACTGTGATTTCCTACAATAAACTGTATGTATCCTAAACTGTTATGTCTGAAAATGGAGATATTGGGTTAGCAGCAAGGAGGACATTGGACTGAGACTCTGCATTCCTGCATTCAGTTCGTCAGGTAGTCACTGACTTGCTTTATGATGTTGGAAAGTCATGTCACTTCCCTGGGCTTCTGTGCACTTTGAACTATTTATCTTGCCTACCTAGAATGTCAGTCTTCAAAGAATGGATATGATTCAGTGCTTAGTGCAAGGGGATCCTAATCTTATTTAAGGGCTTAATTTTAGGGGCTAACAAAATACCAATTATTATTAATAATCATCATTATTGCAAGGCAAGTGCACCTCTGTCTTCTCTCTGGTTCCTTAGATGCCAGGTCTACCTTTTCTGCAGTAGAGTTATGTGATTTTCCTGTTTGGAGGCTGGAATTTGGACTGCAAATCCTGTAGATCCACCTGTAATTCTTCCTTTTGGGAGTTTGCAGCTAGTGGTGAATGGAGTCAGCAAACCACCTTCTTAAACCAACGTGCTGTTTAACTATAAGGCTAGGCACAGACTTTCAAAAAGCCTGAGCCTGAATTGATTCAATAATTGCAGGTTAGTCTAATCTGGCTAGGCTGAACCTAGGCTGAACCAGTTTGTAACTGCACAGACATCCCAGAAATGCATTGGTACATGCCTCCAATGGCTCAGGCTAGAAGCTGGGGGGCACTGCAGGATGGTCTGTGGGGCCCCCCAAAGCATGGGGCCCAGGGCAGCACCCCAATTCGCCCCCTGCTAGGGATGGCCCTGTTGACCACCCCAGCAGGGGGTTGATAACACAGTGTTTATCACCCCTAACTTAGTGTTAATCAGCCCATTAAGAAAACAAATGCCTCTCTCATTAGTTCAAGCTCTTCTTAAATAACTTTTTCCAAGGAAGGAATTCCAAGGAATTCCTCTCTGGATATTACAGGCTGAGTTGTTGATTAGCTCCAAAAAGCCCTATGTGGACACTGTACTCTCTGCCTTTGTCCTGCCTGCCTTACACAGACACCTCGCAGCATTAGCTAGAATACCACATGCTAGCTAGGCTCCCTGGTGTGGGAAAGGGGAGCAGGGAATGGGGGGAGGGGGGCATGAGGAAGCCAGGCAGATGCTGCTGTGCCTTCTATCTCTGCTGGAGCTCCATCGGGGCGGGGGGGGAGGTTGGGAAGCCCAGCTCTCTGAAGCAGAGAGCCCAGCCCAGAGCTGCAAAGCATTTGAGATGCTGGGGGACTCTGGTTTAAGTTAAACCAGGAAGGGGTCTGGGACAGACATTACATAAAATGGTTTGACCCAAATCAATTAAGTCTGATACAACATTAAACCAGGTTTATCTCAAATTGGTTTCAGCCTTTTTCAAACTGGTTTGTGTGCAATGAACGTCTGTTCTCTTACAGGTTTAAACCAGTTTCTGATCACTTAAACCAGTGTATATGTAATTTCTCTCCCTAGTGTAACAGTTGAAATGAGACATAGCTTAAAAGGGAAAAGGATTTTAAAACAAGAGTCTAGACACACATGCATCTTACTATTCCCCGTTGGAAGTCTAGGCTGTTCAGTTTCTACTGGGAGAATCACTGTTTTCTTGGAAGCAATCAAAGTGTGCAGACACTGAAGTTTTTTTCTCCCAGGGCAAAAATAGCCACTCAGAGAGAAAAATAACCCAATAACAATGAAGTAGAAATCACCCCCGGCAGAGTTTCCCCTAGAAGACTGAATGTCTGCACCCTTTCCCCTGGTTTAACAACCTCTGGGGACCAGGAGGAGTGGACCTGGAGGAAAGGCCTCCCATGCCTTCCAGACTGGGGCCACTTTAGTCTGGAGAAGGCACAGGGGGCAGCTCCTCCTACCCCTCCTCCTACAGACTGGGAGAGTAGAGAAGCAACAGTTCTGAACTTCTGCCTGCTTCTCACTCCAGAGAAGCAAGCAAGGACTTTGCCATACTGCTCTATTTGGTCAGCTGTCAAAAGTAGGCAGGGGGCTTTGCCCCACTGTTCCAATCTTCCCCTTCCCAAGAACCAGAAGACTGAAGCAGCATGTACTTTCCTCAGACTAGGATTACCCCATTCTCAGGAAGGTGAAGGAGTAGAGAGGGGGATGCTGCAGACTGAATGTCTGTCTGTACTGCTCCGTCTCCTGGAATAATGTCTAGCAGTGGAAATTTTCCACTGCTAGAATTGAATGTTTGTATACAGCTGAGGGAGGCCTCACTTCATCAGCTATCACCATGAATGTCTATGTAGGCATGGAGGCATGTAGACTTTCTCAGCAACAGCTAGCTTACCTCTGGAAAAAGTGGTTTGGGACACAAGTTACACATAAACCAGTTTAAGTAATCAGAAACTGGTTTAAACATGTAACAGAACAGAAGTTCAGTGCACATAAACCAGTTCAAAAATGGCTGAAACTGGTTTAAGATAAACCTGGTTGGAGGTAGTATCAGACTTAACTCATTTGGATCAAACTGGTTTATGAAACTTCTGTTCCAGACCCCTTCCTGTTTCAAGTTAAATCACAGTCCCCCAGCATCCCAGTATGCTTTCCAGCCCTGGGCTAGGCTGTCTGCTCCAACACAGAAGGGTTGGACGGTGCAGGGAAGGAGGGGACAGGCATGGACTGTCCCCTCCAGGCAAACCCCAGCTGGGGTCTAGAGCCAGGGTGGGGGGTTAAACTTTCCCTGAGTACAGAACTGCCCTGCCCTGGCTGTGACTGTGGACTACAAATCCCAGAGGCACTTGCAAGCAGGAAGAGGAAGTGATGAGCAACCTTGAAGAGTCCTGCTGCTGTGATTCTGGACTGCAAATCTCAAGAGATCTTGTGGCCAGCAGGAAGAGGAAGCAAACACAGCCCAAGCTGGCTATGTGCCAGAGAGTCATGGTCTAGCATCCCCTGGCTTGTGGTCTGAGCCACTGCAGGCATATAGATGCATTTTCCAAATCAAAAGTGAATTTCCGTCCAGTTGTTTCTCAGCTTAATGTAACCTATAAAGACTTAATCAATTCACCCTTGGGCTTTTTGACTGTCTGACTGTCTGTACTTATGTAATATACATTTAACTATTAACAGTCCTATTGATATGCAGGACTCCAGCAATGGCAAACAAGCTTTTGTAACATGCTAGAGGATAATGGAAGCATTTTCATTGTTAATAGTTCAGGCCTTGTCTTCTAACCAAGCTGAAGTGTTTACATGCAGAATGGCTTATCAGAAGCTATTGTTTTCACTTCCTACCCATTTATATGTTCCCCCATTCCCTCAGTAAACCAAAACATTGATATGGTAAACCTCTCAATATCATCAGCCGATGTATTGCCAGCAGATTCAGAGAGGTGCTTCTCCCTCTCTACTCAGAATTGGTGAGGCCACAGCTGGAGTACTGTGCCCAGTTTTGGGCACCACACTTCAAGAAGGATGCAGATAAGCTTGAGAGGGTGCACAGACGGGCCGCCTGCACAATCAGGGGCCTGGAGGACAGGCCATATGAGGAGAGACTCCAGGAACTAGGCTTGTTCAGTCTGAGTAAGAGGAGGCTGAGAGGTGACTTGATAGCCACCTACAAGTAAGTCAGGGGGAAGCACCAAGATCTGGGGGAGCAACTCTTCAGTAAGGCATCCCTTGGGAGGACAAGGACCAATCGACACAACCTAACAGAGGAAAGATTTAGGCTGGACGTAAGGAAGAACTTCTTCTCCATAAGGGTAACTAGAACCTGGAACACACTCCCAGCAGAGGTGGTGCAGCTACCATCCTTGGAGGTGTTCGTGGTGCTTGGGCCAGGTGCCAGATGATTGGAAGGTAGCAAATGTGGTCCCCATCTTCAAGAAAGGGAAGAGGGAGGACCCGGGCAACTATAAGCCCGTCAATCTTACCTCAATCCTGGGGAAACTCTTTGAGAAGATCATCAAGGAGCACATTTGTGATGGGCCGGCTTCAGAAATGATGCTCAGGGGCAATCAGCATGGATTTATTAGGGGGAGATCATGTCAGACCAACCTGATTGCCTTTTACGATCAGGTCACAAAGGCCATGGATGCAGGTGTCGCGGTGGATGTAGTCTTTCTGGACTTCAGCAAGGCCTTTGACACCGTCTCTCACCCCATCCTAGTTAAAAAACTAGGTGACTGTGGCATAGATGCCTACACAGTCAGATGGATTGCAGATTGGCTGA
>NW_017729022.1:12758432-12765600 GCF_001723915.1 Gavialis gangeticus
GGGCACAAGTTGATGGAGAGGAGGTATAGATTGGACATCCGCAAAAACTACTTCACAGTTAGGGCGGCTAGGAGCTGGAACCAACTTCCAAGGGAAGTGGTGCTGGCCCCTACCCTGGGGGTCTTTAAGAAGAAGCTGGATGCCTACCTGGCTGGACTCATTTGAGTCCCGTTTTTGTTTTGGGGTTTTGTTGTTCTCCCGCCCTGGTGGGGGGTCGGGCTAGAAGATCTACTTGGTCCCTTCTGACCCTAAATCTATGAAATCTATGAAGAGAAGACTGGATAAACATCGCATTAAGCTAATTTGAGCTCATTAACCTCCTGTCTATCACAGAGGACAAGGCTTGATGATCTTCCAGGTCCTTTCTGGTCCATTGGTTCTATGATTCTACCAGAAATATCAAAAAGGGTCAATAAAAGGTTGTTTCTAAATTATGGCAGAGCAGCTCATTGTCTGGCGCAATAGTAATAATGATGCTATTCCAGGTGTACATCAGTGTAATTTTTGACACCTAAATCAGGCCCTAAAACATTAGGTCCTAGATTTAAAAAAAGAAAAAAACACAAACAAATGATGCCGCTAGAGAGAGTGTTTAATATTTAAATATTTAAAAAAATCAAGTAGTTGTACCCGATAAGATGCATGGTATAATTTCTGTCCTGTGACTGAGTGTGCATGACATATTTCTGGAACACATTCTCATCTGTAAGTTTAAATTTCACTTTCCTTTCAACTTTGAAATGCCGTCTGCTAGCATTTTTGTCAATAACACTGAATTTTGTGAATACTTACAGAAAGGAAAAGTAGCAAAAGAGAAACTGAAAAGTTTCCCAGGAAACAATGTTTTGTCTGAAACATTGCCAGTTCTTTAAACCTAACATTTTTTTATCTGAATGCCTTGGGTTCAACAGACATTTCATGGATAAAAGGGAGGATTCCTATAATAATGTGCTTATAGTCCTAGTGGGCTACTGGGAAAGGCGTTTTTTCCAGGCTCCATGGCTCTAGGGCAGCTGGCCACACCAGGGGTTATTGCCCCTCCATTGTGAAAGTAAGAAAGGAGGCCTCAACTCCCAATTACACAGCAAGGAACCTAGAAACTCTGACAGCCCTTGCTTGAGCCAGGGTTTTCAGGTACACTGGAAGATCCTTCTGTAGCCAGTAATTTCAGGGTTTAGGCTACTGGTCCACAGGCAGGAGTCCAGTGGATTTAATGATCCTAGCCAAGTTCTGTGATCTTCCAACCTCCCTGCCATAGGACTGATCCTTGAAAGTGGCATTGTTGTCTGCTGCCTTTAGTAGTGGTAAAGCTGACAATATTGTGAGTACATTCAGCAGCTGCTGACCCTGGAGAGCATACAGCGTGCACCATTGCTGAAATGCAATTTCCATTTCATAGGAAAGTTTGAGCATTTGTGGTTTATTCGGAGTTGGACAAAAACCCAATGTCAAAAAAGTGGAAAATGTTCATGACCTGGAAAACCTATATTTTGGTGAGTTCTATAGATACAATTGAAGCTAATTCTATTACAAATGTGAATGCCTATGTGTTATGTGCATAGCCTACATTTGCCCTATTTGTTCAGTTCTTCAAACTACTTAGGGCTTTGCTGCCTTATGCCAGTGGAGGATTTGGCTCTTAATCTTTACTTTTTAAAATCCCCCTTGGGGTTTTATTTCAGCAGAGATGGTTCCACAGTCAGTCTCCTGCTGCCTGGAACAGATATGAACTGAAAATGATTGTGCCCCTGAGAACCTCTCTTCCTGCTCGTATGTGTGTCTCATTCTCTCTTTTCATCTTTTGCCAAAAATGGCATTAGGCCAGCATTGAGTGCTTTTCCTCTGTGTGTTCCTAAATGCGATAATGTTTTGCAGTCTCAGAATGGGATAAATGAGAGGCAGTTTGAGAAAACAGCTTGCTCTGGCCAGCTAAGGGAGCAGCCTTTTATCTCAAAAAAAAAAAAAAGGTAAAAAAGTCCAAAATGCTGCTGACAGGGCTTTTTGCAGCCCAGTTTTAAAGTTAAATGGGGAATGAGGCTGATCTCTGTCCCCTGTGCAAGGACAAACATGGAAAGGAGTATGGAGAGAGTTGAAATTGTGTATGTCAGCATATAAACTCAGCTTCAACCTGCTGAAGTAGTGGCAGTTACACCAGGGGATGTCTGCCCAGGGCCTAGTTTGAGTGGTGGACTCACGGAATCAACCCTGAGAAGTTAACATTTAGAAACCTGACAGAGTACGCTCAAAAAGACCATGAGATGCAGTCAGCCTTATAACTGACAGGCACCTTTCTCATTAGAGACATGCTGGTTACTATAGAATACATCTGTCGGTGTCGGTGCGATGTAATTCTAAACACAAAGACCTAGTTAGTGAAAAGCAGACATTACCCTGGGGTGATCCACTGCATGTTCTGCTTTGGGATAGAAAATCTCTTGTTATTGATTGTGGAGTAGCTTCTCAGTTCTGGAATCAAAACAGCTATATGTTGCTCTACAAAGAGCAGTATTCCTTTTCCCTTGCTTTTCTTCCTTCCCTCTCCCCACCATTTGTAGTCATTCCCCTACATGAGAGGTTCCCAACCCCCAGGCCATGGCCCAGTACCCAGCCGCGAAGGGTTGGCTGCCAGTCCGCAGGAGGGTTAGCTGCCGGACCGTAAGTCTGGAAGTGACCGGTATCCTGCGGACAAGCAGCCAACCCTTTTTTATACTGAGTTTTTGTGAAATTAAACACCGCTATATACTTCATATAAAAAAGGGTTGGCATGCTCATCCACAGTATGCCAGTCACTTCCAGTCTGCAGGATGCTGGTCCCAGTTTGCCAGTCTATGGTTTGCTGGTCCGTGATCACTTCTGGTCTGCAGTTTGCCGGTCCATGGTCTAAAAAGGTTGGGAATCATTGCTTTACATCATCCTTCAAGGGCCTAGGCTGGTATAGTAGATAAATAATGAGAAATCAACTTGGTTGATGGATTCACAGTGCCCAGCATCTCTCCTGAACCTCTTCTTCTGTTTTACCTTGCTTAAATTTAGTTCTGCTTTATATTCTTCTGTTCATGTACTTCACTTTTTAGCTCTGCTTTCTCTTATTCTTCCAGCTATTTTGCAGCTTGATCCTTCCATTTACCCCTTTCCAGAAATTCACTCTGACTGATTTTCTTGTACTTTGCCTTACTCTCTTCCATTTGGTACCTCAGCAGCCTGCTGTGCCTTACTTCTAGTGTTTCTACCTCTCTGGTTCTGTTAATGACTAAGACTGCTTAAAAACAGAGGTCAAAATGTTACTTGGGCACAGAAGTTTAGGCCCTCATATCCCCAAAACTGCAGATGCTTGTTACATCTGAAAATGAGGCTATGTTTAGTTCCTAAACATAGTTTTGAGCAACTATCTTCCTACATGGGAGTAGATCCAAAGGGTCTGAAAGTGGGTGAATCCCACCTTCCAATCTCTTCTAGGGTCATTCTCTTCACTTACATGTGAAATCAGCTAGAACCTTTCCAGGTATTCAAACTGAGCCATGAATTTGGATCATTTCTTGGGAACAGACACAGCTTCAGACAGCTGGTGTAATAATGGAACTGCATCAATGTTAGAAACTGTTGATGGACAAAGCCTTAAGGCTTCATTACAAAACAAACAAACTGACTAGAAAATAATAAGAGCTGTAAGTCACTGCTCTTCAGGTCAGTTCTTGGCAACATGCCCTTCCAAGCCTTAATGCTAGAACTGCTGTCAGTGATGCTATATTTAAAAAGTGCCTTTATAATTTATTAGATGTTTTACTCCCAGGAGTGGTATTTCAGCATGATGTATTTGAGCTACTTTAAATCTAACTAGATTTCATACGTAATATGAAAATAATACGGGTTCCACAGACATGCTACATCTGCTTTGTAAGTCTGTTGCGTAAGCTGCAGTAAGAAAGTCATGGTAAATGTCTTTTTGATGCTGAAGATGGACTTTAAAATGTCAAAAGTGTCAAGTGACTTAAAAGCTCAAGTGTGATTGACTTTAAATTTGCACCTAAATGCTTAAATTTCTTTTGAAAACAGGATTTAGGGTTTGATATTTTTACAGGTATTGAAGTACCTGAATCCCAGTGAAATCAATTGGGTTAAGTGCCTAAATACCCTTGAAAATTTGGCTCTTAGGCTTTTAGGTAAAATAGAGACTTGTGGAAATTTTACCGGAAGACTTAATCTGACTTAGCCTTCCACTGATAGGGATCCACAATTAGAATGTTTCTTCCATTGCAGTCTCATGTCAGGTATCTGCAGTGCAAAGCCTGTAATATTCATTCAATCTAACCCTAATTATCGCTGGTAGGTGTTGTAGGCCCCTTCTTAACTGGTGCCTTGCCTCCCCAGCGACATCAGGGTGAGATCCAGATTTAGCACCACCTATGTGGTTTGGTTGCTGCTCCTGCTTGCCTACCACGCCTTAAATATTTTATTTTTCTAGGGAGACAGTTACCGAGAGGTGGCCCATGGGATCTCACCCCTGGATTTCTTTGTGGGCCTCCAACCTTGACTTTACTGCACCCTTACCACATCCATGGTCACAGCAGACTCCACTTTCAGCAGGTCCTGGTCTTGGATGATCCTTTCTTATCTGCACTGCCTGCTTCCAAGGGTCAGCAAACTTCTTGCCATCAGTCCTTTGAAGGCCGTCCTTCATCCAAGGACTGTGGCCTTGACAACTAAACATACCCCACTCCTGGGTTAACCATAAACTTAAGACTCTAACGAACAGAAAAGGTCAGCACCTGCTGATGGGTCCCTGGGACCTTGTCTCCTGGGCCCGTCACCCTGCTTGGGGTCTCTTGGCTCCCTTTTGCTTATATGTTGTCTGGGAGGTGTAGCATCACCCTGCCAGGCCCCTGCCAGTGCTCTTGAGGGGCTCTCCTTTGGGCCCCACCCCTTCCCACCTCAGCCCCATCTGACCTAAGGCTGGGCTGTCTGGGTCACATCAACCAGCGCACCCATTGCTTGCTTGGTTAGCCCAAGCTGGCACCCTGTTTGACTCAGGTCTCACATTGTCATAGCCCCAGAGCCTCACCTCACATCTGGTCTTGCTTCCTGACTTCATCTCTGGTCTTCATCCCTTCTTGAGATTTCTCTGCCAATGCAGTGAAGCAGCGATGCACTGCCTGCACCACTCAACCCTGGTGCTGCCTACCTCTCTTTCCCCACATTTCATGGTTCCCCCAGTTTGTCTCTCTAGAGAGGCTCCTGGTTGAGCTGGAGTCTCTCCCTTGCTGTGTTCCATGGCACTCCATGACCCTCCACCTACCGCACTTCCCAAGGGTGCCGGCAGCCCCTCTATAGAGTCTCCCGGGTCTCCCCTCACAGCCTAGACTGGCCGTGCTAGCATCCCAGCAAGCCGCTTCTCCTTGGCGATGTTCCCTGGAGTCCCTCCACTCCTGGGGTTTGATTTCCCCAGGTTGCCTGCTGGTGTCTCCCCACCGGTGCTCGGCTTTCCTCGGTGTTCTCCAGCTGTGTCTTCGGCTGCCTTTTGAATGGCTGAAACTGGTTCACCTCTCTCTGGCCATGCCCCCTTTTCCCGCTGATTTGCAGGCTTAGGCAGCTCCAAAATTGCTGTGCCTGATATTGCCATCTTGCATCTTTCCCCAGCTGTTGCTCCTTGCTGCACCTGTAGTGAGTATTGGAGTGAGTTGGGGGGGGAGGGGAGCATGGGGCGAGTTGAGTGGGGGCCTTTCTCTTCCCTTCTCCCTCTAATGTTACTGAAGATTATGGCTAAATTCTGTAGTGTAGTTCTGCTGACCTTCTGTAGTCATAGTCACTTTAGAAAAAATAAACCTCATACACAAAGGGCAAATACAGAGACCAGTTCCTATCTTCCATTCTTCCTGACCCTACAGGTTTGGAGCTTCATCAATATGTTGCTGGCCTGGCCTGTTGAAGTGCCAAATCTGGTCTCTTTTTTAAATCCTGATTCACCAAGTGTGTATTGTGCCCTCATATTAGAAAGAAGACAGCTTATGAAACACCAGGCTAGAAAGTATACCGTAGAAAGTAATCTTGCTGGGGGATGGACTAGAAAAAAATAAGAGCTCCTTGTGTGGTACTCTGACTCCTTGTGCATGAAAATTACAACACATTATTTACTACTGAACTTTAACAACAGGTAGTTAAAAGAATCAACCAGTGTCAACAGGTAGCTAAAAGAATTGACCAGTGCCCCTAAAGATACTGTATTTACCTGAATCCAAGAACACTTCAAATATAAGATGGCAGCCCAGAAATTAGATCCTTTACATGGAAAATTAGAAGTTCCTTATATATTTTTCCATGGATAAAATTTAATTCTTGGAGACTTGTCTTAAATTTCCCCTCACCATGGAGGTAGGGAAAGCAGCAGCAAAGGGAGATGGGGGGTGGGGAGAAAGTGGTAGGGAGGCAAGTAGCAAGGAGGCAAGCAGCCTGAACTCAGACTTTTGCCTCCCTGCACCTTGGCCTCTTGCCACTCCCTCCCTGTGCCTGCCTCCTCCTGCACCTTGTACCTTCTCCCCTTTGCCTTCAGCCACATGCCTCCCGATGCCTATCCCTTTCCCCGCCTCCATTGGTGCATGGGTGTCTCTGTGCTCATCCCTTGCTGCTTTCTAGGGATAGGGACAGGCATTCAAAAACCCTGAGCCTAAATTGATTCAATCTTTTCGGATTAGTCTAACCTGGCTAGGCTGAATCAGTTTGTAACTGCTCAGACATCTCCTCTGGACTGAGAAAATGCAGACACATGCCTGCAGTGGCTCAGGCTAGAAGCCAGGGGCACTAGACTATCTTTCCCTTCTCTTCCATAGTACTGAGTAGAGGGTGGGGTGTGGCCAGGCCCTGGCAGGAGGCTCTGATTAGGGAGGGCTTCCTCCCACTCGCTGGTCAGCAAGGGAGCCAGCAGGGGTTTACACAACATTTATCACCCCATCACCAAAACAAAAAGATCGGTCATTAGTTCAAGCTCTTTTTAAACAACCTGTTCCAAGGAAGGAGGGACATTGGCAACTACCTGTTGATTAGCTCCAAAGATCCCTAAGCCTGTCCTGTCTCCCACAGCATGGACCATGCTGGTGGTATTCTAGTTAATACTGAGAGGTGTCTGTGTAAATCAGAGGGGAGGGGGGAATCCCTGCTTAGCGGGGGGGGGGGGGGG
>NW_017729022.1:12766031-12780147 GCF_001723915.1 Gavialis gangeticus
ACAGAGAGCAGTTAAGTCTGATAATACATTCAACCAGGTTTATCTCAAACCAGTTTCAGCCATTTTCAAACTGGTTTATGTGCACTGAACATGTTCTTTTACAGGTTTGAACCAGTTTCTGCAGAAAGAACTTTGCCAAAGTTTGTGTTAAATAAGCTCTCAAATTTTTCATAATACCTTAACATTTGTCACTAAAAAGGTAAAGCAAAACAAAAGAAAAATAATTTTGCATTTGCTTCAACGAATGTCCTTGTGCAAACTATTTGGTTTCAGATCTTCCTGAAGGCCTAATTTATTGCAACAAGTGCAGAAGCTGTGCTCAGTTTGAAGATATTTAGAAACACATTTTCTGTCTATATCAGTTCAAGCCATTGGGATTTGAATCAAACTTTTTTTCTGGGATAAATATGAACCAGATGTTCCAAAATTTTCAGTAACATGTGGACCTACCTACTATATATTTGTACAGCTATAGCATTAGTTATCCTTGGGGCTGCAAAAGTATGAAGAGCCGTATCCATAAACACTCAGATAAATGCTCTCTCATTTTAAGTCATTGCAACTACAGTGTTATTTTCTCCTTATGTTTGAGTCCAAATGGTGATTAATTACCATGGTCTGTTGACTTCACTTGGTGCTCTGCCAATTATGCTATTGTTCATGCCGTGTTCATAGTTGTCTGCTAGAAAGAGCCTAGTTGCCCCAAAGTACTGAGTATGTTCTCTTCAGATTCATCATATGGCACATTTCACAGTAACGCAGTTTTGTAATGAATAAATATCCCCCTCTGCATGATCTTAACAAACTTGCCAAGTCTGCATGGGCTCATTACTGTAATCTCTTTGTGTCAACTCAGTTTATGAATGCTTTACAGAAGAACCTCGTGGCATGGTCTTCTTAGCCAAAGGATTCATATCTGAAAGTTCTGTGATAGAAAAAGTTGGAGTCAGATAACATTTCCCAACTCTGTTAATAAAATTTGCCCTGGAATAAATGCAGAGAGGAGCTGGCGCCACTTCATATTATTCAAAACCACAAATTTCCTCTGCTTAAAAATCTGCCAGAATTACAAATCTTTTTGCAACCTCTCAAAAAGTCAAGATGTATTTCACGCTATTCCCCTCCTGAGCATAGTGATAAGCAAGCAGGGGTACAAAAAGAGGGAGATGTGGAATGATATAGCATGATTAATACTATTTATTATTGTTATTAAGGCTTTTGATGACAAAAGAAGCCACAGTTCTTCCATATTTCTACTGGAAAGAATTCTCACCTCCAGAATGAAAATCCAAAGTATCAGCCCACAGGGAGCTTAGCTTCATCCAGACATTAGGCCATCTGTTTTGTGTTCTGGCCATCTATGTTGGGGTTCTATAGTAACAATCATCAATGGGAGATATGAGCACCCTCCTGGCTAGTCTGATTGACAATGCAAGGTTCATGGCAGAATTCCCATGCAGTATGCACTGCCCCTATGCAACATTTGGTCCATAGGGATCAGTGATATATGAGATGTGCAGATACGTGTATATGCATGTAGTCCCTGGAAGGTTTGACATGGCATCTATGTAGATATGGCATAAGCCTATTTACTTTCTTTATAGCCTGAGCACAGAGCCAACTCAGTCTTTGGGCCTATGTGAGCTTACTATTACAAGGTAAGCCTACTGATTGGGATGTAGAGGCAAACTAAGTAGTTGAACAACCCGTTTGACAATCCTGCTGGGACAGGACTTGACTTGTGTGCATTCCCTAAATCATCAATGTAGTTGTTTACAGGACTTTACTGATTGATGGAAAATTAAAGGATTTAGGTAGCTTGAGGGTTAGATTGCAGTTGAATGGGGGCTTTAAGGATCTACAGTTTTGGAGTTGAGTATCTAAAGTGACAGACAGGTGTCTAGTTCCATTTGCGGATCTTGGCTAACATGCCTGATATTTGCAAAGCATTATATTAGTGTAAACAGCTTTCTCAAATTCTCTATTATTATATATATTTATTGGAAAAATTCATTGCAACCAATACACTTAGGTCATCTTGAAAGTACCATTGTTTGGACAGTCTGAAAATACTGTAGTTCTGCTGGCACTAAGCATCATTTGTGAAGCATTGTATTCCAGACTTGGTTCTCTATAAAATGTTCTTATATCATGGTGAGTACATATGCAGATAACAAGAGAGTCCCAAAGGTGCACACAAGTAACAAATGTGTCTTTTCAACTCTATCCATACAGCAACTGCAAGTGAGGATGTACTTCATAACTGGAAGTGAACCCAGTTATGAAGAGAAAGACAGTTTTCTTTGATTGGATTGAACAATAAACAGCGTGGGATGTTGGCTCCTATCGTAGATTGTTTCTTAGAATCAGATTCTGCTTTTGGAAATTCACATGCAGTTTCCAGTCATATGAGTGTGCTCATGTATCTGTGTAGAATTTGGCTATTTAACTTTTCCTCAATAAAATTACATACTCCTCAGGTTTGAAGTGGCAAATGCTGACAATAAGCAAAAGGCTCAGCCTTAGATTAAAACCTCACTGTGTTACTGAGCAAAAACAGTGTACTCAGTGCTTCATGAAACAAGTCCTTTGATGGGAGTTGTGTGTGCATGTTTCTGTTAAGCTAAAATACTGTCAAAATAGGTCTCTTAGGTAGTGTTTCAAGAAGAAAAATGTAAAAGGTTCTGAGGGATCCTCTCCCTTCCAAAGAAGGAAAACATGTTTTTAGTATGAAAATCTTACTTCATTTGGAAAAGTGCTGCAAGAAAAGCATTCTCTGGACACCGTTTTTATTGCTAGCATAGGATTCTTCAGTGAAAGTAATTTATATGCTTCTGGTTTATTATGGCATTAATACATGTGAATGGATGATACACGCTGATTTTTATTTTGATCAGAGGTATCAGGTAAGGTGTACCCAGACTTGGAAATTTCTTTCCCTACTGGAAATAAACTTTTTTTCTTATGCATCTGCTTAGAAAGATGTGTGAGTTGCTCTTTGCAATGACTGCTGTGGAGTTTGTTTTCTCTGCCACTCTGAAAATATTCTGAAGCTTCTATTCCATGTGTAGCAACACTGTCGACAACTGGCCAGACAAACATACTGCAGAAGGAGCCTGTGTTTCCTAAAGCCATAGAAGCATTTTTTATGCCTGCCTCCCTACATTCTTCATAGATCTCTCTCAAAACAATCCCTCCGAGCTTTCATTCAAGAGTATAATTCCAAACACACATCTGACCCTATACCAAAGACTGCTCAGACATTTCTAATCCTGACATGAAGGAAGGGAATTAGTAAAAATAACAGCCTCTGCTTTTTAGTCAGTCAGTCTTTTCTACCACCCTCTTCTCAAAGTTACCTGCAAAATAAGGCACAACTTGTGATACTCCTTTGAAGGGATAACTATGTAAATTTTCATTTTTTGTCCCACATGTTACAAATGGGAATTAAATTGAGCAGCAACAGGAAGTAAGGCAATATTTTCTAGGCAAGAGAGCTATATATTTAAGACAGAAAAAGGTAACAGGGACAAGTGACTTCTTTTTACTAAATGTCATTGTATCCCTGATTAAAGGTGATATGGCACAGCAGCTTTTTGTGGGTTTTGTGATCTAGAAGCTACAAAAATATAACTAGGACTGCTGTCTTTCTTTTCCTGAAGTGCTACATAAACCTTCTTACAATCAGCCTTTTTGGGAGTGCATTTTAAAAACAAAACAAAACAATGAAAATGCTCTGCCTTAGATTGTACAGGCATAAATTCCAATTTGTGCGCCACACAATTACAGCTTTAATGTTTTTGACTTCTAGCGCTCCATCAAACAGTTCACAGAGGATGATGAACTGGCCCTGCATGTCATTATCATAATCAATGAACAATTGTAAGAGATGACTCAAATGCAAAAAGGGTTTTATCCCATCAGGCATCAATATACACTACTACTATGAATCACTGTAGCCTTTTGCATATGGAAAATTCATGAGGTTTCTTTGAATGTCCCTTGCCTGTGTAAATCAGACTGTAAAACTAGACCATAGAACTCTTTCAAAAAGAGCCTTTCAGTATTCATAAATGCAGGATTTTTTTCTAAAATAGAACAGCAATAGCTTGCAAGAAAGCAATAGCTTATTTTATCTCTATCTTGGAGAGTTACAATTTACATCTTGAACTCTCCCTATTTTGTGTTATTTTAAAAATTATATAAATACAATTTGAAAAAAAAGTCACGTGGCCCAAGAAACCTTGTTGTGGACACAGAGATAAGCCACAAAAAAAGGGAACTTTTGTTTCTGTATTAAAAAGAAAAAAGCTCTGAACTGCAGTGCAGTTAGACATGAGACAGATGAATGTGTGCACAGCTGTTCATGTTTAAGGACAGAATACAGACATAAATATGGCCAGAGTGCTTCGCTTTAGTGCCACAATATTTTTATACACCAGATTCAAAGGAATATCTGACATAACTGAACACAAGAAGAAATTTATCAGAAACAGAGAACAGACTCCTTCTCTATAGCCAGGATAAACAAAACCAAGAAGAACCTCTCAAGCTATGGACTGGTAAAATAAACTTGATTGGGAAAAGAAAACCACCTTATTTATATGAGAAGATATAATGTCAAATACTTCCTCCAAATCAGCTAGCTCTTTCTTCCACTGAATAAAATGCAGATCTCTAATCACAGAGTGCTAATCACTAATGCTATTTTGTCTAAAATGAAGCTAATATTTCCAGGAAATAGTTTGTTCTAAAACAAGAATCATCCTACTATTTCTACAATTTATTCAGCTTATTTCCAGAGAAAACCAGTAAAAGGGAGACTGGCTGGTGAAACAATGAAACAAAAACCCTCTCTTGTTTAATTCTTACATACAGGGCCGGATTAAACCTTTAGTGGTCCCTAGGCAAACAAACTCATGGGCCCCTACTTAATACTGTATATTTATATTACCTTTTTTCACTCAATAATTATAATATGTAAAATTAGCAAAACTGGACTCTTCTTCACTTAGGGCCCTAGGCATGTGCCTAGTTTGCCTATGTGTTAATCCAGCCCTGTTTACATACAATAAAATCCATCTTGAAAAAACACCAGTGTTTAGCCAAATGTAGAGAGCATTGAGGAGCACTGAGGAGCAAAGCAGGCCTAAGAAGCAAGATCATGAAGCTGCCAATGAGGATACTTGAGCTCTTTACCCAGGTCTGTGCCACTGAGCAAATTTTTAGTTCAGATTCTGCCACCCTTATTCACACTAACCAATGTTTTTAAATGAATCAGGTGAATAAAGTTCTGCATAAGTGTGTCAGAATCCAGTCCTCAAGCTCTCCTGGCCCAGGGTCCCCATCTATAACATGAAGATGGGGTTATCTGAGCTAATATTTGAAAATGCTTTTTTGTCCTTTGCTGAAGTACCATCAGAAATCATTTTCATTACAATAGTTATATATAAAGGTAAACTTTAGGATTACTTCAGAAGCAGATTACTGTAGAACCACTCCTGAGATCCTATTTATGTGCTCTACTAGGGGTTATCAACCTATGGCCCACAGGACAGATCCAGGCAGTGGAGCCATTCTATCTAGCCTGTGAAGTCAGGGCGTCTGCAGTGTTTCGGTGATAGAGGCTTTGCCCCTGCAGTGGCCAGGCACTAGGGAGAAGCAGCAGTAATACTGGTAGTGGTGGCCAGGTCAGAAGTGTTGACTTGCCTTTGACCTTGCTTTATACTTTTAGCTGACTGCTTCTGAAGCACTGGTGACCCCTGTACTATACACATGTACTATCCTATTTAAAATAATCCCGTTTATAAATGCTGGTTTCTCAGTCTAGATGAACTTCTTTCTCGTTACATTTGCAGTACTTTCTGTTGATTTTTAAATTGGTAACAATAATTTTTAAGTTTATTGCACAGCAAATGGACATCAGTTTGGGGAATATATGTTTGTTTGCATATAGAACCTTAAAAAATCTCTAGATCTCCTTTAAAATCTTATTTAAACACATGCAAATGCAAGTAAAGACAGTAACTTCTTACTTATATTGTAAACTTCTTGGAGCAGAAACTATGATTTTGTTTTGTATTTGCAGGGCACAGAGCACAGTGTAGTTCTGCTTGAAGGCAAAAGGTCCCACGATAAAACTAATAACAACAACTTTATATAAGTTTTGAACTTCAAAGAGTATTTGGTCAACCTAGTAAATCAGATAGATAAGTTGTGCTAAAACTATTCAAGAGCACAGAAACGGGAAAAAAAATCCATCCTGGGTCTATTCAAATCCCTCCTTGATCTGTCCTGTGGGCCATAGGTTGATAACCCCTAGTAGAGCACATAAATAGGATCTCAGGAGTGGTTTTACAGTAATCTGCTTCTGAAGTAATCCTAAAGTTTACCTTTATATATAATTATTGTAATCTGCTGCTTTGTTAGTTGGTCCCCAACCTGCACTGGTGCATGAGATTGTTCCATCCTAAGTCCAGGACTTTGCACTTCTCCTTATTGAACCTCATGAGATTTCTTTTGGTCCAGTCCTCCAGTTTGTCTAGGTCTCTCTGAATCCTAGCCCTACACTCCAGTGTGTCTACTATTCCCCCAACTTGTTGTTATCTGAAAACTTGCTGAGGGTGCACTCTATCCCATCTTCCCAGTCACTGATGAAGATGCTGAAAAAATCCAGCCCCGGACCCCTGAGGCACGGCACTTGATAGCAGCTGCCAAGTAGACCTCAAATCATGGACTACTACCCTCTGGGCCTGCTGGTCCAGCCACTTTTCTATCCACTTTACAGTCTTTAAGTTGCTACCCTTCCCTGACTTCTGCCTGACTTCACACTAACCTGGCTAACCATTTCTCTGTACCTCCATGTATAAGGTATCATTCTGTCTGTTGTAAGCACTCTGGTGGCATAAAGGAGCCAGAGAGCAACCATATTTGGCCAGATGTGACTTAGCTGAAGATGGGAGAACTCTAAGCTGACACAGAACCAGTATATCCAGTTCCCTTGATACCTGCCCAGCAAAGGAGCACAAATGTTCTGTAGTGGCATACACTTCTTTGTGGACTACTGCTTGCTGACATAGATAAAAGTAGCTCCCTAGATAATGTTAGCTGCCAAGATCTAAAACAGTATCTTGAGTAACATCTTTGTGGCTGTGTATGTGAAAGGCAAATGTCTTCTAATCCAGTCTGTTTTCCCACCTCCAACAATAAGAAATAAGAACGAATATGTTTATTTGAGACAATATTTCATATCTACATGAGGAGGCCCACCAGCTGAGATACTGCTTTATTAGTATTATCCTGACTTTTCCCATGGAGAAACTGAAGATGGGATGTGAAGTTCTCATGTACAAACAGCAACTGAGTAGTATTGCTGGAAATGGAAGTGAGGACAAAAGTCCTGAAACTTTAGTACTATTCATTAGTCAGAAAAAAAAGTCTTCCTAATTTTATTGTCACTAGAAACCCAGTGGCTCAGAAAATTTGACCATATTTTCAATAGTAGTATTGAAGTAGTACCATAGAAAATGTGACCACATTATCTATAATAGTATCACAGTACCATCTGTGTTTGCATGCCACATGAGTCTTCCCCACCCAAAATCAGACCTCCAAAACAGGTACATGTCTTAAGCAAGGAAACTGATTTCTTTTATTTATTTAATTATTTATTTATTTTTGCTGGATTAGATAGAATTAGGATGGAATAAAACAAACGGGCACTGCGACTCATCATGACTGCCCATTTGTCCCTTGGTCTGCAAACAGCAGGGGGTGGAGTCCACTGTTAGCTCTCTCACAAATGCTGGTGAGCCAGCTGAGGGTGAGTGAATTATTGTATACACTCTGTTGTATCTTGATAAGACTTGTGGTGTGGAAACAACTCACTATTATTTACAAGAATGTATAAGCTGTTTACAGTAAAGAAGTAACATGCTTGCTACTACCAGTGCAAGAGTCTGGGGCCCAGCACTGTTGATGTTCTGTGACACCAGGAAGTTCCTGCTGCCTCACCCAGGCTGGCTCCTGAGTTGCCAACCATATTTTCTGGATACTCTAGTTCCAGGAGAAGTTACTCTTTGTCAACAGTGGGCCATGACTCTGGAAAAATCTTTTCTTCCCCTACATTCTGCCTTCTAAAAACAAGTTGTGCATATTATTTAGGAGTGTATGGTATGTGAGAAATTATGGTATGTTACATGGACCCAAGAGAAAAGGAGTTCTGGGCACATGCACACAGAGGCCTGCATACACAACCAAATATATTTACTGTAGTGTTTGTGTAGAATTTCAGATAATGCATTGCGTTCACCATAATGCAAGCATTGTTCACTTATTTACATGCCCCTTTGAAGTATGTACATTTATACTGGAAACATTTCCGTTTTGTCTTATTTAGACTTCTGCACTTTAACAGTCCCCACTTTCTTTAAGTTAAATATTAATTTAACAGTAATATAATAAGCATTTATATCATTACTGCAGTTAGTATTTGTGACTATGATGGATACATATATATTCATAACTCCTTTTTGTGGTTATATCAAGTTATACTTTGACTTTTGGCCTACTCATGCTAAACCTAATCTTAGTTCAGGTCCTTAAGCTGCTGATTACAATGACTGCAGCCCCAGCCAGGCATCCTGCATCCAGCCCTATTTGACTCCCCTGGGCTAGAGTGTTAGGTAACCCTTATGTAATATACACATGGAGGGTAAGGGCCTAGGATAGACCAAGATTCTCGCTCCTCACATGCTTCAAGGTTGCAAAGGGGGTATTTGTAATCTAGCCCTACGTTACTAGTTTATCTTCCCAACATTGCCAAAAAAT
The DNA here is from genome assembly GCF_001723915.1 of Gavialis gangeticus. NCBI lineage: Eukaryota > Metazoa > Chordata > Crocodylia > Gavialidae > Gavialis > Gavialis gangeticus. The sequence continues at coordinate 12,774,861 of NW_017729022.1, forward strand.
AGTGCTGCTATGTATGAGTATGGTATATTTGAAATGACCTTGAATAAACATTTTGGATTAACATATAAATAGCTATGGACCACATAACTCCAGGAAAATTCAAATCTACATAAAATGTCTTTCTCCATTATAAAAGAGAAAGAAATTTTAACACAGCCATCACCCAAGGCAGGACTCACACTTTTTTTCCACATACATTGCTTAGTTATTTTTCTATAAATTGTTTTTTGCATTTTAGAGAGATCTGGAGTAGGGGATTATTTAAGTATTTTTCTAATCTTTCCAATCAGTTTTTAAATTAGTTTATATAAAACTGTATATATTTTAACCTTAGCATCAAAAGAAAAATGCATAAAATAAACTGACAGTGGTATTAGACTGTCCCGTATTTCACTTCACAGAACCATAGAGGAGCAGGGCTGGAAGGGACCTTCAGGGGTCATCTAATCCAGCCCTGCTGCCTGAGGCAGGGTCATCCCTGTCCAAACCATTCTACACAAATCTGTAATCTAAACTCTGTGAAAAACCTATTGTCAACCCTGACACAACATAACACTTAGAGTCAATCAAAATTCAAGAGCTGCTATAGTTTACTACATGCAACTAACAGCCAGAAGATGGAGCTCTGTACATACATTTACTTTCAAGAGGGCCTGGGATATTATTTACTATGGGACTGACTTCAGGTTGTAGTATAACCTTATTGTGTTGTCAATTAGAGGAAATGAAAGCAAATTAGAAACAACCCATGGTTTTCATTTCAATACATAAAATGTCAAACCACCACAAATATGCCCGCTTTGGGTCTGGTATTGTATTGTCACATACCTTCATTAATGATTTAGATGATGAAATTGAGTGCACGCTGAGCAAATTTGCAGAATGCACCCTTATGTGTGGAGCTACAGATACTCTGAAGAGTATGGTTATGGATTCAGCATGAACTTGATGAAGACATTTTCCAAACTTAAATCTATTGCAATTTGGTAATAAGTACAACATGTATATGTGGGACCAAACAATCCCATGAACAAATATGGATTGGGAATGACTGGCAAGACTGCAGTACTGCAAAGAAGGACCTGAGTGTTACAGTGAACCATAAGTTAAATTTGAGCTAACAGCGTGCTCTTTTTTGCAAAAAAATACAACAACATATTGAGTTGTATTAATACAGCATTACTTACACATCAAAGGAAGTGATTCTTCCACTCTGTTTGGCATTAGTGAGGCCTCACCTTGAGGACTGTGTTCAGTTTTGGGTACCAATCTTCAAGAAAGATGTGGAAAAATGAGGAAGAGTCCAGCAGAAAGCAATAAAAATTACTAGAAGCTTGGGGAACATGACATACGAGTAAAGACTGGAAAAACTTGGATTATTTATGCTGGAGAACAGAAGACCAAGGAGGGTGATTTTATAACTGTCTTCAAATAACCTGATGGGTATTTATAAAGAGCATGGCAATAGACCAGAGTTGGCAACCTTTTACTAATGATAGGTCACAGCTTGTGACCTGGCCATTGATTCCCTCCTGCTGCTGCCCAGGCTATCCCTACTGCATATGCAGCATTGTCTCTTGCCCCATACCGCAATCTCCACTAAAACACATGCTATTAAAAAGTATAGCAAGCAGCAATTTGGAGGAGCTAATTCAGTGGATATGGTAAGCAAAGGAGTTGGGGGTGGGTAGGCAGGGGGGGAGAAGAAATCAGCCCTTTGCACAGAGCAGGGATGGTTGGGCAGCAGCCAGAGGCATAGCGAGCTCATTCACTGGCAAGCTCATTCACTGTTGTGACAAAAACTGAGTTGTAGGGGCAGCACAATTCTACTGGTCCCCTGCAAGATGCACTGATGGGTGCTGGAGAGCAGGGGTGGCACTGCCATGGCAAAGCCCCCCAGGAGGGAGGGGATTGCTGGCATCTCAGCTCATAGATGGCTCCTGGGGTTGGTGCCACATTCACCTTCCTCTTGTTACACTGCTGGCAGCAGCAGAGTATCAGTAAAACATGGAATGTGGAGCTTGGGCTAGATTGAATGGCTGAGTGGCAGCAGGGGATTGGCACACTGTGGGGGCACCTACACATGCGCTTTACTGCAAAGTTAACTAGTTAGCCCTGCAGTAAACCATCACCATCTACACATGTGGTGCTATTAGGCTGGAATAAACTAATTAACTCTGCCATTAACCCATGCCCAACCTAAGTACTATCCTACGGCAGAGTTAGTTACTCTGCCACAACACGCATGTAGATTGTGACCGGGGCTGGCTGGCCCCACACTAGAACCCAGCCCCTCTGCAGCATGTTGAACAATCATTTTAAATTGCAGCAAAAGAAATGTAGGTTGGCTATTAGGAAGAAATGTATTACTATGAGGGTGGTCAAGAACTGGAAAAAACCTACAGTAGTCCTAGAATCTCCATCCTTGTAAGTTTAAAGAGCAGCTTAGACAAATATTTGTCAAGGAAAGTTTAGTTTGGGGTGAGCCTGCCTTGAGCAGAAGAGTGGACTAGAAGACCTTATGAGGTGCTTTCTAGCTCTGCTTTTTTATGATTCCATGTCAAATCAAATAACAAAATTCATCAGAACAATTCAGTGACTTGTGTGTTCTTTAAATGTCTCACAGATTAAAAAGCAGCAACGTTGCACCAAATGTCTGATGAGACTCTACCCCCCACACCCCCTCCAAATAAAATCAAAATTCTAAAGTTCCAGAAGCAGACAAGGTTCTTTGGGCAAATGTGGTATCTTTTATTAGACCAACTAAATAGCTGGACAAATTGTTCATTGCAAGCTTTTGGGTACAAACACCCTGCTGCAGGCACAGGAGGAGTACGTTCCATAAGAAATTCATAAGAAACCAAAAAAAAAATAGGCCATCTCTCGATTAGCAGTAAAACTTTAAGGCAGATCCAACCATAGAATGCATCATGGAAGTCTTTTCAATGTAAGAGGAATAGGACTAAATTCATCAGGGGCTAGGAGAAGCAAAGATTGATTTTGGATCATTGGTTTTATTTCATGATGGAAAGCTTTTTATTCATCACATGAAAAATGGGTTTTTTTAGAAATGGATGTAAGACATGCAATTAAACACAAAATACTGCTTACTATGAAGAGAGGGATTTTATCTCTACTAAGGGAAGGACAGGAGTGCCAATCAGCTATCCAAATCACTCAAATTGGTCCAATAATAGCCCAAAAGGTATGGCATAAACCACTGCCTGTACAGTACAGGGAAAGAAGGGAAGGAGAAGGGAAGGGAAGGAAGCTTCATCCCAGTGCTGCATATATGCTGCCAGTATAAATCTGCACTCTCAGGCATTGGAAAGTTTAAGCAGGGTTTACATGGTTCGTTCCTTTGGATTCAGGGACCAAATTCTACCTACGTTGCCCACATTTGGGGGTAATGTAAATGAAAAATACATTACCTAAAAGAACTTTAAAATATTTACTAAGGATACCAACAGCTTACCTGTGTTTCTGTACTCAGTATAGTAGTCCATAATCTGAGCAACCATGTTTTTTGTAAAGAAGTAGTAATAGACTCCTGTCACCTGATCTTAATAAAATTTAGAATTCCTAATAGAGGACTAATTAACAACACAGCATATGACCTTGTTTGGTAAATATAAATCCTGGGGGCCAGATCTTTATTTAGTGTAAATTATCAAAAGTTTATGGACTTCAGTGAAGCAATGCAAATAGCTGAGAATCTGGCCTTTTCTCTTCATGGTCTCACAATTTGCTCTCAGGACACTGATGTGTTTGTCATCTTTGACCACAGCTATGGTGAAAACTACTGAATGGATACAATCTTCTTCAAATTATACCTAGATTATGCTGCTCAGAAGAAAGATTAGAATAATTCTTTTGAATTTCAGACACAATGCATTATCATGTATAAACCAAAGGACCAATGTAATGCTCCAAAGTAAAGCTTCTTACATGTACATAATCTCTGCATTTAAATCAAAGGGGAGCTAATCAGATCTGAAGGTAGACATTGGTATTATATGTATGTCTTTTCAAATGGTGTTCTACAAATTTAGGGTTACCATATATCCCATTCCAGAAAAGAGAACACCTGCCACGCACTGGGAGGAGGGTGGGAAATATTATTGTGAGGGGTAGTGATGTGCTGGTGCCCTGGCACTGCTCATTCCATTGCCCCTCACTCCCAAGCCACAGCCCCCACTACCCCCCAGCCCTGCTGGTGCCCCTCATTCCTGACCCACAGTACTCTGCCCCCTGGGCCATGCTGATGCCCCTCACTCCCATCCCAGGGTGACCAGATGCTGCTGCAAGAGGGAGAGAAAATGGTAGATGCTAGGATCTTCGGGGCACCTGCTCTGCTGTGGCAGAGAAGCTAAACTGAACTTGGTAGGTGCTAGGACCCTGCAGACATCTCCTCTGCTGCTGGGCAGCCATGCAGTTCCCTGCCGCAGCCTGAGTGCCTAGACAGTTTCTTCCAATATCTGCAGGCACCCACAACCCCTCCACCTCCCCACACACACAGCCGAGCTGAGCAAAATCCTGGACATTTGATCAGATTTTTAAAAACCACCTGGACAGAGATTGGAGGATCAAAAAATTGGACATTCCTGGGAAAACCCAGACATATGGTAATCCTAACAAATTTAAACAGTACCTATTATGGTTTAGGGATTGTGCTAATGACAGATTTACTGAAGTCAACAGGGCCAGGATTTCAGATTTGATCTTGCATTTGGTCGTGATGTTGCAGCATTTGGCCCTTATTTAGCATTTTCCTGACACTACAACATAAGTTCTTTCTTCCACTGTAGCAAAACCCGTAGATTCTTCTTCGTCTTTTTTTTTTCTTTATTGCATTCCCTCCCCTTCCCCAACCATTTCTGACTTTTTCTATCCCTCTCTATTCCCTATAGAGAAGTATAAGTGAGCTCAAACTTAGGATAAGCTTTAAACATCTTTATTTTTTGGTAGCAAGTTTTTGGTTTTGGATATCCACTGTTTTATATTGTATTATAATTAGGTTTGTATTGATTTTTACTGTTGTATATTGTATCATTATCATTTTTGTATTGATTTTTATTGTTTCATATGGATATTGTATGGTTTAGGCCTGTGTTTGTAAGTGAACCAAAGTCATGTCAAGTTTCCATTTTATATGTCAAGCCTCCATCTGTCCTCTGCCTGGGCATCCCATGCTGCAACAATATGATTCATTGTACCCCACCCATGTGAATTGGTTCCCCATGAATGAGAATGATTGGGCATGATTGAAATACAATGGTAGCAGGCC
>NW_017729022.1:12785147-12790473 GCF_001723915.1 Gavialis gangeticus
AATTTCCTTTAGTCCCATTTTTCCCCTCCTCTCCCCATCTACCTTTTCAGCTCCCCCATAGCTCTGGCTCCAGTCCCAGACTCTGTGCCAGCATGCTTCCCTGTTCTGCAGGCTTTGGGTGTTGTCTTTTAATCAATTAAGATCAATTAACCTAAAGTTAACCCCCGAGCCTCAGTTCTTCAGTCTAGGCCCCTGTAGTCTACCAGTTCTAATCCCGGTCCCGGTAACTTTAACCCTCTACATTTCTACTTTCTTACCTTAACCTTTCTCCAGGTATCCCAAGTACACCAAGCACATACATACATACATATCACAATACCCAACTTAGGAACTCACTTGTGTGTATGTGTAGGTTGGTGGTGTGTGTGTAAATTAGTGAATACACATATAGAGATATAGATTGATATTGTGTGTGGTATATGAATTAGTAATCTGCATATGTGTATTGAATGTGCAGGTGGTGGTAACTGGTTCTGTCTAAATTTGGTGTGTGTAGTGTGAGTGAACCTAGACTAATTATTTTGAACGTGTGTATCTGAGTTGCTAGTGTGAGTGTGTGTGTGTATATGGCATTGTGTGCATGATATACAAATTAGTGATCTGTGTCTAACGTTTGGGGTGTATAGTGTATGTGCCTGAGGTGGCAGTGTGAGTGTGTATGCCTAATAGGGGTGTAAGCACCTAGTGAGTGTGTGCTTAATTGATTTGTATGTGTGCATGTGCAGTTGTACACCATGCCCTCCTGTCTAACAGCGCAATATTGAGATCCTGAGCATTGGCCTGACCCCTCAGGGCAACAGCACAAAACCAAATACAGTAAGGTCTTTGCCCCATTAATATTTCATAGACATGCCACTAACTTTCTGCCTTCCTTAATGCCTGCAAGAGTGTTTTTTTTTAAAGTTTTAGGATTCAGTCATTAATCCATCCAATGCAAAAATTAGTTTATTTTTTAAAACATATTTAAAAAAAATTAAAAAGTAAGTTTCATTTACTTCCCATTCTTTGCTTGTACAACAGATAAAACTGATTTTGTGGCAGTTATTTCAGTATTATTCTACAGTACTTTGTGTTTCTGTTCAGATAATGCTGACTAACTATTCTGAAGCTAAACAAATTAGTTGAAATTCCAAATAAGTCGCTGATATGAAAAAACACAAAGTACTCAAATGTCAATCACACAAGCATATTTATTATATAAATATTTTATAAATTATAAGATTTTAATAAATGTAAACATTTCTAGGAAAATAGTGTTATATATTTCTAATTAATGTTTACAACTAATATGAGGCACATAGTGCAAAAATACTTTTCTGATACAGAGATCACAAAATAATTACCTACATGTGTTATCTAAAAGTAAATGCTTAAATTTCTGTGATACAATATAGTTTTTAATTTATCTGTATTACTGATTCATGGATACATTTTGTTGGTAAATTAAAATATAGCTGCCATATGACTACCAATGGTACTGATACATAAACGTTAGTTGATATTTGGTTTACAGAGTAGGTATTACCAAGAAAAATACTTACAATTATCTAGTACATAGTGGGTGTATATACAGTTTCATTACTATGCTTTAGGTAATGCACATTAAATCTAGTATCTCCATTGAGAGGTACTATAAAAATGCACATAAGCCTATTTTAATGGGCATTAGCTAAAGAGCAGTTCTTTGTGATGCTTTAATGTGCATTAAAATAGGCTAATAGCTTTAAAGTACATGTGTAGATGCACCCATTGTGTTGTGTTATGCCCAAAGAAAGTGTTACTTTGATTACCTGAGAATTTCCCCTGAACCAGGATAACTTTATACTATACATATTTTCCCTGCTTCTAGACTTGGAGTTCTTCTAAACAAACAAACAAACAAAAAATCAAACAATTAGATGATATCTGAAATTGATAAGCTCAAGTCAATGGGAATTCCAGATGTGAAAGGAAATCAAGTTATGGCTTTCATTTATATACCATTGGCCAGTTAGAAGTAAAACGTCTTAAGTATATGGACAAAGTTTAGGAAAATATATGTATTTATAAAATTGCATACAAAAATCATACAACACACACAATATACTGTTTTTACAGTATACTTGGCTGAGAGGTAGGGTTTTTAAAATAAGATGTCCAAAAATATGTTTCCTTATTTTCTTGTACCCACAACAAAACTGCATCTTGATGTTAAACATTTTCTATGGAGACTACAGAACACTTTCCAGAACTACTACTACTGTTTTAGCACCACAAAAATAAAGAGAATAAAAAGTTTGCAATGACATAAGAACATAAAATTCTATACAAACTGTATCAGAAGAAAGTATATTGCTTTTGTACTCTTTTGATGCCAATTTTTGGCAGATCATAATACCCAGCAGGTTTCATGAAAGCTGAAAGAAGTTGAAATTATTAGTTTGTGTCCCTATCTGTCAATAATTTTTCCTTTCTACATTTTAATATAGTTGATTGACACAACCAGTACAGCATATGTATTTTATTTAACACTTCATAAAAATTTGCACTGATTAGTTGCAGGTACAGCACTACAATTATGGTCCAGTTTAAGGTGTTACCCATAGTAGTAACCTCAGTGCAGTTTATTTGTTTTTATATACTGTACATTAAGTTAATGCCTCTGTTAAAACCTGGGGGTTTATGATTGTGATTTATGTACTTGTTAGCTCACAAACATATGATAAAACAATAATATGCATCCCTGATATTAACACTGATGAAAACATGACAGAATTCTTAGAATTAATTAAACATTACAGAGATGAAAAACTGAAAATATTACAGCACCTACAATTTGCACCTTAAAGCCAGAATTTCCTGTTTTTGATGCATTGACCATATCACAGTTTTTACTGTATTTGAAGATGGAGACCAATGCTTGCATTAGGGACACATTTTCCACAGAATCCTCCACATCTTCCATATATTTTAGTACCATCCTGAAAATTACAGAGGCAAAAATAGAGGGATCTCAATCACAAAAACCGACTGAAGTACCAGCTACACAATTCAGTTCCTTAATGTTCTGAGTCATCAGAATCTTTAATACATCACACATGAGAAGACTGTCACAGAGAAGATCAAATTGATGTGAACAGCTAGGGTGCTTGTACATGAGCATGGAGGCTGCTCTAACACACTGTAATTACAGTGCGTTGGAGCAGACTCGATTAATTGAGTCTGCTGGAGCATGGCAATTTCTACACTCCAGCAGCCTCCTGCATCTCATGCATCAGTGTCTCCATGCTTGAAAATGGTGGCAGGGGCACTTGAACTAAAGCTTGTTGAGTGAGCTTTAGTTCAACCACCCCTGCCACCATTTTTAAGCATGGGGATGCTGATATGAGACACTGTGGTGCTTTAATAAGAATGGCTTTCAGAGCTGCTCTAATTAAAGTGCTGCCCCTCTCCCCGCCCCCCAGAGCACATGTAAAAGTGCTCATAAGGGCCAAAAATCCTTGTATTTTGCACCTTGAGAGTGCAAGACTTTCTAAAACCACACTGCAGATTAACTTTGTATAGTAAACTTTGCAGTCTTGGGTGGGAAACAGACATCCTCTTTGGACCATGATCAGCCATGGCACAGCTGATGCCCTTCACAGATGTTTTAATAGACATTGCCAGGGCTGTCGTCCCCCAGGGCCAGTCTCCTGCCCCTTCCAGGGCTCCAGGGCCCTATCCTGAGAGAAACCCCTGCTTGCAGATGAGCCCCATGTTGGAGAATGTGGAAATCCCACAGCTGGGATTCAAATACAGAGTGGGGAGCTCCCCAAGGTGTTCCCTCTGCTTGCATGTAGTACCTTGGCTCTGAGGTGGCAGCAAGAAAAGCATGCCAGGTACCTGCATGCCTATTATGCTGTGACCCCTGGTGTCATGTATGAGAAGAGGGGGAAACTCCTAGGAGAGTTCTTGGCTTGCAGAGCCACAGCAGTAAGATTTCCACAGGAAAATTTTCCCCCCACCCCCCCCTTTTGCTAGTCAGCTGGTTGGTGGGATGGGGAAGGGGGTGCATTCTCCTGAGGCTGGAATGCTTCTCCAGTTGTTTATGGCTGCTGCTGCTTTTCAGCAGCTGCCAACTGCCAATTGACAGCCTACCCTCCACCTAGGCAGGGGAATCAGCTGATTGGTGGCAGAGGTGGACACATTCTGTCCCAGGAGGGTTCCCCCCAAAGGAGAAGCTGCCCCATCAATCATTTGATTAGCAGGAGGAGGGAAATTTTTCAGGGCAGGGTCCCCATGTCCCCCAGGCAACTTGCCCCAGGACAGGCTATCAGAGAACCAGTGCTCTTCCTCCCCAGCAACTTCTTTGGATGGGAGGGAGGACTATAGGATAGCTCAAGGGTGGGAAAAAAACAGCCTGTGCCTGCAGAGGGGCTTTGTCCAGCCCGTGGTGGGTCCCTTGGTCCTGCCTGGCTCAGGCATCATCCCACAGTGATGTACCCTGCTGCAACCTGGGCATGCAGTGGGGGTGGGACCATTCCCCACTCGACTGCCTTTCTAGGCAGTGGCAGCTGCTGACCCCAGTCCTGTAGTACTGGATGGGAACTGCGGACAGTCCTGACTCACCCTGCACCTGCTGCAGACTCACTTGCTCACACTGAACAGCTGCAGCAGCAGCAGTGCTGGTGAGTCAGAAGTGTGCTTGGCTTGGGGGAAAAGTGGCTCAAACCCCTCAGTGCTGCCTGACTCTTCCTGCAGCAGCCACATGGAGCCTCCACTGGGCAGCCCTGCACTGTTACTCCTGCCTCCAGACTGAAAGCCAGTCCAGCAGGGAGCTGCCCGAGCCCTGCTGCATGCCCATGTACCATGGACAGATGGTGTGGGGGCTGGGTTGGGGTTGTGTGGGCCTCTAGCTGATCTGCTCTTGTTGGGGTTAGTCTGGAGCAGGCATGGGGCATGCTGGGGCTGCGTGCTGCTGGGGATGGCACAGAGACGCTGCAGGGCGCATGGGCTCTGGGCCGCTGCAGATTGGGGGCAGGTGCTGGCCAGCTCAGGGGAGCACATGGGTGGGGGGAGGGCTCCCATGCACATCCCAATATACCAACAAACCCTACCTCAGAAATTCCATTACTACACTCTTCCACACACACAGTCGCACCCCCCACAAACACTCCTCCACACCCCACACCATCCCGGGTCTCTGGGGGGAGCCCCACTCACTACTACCCATACACACCCCACCACACACAAACACTTACACCTCCCCACACATACCCCCAGCCACCCTCCCCTCCACACACCCAACAAAACCCATTCCCACCCACACATCCATACAAACACCCCCAACAAGCCCCTCATACCCACC
>NW_017729022.1:12795473-12829477 GCF_001723915.1 Gavialis gangeticus
CACCCACCATACCCACAAACTCTGCCCCACAAATCCCACAACCACACCCTCACACATACTCCACAAACACTGCACCCACCCACGCCCTCCCCCACATCCCCCACAAACCTCACACCCCTCCCCACATGCAATCACCTAAACACACACTTGTGTGCCTCTGCAAGGAGCCTGCTCACTGCTATGCACACACACCCCACCACACACATGTACACCCCACCCCCACAACCAGCCACCCTCCCTCTCCACACACCCAACAAACCCCATGCCTACCTACACACATCCAAACACATCCACACATCTCCACAAAGACCCCCCACAACCCCCCATACCCACCCACCCACATCCATACCCCCACACCCTCCCACATACACCCACAACCCCCCACAAACCCCATACCCACCCACCCATTCCCTCCTCACTCCTCCACACCTCCCACAATAGACAAGAGTAAGACTTTATTTTGAGCTATTATGCAACTACCTCTGTATACATGATGCAAACACACACAGATCAGGACAAAAACATCTTTTTAAAATTAAATTAAAATATGTTACTGTGGATGTTAGATTTTTAGTATAGAAGGTGGGGGGGGGTGGTGTTCTGGTTCCAAGATAGCAAATGCCCTTCCCAAAAAGAGTTCTTCCGGGGCAAGGGCAGGGACTTCTGGTGACAAGGTCAGGGGCTAGGGGCTAGGAGCAGGGACTTTGGGTACCAAGATGGTGATTGGGGGCAGGGCACCTGTCAAGGGGAGGGGCTACCTTTGCAGAGCTAGATAGCTCACCAAAACTCATGAAGCAGCCCTCCAGCTGAAATAATTGCCCACCCCTAGGATAGCGGGTGTCCTCCACACTCAAGAGAAGTGGCATTCAGGTTAGGTCAGGAGGAGGGAAATCTTCTTTCATAAGTACCTGGTTGAACTTCTTGCAGAAGAGCCAGTTCTCTTTTGCAACAGATCTTTTAAATGTCTGTACAGCTCTCTTTTTATGTGAGCAGAAAGGCTTATGGACAAAGAATGTACAATATTACTTACTTGGGATCTGTGTATATCAACAGTTGCATAATTGCCCTGAGCAATCCATCTAGCTGTATTGGATAGTTTCAGTCCAGTACCTGCCAAATTAATGCTGAACTGTCCCTGTCAAGAAAAAAGAAGACAAAGCGCATACTTTGTGTAAAAATTTTAAAATACTCAATATCAGAAAATCAACAAATATTTCTTAGGGCTTTTCTGCACAAGGACAAGCAAGGAAGTTAACTAAAGATGTAAATTTAAAAAAGGATTCGTTGAATACAAGCTTCCCTAGACACTCACAATTAAAGTGGCCTAAATGCATTTTTGCATCATTCACTTGGGAAGTGAGGTAAGCTAAAATGAATTAAGGTCATATTCATTCTGAATAAAAATATCCACACAAGAGTTTAGCACTACTTCAACAACCTATTTTAATAATTGATTCAGATCAACTTTCCTAGATGTCCTTATATGAACACTGCATTATAAACTTAGGTTTCAGTACCTACTGAACATTGTACTCTTGAAGTAAGTGACCCTAAGAGCGTCTATGCTGACACGATTAATTATTTTACTATACTTAGTTTGTTTCTTGAATCTGAGAATAAATGAACATGTTTATCTCTAGTCTGGTAGATAACACTATATTATTAGATAGATAACACAATATTATTAGATTTGTGATTTCCTACATGATTTTAAATAGAAATTGACTAAGACAAAAGCAAAAAGATGTGGTGTTCAGTTTAGAGTAGAAGATTCAGAAGTTCTGGTATATATAAAAAATAATCAAACATCTTTAATCAAGAGAAATGGATTGAAATCTAATACGAACATATTTTATTGGGATATATCAAGTATTTTTTTATATGAGAAAGGTGGGGAAACAACACTAGAAAATAAAAATAATTGCACAATTATAAATAATTAATTATGCCATATCAAAAAAGAAATTACAATAATTATCTGATACTAGTTCCAGTGAGCAAGCTAAATGTTTTGGGAACAATTTCCATTTTATCTGCACTGGTCTGCTTATTACCTTATTAAACATTGGAAGATTTCATTTTATTTTCTATATTACAGATGTGACACCTATAATTATTAATGAGGCTTACTTTCTTGAGGGATAAATGATTAAAATAGTGTTCCAAACTTTTAGACGTTAGAGAAATTGGGTTGACCACACTCAGTTACAAATAAACCTTCTTTCATCCATACATCACTTTTGCCTTTTGCAAGTGCACTGATCTTCACTCTTTTCTTACTGTGAAGGTCTCATTTCCCTGCTTACATAAAATTAACACCACAGGTACAGAAAATATTAAGCAAAATCCATTATTTAATGCAATCTTTTGCACTGAAAACAATTTCAAAATATTACATTCATCTCAGATTCTTCACAAAAGCAAATATAAATTTAAAAATAAAAAGATGGACATGACAAACACAAGTTTATTAATATGAGAGCAAGTAAAATATTCAAAGCTGGAAACTGCTGCTTTTTTCATCTTTGAAAAACAAACCATGGCATGAAAACAATTTACAGAAATTGGCTACACAACATATAAAGCAGTGTTATGTAGGAATATTGATCAGATTTTAACAGATTCTTTTCTTCCATTTTTCTGAGCAGGGACAGGAAAATTCCCCCACTGGGAATCTGGACGGGCCCAGGGGAGGTGCAGCCAGGCTCAGAGTCAGTGATAACCTAGTCAGGGAACTTCTGGAGAGACTAGACATGTTCAGATCAGCAGGTCCTGACTATCTCCACCCCAGAGTGCTGAGGGAATTGGCAGAGATCATTGCAGGACCCCTGGCACAACTTTATGAGCACTTGTGGTGCTCTGGCAAAGAGCCAGAGGACTGGAAAAGGGCCAATGTGGTCCCCATTTTCAAAAAAGGGAGGGAAGAGGACACAGGAAACTATAGGTCCATTAGTCTTACCTTCATACAAGGGACCAGTAGGGGAGATTATGCTTAGGGGCAATCAACATGGGTTCATTAGAGGCAGGTCCTCTCAAACCAACCTGGTGGCCTTCTATGACCAGGTCCCAAAAGCCTTGGACACAGGTGTCATGGTGGACATAGTCTTTCTGGACTTTAGGAAGCCTTTCAACACTGTCTCTTACCGCATCCTCGTTAAAAAATTAGGCAACTGTGGTCTCGATGGCTACAGTCAGATGGGTCACTAATTGGGTCGAGGACTGCACTCAGAGTGATGGTGGATGGGTCATTTTTGACCTGGAGGGACGTGGGCAGTGGGGTCCCCCAGGGCTCAGTCTTCCGGCCCGCACTGTTCAATATCTTCATTGGCAACTTGGACAAGGGGGTGAAAAGCACCTTGTTCAAGTTCACAGATGACACTAACATGTGGGGAGAAGTGAGCATGCTAGAAGAGAGGGACAGGCTACAACTAGATCTGGACAGGTTACAGAGGTGGGAGGATGAGAATAGGATGGGTTTCAATACTGACAAGTGCAAGGTGTTGCACCTGCGGAGGAAGAAACAGCACCATACCTACAGGCAGTGGAACTCCCTTTTTGTCAGCACAGAGGCAGAAAAGGATCTTGGAGTCACTATTAATTCCAAGATGAACATGGGCCGCCAATGTGGGGACGCGGTCAGGAAGGCTAACGGCACCCTGTCATGCATCCATAAATGCATCAAGAGCAGGTACAAGGAGATGATACTCCTCCTCTGTGTGACATTGGTCAGGCTGCAGTTGGAGTACTGCATCTAGTTCTGGATGCCGCACTTCAGGGGGGATGTGGATAGCATCAAGAGGGTCCAGAGGAGGGCCACTCGCATGAGCAGGGGGCAACAAGGTATGCCCTATGAGGAGAGGCTATGGGACCTGAACCTGTCCAGCCTCCACAAGAGAAGGCTGAGAGGGGATCTGGTGGCCACCTACAGACTTGCCAAGGGGGACTAGCAGGCAATGGGAGAGTCCCTGCTCCCCCAAACACTACCAGGAGCAACAAGAAATAACGGCCATAAGCTGACTGAGAGTAGATTCAGGCTGGACAGCAGGAGGCACTACTTCATGGTCAGGATGGCTAGGAGCTGGAACCAACTTCCAAGGGACATGGTGCTTACCCCTACCCTGGGGGTCTTCAAAAGGAGGCTAGACAATCACCTCCATGTCATTTGACCCCAGCAAACTTTCCTGCCCATGGCAGGGGGTTGGACTTGATGTTCTGCTTAGGTCCCTTCTGACCCTACCTAATATGAAACTATGAAGTGTCATGAAATAAGAGCTAGCTCCACAGTGACTATTTGCCATTTTAGGAGCCTATGCCTGACATTTAAGGCACTGCTCAGATTCTTGGGTGCCATCTAACTTAGTAGATCCTAAATTTCCCTGTGTCTAAGTTTCTGCCAGTGTGCACATACAGAACTTCACAGATCCTCATATTTAAGTTTTACCAAAAATAAATCCCATGCAAAGTGCTATAGTTATTCAGATGGGGCTGTTTTTGCTTTGCTGTTCTCATGATATATATAAACCATCCAAACTTTGCTTCCAGTATTAACAGAGATGCTTAAAATCTTTAATGAAAACTCAATTGTATATTGTTCAGGTTTCATATAAGTTATTTTCTGTATAGTGCTATGCATATTTAGCACCCAGATACTCAGTTATGCTGACACACATTGATATGTATGGGGAAGGTGGCACTCTGAGTACCAAATGAAGTGGAAGACATTTCTTTTATGACAAAAAGCATCTGGAGAAAATTCATACAAATGATATCAACCTATTCCATAGTCCTATTCTATACTTATTTCATAAAGTGATTTTATCTGCAGTGATGTCATGTTATAGCAATAAATGAAAATAGCTTATACAGATGCCAGAGCTGCTGTCTGTCATGCATTATGTTCAGGTTTAGGATTCAAAAGACTGAGTGTGAAGGAAGTGATGCATGCCCATGGAAAGAAACCAGGAGCATTCATTTTAGTATACCTCCCATAGATGTGTACTTGCATCTAAAAATATGTCCGTCCTTAGCTGACTCATTTTCCAACCATTACTATGGATCACATTCCTACTGGCACAAATAAATATAACTGAATGGAGTTATGCACACTGATAACAGTATTGGATTAAGCCATAGAGCATTTTTTTATTTTTTAGTATTTAGCATGCTGAACCTATCCACAGGATGTTTTTGTGATTAGGCTAAGAGGCATAATGTGCAAAGAATGTGCCAAGAGCAGTTCTTTCTCATCCTTCCCCCTTTAGGCAGCATGAAGGAGCAGCAGCAGCCATGTATATCATGGAAAGGCATTATGGGAACTGCAGTTCTCTGTAGTGACAGAGTTTGCTGCTGCTGGAAGAAAACTCACCCCATTTCTTTTTTTTTTTTTTTGCTGCCATGTTGGGAGGACAAAAAATTGCTGATTATAGGGTCATTTCTCCCCTTCCCCCAGCAGCAGTGAACTCCACTGCTGCTCTACAAGACTATAATTTCCAGAGTGGCTTGTACTCCATGACACATACCGCCTGTGCTACTGCAATGTCTCCATTGCTGGGAAGTGCACATGAAGCAGGTAATGAGAGTGAGGTGGCCCCCCTCACAGAACACTTTCTCACTTGCCCATCTTATGTTATGCTACTGAGGCTAACAGATGATATTTGGCACCCTTCTGCACCTGAGACTGCTGGACTTCTGTTTGCTTTCTTCACGGTGCTTTCCAGTGTCATTCATGAGTTCCCCAGTTTATAAAGGCTATCCCAAATACTTGTTGGGAAGCTTTTATTTTTTTTTTTTTGCTGAGCAGTTAGTGGCTGGCTAATGTTGACATCTACATCTCAGCTCTGCCCCTCTTTGTGTAAGTGAATATTTTGTGCCACATAAATCATGACAGAGAAAATAGAGAGAGATGATGTTTCTACCCCAAAGGGGATCTAAAGAAAGGGGAAAGAAAGAGAAGGGCTAGGAAAAGAGACTTCTTATGGGGTCACAGAAAAGGAAAGCTTCAGGAGCACTGTTGGTATATACTATATGCATGGCTGTCCCTGGGGGGGGGCAAATCGAGGTGACTGCCCTGGGCCCTGCACTTTGTGGGGCCCCGCAGAGCCACGTGGAGAGGCCACAGTGACTCCACACTGCTGCCGGCTTCACGGCCAGCTGGCCAGCCAGCCAGCCACTCAGCAGTCCACCCCCCCCGCCAATCCACTGCTGAATTCAGCATGGCCAGCTGCTTGGCACACCCCTCCCCTGCTGCTGAATCTGCTGCCGGCTTCCTTGCACCCAGGGGTGGGGCCTTGCACAGGCTGATTTGCCCCAGGCCCCACACCCTACTTGGGTTGTCTCTGTCTATATGGTTCATATCAAATGCTGGAGAGAGAGACAGACAGACAGATAGACACGATTGCATCTACTAACTAAAATTTATATTAAAATAGATGATTTCTTGTACACTTTTTGGGAGAAAACCCCAGTAAATACCTGTGGGCATCTGGCAGCACTATAGCAATCTCCACCTGTCGCAAAAGGAACAGCTCTTCCATATATAGTCTGAGCAAAGAGAAGGTCTGTAGCTAGTAAACAAACATGACAATTATTCAGTATTAAAGCAAGTCAGTGTGGAAGCACATGAGCTTGAGTCTCTTATCCTGGGGCAAGTATGATGGAGTAGTGTCAAATCAGATATAGATTCCCTGGAACAACGGTAGGATTAGGAGGGGGAAGACTTCTGGGATGCTGGAGAACTGAGTCACACCCTATAGTGTTAACTGCATAGGTGCTACACGCAGCACTGGGAAACATCACGCTGCCAAGAAGTTCCTGTTTAAAAGATGTGGTTTTGCCATGTTTTCACTGTTGCTTACTACTTGAACAGCTGTATGCTTGTGTTTTTGCAGTGCTAAAAAAGCATGTGTAGCATTACAAATGTAATGCCTGTCCATTGCCTTAGAGACTAAATGGTTCAGAGGAGGAGAATCTGTCACAGACAACAACCTATCTTCACCCTAGGAACAATCTATTAATTTTTACAACCTACTTTGTCTAATGCTAAGAATGGACCATTTGTAGCATCTGATGAAATAGGCTGCAACCTTGGAAAACTCATGCTTCTTTAGGCCACCCAATATCTAAGGGCATAGGCAACAACTCTGTGGATGCTCCGGAGCTTAAGCACCCACGCAAAAAAATTAGCAGGCGCTCAGCACCCACAAAACCACACTTGCAGATGTTAAAAAAACCAAAAAAACACCAAAACGAACAAAAAACCCACTTTACTGGAAGCAGCAGTGTGTTACTTCTACCTGGCTCTGCAATGTCTATATAGATTGGGCAATTAAGTGGGACTTTTTGGTGCTTTTAGCTAAAGCTGATTCAATCAGCTATAAGATAAAAGCACTGCTGAAGTGACTGAACTTTAGAGATGCTGCAGAGCTGGGTAAAAGAAAAATGCTGCTTCTTCTGGGCATGCATGGGGCTTGACATAGGAACACACTGAATTAAAAGTAAAGTGCTGTGGGTTTTTTTATTTTTTGAAGTCTGCAAGCACCCAGTGGCAAAAAACAAAGTTGGCACTTAGGTATAAGGGGCCACCCTGCCTTACCTTCAGTCTGACTTCAGGGTAATGAGGCTAACCACCTCTGTACCAATTTAGAAAAAAATTAAAAAGCAGGAGCTTTGACAGGCCCCTCAACAATATTTCTGGATTTAAAAAAAACAAAAACAAATTCATGTGACCTCCAACACATAACTATTTTCTATGATATTTCTGTTCTTGACAAATACAGATACACAGCTTCCACTATTTGAAAATTATGCATGAGTATGTAAGACTCCCATGAAAGTTCAAGGTTTGAACCTCTGAAGCTATGTATGATATTTCCATTAAAATTTAGAAGGGGGTGCGGGTTGTATATAAATGGCATAATTGGTTTTTAAGTGTGCATTTACAGTAGTTACTGCCAGTTCAAATTCTGAAAGAGGCTTCTTATATCATTATATTCCTGTAATAATACATAAATACTTACTTTTAATTTGCAAAGAGATTATGTCAACTCTTATTTTGCTAAAAACAGTGTAGCCAGCTGCAAGGTAGTCATTTCTGCACTCACAATCCTGCCTTCTGCTGCCATTGAAAGGGCACTCATATGGATTTTGTAACCTAGAAGAGAATACGTTAGTTTGTAGTCTCTATTCTTACTTCTAATATGTAGTACCAGGTTGATGAACAATCAAATCATTATATTTTACTGACAGAATATCATACAACTGCTGAACAGTAAGACTTTCATCTACTTTGGGCCAACTGCAGCCTTAGAATAATCCAATATCTCTTCTGTTGAAATCATAAAATATTGGAATGCTCAGTTACTGCAGGCGCATACAAATTTCTAATGATATTACTATGACTACATTTCCAGGACTGTGTTTTCCCAAAGAAAAGCTGCTTTTTATTTTCGAGGAATGGACATAGAATTTAAGGTCAGAAATCCACCAACTTTGAAAATAAGTCTTTTGTACCTGTATGCATATACTTCAGAAAAGTTGTCTGCTTCACCTTTAGCCAATGTTACATATTCTTTGGGATTCTCTGACTGCATGCCCCAACAATATATCTAAAAAAGAAAATACAGCATATTAGCATGTTTTTTAATATAAAAATAAATTTTGTTTCACACAAATATCCCATCATATAAATTAGCAGCAATACCTTTATCATTCTTCCTTTTACGTTAAGTAAATATTCACCATCTTTTTTAAGTCTTTTCTTAATTTGGATTTCTCTGCAGCTGATGAGAGTCTCACCTTAAAATGAGTGAATAAACCATATCAACATTTTGTTGGCAGAGTCGCATTATAGCAATTACTTGGCAAATCATTGTGCTTCAAAAGTAATTATAGGTTTTTGTCTATAAAAACAATCAGAGAGAGCATCTAGTCTCTTACATTCTTTTGCATGACAGATTTTCCTCGATGCTGGTTTTAAACGTGAAAGACACAAGTCACTGGATAATCCATTTTCAGTCATGCATTCTACTCTTCTTTCTTTTATCCCCGCTCCACAAAACACTGAGCACTATAAACAGATAACAACCAAAAGTTATTTCATAAGAAAATAATCATTAAAATTAATATCTGTAAATTTGTTCTGATGAATTTTGTTTTTGAGAAAACTATGGTGTTTTAGCTTGCACATTAACACTCACCTTGCTCCATTTCCCCACTTTCCAAGTAGCTGTGTGTGAACATCCCCTGACATCACATTTATAAATGTGATGGGAAGGTATTACTGGGCATTCTCGATATGCTACAGGTCGAAGACCAAAGGCACGATTATTCCGAATAGCATGGATTCCAACACAATATGTGATCCTCTGCCGGTAATCAAGTGCACAGCTGGACGAACACTGAAATAAGACCCCACAGACAAAAATATATGTATTTTGTGAGAGAATTTTTCTAGCGCTAATGGAAAGACAAACCTGACCCTCTTTTCTATGGGAGTATACAGCTTAGTAGCCCATACTCCCAGATATGCCATCTAACAGAGCCTAGCGGTGATCAAGCGGAGTACAGAAGAGAAGCTCAATGTTAGCTATGCATACAGGATCTCTGGACCCCTTGTGGGAGCTATGCCACCTCCCATTCCCATACAGCCACTTCCTGACAGCAAAGCCCACACTGGTTCCTAAGAGAGAGCATCTGCTGTTACCCTCTCACAGTTCAGGTTTGGATGGAACCAGGGGAAGAGCACATTAACTTTTGGGCTTTGAACTAAGCTCCAGGAGAGGTTCCTTGCTATTTAAAAAAGGAATTTATTATTTGGTTATTCGATTTTATATGCCACTCTCCCCAAAAAAGGTTCAGGCAATAAAAAAGCTAAAATATAAGATAGATAAAATATGAATATAGAAGAGTGCATAAACAATACTGGTGGTAAAGACCAAACCATTGTTCCCTAACTATTAGTCACATTCTTCAGATGGGTAGTCAGGGAATTGCCAGTGGATAATGGTAAAAATCTGTGAAATGCTTCAGCACCTGCAAAGAAGTAGGAGCCATCTAGAGCGGAGAAAGAAAGAGCTTTCTGCTGATGACATATCATTCTCATATGTCATATTACTCATTCACTTTATCTACTTCAGCCTGCTCCAGAGAAGTGCTATATAAAGGTGGTAAGGAACTAGTGGAATGGACTTTTTAATAGAGGTGCACCAATATATCAGTTGCACATGGGATTAGCACCGATAAAAGGGAAATTTACATTATCACCTATTGGCTTTTTTTTTTTTGTCCGTGTAGCTGATAGTATTCACCAGTAAATGTAATTAATTATGCCTTCTGGCCATGGCCCCCAGACACTGCGTGCATGTACATGGCTGTACGTGACTAGGTAGAGCAGCTCCATGCAGGTAAGTGTGTGGAGGGGAAGCGGCATTGGGGGGCAGGCAGATCAAGGCCCCCATAGTGAGGGAGGGAGTGGGGCAGGGGAAGGAGCTTGGGCTGGGGGCACTGCCCAGCCAGGGTAGTGAATGGGCCCTAGGGCCAGGAGTGGAATGGAGCTGTGGGCGGTTCATCCAGGGAGTATGGGGGTTGGGTCCCTGTCACTGCATGCACCCCCAAGGAGAGGCATGGGGGGCATATGCCCCCCAGACTTGTGCATGTGGCAGATGTGGGCTGCCTGCTGTGGGCTTGGGGCTCTCCACTCTGATGCATTTCCCTCAGGAGCCTTTCACCAGTTGTGTGTCTGCTGGCTGCCTACCTGACAGCAGTGGGAGCAGTGAGTTGTGCTCCCCTGCCAGGTGCAGGGGCAGATTAATGCATGGGCCTGAGGGGCTTGGGCCCAGGGGTCCCTGCCAATCAGGTGCCCCCTGGGGTACCAGGGGCAGCACAGCCCAGGCAGGCATCCTGGCCAGGGATACCTGGGGCAGGAAGCACAGTCCTCCTCCCCTCCAGCTGGGCCAGGGCCAGAGGCTAGGGGTGGGCATGGGGCTCCATGTGGGTGGTGGTAACTTCCCAGGGATGCCTATTGCCAGGAGACCCCATGGGCAGCCCCACTTCTACTCTCCATCATCTGTGGGTGGCTTCCAGCACCAGTGCTGCTGGGACAGGATGGGAAGTGAGAGCCCTCCCCTGCTGAGGCCGGCAGAGGGGTGGCACAGAGCCCATGTCCCTAGCTCCAGCCCCAACCTGTCCTGCAGTGCTGGGGGATCACAGACCCAGCTGTGTGAGACCCACTGTGTGAAGAGGTTGGGCTGGGTTGGGGATGCGGCTGCCTTCATCTCAGAAGTGGTCATGCCCCCTGGCTCAACCCAGATGTGTCAAGAAGGCTGGGTGGGCCCAGCCACAGCCTCCTGGTGGGCACAGAGGGAACCTGCCCTCTTCTGGTGAGGAGCCTGCAATTTTTCTTTTTGCCCCAGGCCCCAGTAAATCTTAATCTGTCACTGGCTGGGCAGGCAGCGGATATGTGGTTGGCATGGGGCTCTCAGGCCAAAGGCAGCAGAGCAGAGAGCCTGGAGTCCATAGTGGGCAGCCCACATCCACCCTTACTTAGCTCAGCTCTGCCCTACTTAAAAGTGTCCCCACACTTAAAAAACAGTGGTGGCAGCACTTGAACTAAAGCTTGTTTGATGAGCTTTAGTTCAAGCACCTCTGCAGCCATTTTTAAGCACCAGGACACTGGCCCCCTGGATGAGCCACCCATGGCTCTGTCCTGCTCCACGCCCAAGCCCCAGGTCCCATTCACCACCCTGGCCCCAGCCCCTGCTCCACTTCCTCCTTCACTGTGAGGGCCTCGATCTGCCCCCTCCACACGTCTTCTTTCCCTCATGCCCCTTCTCCTCCACAGACTTGCCTGCAGAGAGCTGCTCTCCACGCTGCCCAGCTGCACACCTGTAAATTGGTTATCAGATCGGTATCAACCACTACGGCTGGTTAATAATCAGCTATTAGCATCGGTCAAAAAAATCTTTATTGGTGCACCCCTACTTTGTAACCTTCATTGCTTGCATTCCCACCCCAGGCTTAATCAGTTCCCAGTGGGTACATCACACATGTGCTTTACTGTGGAGTTGACTAATTAGGTTCAAAGTAAAGTGTCACTATCTACATAGTTCTTAAGGGCTGGAAGGGACCTTACATATCACTGGGTCCAGCCCTCCTTTGCAGGAAAGTCTGCTGGGGTCAGATGACCCCAGCAAGATGGCTGTCAAGAGGCTTTCTGAAGATCACCAGGGTGGGTACCACCTCTGGGGGAAGCCTGTTCCAAACTCTCGGTACTTGATTTGTAAAGAAGTTTTTCCTTATGTCTAGCCGGAAGCAATCTTTAATCAGCTTGTGCCCATTATTTATTAGCCTTCCCTGGCGGGCCTTGGTGAACACATGCTCTCCCAGGCCCTGATGTATGCCTCTGATATACTTATAGGCTGCCATCAAGTCCCCTCTGACTCTTCCCTTCTCCAGGCTGAACAGTCCCATGTCTTTTAGCCTCTTCTCATATGACCTGGTTTCTAGACCTCTAATCATGTGTGTGGCCCTCCTTTGGAATCTCTCAAGTTTCTTCACATCCTTCCTGAAGTGTGGCACCCAGAACTGGATGCAGAACTCCAGCTGCAGTCTTACCAAGGCCAACTAGAGTGGGATGATGACATCTTTAACCTTGCTTGAGGTTCCTTGGTAGTGTTTGATTAGCTTTGCCAACAACAGCATCGCATTGCTTACTCATTTTGTTGTCTATCATGACACCCAGGTCTCATTCAGAAGAGGTTCTAGCAAGCATAGCACTGCCAAGCTTGTAAGTGTGCTGTGAATTATTTCTCCCCAGATAGAGCACTTTACATTTCTCCGTATTAAATGACATCAGGTTGAGGTTCGCCCACGTCAAAAGCATGTCCAGTTTGGCCTATATTGCCAGCCTGTCTTCAAGCATGACCATGCTCCTCCATTGTTTGATGTCATCAGCAAACTTTGCTAGTTCACTTTTAATAACCAAATCTAAATCATTAATGAACATGTTGAAAAGCACTGGTCCAGGTACCGAACCCTGAGGGATGCCACTGGTTACCTTCCGCCATGATGACTCAGTTCCATAATCAATATTTTTTGGGTCTTACCATGGACCGTAAAGTAGTTGAGGCTACATTTTTCCAATTTTTTTATGAGGACTTCAAGAGAGACCAAGTCAAAGAACTTTTTGAAGTCAGGTATATGATATCAACCTCATTTCCCCCACTCAGGTGGCGAGTAACCTGATCACAGAAGGAAATTAGGTTGGTCTGGCATGACCTGCCCTTAATGAAGCCATGTTGGCTATTCTTCAGAATACTGCCTTCTGCTAGCCTGTCTGTAATGGATTCTTTGATAATTTTCTCCAGAATTTTACCAGGGATTGAGCTCAAACTGACTGGCCAGTAATTGTCCAGGTCCTCCTTCCTCCCTTTCTTAAAAATAGGCACCGCATTGGCCTTCTTCCACTCTTCTGGGACCTCTTGCAAGTGCCACAAGTCTTCAAATAACTTTGTCAATGGTCATGCAATGACATCAGCCCGTTCTTCTAGCAGCCTCCAGTGTAATTCATCTGACTCTGTTGACTTGTAGATATTTAGCCTTTGTAGGTGCTCTCCCACAACATCTATGCCAACAATGGCGGAGGGGGGGGTCACCCCCACCATGACAATCCTGTATCTTGTCAAGCAGGCTAAAACCCTTGGACTGGTGGAATACCGATGTGAAGTATTCATTCAGGAGTTTGGTTTTGCCCTGAGTGTTGGTTATCAGCCATCCCATTTCATTCATCATATGCTTCCCTTATTTTTTCTCCAACTTCATATATATCTAAAGAAAGAGTTTTTGTTGTCCTTGATTCTGGTTGCCAATCTGTATTCAGTTTGTGCTTTTGCTGTCCTGACCTGCTCCCTATAGGTGCAGGCTGTTGCTGAGTATTTCTCTTTAGTAGTTATTTCTAACTTCCATCCTATGTAGGCTTCCCATTTTAATTTCACGATGTCCATGACTTCCCTATTGAGCCAAGGGGGTCTCCCAGCCCTTTTGCTTCCTTTTTTATGAAAGGGAATGGACTTCCTTTGAGCTTTTAGGATCATGTTCTTGAGGAATGACCACTATTCTTGTACCCCCTTCCTCATCGGACAATGCTCCTGCAGGGCCACATCAACCAATCTCCTAAGTTGGCAGAAGTTGGCTTTCCTAAAATCAAGGATTTCTACTTTACTAGCCAATTTCTCTGACTTACAGCGGATGGAGAAAGTAATCATCTCATGGTTACTGTCACCCAGTTTCCATTTGATCCTCAGGTTGCTCACTAGATTGTCCCCTTTGGCCAGAATCAAGTCTAGGAGTGCCTTGCTCTGGATTGGCCTGTAGACTTCTTGTTAGAGCTCCTCAACTCAAGTGAGAAATCTTTGTGAGTGACTGGATCTAGCCGAGTGCTCATCCCATGAGATGTCTGGATAGTTGAAGTCACCTATGACAATCATGCTCTGAGAGCACAGCCAGTTCTCCAGAGAATTCCTGGTTGAGCTGTTCCTCTTGGTTTGAAGGTCTGTAATGAACTCCTATGGTCAAATCCCCTTCCCCATGTTCTCCCTGTATCTTGACCCAGAGGGTCTCAAGTTGCCCTCCTTTGTTTCTAATCTTCACTTCTAGGCAGATGTAATGTTCCTTCACATAGAGAGCAACTCCACCGCCCTTCTACCCAACATGATCCCTCCTATATAGAGGGATCATGCCTGTAGTCCAACCATATGCCTGTGGTCCAACCATAGGTGCAGTCCCACCAGCTCTCTATGATCCCTATGAAATTGTACTGGTTGTTGGTTAGTAGGAGGGCCAGTTCCTCCTGCTTGTTTCCCATACTTCTGGTGTTACAGGGTGACTACAGGGAACTAAGCCTGACATTGGAGGCTCTAGGCTTTTGGGTGAGCTGTGGAATAACCTGTCCATTGCCTGGTGTCAGAGAAAGCTTCCTATTGTACCCTGGGATGCTGGTTTTGAGGTTGTCATTTTCAGGCTTGTGCTAGTGGTTGATGGCCCATCCCCCGGCAATCTCAGTTTAAAGCCCTACCCAGGAGATCCACCATTCTAGCTGAGAAAAGTTTCTTCCTCTTTGGCGTGAGGTGAATGCCACCCTTTCCCAACAGGGTGAAGTCCCAGAGGTGTGTGCCATAGTTGAAGAAACTGAAGCCCTCACAATAGCACCAACACCAGAGTCTTCTGTTTACTTCTTCTATGTATCTATACCTCCTGTACCTATGACCTACATCCAGAAGGACTGAAGAGAAAACTACCTGCACTTCTGACCCCTTGACCACAGCCCCCAGAGCCCTGTAGTCTCTCATGACCCAGCTAGGATTGTTCCTGGCCATGTCATTGATGCCCACATAGATGAGGAGAATGGGGTAGTGCTTGGAGGGCCAGACAAATTTTGGGGTCCTTTCAGCTACATCCCAGATGCAAGCCCCTGGGAAGCAGCAGATGTAACAGATTAGAGGCTCGGGGTGGCAGACCACTCCCTCAGTTCCCCTCAGGAGGGAGCTGTGCACCACAATGACCTTGTTTCTCTTCTTTGTGGGGGCTGGCTGCCTTCCTTCCTCCACAGCTGGTGCTTCTATGGATGACTCTGCTGGTACTGTGAGAAGTGCATACCTGTTTCTCAGTTCCAGGGGAGGAGTAACCTTGGTGCTGCATGCCTTGGGTCCAGAAATGACCGTCTTCCAGGCAACTCCAGAATGGGATTCTAGGTCGGTCTCCTTGTTGGCTAATGGGCTTGTGTGCTCTTGCCTCTATGTTCTTCAGGTGAAGGGCCTGGTAGTGATCATCAGTCTCCTGCTTGTGGGCCCTGATGGTGGGAAGCCTGCTCACCTCTGCCTGGAGCTCCCTCAACTGGCACTCTAGAGACCTCACTCGGGAGCACACCCCACAAACAGGGGTGCCCTTGCTCTCGTTCCCAGATGCTGGCAGTCATGCCAGGCAGCCCCCAAAGCCTGAAGCCATAGGCTCTGTCTGGGTGGAGGCCAGAACCATGGGCTCCATCTGGGTGGAGTCCTCAGCGGTGCGAGGTAGAGAGGGGGATGGAGCATGAGCTGGGGCCAAGACAGGAAGCCGTGGGGTAGGACACATCCCCACCATTGTATGGTAATAGACTATGCTACTACCCATGAACTGTCCTAGGAACTGGCCTGAGAACTGCCTGCAAACTGCTTACCTTGTTTGCAGTCCCTGTTCATGGCACCCTGGTTGCCTGGGGAGGTCTGGCCCAGGCAGCAATCATTTACCAATCGCTCAACAATCAGCAATCACTCCCAGCTTCTCAGAGTACATGCCCCAAACACACATAGCCCACCAAACAAACACTCAGAAAAACCAAAGGCACAGGTAGCTGGGTCACTTACCTTCCCTGGCCAGGATTTGGTGCCTGGCTTCTCTCTTTCCTCCTCTTGCCCCCAGCAACTGCTTGCAAACTGCTTACCTTGTTTGCAGTCCCTGTTCACTGGCTCCCTGGTAACAGGCTCCCTGGTCACCCAACTAGCACATGAGTGTTGGTATTAGGGTGTAGTAGATTAATTAGCTGCCAATATTATTGGGGAAAGTACTAGCTTATGGTGGAGTCATCTACTCCACTGAAATGCACATGTAGACAGTGACAGGGGCTAGCTGGAACACAAAGGTGCTAGCCCTACTTTTTAGCATCCTTATGCCCCAGCTAGCCCCTCTGCCACCACCTGGAGCCTGTGACTGACCATCCGAGCATGCTGTCAGCCCGGGGCTGCTTTGCCGCAGCTCGAAGTGCTGCTGTCCCAGGCACATGTATAGACACTGCACCTGGGAGCAGTTGACTGGTTGAAACAGCTCTGGAGTTTATCACTGAGCATTAATTTCACATGTAGATGCACCCAGTATAGTACAAGGTGCAGTAGAAGGTTGCTTATTTACTGCTACTTTAGTCCCACCCATCAGTGCTTTAACACAGCTCAAACATCAATTATCAGCAATGTTCCTCCTACTCAGAGCAACTCCCTTATTTTAGCAGCAGCTCACACTAAAATTAGATATAGTTTATTACTGAAAGTCTAATCCCCATAATCCTTGCAAAAGTCACGGGACATGACCACTCAGGACCACAATACTGGAGTCACAACAAGAACTTATGCCCGAGATAAATGTTCCACTTGGAAAAAGTTTGGATAATTCTGGTTTGAACTAAAATACCACCTTTTTATACACAATGTATTCTTTATACTGGTATAATACATTTTGATGAATAAAGTGAGATAAAAATTCTGATAGCAATACAATTCATTTACCTGTGATAACTCTCCGGTCATCACAATATAATTACAGGGAGAAAGCGAACATTTCTTGGCTGATGGAGGCTTTGTGATAGGATCACAGAAACTTTCATTCACTTCAATTTTGTTTTCATCCACACACTTGACCTTCCGACGTGTTTCTTTTTTTCTACATGATGTTGAGCACTGAGTAGGACAAAAACACATTATCCATTTGAACTGTTTCTAGAACAAATCTATTTATGAAATAAAACCTTGAAACAGAATTTTTTAGTGATGTTTGTTCTGTATATCAGCATGGAATATGTCTGGACTCCAGACAATTAATTTTGTTTGCAAAGTTCAGATACCAGCACTACACTGAAAAAAGTCAGCTAAAACTTCAAAATGACAAAATGTCAGACCAGAATAATGGGTGAGTGAAAATGACTATGTTGTGTAAAAGAACAGGAAGCAAAAAGCATTTCAATTAACATATTTATTTACATACCACATTCATCTTGTCCCCTGAAAATTAGCCATTGAAAACTGGGTTGTATACCTTGATCAAGGAGACTGATTCTGAACAGTTCGGTTAAAAGCAAAATCTTGTCTTCATTCTGCCTTCCAAAAACAAGATTTTTTTTTTTTTATTTGGGTGGCATGCAATTAAATACGGCAACATGGAGCAGATAACTTAGTCTTTAGAAAAAATATATTGAAAAACATGAGGTTATAAAGAAATCTTGATGAACTGACTAAATGCTACTTTAATAAAAATTGTGTAGAAGTGCACCACGGACAGAGACAGCCCAATGCATGCTGCTGGTCAGAAAAATCCAATCTCAAACACAAACGTGTAAGTGTCCCCAGAGTAGAATACATATGAGCAAGCACATGCAGACCCACCATTTCTACAGGAGATACAGTATAGTATTCCAGGATTGTGAAAGAACAGGCAGGGCAAGAATTTAAACAATAGAACTTCAAACAAATAGTAACAAAGATATGGAATATGTTATCAGGAATAGCCAGTAATACAAAAGCATTTCTGCTTGTAATAGAGAGCTCTGAATACCTAGACAGAAAATAGAAATGTTTGGTGTGAAAGGAAAATCCACATTCACTCTTCAAGTATGTGTATTTCCTGTTAAAAGCAATCAGTGTTCTAAGCATTTCTGAACTGTGTATAGAATTTCTACAACTTCTATCTAGTATATCACATTTATAACCATTTTACGTAATATACTGTGAGGCCATAAGGTGCCAGGGTCATAGCACTCTCAATACTAACCAGTATCATTACCTGCAATATAATGGAGAGGTAAATTCAAAAGATAAATCAGCCTGTATTGCACTCCAAAGCAACATGTTCCCATAGCTAAATGTTCTATAGTACCCAAGGTATTTAGCTGAGGCATCTCCATGTTACACTGAATGGGCTCCAATATCATTGATATTTCTTCATACATGTACCACAGCTGCTCCCGGATGTTTTCTGATTTATCATTAAAATTAGGGCCAGAGGATTGGATAACTGTCACCACTTGAACTCACTGAGTCCCCCAAATCAAAGACCTCATTACATTCTCTAATATATTTAGCGATGTTTGTATGCTGTTCCAAGGTCTCCAGGTGGTAGCCATTTGTTAGTGTAAAATTCTGATGAGCAGATTAGTGTGCAGAGTAACAGGTGTTGTTTGTGTCATTAAGCAAAAAAACCTAGAAAAATAGCCAGTCTTCTGCATACTCTTGTACAATATAGAAGTCTGAATACTGAAATTGGTCTGCTGCCTGAAAGCCTTGCCTTCCAAAGAGTCCATGAATTCTGTTATGAGATCCTTTGCAAAGGGTGTAAACAAAACTAACATTTATTAAGAGACCAAAGTCTTTGAACAGTGAAGTTACATGTCAAATATTTTTAGAAGACCTTCACAAGTCTTTGATTTTAAAAGCCAATCATATAGATAGGGGCATACAAACAAGTTCTTTCTGCTCAGATACACTGTTACAAGTGACAGGACTTTTAACCACCCTGCAGGCCATAAACAGACTCAATATTTCTGGGTCTACCTGATTCTCCTAGCTCTTTTGGTACCTCCTCTATTTCTCCTGATAGGTTCAGGGATAACATTTTCAATACCAAACACTCACTCATGAAAGGAATCTCTGAACAGAAATGGTGTTTGGGGGAGGTTGGGTGGAGGTAAGGTATTGAGCTAAATGGAATACTCCATTTATGTAATTTCCTGTATCCACTCTCTGATGTTACTCATTTCTGCCTATCCACAAAAAGGAGTCTGTTTTAAGAAAATAAAATCAGTGGGTAGGATAAGTGTAAATCAGAGCACACATCTTGACCTTCACATCATGGCTGAGGTAGAAGCTGGTTGCTGCTTCTCTCTCACATACTGTCAGAACGACTTCCTAATCTTCTGAAACCAATTGCTGTTGATTACATGCTTTCTTTTGAGGAAATAATAAAGCTGATTGTTCATGATCTCTGAACATTAGGATTGAAAATCTGGCAGAAGGAATCAGGCCAATGATTTTGCCTACTACCTTTTTTAGGTTTATATGATCTTAAAACTTCCTTAATAATTCATCTGTTGTGTTGCTAAACAGCTTATTTCTTTCAAAAATAACATTTTAAGCCTTGTTTCAACTGAAATTGCAGGTAACCTTAACCAGAAATGGTGACAGATGATGACACTACTCAGGTTAACTATTTACCAACTAAGAGCAGACTTTGCCACATTTTGACCTTTTATTAAAACCAATTAGCTGATTTGTGCCAGCCCTCCAATTACTCTTGGATTGACCTAGTCAGTATCCCATACATGAAGTTGGTAAGGTGTATATTGTAGTTCAATACTCTGACACTAAGAGCAGGTGAAAAAACTACTCTTCGTCTTTTGACAGCCAAATGTTTTCCTTCATTGTCATAAGGAATGAGATGGGTCTTACCATTGCTATAACTATTGCTAGCCAGTTGCCACCTTACCACCAGAGGAAAGAGAAATATCCATATGGCTGATATCAGCTTTTTAGAAACAGGTTGAGAAGAAGTGGATATTCCATACAGATTTGGCAGATGGTAGGTGCCAGAGGGTAACTTTAAAATTACTACTTCCTATTTTTCCCCCACCATCTTGCAAAATTATAGAGAATTTTTGAAGTTATTCCAATATTATATGATTCTTGTTCAATTAGTTGCTGGTACTCCACTGAAGAAATTAATTCCTTTTCTTGTTCAGAAATAGTACCAGGTATCTACTAATCTACTGACATTCTTTGTTGGGCATCAACAAGCCCATGGATTGGGATGATCCAGCTGATGTAGTGTATCTGGACTTCACAAAAAGATTTTGACCAATTCTTTCAACAATGACTCTTAAGGTAATGAGGCTGTCATGGAACTAGCAGAAAGGTCCACTTGTGGATCAGGAAGTAGTTAAGGTACAGGAAGCAAAGAGTATGTTTATCTCGGTTCTCACAATGGAGGGAGGTAAGCATCGGGATTTCCCACGTAAGTCTTGCTGGAACATTGATTAGTACGGCCATTGATTAATATGTATCAGTACATAAAGGCTTTGAGCATTGACCAGTGTAGGCCTCACTAGAGCCATGACTGATACATGAACTAATACAAGATACACAGTACTGCCAGGAAAGGAAATCAGGTACCTTAAGCACCAGAGGGTGCAATACTTGTATGATAAAGGAAGAACAGGAATACACAAATCAGGATGCATGGCACGTGCAGGGTGGCCTGAGATGCCAATGGAATAATACATGGCTTTTTCAAATTGAAAGGTCATACTTACATCTTGCCATTTATCTGCCAGCCACTGGTACTGCATGCAGGATGGCAGCCAACAGTGTCTCTTGCTATGGGGCTGTGTATCCTGGCTACACATTGCTTCATTCACTTGACCCCTGCCCTTCAGCCTACAGTAGACCTCCCTTTGTTGAATTCCCTCCCCGCAGGTCACAGAGCACTAAAAGAGGGGGGGAAAAAATCAAAGACAACATGAAACAAGGTACTCATCAAAATGTTATATAATTTTCCATTACTTCATGTCACTGATAAACCAGTGTTTGCATACTACCAGTATTACACATATATAGTTTCTATTGGTTTTGATCACATAATTTACAATGTTTATTTAAACCTTCTTCACTTTATGTTTGAAAATGTATTATCAAACTGTAAAATTACAATTAAAATACATCTTAAATAATAAAATTAATAAGTTTTACAGAGTAAAGACTCTGATTTTCTAAAGACTTATGGTCTTTGGGAAACTTTACAGGTGCTCTGGGGTGGAGGATTTGCTTAGAGCAGTTCTCAGGAGCCACTCTAATTAAAGTGACCTAGTGCCTTGTGTACTCAGCTTCCAACAGTTCAAAATGGTGTTGAGAGAGCTCTAAGTAAAGTTTGTACAATGTGTTTTAGTTAAAGTGCCCCTGCCTCCATTTTGAAGTGTGCAGATGCTGAATACACAAAACACTGAGGCTGCTAGAGCATACTAATTAGAGTCAATTAATTGAGTCTGCTGTGATGCATTGTAATTACAGTGTGTCGGAGCAGGCATCCTGCATGTCTACCGGCACCTTTTGTGATTCTGTAACTTAAGTCACAATGGGAAGAGTCACTATTCACACATACAAAGTTCAACATATGCATAGGACTTTCCAAAGTCAGGCCTACATATACCTTATACATATACATATATACATATACATATACCCCAGGGACTGTCATTCCTAAAGCGAGTAATCCTTTGGGCGCAGAAGGCAATCCCATTGTGCATGAAAGAGGGCAAAAGGGCCAAGAAACCCTCTTGGCTGAACAGGGAAATCCAGGAAAGCCTAGGAGCAAAAAAAGAGGCATACAGGTTGTGGAAGCAGGGGGTAGCTAGCAAGGAGGAGTATACCTCCTTGGCTCGCATTTGCAGGGAGTCAGTTAGAAAGGCCAAAGCTGCAATCGAACTTAGGCTGGCAATGAAAATTAAAGACAACAAAAAGTCCTTCTACAGGTATATAGGGAGCAAAAAGAAGGTGCAGGGTAACATAGGACCCCTACAGGGCAGATTAGGGCTATTGATGACAGATAGGAGGGACAAAGCTGAGCTCTTCAATGTGTTTTTTTGCTTCCATATTCCTGAACACAGATCAGGACAAATCTCCCAATTGGTTTATACGCGAGCCCAGGAGGGAAACCAGGCCACTAACTGTTAATGCCGACTTAGTGAAGGGACACTTGGAGGGGCTGAATGTGTTTAATTTGGCAGGCCTGGATGATCTTCATTCAAGGGTGCTGAAGGAATTGGCTAGTGTCATAGCAAAACCACTGGCATAGTTGTTTGAGCACTCATGGTTCTCTGGTCAGGTCCCAGAGGATTGGAAAAGGACCAATGTGGTCCCTATTTTCAAGAAGGGGAGGAAGGAGGATCCGAGTAACTACAGGCTAGTTAGCCCCACCTCTGTCCTTGGGAAAACCTTTGAAAAAATTAGTAAGGATCACATTTGTGGGAGTTCAGCAGGAAAAATAATGCTGAAGGGCAACCAGCATGGGTTCATAACAGGTAAATCCTGCCTGACTAACCTTGTGTCTTTTTATGACAGGGTCACAAAATGGGGACGAGGTAGATGTAATCTACCTGGATTTTAAGAAGGCCTTCGATACGGTATCTCATCCTATCCTCATAAATAAACTGAGTGGCTGTGATGTGGATGATTACATGGTCAAGTGGATGGCAAATTAGCTAATGGGATGCACCCAGAGTGTGGTGATTGATGAGTTGGCATTGACCTGGAAAGATATGGGCAGTGGAGTTCCCCAAGGTTCAATCCTTGGACGAGTGCTGTTCAATGTCTTCACTGTTGACCTGGAGAGCACTCTGTCCAAATTTGTGGATGACACGAAATTATAGGATAAAGTAAACACACTAGTGGGCAGGGAACAAATCCAGGCAGATCTGGGCAGGTTGGAGAAGTGGGCAGAACAGAATAGGATGCAATTCAACAAGGAAAAATGCCAAGTGCTGCACCTAGGAAGAAGAAATTACCGATACACTTACAGGCTGGGGGGATGACCTTCTAAGCAGTACTGTAGCAGAAAGGGATCTCAGAGTCATAGTTGACTCCAAAATGAACATGAGTCATCAGTGTGCTGAAGTGATCAGTAAAGCTAACCACACTTTATCTTGTATTAACGAGTGCATCACAAACAGGTCCAGGGAGGTTATACTTCCCCTCTATGTGGAACTGCTGAGGCCACAGCTGAAGTACTGCATCCAGTTTTGGGTGCTGTACTTCAAGAAGGATGTGGATAACCTTGAGAGGGTCCAGAGGAGGGCCACTCATATGGTTAGGGGTCTACAGGTAAGGCTCTACGAGGAGAGATTGCGGAACCTGACTTTCTTTAGCCTCCACAAGGGAAGACTGAAAGGTGATCTTGTGGTTGTCTACAAATTAATCGGGGGGAACAGCAAGGGAAAGGAGATGCTCTATTTACCAGGACACCTCTTGGAGTAACTAGGAACAATACACAAACTGACAGAGAGCAGATTCAGGTTAGACATCAGGAAGAACTTCTTTACAGTAAGGGTTACCAGAATCTGAAATGGGCTTCTAAGGGAGGAGGTGCTCTTCCCGAACTTGAGGGTCTTTAAGAGGAGACTGGACAAGCACCTGGCTGGGGTCATCTGACCCCAGCACTCTTTCCTGCCTGGGACAGGGGGTCAGACTCAGTGATCTGCTGAGGTCCCTTCTGACCCTAATATCTATGAATATATACATATATAACATCTCTGAAACATCAGATGTCTCCATTTATTTTTTAGAGAATGATGTATAAAACATTTGGAGGTGTAAACATTTATGATTATTCATTATTAGGTCACACTAAAAGTAGAATATGGTGCTATGAAAGAAACAATTGTCAGTATTACTACTTAATTAGAGATATTGTTTGCACCAACTATAAGGTAGAAACTATGTCTTATTCCAGCAATGTTGCATCCAGATCCTGGGGTGCTTTTATTGAGCTGTTTCACTGAAATGGGATAGCCAACACAGAACATAAACTTTTCTCTTAAAGGGATACACTTAATTTTGCTCAATTCTTTAAAGATTACGGGTATGCTGTTGTCGTTAAATGCATGAACTGTAATTGGAGCTCTTCAAAATTATAGAAAACCGGACACTTGGGGTGCCTGGAGATGTGCAGGACATCTGCTCTGACACACTGTAATTACAGCATGTTGGAGCACACTCGATTCATTGAATTTACTGGAGGGTGCTAATTAGCATGCTCCAGCAGCCTTGGTGTCCCATGTATTCACACATCCCCGCCTTTCAAAATGGTGGTGGAAGCACTTTAACTAAAGCTCTTCAAAACCCCCGCCCAGGAGCACTTGTAAAGATGCCCCTGATGCAAATTGCGACAAGATGACATTGATGACATCTTTTTTTAAATTTTGTAATTAAATATACTAACATTTTCTTAAATTATGATGCTGTGTGATAAAGTCTAACATATTCATTTTAAGCTCAAATGCCAGTATCTATTTTATTTCTTTATTTATTTTGTGGATACATAGTACATCAGCTATAGTATATTCCTCCCAAAGAAAATGGGAACACAACACAAAATGATCACCATTTTAAAAAGTTAAAACTAATGGTTATAACATCGAGATGTTATATAATATCTGAGATGTAGCCATTTAGAGACATTATGTTTTTCTAGGCTTAATCCCTACTACAAGCATCACTATATACCTGTGGGCATTTATAGTCCTAAGTAAAATTGGCTCCAGTCCAAATTAACTAATCCTCATTCTATGGGGATTAAAATTAATGCAGACTAGGGCAGGCCAAATTAGGCAATTTAAACTGTATTAATTAAAATGTATAAATGGCATTGCTTTTAGGAAAAACAGTCCTTAGGAACTCAGATAAGCATTGCAAACATCAATCCCCTCAAGAGAAAATGAGTTGGGGTTTCTGCAACGTAACAGAGGCTATCAGGCACAAAGTAACACCTGGTGATACTAAGCACTTGAAGCTGCATATCACATACTTCAATTACTAAGCCAAGAACACTTCTGTCCTATCATACAATCCCTTCCACCAAGTTATCAAGTTTCATCTTTAAGCTAGCCCAATACTTTGATTGGAAGACCATCCCAAAACTTTACATCTCCAATGCTTGGAAACTATTTCCCTTTTGAAAGGTCTTGATCTAATCAAGCATTCTTCTCTTTGTTAACTGTTTGTCTGCTACTTCTGAGAATTTCTCTTTTCTTCAATTTCAAAGCTCTCCACACTGTTTTTAATCATTGCTCTGCTTGCTTCTGCCCTCAGACCTACTAAAGAATGCTTTGCATTTGAAAGTGTGTCCAAGTCTATCCCAATGATGCAGTTAGTTCAATTAAAGGCACTACCCAAAACAATCTGTGCCTCTCACATATTTCCTGGACCATCACAGATACAACGTCACTCCAACATTAGAAACCTCTTTCTAATTATTGATCTAAATGTGTTTGTGACCAAAGGACTTTAAGCCTGTCATGAGATGAAAGTGGAAGCAGATCTCCAACAGTCACTTTTCTTAGTTTCCACTTAGTAGATTATGAGGAACAAAAGAATTTTAAAGATAGGTAAAGGGGGTAGCAGATGGGACAGTACTGCTCGTTCTTACTGCCATGCACAGGTAGACAGAACTGGGGGCATTTGCAACCACCTTGCATTTATGCCCCCAGGACAGAGACATGAGACCATGTCTGTGCAGGTACAACTCCAATGAACACTGATATTCATAAAGTTCTGAGGCTGACTGCCTAGTGGGACCCATGCTGAAATAAATATTTAATTACTTTCATTAATGCCATTTTAAAAAAGTTAACGTAATCCTAGACTTCAGACATGATTATTAAGAATAAGTACATGTTTCAGATATGCACATATTCTTCTGTTATAACAGGAAATAGTAAACAATTGAAAAGGTTCTACTCCTACATTTCACGTTGTCATTGGTCCTGCATAGTTGTGGTATGGGGCAGAATGGCAGTCACTATAGGTATTCATTCACATGTCAGTCTAAGTAGCACGTGCATGTTCTCATTGTTCATTCTCTGTACTCGTTCTCTGTTCATTCTCTCTCCCCTCCACACCTTGCTGGGCTTCCCCAGGTTGCATCTGCTCTTTGCTCTCCTTAGCACCCTCTTTGGTGCACTGGACTTTGGCTTCTCTAAGACTGTGCATACTTTCTCTATCCTGTATCAAGTGGCCAAAGGGAAGCATGACCTAACTTGACCAGTTTCCCAGTGGCCCAGGCCAAGATGATGACTCTGAAAAGCCACAGATAAACCATCTTGCTGGGGCCATCTGTGACAATGTCCTATAATGTCTTACAACGCTGACATTTTCTGGTTCAGGTGTATTTCTCCTTTCAATTTGGATAATTCATCTTGCAAGAAAATGTAGACTAGTTTGTGTCATGCTGGGTCATCAAGGGGCCATTCTGCAAGGTGGAAGATGGATGGCTAGCTCTAACTGTGTAATCCCATGAATGGTGTTGGGGGAAGGGGATTCCTTTAACTGGTAATACAGGTGTTTTGCACATGACAAGTGGCTCATGTTCAGGGCCTGGGTAGAAGAGGGACATACACTATGTACTTTCACCTTTTGCTTTTAACTTTCTTATACTACAGTATTATAAATTAACAATAATTAATAAAATCTCTCTCTTTTCTTCTCTATTTCTCCCTCTCATGCACACAGGCAGAGGAAAAGATGTTCTTTAATGATTCATCTAATTACTTCCATCCAATCTTTTCCAGACTTCAGCAACCACTAAATCATATGAAGCAATTCTTCTACCTTCCCTGCATCTGTATTTCCTTTTAAGATACCCAGTCCTTCATAGTTATATACCCAGCAGAGTTCCTGAAATGTCCACTTTTTAAAGAGAGATAAATAACTCTATGCAATTTGAATAGGAAAGGCACATCCCACAGTCTTTTTATTCATTTTATTTGAAAATCCCAGATGCAAAGTTGAAGGTTTTATTTTCCAGACACTTTTGTAACAGTCATTAACTTTTCTGGGGTCTAAATGTAAGTATGAGGACAGAAGATTCTATATAGTAAATTTTGTTTATTTGGAGTATCCATCATCATCCAGTGATCATCAGGTAGATTGCAATTAACTTCAGACAACAACAAAGAGAGAAATTGGTAAAATGAAGTTTGTCCCTTTATAATTCTTTTAAAAATATTTTTGGTTTTAGTATATCAAACCATTAGGATAATACCTTTAATTATATTCTATTACGAGAAAAGTACTGAAATTAAATTATTTATGGTGAATAATTATATTGTAGTAATGCTGTTATTCAGTAAAACATATTTTCACCAAGGTGCATGACTAGGGTAGACTTGCCAAAGATGACTCAAACTATCTCAATTTAAGGTGCAAAACAAAACATCTATTAACACTCAAGCAATAAAACATTTTATAGTGAGTCTAATACTGGAACACATTCCCAAACTTCCCTACAATAGCTGCTCCCAGCACTGTAATAATAGCTAACCCCTTACTATCTCTATATCTTTTAACTATAAATTGCCTCACTAGTGCTCTTTTAAACTACTGTATTTTTTCTCACACAACATGCCCTGGAGTAAGATATAAATTTTGTTTTTGAAAGGCAGAACAAAGAAAACAAATCTTCCTTTGTAGTAAGTAATTGTCTATTAGCAGTAAGGGAGCCAAACTTGCTCATTGTTCTGCTCCCCGCAGATTGCATGAAGATTTTACTTTTACTTTTGCCCAGTAAGTAGCAAAAACTGCTTTTATCATGTTTCTTTCACATAACTCACACTCAAAATCCCAGTGGCTGGTTTTGGGGAAAAGGTGTGTTGTATGTGAGAAAATACAGGTATCACCAATTAGGCTGTGTTAGTTCCACGGTAACATCTAGCACTGATTGAATGACTGATTCCCAGCTCCACGCTCTTTCTAGAACAAACTACCATTTTCATCAACTTAAAGAGACTTTGCATTGACAGGTTGATATTGGGGTATTAAAACATCAAACTGAATATATCTTTATCTTTTACGAAAGAACCCTACATTCTTCTTTCGAATTTAACTAATGGAATTGCTCATGTTACTTGATTAATTATTAGGGGTATGCGAAGCAGGCAATATTCGATTCAGATTTGGCCCAATTTGGGGGACAGTGATTCGATTCACTGATTTGGATCACTGTCCCAATTTGATTTGGCTGAATCTGAAGATTCAATTCTGATTCAGAGAATCAGTGATTTGGCCATAGACACAGCTTTATATGTTTTTTCTATGTACCTCGAGGTACCAGAAGTGGCTCATGAATGCTGAGATGGTGGGGCAGATGAAGCATCCCATGGAAGTGCAGGGGGGGCCACCCCCCCCATGTTTGGCAGCAGACCCGGAAGTGGACCAGAAGTACTGGAAAAGATGGCCTCTACCTCATTTCACTGGGGAGGAAGGTCTTCTCAGCCAGAATGGCTGACCTACTCTACTGGGCTTTAAACTAAGCCCACCAGGGGATGGGTGGACAACCACCAAAGCTAACCCACTTGGCAATACCTACAAAATTAACAGGTATGGGCACCCAAGGGATTCCACTCCTACCCCAGCCCTGGGATGGTGTCCTCCTGGAACTGTAAGGATGCCTAGGGCTCCCAATAGGATGCTTATGTGTCTGTACACCAATGCCAGGAGCTTGGGGAACAAACAGGAGGAACTGGTCCTCCAACTAAGCAAGAATTACTATGATTTCATAGGAATAATGGAGACCTGGTGGGACTCCTACTGTGACTGGGCCATAGGTATAGATGACTATACCCTGTACAGGAGAGATTGTGCAGATAAAAGGGGTGGGGTTGTAGCTCTCTGTGTCAAGGACAGCTACACATCCCTGAAAACTGACATTGGCACCCAGGGAGGGCAACTAGAGACCTTCTGGGTTAAAATACATGGGGAACCTGGCACAGGGGACACAATGGTAGGAGTTTACTACAGACCCCCTAACCAGGAACGAGAGCTTGACCAGGGAAGCTTGCCAGGGTACTGGCTGAAGCTACATGCTCTCGGTGCATGGTTATCATGGGAGACTCCAACTACCCAGACATCTCATGGGAAGAGTACTCAGTCAAATCTGAACAGTTGCAAAGCTTCCTCACATGTGTGGAAGAGCTCTACTTGACCCAAGAAGTCTATGGACCAACAAGAGGTAAAGAGCTACTGGACCTGATACTGACTAAAGGGGACAATCTAGTCAGCAATCTAAAGATCAAAGGAAAGCTGTGAGACAGTGACCATGAGCTGGTCACTTTTACTATCCATCACAAAGCTGGCAAGTCAGTCAGCAATGCAGACTTTAGGAAAGCTGACTTTGTTAAGCTCAGGAGGCTTGTTGCCAAGGCACTAAGGAACTATGACTCGACAGGGAGAGGAGTCCTAGAGGAGGGGTTGCTCCTAAAGGGAGTGATCCTGGAAGCACAAGGGTTGTCCATCCCATCTTCAAGGAAAGGTAGCAAAAGAGCACAACATCCCTCTTGGCTCAGCAGGGAACTTGTGGAACTTCCTATGCCAAAAAAGAGAGGCTCATAAAGGATTCAAAATAGGAATCACCACAAAGGAAAATTACTTTGCACTGGTCTGTACCTGTAGGGAGCGAACCAGGAAAGCTAAGGCTGCAACCAAACTCCACCTGGCTACACATGTCAAGGACAATAAAAAGTCCCTTTTTTAGACATGTGAGGAGTCAGAAGAAAAGCAAGGGTAACATTGGACTTCTGCTAAACCAAATGGGACAACTGACACCCAGGAAAAAGCTAACCCGCTTAATGGGTACTTCGCGTCCATTTTTCATCAACCCAAAGGGTCTGCCCTGCCTAGCAAGATGCAGGACAGCCAAAGTGAGGGTGAATTTATACCCAGCATCAGTGTAGACCTTGTAAAGGAACACCTTGAGAGGCTGGACACATTCAACAGATTGCACCCTAGAGTACTTAAGGAGCTGGTAGGAGTCATAGCTCAAGCACTGGCAAAGATTTTTGAAAACTCCTGGCACTCAGGTGAAGTACCTGAAGATTGGAAGAAGACCAGTGTGATGCCCATATTCAAGAAAGGGAGGAAAGCAGATCCAGGGACCTACAGGCCAATCAGATTGACCTCAATCCCTGGCAAGATTCTAGAAAAAATCATGAGAGTCTATTCTTGACAAGCTGGCTGATGGCAACATCCTGAGGGACAGCCAGCACGGGTTTGTCACGTCTGGGTCTTGCCTGACCGATCTCATCATCTTCTATGACCAGGTGACATATCACCTGGACAAGGGGCAAGAGATTGACGTCATATATCTGGACTTTAAAAAAGCCTTTGATGTGGTGTCTCACAATCTCCTCTTGGAAAAATTGGCCAATCTTGGCCTCGGCAGTCTGTTGGTTGTGTCATTGGCTCCAAGGCTGGACTCAGAGAGTGGTGGTCGACGGAACTGAATCATGGCACTCCCTGACCAGTGGTATCCCCCAAGACTCTGTCCTTGGACTTGTTCTATTTAAAATCTTTATCAGTGACATGGATTCTGGTCTCAGAAGTGGACTGGCCAAGTTTGCTGATGACACCAAACTTTGGGTTAGAGCATCCACACCTAAGGATAGGAAGGTGATCCAGGCTAACTTGGATAGGCTGAAAAAGTGGGCAGATACAAACCTGATGATATTCAATACTGACAAATGTAAGGTACTGCACCTTGGGAAAAAAAACCCTGCAGCACAGTTATGGGCTCAGCAGTGCTATGTATGCTAGCACAAAGGCTGAAAGAGACTTGGGGGTCATGATTGACCACAAGATGAACATGAGCCACCAATGTGATGTCGCAGCTGGTAAGGCAAACAAAATCCTGGCTTGCATCCATAGATGCTTCTCAAGTAAATCCCAGGATGTCATCCTTCTGGTATACTCGGCCTTGGTGAGGCCGCAGCTGGAGTATTGCATCCAATTCTTGGCTCCACAATTCAAGAAGGATGTTGAGAAGTTTGAGAGAGTCCAGAGGAGAGCTATGCACATGATGAGAGGGCAGCATAATAGGCCTAATGAAGAGAGGCTGAGAGCCATGGGACTCTTCAGCCTGGAAAAGCACAAGCTCAGTGGTGACCTGGTGGCTGCCTATAAGTATATAAGGGGTGTGCATCAGGATCTGGGGGAACATCTGTTCACCAGAGCACCCCAAGGGATGACAAGGACCAACTGTCATAAACTCCTCCAAGACTGTTTTAGGCTGCACATAAGTAGAAGCTTCTTTACTGTCCGAGCCCTCAAGGCCTGGAATAGGCTCCCTTGGTGCAAGCACCTACTCTGGACTCCTTTAAGAAGCATTTGGACACTTATCTTGCTAGGATCCTTTGACCCTAGCTGACTTCCTGCCCTTAGGGCAGGGGCTGGACTCAATGATCTCCCGAGGTCTCTTCCAACCCTATGAAATCTATTAAATCTACTTCCAGTCCACTTCCAGGTCCAATACCGAGCACACAGAGGACCCCTCTGCACTCCCTCAGCTTGGCAATTAGTGCCCCCCCCAAACCCAGGAGGCACCAGTTGCTGGGCTGGGGGGGTGAAGGGGGTGTCCCCTGCATGCTTGGCAATGGACCTAGAAGTGGACAGAAGTACTTCTGGTCTACTTCTGGGTCTGCCACTGAGTGCACAGGAGACCCCCCCTCCCGCACTCCCATGGGACACTCCATCCACCCCACCATCTCAGCATTCACCCGGTATCTTGAGGTATGTAGAAAACACAGATAAAGCTGTGTCTATGGCTGAATCATCAAATCTCTCCAAATCTCTCTGAATCAATTTGGTAGCTTCTGATTCGATTCAGAAAGATTAACGGGTTTCCTAATTCAATTTGGATTCAGAGATTTAGCCACCAAATCAGGCTGAATCTCCTCTGAATTGAATCAGTGACCAAAGCTTCACACAGCCCTATTAATTATCATCTTAGAATGGGAAATGGGAAACAGAGAGTGGAATGAGTGCCCTCTGTATGGAAGAATTGGAAAAATAAAATATTATAGCAATTTATAAGAAAAAGGAGTTAAAGAAAGGTTGGCTACGTACCATACATTACCAGTTTGTGCCACAGACATAGGTATGTATAGTCAGGGGCAGTTTTTCTGCTGGGTATAACAGAGAAGGCGACTTGTCAGGGCACTCGTTATAACTTCCTTTTTCTCCATATAGTGCTGGGACAGGGACAGAGCAGACTGGTATACTAACCTGTTCTACCTGGCTATGGGTTTTCAAAAGTAGATTCAGAAGCCGGACTTACAGCTTGCTTTAGGCCCTAACTTCTAATATCTAGCTTAACTAGCATTCACAAAATTCCCGCCTAATCTTATAGGCTCAAACTCCCTTGGTGCTTAGGTTTTCACTGATGAAGTCCTCCTTTAAGTGTCAGCCACCACTGAACGTTCACATAACTGCTTAAGTCCTCTCAGTGCTCATCTGCTTGGTGCTATTTGCATCTAGACACCATTACTCAGCAATGCTAATCAGCCTGCCACGTAATCCCTTACATACTGGAAAAAAAATATTTAGAAGGTATACCGCTTTGGTTAAAAATTGCAAGATATAAATGTTTACCTTACTTATTAGCTTCATAGATTACAAATTAGGCTACATTTCCTGCAAGAATAGCCCACCTTGCAAAAAGAGATCCCCATGACACTATTCAGCAGCAGATGCACATTGCCAAATCAGATTTCACAGACATTTCTGTGATTTAGTTTAAAGATAAAAGCGACATTTTGGAGAGAACCACTTTATAATTAAATAACAGATTTAATTAGGGTGCAGCACATCAAAAGCAACTTCTGTCTGTTAACTGAAGCAGTATGTCATTAACATGGCCTTTTTCTTTTGCTCATAAAAAGAAATGGCATATAATTACAGTGAACTGTACATACCTCCATCCACCTGTTGGCCTTCCACGCAGGACATCTACCAGTTCTACAAACTTTGTGGGTTCGTGGCTTCCTCAAATGTCTACAGTTTTCTTCCTCTAATTTAACTTGGAAGCTGTTAACACAATGTACATCACGGTACTTCAAACCTTTCCCACAGGAAACAGAACACTGGAAAAAGGGAAATAGATTTGATTTATTCATTGTTCTTATTAGAATTTTAACTTAACATGAAAAGTAGAAATGCAATAACCAATCACATTATGGTAACACAAATCAATAAGAGCAGTTTTACATTGTATAACAGTATGTACTGAAGATGCTGGAAGTTACTACAAAAGTTCTTTCCTAATGAAAAGCACTGATTGTTGGCCAGGACCTGACTAACCAGTGAAGTGTCTGGTAAATATATAAGATCAGATGCCAGTACATAAAGTTGTCAACATTTTGATCTCACAACAATTCTCTTTTCCACTTTAAATAACAATATAGCAGATTATTCTGTATGTAAAAATACATGGATTAGACAAATGTGTCAAAATTTATCAAAAAATACAGAATCCTCAGTTTCCAGGGTTCCTATGAGAAAGTGTCAAGCAAACCCAAGAATCTGAAGGGACCCGCCCTAGTTTTGATCTTTTGTGATCACTTGTGTAACTCATTTCTTTTTTTTTTTCTTTTTTCTTCTTTTTTTTTTTTTTTTTTTTTT
>NW_017729022.1:12829510-12850209 GCF_001723915.1 Gavialis gangeticus
TTTTTTTACTTTTTTTTTTTTTTTTTTTTTTTTTTTTTTTTTTTTTTTTTTTTTTTTTTTACAGAAACTTTAGGCATTATTAATTTAAAAGCAAATATAGAAGTCAGAATACATACATACATGCACACAGATATATGTGTGTGTATATTTAACTTTAACAAGGCTCCTTTTATCCTACTTGGGAGTGGGGGGGAAAGGGAGCATCTACATGTGTGCTTTACTGCAGTCGACTAATTAGCTCAACAGTAACATGTCATCATTTACACATGTAACACTATTAGGCAGGAGTCAACTAATTAACTCTACCATAGGAC
This sequence comes from Gavialis gangeticus, assembly GCF_001723915.1. NCBI lineage: Eukaryota > Metazoa > Chordata > Crocodylia > Gavialidae > Gavialis > Gavialis gangeticus. The sequence goes on from NW_017729022.1 coordinate 12,829,825, forward strand.
AGTACTACCCAACACAAGTACTATCCTATGGCAGAGTTATTTACTCTACCACAATGCATGTGTTGACAGTGACTGGGGCTGGTTGGGGCATGAGGCTGTTACAGTGCAGGGCTAGCTGGGTCCCCTGCCAGATGGTACTGCACTGCCCCAGCTCAACATGCTTCAGTCCTGGCCAATGTGCCCAGAAGCAATAAACTCCAGCATGAACTGCACCAGAATTCACTGCATCATCTTAATAGCATGTATAGATGAGCTCAGAGTCAAGTACATCTCTGCTGCTCCATCTGTAGACTTGATGCAAACCCAGGATGATTTTAATAAAACCGAGATTTCAGTGAGAGTTTGTTCCTAATCTTCAATGGGGCCAAGATTTCATCTCTACTCTCTTGCAGATCTCTATACTTCTGAAAAATTTTATTTAATTAGGATGAAGCACATCAAAAGCAACATCTGCCTATTAACTGAAGCAGTATGTTATTAATGTGCAGGACCTGATCCTACAGTATGTAATGTGTGGGCACAATGGATGTAATTCATAGGTTTAAAAATAGGAAGATTTGCCCTGGGATTGGAATTAATGCAAGTGCAGCATTTCAATATTTGGAGAGGTCATCCTTAGGAGATATACTAAAAAATGTTGATGAACAGATGTTTCTTTTCCTGCTTCACTTTTTAGCAAGGAAACTGCTTAATTATTTTTAACTTTTTCCTATAGTGTAGAGGAATCTTGTGTAATGTTTTCCAGTAAAATCAGGGGAAGAAATTTAGTTCAAGTCAAATTTTCTTTCATAAACACATTGGAGAAAAGAGTTAGCCAAAGACCTCCTTTGCAAATACTTAAGACTCTTTTTTCTTACCTCAGCTTGCTTTATCAGTGGCACGTACATCACATCTTAATATTATCAACTTTTTAAAATACAAACATTTTCTATTTTTAGAAAATAAATTTAATAATACACTACTCTTCTGCTGCAAAAGTCTTGATATCCTCTTGCTTTTAAATCATAGTTCAAAAACCATATTTTAAAAACTCAGAACCAACAATGAAACAAAACTACGAAGTCTCTGGGTACCTGTAATAATCTGTCTGTATGCAAATGACTAAAGGTATATTTATTTCAAAGTCAGTATTTTCAAATTTGCCTATCACTTCTATGTGCTCAAGGAGAGCAGGGTCTGAAATTAAGGGGAGGGGGAAAGGAGCTACAGAAGGAGTAAGTTGGCATAGACAAAGGGCAAGGGGGTACCTATACCCCTAGATTTATTTTTCCTGCTGTAGTAGTACGAAGGGGACAAATTCAAGGCAAAACTCCAATAATTATATTCTATACTTGGAAAATTATAACAAATTTATACAATTTTCCATGTAGAGAATGTAATTATTGGGGGGTTGTCTTATATTCAGGGTCATCTTAGATTCAAGTAAATATGGCACTTATCTTGCTCATTCTGTCTCTGGTCCTGCGAAAAAACCCTTATGCATGTGTTTAAAATTGTGTACATGTATGTACAAGCACGTGGGCTTAAATGGAACCTCTCATATGGTTTAAATTAGGCACATATATAAACACCTGCAGGATCAGGACATAAGTTGCATTCATTAAACATAATAAGCTGTTTTATATCCCCTTATGTCCTATAACTGACTATGTTGACTATATAAAACAAGACCTCTAGCTTGTCTCACAACTAACATACAATTCTAACATGCAGTTACTAAAGTGAATGGGAATGCTTATAAACATTTTCCCTTCAGCAACATTTTCCCTTTCAATTTATGGTTTTAGAATATTCCACATGTAATCTTATAGATACGTTTTTCATTAAAACTGGGATAATCTGAAAAGATGAAATGCTGAAAATGCTTCATGTGAAACAATTTACTGCATCTAAATGATTTCTTGCTCTTTATCTAAGACTGATGTAGGCCAAAAGACTTGCAGCTTTCTCCATCCATACAATTAAACAGACATTTCAAAGACTAGCTCTTCTTTCAGGATTTATACATCAAAGCATCTCACAGATAATGTGTATAGTTAAAAACCTAAAATACTAATTCTAACCTAGATAAAGGATAGTACCCTTTAAGTCTTTACCAGTATGTCATAGATGAATGTACAAAGCAGTATGTAAATTCTGAAGTCTCCCCCCCACCTTTTTTTATTAATAGATTGTAACTTTAATGCACCACAAGATGACTTAATTTCCCCATGTGAAACACTAGGGAGCTACCACAATCACATGGCTGGATGACCCTCTTTCCCTAATGGCTTTCATCTGCTAAGTATTAATCTCCAAAACCTACTAGACACAGATCTCCTCATTCTTGTGGGGACTTGTAATCCTGTTTCTTGAATGAACAACGGTCCTGTTACCTAAGAAGTCTCTGCTTACAGAACTTCCTCCAGCAAAGAACACTTAGGTAAGTTTATTAGGGATGTGAGTGGTTAAACGATTAATTGTTTTACCGAGCAGTTCAGTGATAACTGGTTCTAGCTTACCAGTCATCATTTAGCCTGGGGCCCGGAGCAGTCCGGGGAGAGGCGGGGGGTGGTAGGAAGCCCTGTGGTGCCCCAGCAGAAACCATAAGGTGGCAGGGCAGGAGGCATGTAAGGGGTGACTAATATCTAATAGCTACGCTATGCAGTGGGAGGTGGGGAGAGAGGAGTGAGAAGGGGAGAAGGGAGAGGAGAGGAGAGGAGAGGGAGGGATTGCTTGCTCCCTCCCTCACAGTGTGGCAGTGGCTGCAGTGGCCTGATAAAGCCCCTTACTGGCTGCTGCCTGCCTCTCCCCTCCCCACTCCCTCCTAAACTGATGCAGTTGTCCCCAGGAAGCCACCACACATGCTGGTGGCTGCAGCCCTTTGCTGGCTGCTGCTTCCCAGGGCTTCCTGGACTGTGCTACCTCCTTGGTGGAGCTCCTTTGGCCTCTGGCTCCCCACGCTGCTCAGGGCAGGAGGCAGCAGCCCTCCTCCACAGCACAGTGGGGCAAAGCTGGTGCCAGCCCAGGGCTCAGCATCTCCCCCCACGCCAACTTCACAGAACCATGGGTTGGAGCCTAACACTGCCATGCCTGTCCCCATCCCTGAACCCAACCAATTAATCACTTAACCTATGGTAACTTCAACAGGTTAAATAAATATTTATTTAATCAGTATTTATTTCCCAAAAGCTTACTCTTAAATTTCTTACTGCAGTCACACATAAACACCAAGACAACTCTTCTACTGCATATGTAAATATTTTGTGTTCTTCTCTATATACAGCAATAATGTTTAATACAATTTTTAATACTTATAAACTATTACTGTTCATTAGTGTTAATATAATATGCATTTAAATAGATTTCCCTTATAACAGCCTGATTTTATTAGATAGATAGACAGATAGATAGATAGATAGATAGACAGATAGATAGATAGAGCGGAGATTAGGATCAGCCAGGGAGAGGCAGGCACAGCTGCGCAGTTGCAGGATCTCCTGTGGCTCCTCCAATTGTGCCTGTCTCTCCCCAGGTGGGGGGAGCTACTGGAGAAGCCCCCCTGCCTGCAGCAGGGGCTGTGGGGGCTCTGGAGCCTCCTGGCAGAGGCTCCCTGCACAGACCCCATGCCCCGACCGTCCCCCCATGGCCCCACTCCTGATGGCCCCACCGCTCAGCCCCAGCAGTCCAGGAATCAAACCCCCCCACACACACTCACCAGCAGTAGCAGCAGTTGTGGGGGCTCTGGGGCCACGTTTCAGAGCCCCCCACCCCACAACCTCTGTTTCAATCTCCCCTCCATCCAGCCCCACCCCTGATAGCTGCCCCCACCTGAAGGCTTGTGGCAGAGCCTCACCACACCACGCAGGTCAGTGGGGGGCAGCAGGGATTGCCCCTCCACACCTGGCACCCACGTGGCAGCTGCCCCATGGCATGGGTGCAGTGCAGCTCAGCGGGGTGCCATGTGCTGTCTAGGAGCTCCAACCACTGGGGCTGAGCCACCCCAGCTCCCAGACAGAGAACCTGCAGCCGCCCAGCTGTGCCTGCCTCCCCCCGGTCGATCCAAAGCTGTGAATGTTTTCCAAATCAATTCAGAGGCTTTGGATTCAATTTGGACCTTTTAATGGGTCTCCCAATTCAATTCAGACTTGGAGATTCAGCTACCAAATCTGGCCAAATCTACTCTGAATTGAATCGGTGACTGAAGCTTTGCACAGCCCTAATACATACATAATACACACATACATACATACAAGCAAATGACAGGGGGGCAGGCAGGAAAGGAGCCCCCTGTCCACCCCCCCTGCCACTCATCATCTGGGTCCATTCCTCCCCTCTCCCTGCCACCCCAATGGGCCTGGGTCTGCTCCTACCCTTCCCTCCACCTCACTGGGCCCAGGCACACTCCTCCCCTTCCCCTGCCCCCACATCAGGCCCACGCCCACTTCCACCACCACTTGGGGTCTGGGCCCACTCCACCCACCGCCACTGCCTCCAAAGAGCAGGGAGGGGGGTGTGATGGTGAGGCCAGTACTGCCCCCCACTCTGTCCCCACTGTCATGGCAGCTCTGGCTGCTGGCTTCTGTTCTGAATGCTCTTGGAGCAGTCTGATTGGTTGTTTCAGACAACCAATCAGAGTGCAAATAAAGTGTTAGGGACAGATAGAGAGACAGATAGACTTAGGCTTCTATATATAGAGAATATATAATGTTTTAGGAGGGTGCATATATATAGATCCCAGGGTAAAAAAAATAAATCCCACCAAAACATATCAGGGCAGCACACGTGGTGGCAGTGCACCTGGCCCAAAAACGGAGCCTGGCCATCCAGAGCCAAGGTCTGGTGGCCAGCCATGCTCCCGGCTGCAGGAATGCCATGGCTGCAGCTCCTCAAGGCCCCCGGAACCCCAGGTAAGACTGCTGGGCCCTGTCACTTGGAGTAACTTGCCATGTGCCAGAGCATGCATGGCACAGGTGTTCCCCAGGGACAAGTAGCAGCAGCACAAGGTGCTATTTGTCTCAGGGAAACAAACATCCATGATTGTTTGAATATGGCCTCAGTGATTTTACTGGAATTTAAATCTAACTATTAGGACCACATCCAAGAAAAGACCTAGGTGTCTAAAATGGAATTTTGGTGGCATTGAGGCAAGTAAGTCCAAGCCTGTGAGTCTTAAAACCTCATTCAGCTATCACCTAACCTTGGTGGTATCTTGGTTCCATAAATGCCACAGTATGTGACCATGAAGTTTTAGTTCCACTTGTGTATTCAAGCCCCCCAAGTTTTGACTGGTCTAAGCAGTCCAGTGCCTACTTCACACCAAAAGCTGATCAGGAACCAGAAATTTAGTGTTTATCTGCCAGTCTCCCTCTGAAGTTCTCTCAGACCACAACTAACAGGTCATCTTATTAAAGAAAAAAAGTGAGCCCTGCTCAGTATTTTGAAAGAAAAGGCACAGGCACCTACTTCCAGGAGATGGTCCCAATTTGTGGATTCTGTGAGGCTTCTGGGAGACAGAATTAAAGACCTGCCCCTCTATTCTCAATGCTTTTCTCGTTCTCTGCAGCTTCATGCAGATCATGCTAATTTTAAGCAGCTTTAGCATGCTGCCTGTATTGAATCTTCTTCCTAGCTTTCCTCATGCACTTGACAGGGAGCCCAGACACCTCACAAAGGGCACATGTACATGTGTATTAATTCACTCTTCCTAATGTGCATTAAATTTAGTACCTCCAACTTGAGATAATAAATCAATGTGCATTAGTCTGCCCTAATTCACAGTAGCATCCAGACACGCTTTTTAGGTGACACTTAATGCGCAGTGGGCTATTTTACTGCACATTGGCGTAATAGCATGTTTTTTTACGTGCTGCTTTAATATGCAGTAAAATAGGCTATTGTACATTAAAGCATCCATGTAGACCTGGCCATAAGGTTTTGATTTTCACCCCAGAGACCAGGCACAGAGGGGGATCCAGAAAGGGTACAGTGGTGCAGGTGCACCCACTCCCACCCTTGATTCCTTTTCCACCTAAATTTTAAAATCAACTGCTTCTGAAGGGAAGCAGCATTTCTATTCAGGCAGTGCAGAAGAAGTCAATCTTCTGCAATATTGCTGTCTGTTAGCCATTCCTGGTGATCTCTCTTCTATTTCACAGCCCTGCAGACTGTTTTAAGGTCTAGCTAAAACCTTAATTCAAGTGTGGTTATTTTAACTTAGGTAAACAATAACTCAGGTATGAAAATGAGTAACAGAGAAGTGCACTATCAAGATACTCAAGAAGGCTAGATTTTGTATTACAAATCTGAATGAATAAGCGATACACATTTAACTTTGATAACTTCAGGACTAATACAACTATATTTTTTACTATATTTCCTAGTTTGTTGCATTTTTTAAACTTAATGTTGTGATGTAGCAAATTATCATACATTCCAATAAAGACTGGGTCCCTCATGTTTGTAAATCTTCTAGTTTCTCTTTAACTGGAGAAAAATATTCATTGTGTTGATTTATCCTACCATCTACATAGCCATTTTCAAAATCTTATATCTGCCTATGACGAGGTACTTAGGTTTTGTAGTGCCAAACATTTAGGTGGCTAAGTGCTTTATCAGTTCAGTAACTTGGAATGTAACATAACTGTTGTTAAGTTTATTTATGCCATTTATATAGAAGGCTGCATGCTTCTCTGTGCTCCCTAATATACAGGAGGAGCCTTTTTGTGTGGTTTACTCCAATCACTGTGTGATGCCAGTTCAGTTCTATGAACTGCTATAGAAGTAGCATCTTTAGGAACTAGAGAGGACACTTAATTCCCTTAACTACAAAGACTGCAACTGTAATTGGCTCTTCCATTTATTGATGCTTTCTTTCCATTTTGAGTGAATGCATAAGGGCTGACCATGTGTTGGCTCTCAGAGCTCAGCACATGTAAAAGGCTTTAATTTGAAAAGTTTGGTAATTTTTTAATTATTGATTTTAAGCTTAAATTACTTTTGTAGATGCATGGAAAGTACATTTTTCTGTATGGTATGGATCACACATACAGAAAGAATTCCCGCAAGAACTTTACATCTCAGAAGATATGTGAACTTTTTTAAAGCAAATCTAAGTTGAAAAAAAAAAAACATTCTTCAAGTGTTTAATATTGAAATTCTAGCTCTTGTCTCAATATAGACTAAAGTAATGCTTCCCAGATGGCAAATTCCTTTAAAAAGACTATAAAACTACAGTGAAATGCTGGAGTTGATAAATACTGTTCAAAGTAATTCTGTAACCCTGGTAACTAGGATTCATCTGTTAATTTTTATTTTTCAGTAATAAAATTTGATGAGAATCATCAGCCTGATACAGCAGCTGGCACTCACTATTGTGTACAAGGTAATTTTTATACAGAAGGACCATCATCAATTGCTGGCAAATTAAAGTTATTTTCAAATAGCTTGCAGTTGTACTGTTCTGCAAGAAAAGCTGTGCTAAAAAGCTTTTAGATGCACATAAGCACTTCCCACTCCGCTTTTATAAGCTACCAAGTGGCTTAACCCTTAAAAGGTCTATGGTCAAAAATAGAAAAATAGTATCTAAAGAGAATAATATATTTACCAACATGCAGTAATGAAAAACAACACCCCACAAAATACTACTGCTGCTGCTACTGCTATTACTTTTGCAGGTCTCTTTGTGGTTGTATTGATTGGTCCAGCAGTTTCAAAAATTAAAAATGTACACAAATTGCAATAAATTGGACCATAGGCTTGTAAAATGTCAGGGTTCAAAGCAGAATGGGTCCCAGCTGTGTGAATAGGTATCAGAAAATTGATAGATCTCCCATCCTAAAGTTGGTGACCTGTTAGGTAAGAAGGGGGTAGCTGGGATCAGCTTTATTTAGTTCCAGTCACAAGTCAGAATGGGTTTGCCCTCCTTTTCCAAATAACTTACCAGTTAAAGCATTTACCCAAGAAGTGGGAGATCCAGCCTGTATGCCTTCCTCATCCTGAGGGGATTCAAACCCAAATTTCTAACCTTCCTGGAGACTGGCCTAATCCCTATCTTACAGAAGGGTGTGTGACTACCTTCTTCCCCTCATTTTGGCAGTGGAGCATTGGCAGCCAATAATGCAACAGTTGTGGAGACTGGGTTTTTTATAGCTGGAGTATGGCTGGAAAGTCCCCTGAGACAGGAGAGTCCTAGATTTCAAGACATCATTCAAAATTAGAAGGCTTATAGGTAAAAACAGAAATAACATTGACACATAGAACAATAACGCAGGTCTCCCCTCATGCCCCCAGGTGCCAAAGTTATCTAGTCCACCCCCATGCCTGTGACAGGATCAAGCACATTTTGATCATTCCTGACAGTTACTTTGACTAGCCTAATTTGTTCTTTAAAAAATCTGAAGATAGGGATTCCAGGACTTTCCTAAGTAGCTGGTTTCAATGCTCTGACTATAGTTAGAAAGTTTTAGCAAGACGTTTTTTTGTACTTTATGTAAATTTACTGGGAGTTGACTCCTGGAGAAGTAGATTTTAATTTATGACTGCAAAGTCCCAATTAATTCTACAAATTGCTAAAAGCTTTGTAACACCTTCGTTTACCTCTCCTCTGCTGGATGCCTCACTGGTATAACTCACTGTTTATCAATTTAATTACTACTATCCTACTGTTACCTTGTCTCTGTTGCACAAAAGCCACTGCATTTGTGCAAGGGTGATTTTATGCTTATATTGGAAGCTGCAATTCCGATGCCTGAATAAAGCCTCTACCCACTCTACAATTCAAATAAATGCTAGTAGTTTTAAAATGGTAGCAAAGTCACAAACAAAAGAAAAATTATACCGCCTCAAAATCTCATATGAAAACTCACCACAGAATTTAAAAGGATGCCTCATTTGACACTGCCCCTATGATGTCAGTCATCTTACATGACAGAGTAAAATTTTAGTTGTGGAAATCATACTTGTATCTATTCTTCACTCTGATAAATCTTACTGTTAGTTTTTCCCCTAACCATTGCTTTAATTTTATTTGAACCATTACTTCAATGTGCATCTCCTTTGACTTCAGTTTTTTGGTCCTTGTTATGTACACTGTTCAAAGTATATACCATAGTTACTCGAATGTAAGACAAGGGTTTTTTGGCCCAGTCAGCATAGGGGAAAAATTCCCATGTCTTATAAAAACATACACAGAAACCTAATTTAATACACTATCACTAAACTGTTGCCAAAAGCAGCATGCGCTCAGTAATGGAAACCAACTATGAAGTTGATTAAATGCAGCCAACACTGAGCAAAACTATAAAAAAAATTGCCCATATAGGACAAACATGCTGACAGGAACCTTAAAAAATTTTGCGCGTGTGTGTGGCTCCTACAATGATGGGCAGCTGGTCCCCAAGGAGGGAAAGATCACCACCAGGCAAGCACCCAGAGAGGCCAGAGCAAGCCCAGACACCCTTCCCTGGTGCCAAAAATGCTCATGGGAACTTTTGTTTTGGCCCTTAAAAAACAAACATGGGCAGGTATTCCATCCACAGGGAACTGGCACCAGGCATGGAGGTACTGCAAATACCAGGCTGGCACCAAGAAGGCCAGAGCCAGCCCTAACATCCTCCCCGTGGTGCCAAAAATGGAAGAGACAGGACTGGCACAGACTGGTCAGACACAAGCCCTCTGAAAAGAGCAATGAAGATAATGACAATGAGGGTGAAAATGATGATGCAGACGACAACAAATATAATGACAAATGAAAGGACTGGGCAAACAGGTACGGGAGTTGGGGAAGGCAGGGAAGGGAGAGGGGAGAAGGGGAAGGGGGAGGGTACTGAAGTAGTTCTTTGTGTAACTATGATGGTTTACAGGTGCTAGTAATGGGCTTGTGGGCATGTGGTGGTTTTTACAACGGGACTAAGAACAGTGTAACTGTAAAAGTGCGTTTTGGACTGGCAAGTGAAGCATGGCAATATCTATCTATCTATATGCAGATAGATAGATCTATCTTTCTATCTATATATAGTCCCATTGTATGTGTGTGTTTATGGAATACTTGTGCTAAAACTTGCAGCAATTAAAATGCATCAACAATTTGAAATGCATCAATTCCAGATGACCAAAGCCTATGGGTACCTCTAATAATTTGCCTATATACAAATTACTATGTGTTTATTTAAAAGTCAGTGTTTTCAAAATTCCCCTCACTTCTATACATTTAAGGATTGCAGTGTCCAACAGTAAAGGGGGCTGGGGGTGGGGGTTGAGAAGGGACTGCGGGGGGATTTATTTTCCCTGCTGTAGCTGTGGGTAGGGGACAAATTCAAGGCAAACCTCCAATAATTAGATTCTGTACTTGGATTTGAGTAAAAACAGTATGTAATCTTTCCCCACAAAACAATATATACTGTCCCTTCATAATTTGTATTGCTTTGTAGTAATGAGTTTCCCTCACTGGAATCCAATATTTAATGTCACGTCAGAGTCATTGGAGGCTAGATTCTAACACTATGTTTATAAATGCCCAATGGTATCCATGAGTAAGTACCTTGCTTCTGCTACAACAATTGGATACCCAAACAATTTAAATATTACTGCAACAAATTGTAAAATTAAAATCTTTTCATTAAATATTGCCATAGGGATTTTTATTTTCTTGGATATTTCACTATACCCAAATCTCTTTAAGGATTTGTTTAATTGAATCAAAGTAACCTGCTTTTAAAAAAAATTAATAATACCATATTAGATAACATCTTCATAGATGCTTTTTCAATTGTTCTCATTTTCATTAAACTTGCTGAAACTTTTTTCTTTTTTAATAGTTTCAAATGACAATATGCTTCCTTATCTTTCTAGATAGCATTATCTCTTTAGAAAATTGTATATTATTGATCAGTCTTCTAAATTTTAAGAAATATTAACTGGTGGAGGCAATTAAGACTATTATTCCATAAATCAATCTGGGCTAACTGCTTCATGTACCTCATCAACTGTAATAACAGTGCCACAAAATTATGCAATTATTTATGCCTGTAGAATCTCATTGGGTCTGATTTTCTAGTATTATTCCACCAGTGCAAAGTTGTGTCAAAGTCAGTTTATCTGGTATCTGGAGAACTCATTGAAAAAAACAGTACAGGCAGTTCTCGACTTACATTGTTTTGACGTGCAGCAATTTGCGCTTGCAGCGCTCTGCCATTTACAACCATATCATTATTTACAGCGCTGGATCCTTGCACTTACAGCATGATGGCAACTCAGGCAGCACACAAACGTCATGCCATCATGCCGTAAGTGCGAAGATCCAGCGTTGTAAGTAATAACATTGTTGTAAATGTTGGAGAGCCACAAGTGCGAATCGCTGTAAGTGGCCCTAAGTCTCCCCAAAAATCTCCCCAAAGAAGCCCTTTCCATGACCCTGCTGAAAGTGTTCCTTCACCTTCTGATTAAATAAAATTAAATAGTTGATTTAAATACGGTGTTTATGGTTATTTCTATAAAAAGTTGGGCATCAGGCCCTTAGGAACGTAACCAACTATTATAACATTGTTTCTATGGGAAAATCAGATTCAACTTACATCGTTTCAACTTACAACGCTTTTTCCAGGAACGCAACCTGCCATAAGTGTAAGGATTGTCTGTACTGAGTGGCACAGAACCACTACAGCAGTTCTAGCAGCTAAAATAGCAGGTAAGGACAAGAGAAGTGAGGTGTAATTAAGATGCATCTGTACCCTGACAATTGCTACATTACGCAACATGGCACAGAATGGCTCCAGGACATGGAATTATAAAGGTAGCTAGCAACCTAATCCACTGACTTTAATGGGAACTTTGCTACTGATTTGAATAGGGGCAGGTATAGCCCATAATACAAATGAATCTCAAGAGTAATAACAAGATAAAGCTCCTGAGCATGCAAATCAGCATTTTGTTAAACTTGAATTAGTATTTAGTGATTTAATATTTTGTTCCAAACAATGTCCTGGCCTCCTTTTCACTTACATTGTTGCAAATCTGGAGTCTGTCCAGTGAGGTCAACACAGTGACATCTGTGTAAAACCACAATACTTGAAGGGAGAATCTGGCCCTAGATGCCCTAGATTCTGGTGCAGATTAACAACAGGCAAATTGCTAGTTTTTGAAAATGAAGTTGGCTTGGCATTTAAAACAAGCAGCAAAGAATGTTTGTTCACCAAAGCGCCCCAAGGGATGACGAGGTCTAACGGTTATAAACTACTGCAAGGCCGTTTCAGGTTGGACATAAGGAAGAATTTCTTTACTGTCCGAGCCCCCAAGGTCTGGAATAGCCTGCCGTCAGAGGTGGTTCAAGCACCTACATTGAACACCTTCACGAGTAAATTGGATGCTTATCTTGCTGGGATCCTATGACCCCAGCTGACTTCCTGCCCTTCGGGCGTGGGGCTGGACTCAATGATCTTCCGAGGTCCCTTCCAGCCCTAATGTCTATGAAATCTATGAAACCCACTTAGAACCAACTTAAAAGTGACAAAATAAAAGTGTTTTCTGTTTGCTGTCTCTAATCAATATAATTACATTCATTTATCTGGTTAATTAAAAACACATGTTCATTCTGAAACAAAGTCTGATACTCAGCTTCATATAAATTACCCCTAAAAATGAGCCTGAAGCAGTCCTGGTGATCCAGTGAGAACACAGAGAACATTTAGCATCTGGGAGTGCTCAGTAATGGACCATGAACAAATTCAGACACTCATTTACACGCTCCCAAGTCTTAGAGGTTGGGAGGGATTTGTGATTCTTACCAGCAACTTCTTCTGGTGACATGAAGATTCCCCCCCCGTTTTTTTTTTTTAATATGAAGTGTGATGGTGCTGCCTCAGCTGAAAGTGACTATTGCTTTCTGCTGCAGGAAGCAGAGTGAAAACTGTTGACGTCATAAGACTGGGGTTGAAAGAAATGGTAGAGTAATAAGGAATAAATAGGAGGCTTTCAGAGAAATTGAAGTTAAAAATCTAAAGTGTTGAATAGTTACAATTCCTAAAAAGGGATTTGGAATATACCCAACATTCAAAATTCAAGTTTCATAACTTGAAACTGAATTTTGCCCCAAATTGAAATTTGTTCCAAACAGAATGCAAAATCAGCCAGAAAAATGAAGGGGAAACTCCAATACCCACTGTATTTCTAGCGACAATATACCACAAAGGACCACAAATTGAGCAATTCCACAGTAACACTTGCGGCAATACTATTTCATTAGCATTCTAAGGGATTTCACTGAGGTAGCTCTCGATGAAAGATTGTGTGGTCAGAAGGAAAAGAAGAAAATGAAAATAAGATACAAGATAAAAAGGAGATGTACAAGAAAGGGTAGAAGATGAGAGTGATTCTTAGAAGAAAAACATTAAATGGGTCAGATCTAGCAGCAATATGAAACAGAATAACTGCCTTTGCAGGTTATATTTTTATTTGTTGCATGAATTAATAAACACTGGATTCCAGCTGTTCCCAGATGTCAATCACTTTTGAAGCGGCACTCCGATGGGGCCAAGAACAATCCATAGGAGAGCCAGCTAGTATTGTCAGGACTGCAGACATCCCTAAGCTATATAGAAGAGGCATTAATACCCTCCAAGGTTCTATAATTGAAATGCCAAGGAGCTTTGAGTATCATGCTGGGTTTTTAATATTTAAAATAAGCAGTTATTATTTCATGAGTGGGTAACTAATATATTTTCTTTCAACAACAACAATGTGCCATGTTGGGCATCAAATTTTACATTCCAATTTTAGATTCCATTTAAACTATTACAGTAAAAATTGAATTGTACAATGATTCTTCCTGCCTTACTCATTCTTGACTTGGATCCACAGCATCTGGATGCCATGTGAGAATCAACAAGTAGTACATGTTCCTTCTGTACTCATTCCACTTGTGGGAACTTTTACCTCCTATGCAGCTATAAATGCAAGAAATAATTGGTTTGGAAGATGCTAAATGAATATTTGAATTGAATTTCACCTTCAACCCTTACTTAGACAAAATTCTCATTGAAGTTAATTGTAAGATATATTATAAAATAGTCAGAGAGATGACCAGTTTATTTCCACTGTTGAATTTACCAATATATAAAATGGAGATATATCTCTAGAGGCAAAGAAATAACTTAGAAAACAAAGAGTGGGGTACTGAAAAGCAATCAATACTTCCTTAACTCTTCTATATTTGAAATAAATGGCAAATGTGATAATACCTTTTCAGAAATAAGTGTTAGGCATGCACTTAATCTTTTTGAAAATCTTCTTGTCATGTGTACATTTGCATTACAATTCATAGAATTAGAAAGTAAGTTTGGAAGAGATCATGGAAGGTTTTCTAGTCCAAACCTCTGCTCCAGGCAAAATCACTCCCATTTAAACCATCCTAGATATGGATTTGTTTAACCTAGAGGTATCAAACTCACCTCAGGCTCTAGGCCAGATTCAGACTAGGTCAGACCTGTGGACCTGCAGTAGGTCTGGGTCCAGGTCTGGAAGTTGGCAGTAGTGTCAGTTGCACATTGAGCAGTAGCATGGGTAGGGGACTGGGCAGCACCATGGGTAGGGGAGCAAGAAGCAGCAGCATAGGTAGGAGAGTGAGCAGCAGAGCTAGTAAGTTAGCAGCCAGCAGTGCTGGTGGGTAGCAGGCAGCTGTGCCGGTAGGGGAACAGGAGGCACCATGGGATCCGAAGCAGGTGGCAGCTCAGCAAGCAAGGGCTGCATCTGCACAGGCCTTGTTCACCTCCACCGCCAATGGCCATGTCCACTGGGGTTTGGGAACCTCAAACTCCCCAACTTCCAGTAGCCCACTGGACTACCCATAGGCCAGATAGAACGGTTTTGAGAGCCAGATCTGGACCATGGGTCATGTTTTACATCTCTGGTCTAACTTATTTTTATTAAAAACTTCAGGAACAGAAGTTGGAAAAGAATGTGGAAACGATGGAGGATCCAAAACCCTTTACAATTTGGGTTGCCTGCTTTTGGATCCTGTATCTGTTCCACATTCTTTTGAAAAATAAGGAGTTTATAACAATACGTAATGCTCTAGGTAAGGCTTAACCAACTCTGAGTAGAGTGGTACTATTACCTCCCATGTCTTGCACCCAAGACAAGTTGATGCAGCATAAACTATATTGGGCATTTATACACGTGCTCTGGGAGTGTGTGTGAGTGTGTGTGTGGTGCTTTAATTAGATCAATTAGATGTACCATTAATTTAATTAAATAAAGTGTCCCTGCCACCATTTTGAAGCTCAGGGACACTGATACACAAGATGCAGGAGACTACTGGAGCATGGTAATTGCCACACTTCAACGCACTGGAATTACAGCATGTTGAAGAAGCCTCCCTGCTCATGTATAGGCACACATTTTTTGGGACTGTATCACACTGCAAACTCATGATGAGTCTGTGATACTCCAAGATCTTTCTCCATAGTACTACCATTCACATAGTTAACGTCCATTCTCCTTGCACTTTTAATTTTTCTTCCAACTGTAGCACCTGTATTTGTTAGTACCAGACTTCATCTTGTTGTCTCTAGCTCAGCTGTCCAATCTATCAAGATCCAGCTGAATTGTACATTTAGTCCTGCTGAGGATGCTTCTCTTAAGTAATGTCCAGTATATACTTGGCCTCTGCACCTGCAGTTGTGGCATTTCTTCCATTAGGGTAGACCCCAAAGATAAAACTTCAGATAATTTCAAGAAGCTCCCACACACTCTGCAAATATACTATATATCACCATGGGAAAAGGGTAGCACCAGAGACAAGTGGACTTGGGAAAAAAGAGCACAAACTGGAAACTGGATGCCTCTAGTAGCACATGGTAGGAGCAAAAGAAAAATAGTTGTGTTCTACTTTTCTCTCCAATGCACAAATATATTTGGGAAAACATTCACAAAAAGGAAGCAATTGGCATACTCCACGCTCCACCCACCAATTGTGCTCGCTACCTTTGTGCATTGGATGGTGTTGTGGAGACTATGCAATCTCTATTCTGGACTATGCAATCTCTATGGAAAAGAGGCAATCTACATGTGGAGAAGGCAATATAAATAGGGGTAGGCAAGTGGGACACCACATCATGGTGCCAGCTTGGGGGGAAGAGAGGCAAAATTGCCCCTCCCTCTACCAGAGTCTACACACCAGCAGCAAAAGTAGCCTACGCCTTTGCTTTTGCTGCAGCAGCAGGTGCATGGACACTCTACTGCTACCCTAAGAGCAAGAACTTGAGCAGGCAGAGCATGTGGTGGTACCACTAGCAGTAGCAGCAGAACAGCCAAAGACTATTATGGAGTTCCCAGCATGAGTAAGACTCCTGAGCTCTCTCCCTCCTCTACTCTTTAAACCATGTAACCCCCACCCCCTTACTCCCTCACCATACTGCACAAATCCTTCTTGTTATGCCTCTCCATAGAGAGACCCTTCCACTCACTCCTAGGTTGTTGCTATGCATTCTGGGCCATAATCTTAAAAGACAGAGCTTCTTTCATTTTATGAACCAAATATACTCTAAGAATGCAGCTTACATACTTTAACAAATTAAATAATAGTTATAAGGGTAACAAATATGGGATCTATTTAATTAACTAAATAAAGAAATCAGTAAATTCAGACTATTCAATAACGATGAGAGACAATTAGGATTTAGATGAGCTCTCATGTTTGCAAAATTAAATATGAACACAAAGAAACAATTTTGCCTTGTTGCATTCTTAATTACTGCAGTCTGGGTGCTGTCATTTTCAATAATGTTAGCAGCAGCAAATGATGGCCCAGAAGATAAATGCAATGTTAAACAAACCTGAGCTGCATGCTCTTCCACTCCTGCCTCTCCAAATGTAACCCATCACATTTCTAAGTTAGATAAAAGGGTTTAGAAATAAGTGTATGCTATATAAAATTATTAGAAAGGATGTTGGAGCACATGAGTAGTAGCACATACATCTGCCTACAGTTAAGCATGTATGAAATGTCTGCAAGCTCAGGGTCTTAGAAATGTAAAGTTCCTAGTATTTACATTATGCTCAAACATAGGAACACCAGTTTTGACTGGATCTTTCATATCCAACAGTAATAATACAGCTTACTATAATATTAAACCCCACAAAATATGGAAAATACAGAAAAGTGCCCCAAGCATCAATATGATTATTATTTAACACATTCCTTCTCCAGTTAAGTTTTCAATTTTCATAAAGAGACAATAGAAAGAATGATCTAAAACAAGTGATTTTGAAACAAATGTGACTATTTGGTTTTACAAGGTAGGACACTTTTTTTCCCTCAGAAAATTTTTATTATTGGCCTGATCCTCTTTACTTAATAGTCTATAAAAGCCAGGCATTGACCACAGTTAAATGGGATCACAATCAAAAAAGTACGGTTACTTACCTTACAGAAGCCATAGCTTTTTGAGATACATTATCCATGTGGATTCCATGCTTCATTTACCCGAAACCATTGCATGACAAGAATAGATTTTTTTGGCCAGAAGTATCTGACCCTTGCCCCTTTCAGTAAAAGTCATGAGGAGTTTATGTACATTTTAGAATAATTTCATCTTGGTAACATTCTGTGACAAAGTCCCTATTAAATTAAACATATGAAGCTTAGCTTCTGGTGTTGAGTGCAAAGGAGGAATAAAACCAGGAAATCAATACAATTTGTTCACATGGAACTCTGAAATCACTCTGTGAAAATGAGGGCTTGAAAAGTATCTGAGGATATATAGGTCCACAACAAACACTAACGGGACCACTGAGATACTCTGGCTGTCTTCTGTGGTTTTTATTTCAAAGCCCGCTGCTTCTCTGAGCAGCTGTGCAGGACTGCTGCTGAGCACCAACTAATCAGGGAAGTGGTAAGCAGAGCAGCTCATTCTTAACTCAGAAACTTATTGAAAAATAAGGAGGTTGTAAACCATCTGAAACCATCTGGGTACAAATTATTTGGTGGCTATTCTATACTGACGGATTCACTGATCCGAATAATAAAACTGACTGGCCTAAGCCAGGGCTCTGACAATCATCAGACAAAAATAGCAAAGGCTGGTTAGCCACCTCCGTGGGAGGGTCCAGGACAAACAAATCCTGCCATTTGTGCAGGGTACTGAACTAGATAATTCTTGAAGACTCTTCCAATTTACTCTATGATTCTGGCTCTTGGTTCAACTTCCCCAGGATACCATCAGTATCATGGAGAGCCAGTAGGGAGAGGAATAAGCTATGATATAGAGAGAGTGAGAAATGTATCAGAGGGAACAACTATGGCATTAAGAAGAAATTAGAAATGTTGCTGTAACTTTTACATAGACAAATGGCAAAGAGCTAGCTAACAAGCTGGCTGCTTGGATTGACACCTGAGTAGTACAACTGCTCTTACTAGCACTGTGTGCAGAGTGGCTGGTGGACACTGCAGAATTCTATGTGCCTCCCATGACCAACAAGAAAGGAATAAGGATTATTGAACCCACTCTACCCTTTATGCTCTTGGGTAAGGAGGTAGAACATTAGGGGCATGAATTTGATCCCAACAGATATTGCTAACCAAAAGAATCTAAACTTACGCTGATGGGGCACAATGTACTATATGAACAGTCAGTTGAAGAAGCAGCAACAGTTTGCTATAATTAGAACTGTAATTCATATGTTACAACACACTGAAATATTCTACTTCTGAACAATTTAGAAATAATCCCAGACTGCACTGTTTACATCTTGATATGGTCTTTCCAAAGTTCCAAAATGATCAGATCCAGAAACTGGGCTCAGAAACATGAGCTCTGAAATTCAAATCTCCAGCATTCCTAGATGTTAAGAGCAAGTGTTTAGAGCAGAAACATCTCTCCTATGTATAGATGGGGTTAATTAACCTTAGTTCTTTACAGACATATTTTACAGCACTAGCTTACATCTTTTATCTCAAGATTTTAAAGAAAGAGAAAAATAGAAATAAAGGATATAGGACTGAAAAGGATCTCTTGCATCACTAAGTCCAGTAACTTGCTATCACAGGTAGCCAACTCAGAATTTCATTCATAAATAGTCAAGCTCTACCTTTAAACTCCCAACCCAGTGATGGTTAGAACCCTACTTCTAATTTTCCAGCTTTCATTTAACCATTTACAAACTTTCCACTGTGAAACTCTCCAGAATCAGTACAAACAGGCATTTTGAAATAATTACTTTTGTCTTTATATTATATTAAATTCTATTAGCTCTACAAAGTCTTAACTTTAAAAAAAGAGTAAGAATTAAGTGGTATTAGAATGACAGTATTTCAGCATTCACAAATTTTCAAAGATATATTTCTAATTTACACAACGCTTTTAAAATTGTGTATGAATTAAGGTTGTTCCTTAAGGAGACGATCCTCCAAGCCCAAAGGTGACAATCCCAACGTGGACCAAAGGGGGAAAGAGTGCTCAAAAGCCCCCATGGCTCACCAAAAGCACCCAGGAACATCTCAAAGCTAAAAAGGAGGCATACACCCAATGAAGGGGAGGGGCCATCACCAAGCAGGACTATACCTCCATTGCTCGAGACTGTGGGGGGGCTGTTAGGAAAGCTAAGGCAGATACGGAACTAGGGCTAGCATCAAGGATCAAGGACAACAAAAAGTCCTATTTTAAATACATAGGAAGTATAAAGAAGGCACTGGGTAATGTGGGGTCCCTGCAGGATATGCTAGGCAATCTAGTTGTTGCACCAGAGGAAAAAGCAGACCTTTTTAACAATTTCTTTGCCTCCATTTTTTTGTGCAGGGACCGGGACTCCTACAGAGATTCGGGATGGACTCAGAAGAGACTCCGCCAGGCCTAGGGTCAGGGAGGACCGAGTTAGAGAACTTCTGGAGGGGCTGGATGTGTTCAAATCCGCAGGACAAGATGCTCTCCACCCCAGAGTGTTGAAGGAATTGGCAGGGGTTATCGTGGAGCCCCTGCCATGGCTTTATGAGCACTCATGGTGCTCTGGCCAGGTGCTGGATGACTGGAAGAGGGCCAATGTGGTCCTCCTCAAAACAGGGAGGAGGGAGGACCCAGGCAACTATAGGCCAGTTAGTCTTACTTCAATCCCAGGGAACCTTTTTGAGAAGATTATCAAGGAACACATCTGTGAAGGGCCAGCAGCAGGGGTCATGCTCAGGGGCAACCAGCATGGTTTCATTAGGGGCAGGTCTGTCAGACCAACCTGACTGCCTTCTACAATTAGGTCACAAAATCATTGAATGCAGGTGTCGCAGTGGATGTAGTCTTTCTGAACTTCAGGAAGGCCTTTGACACTGTCTCCCACCCCACTCTCATTAAAAAGCTAGGCAACTATGGTATTGATGCCTACACACTCAGATGGATAGTAAATTGGCTGAGAGGCCACACTCAG
>NW_017729022.1:12855209-12855434 GCF_001723915.1 Gavialis gangeticus
ATACTGCTTATTTCAGTTACATGTTCTGAGATAAGGAATTCTGCATGCCTTGTTTTGTCTTGATATATTACCCTGTGCACAGATGTTTTCTTTAAGTAAATTGCCTGTATGTTTGTGTGTGATTTACTATTTTTTTGTTTCTCCAAGGTCATTTTTTTTCCTCTTTCTCTGTCTTAAGTACAAATATGCTTGTAAACTTATAGAGTTCAAAAAATCCTTTGCAAG
>NW_017729022.1:12860434-12860888 GCF_001723915.1 Gavialis gangeticus
TAAGAATTAAGTGGTATTAGAATGACAGTATTTCAGCATTCACAAATTTTCAAAGATATATTTCTAATTTACACAACGCTTTTAAAATTGTGTATGAATTAAGGTTGTTCCTTAAGGAGACGATCCTCCAAGCCCAAAGGTGACAATCCCAACGTGGACCAAAGGGGGAAAGAGTGCTCAAAAGCCCCCATGGCTCACCAAAAGCACCCAGGAACATCTCAAAGCTAAAAAGGAGGCATACACCCAATGAAGGGGAGGGGCCATCACCAAGCAGGACTATACCTCCATTGCTCGAGACTGTGGGGGGGCTGTTAGGAAAGCTAAGGCAGATACGGAACTAGGGCTAGCATCAAGGATCAAGGACAACAAAAAGTCCTATTTTAAATACATAGGAAGTATAAAGAAGGCACTGGGTAATGTGGGGTCCCTGCAGGATATGCTAGGCAATCTAGTT
>NW_017729022.1:12871081-12871837 GCF_001723915.1 Gavialis gangeticus
CCTACAGAGATTCGGGATGGACTCAGAAGAGACTCCGCCAGGCCTAGGGTCAGGGAGGACCGAGTTAGAGAACTTCTGGAGGGGCTGGATGTGTTCAAATCCGCAGGACAAGATGCTCTCCACCCCAGAGTGTTGAAGGAATTGGCAGGGGTTATCGTGGAGCCCCTGCCATGGCTTTATGAGCACTCATGGTGCTCTGGCCAGGTGCTGGATGACTGGAAGAGGGCCAATGTGGTCCTCCTCAAAACAGGGAGGAGGGAGGACCCAGGCAACTATAGGCCAGTTAGTCTTACTTCAATCCCAGGGAACCTTTTTGAGAAGATTATCAAGGAACACATCTGTGAAGGGCCAGCAGCAGGGGTCATGCTCAGGGGCAACCAGCATGGTTTCATTAGGGGCAGGTCTGTCAGACCAACCTGACTGCCTTCTACAATTAGGTCACAAAATCATTGAATGCAGGTGTCGCAGTGGATGTAGTCTTTCTGAACTTCAGGAAGGCCTTTGACACTGTCTCCCACCCCACTCTCATTAAAAAGCTAGGCAACTATGGTATTGATGCCTACACACTCAGATGGATAGTAAATTGGCTGAGAGGCCACACTCAGAGAGTGGTGGTGGATGGGTCATATTCAGCCTGGAGAGTTGTGAGCAGTGGAGTCCCCAAGGGCTCAGTCCTTGGGCCCGCACTGTTCAATTTATTTATTAGCGACTTGGATGAGGGGGTGAAAAGCACCATTTAAATTCGTGGATGACACC
>NW_017729022.1:12876837-12877050 GCF_001723915.1 Gavialis gangeticus
TGCAGAAGATAATTGATTTTCTTAATGTGCCACCCCCATATCAGTCCCAAGCACAATCTGAACCTGAAGAAGTCCAAAGTAACCAAATAAACTCTTCCAGCAGGATTACCCCACCTCACCAGGAAACTATCACTCAAGAACCATCACCTGCCCCTGGGGCATGCCCACGTCCACTGGAAGCAGGGTGTCTATCTCCTGAAATCTCAATCCCCT
>NW_017729022.1:12887182-12887392 GCF_001723915.1 Gavialis gangeticus
TCTCAATCCCCTTCTCTTGTTTAAGGTCTGGTACCCAGTATGGTCCAGCCCCTTCTTTAAAATCTAAAAAGGCTCAGTTTATGTCCTTACGCCAACTTCCAGTGCAAGCTACAAATGGGGAAACTACAATCACAGTCCATGTCCCCTGGACCCCAGGAGATCACCTAAACTTTGTTAAACAATTTCCCAACATCAGGGAGGAACCCCAGA
>NW_017729022.1:12887403-12887722 GCF_001723915.1 Gavialis gangeticus
CCTTTACTATTAGATCTCACTTACCTAAAGGAAGAATTTGCAATTTTTGCAAAATTACAAAAAAATCAAAGGTTTTGGGTTATAAGTTTCCCAACTATGGCGCAGGCTTAGCTATGTCCAAGATAAAGAAAGTCGCAGCATCTCTAGAAAAGACTGCTAATGCTACCGCTGATAGTTTTGATAAAATAAATACAGAAATGAAGGAAATAAGGAAAATGACATTGCAAACCCGACTTGTGTTAGATTATATACTAGCCAGCAAAGGAGGAGTCTGTGCTTTAATAGGTAAAGAATGTTGTACTTATATTCCTGATAATTC
>NW_017729022.1:12887872-12889548 GCF_001723915.1 Gavialis gangeticus
ACCATCATTCATAGTTTGTTAATATTGTTTGTTGCTTTTATTGAAGTATGCCTAGTGTTTATGATAATACAATGTTGCTTAAGTTGTGCTGCCAAGCAAATGCGGAATAGCCCATGAACCAGAAATGAAGTACATAATTTGTATGTTAAAACAGCAGAAAGTAAAGAGAAAAAAAAACTAGAAGTTGAAAGGCTAATGGGTATAAATATCTAACTTGTTGGAAAAAAAATAAAAGGAGGGAATGTGGTGGTGGATTTGGTCGGGCTTCTGGCCTGCTTGACTAGGAAAACAGAGACCAGAAGTGCTCATACTGCTTATTTCAGTTACATGTTCTGAGATAAGGAATCCTGCATGCCTTGTTTTGTCTTGATATATTACCCTGTGCACAGATGTTTTCTTTAAGTAAACTGCCTGTATGTCTGTGTGTGATTTACTATTTTTTTGTTTCTCCAAGGTCATTTTTTTCCTCTTTCTCTGTCTTAAGTATAAATATGCTTGTAAACTTATAGAGTTCAAACAATCCTTTGAAAGAGACAAGTGGGTGATTCCCCTTGCTGTATGGAATTCTCCCTGTGATCACAGTATAGCCCTCAATAAAGAAAAGCTGGCTCTGTCAGTTCTGATTCACCACAATGCGAAGTTTGATTTCTTCCACAACAGCATTGAGAGGGTCCAAAGGAGGGCCACTCACATGATCCGGGGACAGCAGGGCAGACCCTATGAGGAGAGGCTATGGGACCTTAACCTGTTCAGCCTTCACAAGAGAAAGCTGAGAGGGGACCTGGTGGCCATCTATAAACTTACCGGGGGGACCAGCGGGGAATGGGAGAGACCTTGTTCCCCCAAGCCCTACCGGGAGTTACAAGGAATAATGGCCATAAGCTGACTGAGAGTAAATTCAGGCTAGATATTAGGAGACATTACTTCACAGTCAGGGCGGCTAGGATCTGGCACCAACTTCCAAGGGAAGTGGTGCTCACTCCTACCCTGGGGGTCTTCAAAAGGAGGCTGGCTAATCACCTAGCTGGGGTCGTTTGACCCCAGCATTCTTTCCTGCCCATGGCAGGGGATCAGTCTTGATGATCTACTTAGGTCCCTTCCAACCCTACCAACTATGAAACTATGAAATAAATATTTTGTTTTAAAAATATTAAATGGAAATAATACAATGTATTTACTGTATACTCATGAGAAAGGCAGTATTTTACTCACCTGTTTATGGTGTCTTCCATTTTCTTTCCAACCTCAAATATTCTTCATTATTTTTAAGCTGCTTATAATTATTCCCCCCTTGAAAACCTTTATGAACAATTTCCAAGTGTTCAAATACATTTAAATTTTTGAAACATTTCAGCTTAGGTTGCTTCAGAAAGAAAATCTAAATGCACATTCCTCCTTTCAACAGCAGTCGAGGGCACAAAACCACCAGAATGTCCATACCAATAAGTCTAGTGGTTTGTCTAATGAAAAAATGGTTATTACTAGGGACCTACTTAAATTGTACTTTCATGATTTCATGGAAACTGTAAAAACATCAGTTTCTATGATCACTGCAAAAAATGGTGTTTACTGGGATCTCACAGAATCATCTGAAAAAAAACTTACAAAAAATAAACTGCTGGCTCCCCAGTGGTCCTCATGGCGGCTTCTGTACAGCTTCACAGCCTGCCGGGGGG
>NW_017729022.1:12889892-12891228 GCF_001723915.1 Gavialis gangeticus
GTGGAGTTACATGAAGAGGAGCAGCGAAGATGGTGGCCACCCCCTTGTCCCTCCTCCCCCACCACAGCCTCTCCGCCAATCACCTGCATGAAGGGCAGCCCTCTCTACCAATCAGCAGAGAGGGCCTCTTGGATACTCAGAGGTGAGGGGTGGGGCCACCACAAAATGCCCATGAAAGTGGCTCTGCATGCCACAAGCAGGCCATGAAAAACCCTTTGCCTTGCCCCAATTTAGGTAGGTCCCTAGTTATTATCATCAGATTCTTTACTGAGAGAAGCAAGAACCTCCATAAGGGACAATTATGAAAGTACCTGTACATTTTCTCTGTCAATTATTTGGTGTCTAATAGTGTAAAGTTTTAGTGATTATATCCCTTACACATCGTCACCATAGTTAATAACCACAGATATTATAGAAATGTAATATTTCATGTAATTAAGTGATATTTTGTGTAAATGAGATTCACAGGTTGGTTCTGGATTCTGACTGGGTTTTGAAAAGCTGCTACAGTGGGTTGGGTGTTCTGCTCCCCTGAATTTTATATGAATGTGGATATGTAACTCCCTTGGTCACTCCCTTCGTGGATATGTACCTCTCCAAAAGCTCTAGGCTATGTAGAAGAGTTAGGTTCCTACTGAGTTAGTCGTCGCTCTCCCTGTAGAAACTAGATGCATATAAGCATTCACAGTCATTTTTTCCCCAAGGAAACATAACCCCTTCAGGAAGATCTCTCACAAGAAAGAACACTTGTATGCCCCCTTCCAGTCTATTCTGACAAAACCCCATTTCATTCTCCAGACTGAAGGTTCCCCAGTTTGGGGAGCAGGCAAGAATAGAGCCTGCTCCTTGCCCCTCACCTATCTACTTTATGGACATGTACAAGCCCTCGTAGGACGCGACAGTGCAGCAGCTTGGAGGAAAACATGGAATGAAACCACTATTTGGAATAAAAATCTAATTTCTGACCCAACAATAAAGCCTTCTGGTTTTGACTTTCTGCAAAAAACATAGAAGGGTCTAAATCAGATGTGAACCAGGCATGGCTGCTGCAGTCACTTGATGCACAAATGGTGTATAGTATTAGGAGTTCTGCAAAATGTGACAGTGGTAATCCTGATCAAACTATGAATCACATAACAACATTCTGCCCTCTATACAAATTTGACAGTGACATTGCAGAGATACATTCCCTTTTCTCAAGAGCATTAGACTGGTTAACTAACTTTAAACTGGACTTATAATTGTTGCTCCAAGTCAGCCACATGAAAGAAGATGACGACCTGCCCACTCCCCAAACCAGGGTCCCACTGCTTGCCCCCTGTTCTTTTGCTCTGTT
>NW_017729022.1:12896228-12902814 GCF_001723915.1 Gavialis gangeticus
AAGAAGATGACGACCTGCCCACTCCCCAAACCAGGGTCCCACTGCTTGCCCCCTGTTCTTTTGCTCTGTTCCCACTGCAGCAAGCAGAACAGAAGAGCAACTGTTTTCCCTCCTCCCCCCCCCATCCCCTTCCTGTTCCCCAGACCAGGGCCCTGGCTTGAAGAGTGGGCAGGAGGGTTTGCCTACTACTCCCTCCACTCCATTCCCATGGTGTTTATACATGTACTCTGGGAGTTGGGGTGGGGGGAAGTGCTTTAATTAGAGTGGCTCCAAGAGCTGCTCTAATTAATCCACATGGAGCATCTCGTGTATTAGCATCCTTGCATTTAAAAATAGTGGCAGGGTCACTCTAACTAAAGTTTGTTCAACGAGCTTTAAAGTGCCCCTAATGCCATTTTTTAAGTGCAGGGGCACTGATACACAAAATACTGGAGTCTGCTGGAGTGTGATAATTATCACGCTCCAGCAGGCTCAATTAATCGAGCCTGCTCCAATGTGCTGTAACTGCAGTGCATCAGAGCAGCCCCACTGCTCATGTATAGGGGCCCCCAGAGACCAGACGATGCAGAGGCCACTCCCTCCCTGTTACCCTGACTGGAGTGCCTGATCTGGGGAAGGCCAGGAGAGTCTTTTCCTGCCACTCTACTCCCCTGGGGACCTGGAAGAGTGAAGCAGCCACTGCTTCCCACTCCTTCCCCAGATCAGGATTACCCTGGCCTGAGAAAGATGTGGGAAGCAAGGAAGAGGGGGCAGCTGCAAGCTGAATACTTATACTGCTTCCTATCCCAGAGAGATTTCTACTGGTGAATGCCTGTTTGGGACCACAGTATCTGTATAAAACCAGTATTAGTATTAATAATTTTTTGTTTTTTAATTTAATCAACTATTTTCTTATTTTTGTATTATTAAGAACATTAAATAGAAATGCTTGGTTTTCTTTCCCTATGATATTTATTATTTGGTAGACTTCTATTACATCTCTTCATATCTAGTCTCTTAATGAAACAGTTCTGATCTTTTCAAAAACTCCTCATATCAAAGTCTTTCTAGCAATTTAATATTCGTGTTTCCTATCCCTTTTACTTTGCTATATTTTGTGAGATGGTAACAACTGAATACATAAGGTGAGATATAAATCTAAATAATAAATAGTTCAATATAGGTGAAATAGTACAAACCATTGTCTATATAAAGAGATTAAAATACTGCTTTGTTTTTTGTGATGTTTTACACTAACTTTAATGCAAGCAGGAATAAGCCCATGATGTTACAGCAACAGAACAACATGCTTTGCAGCCAACATCTTTTAGTTTTGTTACCAAAAAACATGCATTAGTCTGGATGCATCAGACTACCAATTGCTGCTGTCGGGCCTACCTAAGGTTTCTCTTGACTATAGTGACATGTGGATATTTAATTTTAATATCAAGTATAAAAGCCACAACAAATTCCACAACATAACAACCTTTAATAACTTGCAGAAAGGCATTTCTCAGTGGTTTTTCCCTGTTAAAATAATGCCACTAAAAAAAAACATAGAAAGTCATTACAGTACAAATATCACACTACGGTACTAAAATAATTTCCATATAGAAGTTACTTCATTTTTTTTCTTTAAAGAAAGGTGTCCAAACATTGAGATACATTAATAAAGCACATATTAAATATAAACACAGACAAAGCCACAAAACATGTGTCAAACACAGAGGGGTTAAAATGCAACTGTATTTCAGAAAGACACCAAGCCACAACATAATAATTAAATTAAATTATCAGACATAAATTATAAATTAAATTTTAAACTATACAGACAACATGAGTATCATAATGGAGAAATTTACTATAGGTTAAACAAAATCAATGCATATTAAACTTTACTGTAATTTTGAGAATAGATATATTGCTCCTTTTTAAAACCAAAATTGTGTGTAACTGAGTTTGTAATTCAGAGTCTGTTTTATGTCATTGTCTGGATACTGGCAGACAGTATCAGTTTTTTTCTGAAAAGGCATTTCTTTCTCCTATTTTTTTAAAGAATTAACAGCATGTGCTCACATTGAAGTTTCAGTCAATGGAATATTAAATAAACAGGTTGCATCAATAATGAGGTATTCTGAAGTCTGACAATAAGCAGCAGCAGTGGTAGAGGTATAAGACTGTAGCTGGTTTTGAAAACCAAGATTTCTGATCCTGAGTTCCCTTTTAATATAAAAGGAATATAAAGATATAAATACTCTTTACATACTACAAAAATGAACATAGGCACTTTCATGATACATAACAGGATCTTCTCATTCAAATGAAAACAAATCAATATCTCCACTTACACAGTCTTGGCTTGCTTCTGCTCCTAAAGAAGTCAATGGGAGTTTGGCATTGACTTCACTGGGAAAAGGACTGGAACCTCTATTTTTAATGGTCTACATCCATTCCCTAAAGACAATATGATATTTCTTCCACTAGTGCAAAAAGACAGGGATCTTCAATTGAACTCTTCTTCAGTTCATAACCAAAAGGGAAAACTGCAGTGCTAAAGAAAGCTACCTTTGTTTCATAGCTTTACAATTTGCATTTGAATAGGTGTGTCTACACATACAATTAATACAAAACAATAAACTGTGGACCAGTTTGAGCTGGAGTAAACTACTCCTGGGTCCAGTATCTACATATGCACCTAGGACAGCAGCAATTTGAGCTGGGGCAGAGCAGTTTATGCCATGGCCTCTCAGCCCTGGGCTCTGGGTGGTGGTGTTAGGGCTAGATGGGGCACAAGGGTGTTGAAAGTGTGCAGCTGCATGGCTAAGCAGCAGCTAGGAGTCTGGCTCCCAGCTGGCTGGGCTGACGGAGCACAATTTACACCCACAGTCATCATCTACACAGTAAATTATCTCAGCATAAGATGTAATAGAAGTGATGCTAGTAAGAAACTTTGAAGCATAAAGCTACCATATAGTTCCTCGCACACCACATAATACAAAATAAGATATGCACCTTGTTTTGTGGAAGGCACAATAAAGATTTTTTCCCCCCAGAGTTATAGCCACACAGAGCAAAGACAGAGGCTGATCTTAAACTCACTCATCCTCCCTTTCCTGCTTTGGTAAAAGCTACAGTTTTATCAACTCTCTCTCAGCTGAACTGTCAGCAGTTCTTAGCTACTCAGCCAAAGGCTAAAACTTTAGCGGCTGCTGAAGACTGGTATCTATAGGTGTGCCTAGGATTCTGAAAGGAACTAAAAGCAGTCTGTGTAACTGTGAAATAGGAGAAGAGAGGATAGGAGTAACTAAACAACAGGAAAACTGGCAATGAAAAGATAGCTTGCTTAATGAAATATCAAGACCATTAGCAAGGAGAGAAGGTCTTTAACACCTGTGTAGTGAAAAGCAATTAGCAGGAATCAGGTAGATCAGGGCAACATATAGCCCATTGGATCCAGTCTACAGAGACTCAGGGCTTTGCTTTGCTTGGCTCAGGGCTAAGCAGCAAGGAGTTGTAATCCTTGCTACTGCTGCTTCCCTCCCACCTGTCCCTACCAGCTTCTCCCTGGCTGCAGCATGGGCTCAGCTTCCAGTCAGTGAAGAACTAGACTGGGACCAGGCAGCTGCAAGCTGAGTCCATGTTGCTACCACTTCTCCCCCCCCTTCCCCTATTATCTCCCAGCTGTGGCTCAGAAGCAGCAGCAGGTGGATGCAATTTCCTGCTGGACAGTAAGGGGTGGATGAAGCAGTAGCAACATGAGTGCATCTCTCAGTTGACAGGCCCTGGTAAAAGTGCAGGCAGAGGCCCCTAGCTACTCGCACATTACAGAAGCCACCTGGTCTGCATCAGACCAGAGCCCGGCTCTTTTGTCCCATGGCTTGAAAAGGTTGCTGGACATTGTAACGAGCTAGATTGTAATGAACCATGAAGTCAGTTGACTCCCTTAGCAGTGCCTGAATAGAAGTGCCATTGCTGCTGTGGAGCAGCTGGTTTTAAACACTGGGTTTAGCAAGAATCAAAGCTGGGTGCAACTGCACCTGGGTACCCTACCTGACTCTGCCTCTGCTGGATACCACTTCTCCTGCCATGCTGCTGGAAGTAAGAGAAAAAAAGGAAGCAGCAGCCTTCCGACTATATATCCATGCTTCTCTTCTAGACAGAAAATCAGCTTTCCCATCTAAGACATACACCCCAATTTTGGAAGGCTAATTTTGCAGAGAAAAGTAAGTATGGTATGTGAGTAAATATGGTAACTAAACATCGGAGTTGATGTTCCCACCTTATACATAGAATGCATGTGTAATTAGTATTAGTAGTATTGCATTTATCACTACTCGCCCCATAATATGCCACCAGTATGTTGAATGCTCCCATAATATAGGTACATTATATGAGTTGAATAAAAATCTTATCTTACACTTCTAAAAACAAAACTATGACTGGCCATGACTGATAACATCCAATTCAGAACTGCATCATCCCTGATAACAAAGGCACCATTTGATTCAGATTGACAGTCTGTTAATATCATCTGGGAACAGTCTCAAGAACTTTCTAGTACTTCAAATGTAAAAGTTGATTTAGAGGACCTTTTCTTTTTAAAAATTTGAGAAACTTTATCTACCCACTACACCAAGAGTTGGAAGCAAGATTAATTTGTGACCCTTATTACAGTTCTCCAAGAGCTGCAGAAACTCTTTGCACAGTCAGTATTCAATGAATGAAGTTAGGCTTCAGAACAGAAAAAGAGGGGTTCAGAATAACTGGGCATGTCCACACATGCACTAAAATGCACATTGACTATTTTAAGCTAACGGTGTTGCAAAAATACCGTGCGCTTTCACTAATGCACATTAAAATAGGCCAATGCACCTTTTTCTTGTACCTCACAATGGGGATACTAAATTTAATGTGCATTACCAAAAGTGCATTAATGAACGTGTAGACACATCCGTTGAGAACTAGATTACGAGGGTTGGAGTTAAATTCATAAATGATAAATTGAAAAGAATTGGAGTTGTCACATCCCAGACGACAATATAAATTACATAGAGAAAGGCTACAGAGTCAGACCAAAATTTAAAGCAAGAAAAGCAACATAACCATTGCATTATGTTTAAAAATCCTTGAGAAAATTAGGCTTTTTTCATTAAAACTTATTGACTACTTTAATACAGAAGGTAGGAAAATTTTGGAAAACAAAAAGCTGATGCCTGTTTATCTAAGGCAGCAGCTTCCTACTCTGGAACTCATAGGAGGCAACATTTACTAGAAGATATGGATGTTATTATTTATAAGAGCAGTACTTCCCCAGCAAATGAGATGGGTTGAGTACAGAGAAATGCGTTCCCCCACCACAAAGATGCATGCCACATTTTGTTTCCCTTTAGTATTCCATGTTCAGGCCCTGAGGCAGAATAGCAGCTCTATTAGAGGCATCACTTTAGCGGTACGTGGTTTTAGGATATGGTTATGTCACACTGAAGTTAAGTATATAGTTAACTGTTACTTTGAACAGGGATGCATTTAAGCTTAAAAGTCTTCTGGAATTGAAACCTAAATTAGTAAATCTCATATTCCAATTAAATACTCACCTTGAATTTCACCCCTTGAGAAGTACAGCAAGCAGCTCTACTGTCCTTTCAAACCACTCATCAAGGCAAACTTACTTGTGAAACATGTGCTAATCAGCCCCCTTTCTAATAGTTCTGGTGCAGTGAGATAATGTTTGTAGACCATGCTCATTCAGGCCTCGAAGTGAAAAAAAATCTTTCAGACAGTAATATCTTCAAGGATCCACTGTCTCCAGCATGATACATAATGAACACTGTTATCTAGCTAACACTCTTTTACTTTGTTTGACTACAAAAATGAACAGTGAGGCTGTCCCGCAGGTGCCTCACGCAACTCTCCAGGGATCTAGCAGACCTCCTGAGGCTAAAAAGAAAGGCCTACAAAGGATGGAGGATGGGATTCATCTCCAAGGAGAAATATTCTGCACTGGTCCAGTCCTGCAAGGAGCAAACCAGGAAAGCCAAGGATACAACTGAACTCCAACTAGCTTTGAAAAAGGACTTTTTCACATATATGGGGAGCCGGAGGAAAAGCAAGGGCAACACTGAACCCCTGCTGAACCAGATGAGACAATTGATAACTGACTCCCAGGAAAAAGCCAACCTATTAAATGGGTACTTTGCGTTGGTCTTTCATCAGTCCCATTGGACGCCCATGCCCACTACGGGACAGGCAGGTCCGGGTGAGGGAGTTCCCCTGCCCTCCATCAATGCTGACCTCATAAAGGAACACCTTGAGAGGTCAAGTCAGCTGGCCTTGACAATCTATATCCCAGGGTACTCAAGGAACTGGCGAGCATCATAGCTCAGCCTCTCGCACAGATCTTTGAGACCTCCTGGTGCTCTGGTATAGTGCCCGAAGACTTGAAGAAGGCCAATGTGGTGTCTATCTTCAAGAAAGGGAGGAAAGTGGATCCAGCAAATTATAGGCCCATCAACCTGACTTCTATCCCAGGGAAAATCTTAGAAAAGTTTATTGAAGAGGCCATTCTTAATGGACTGGCCGACACCAACATCCTGAGGAATAGCCAGCA
>NW_017729022.1:12902976-12904244 GCF_001723915.1 Gavialis gangeticus
AATTGGCTCCGTGGTCAGACCCAGAGGGTGGTAATTGATGGAAGTCAATCATCATGGTCCCCTGTGACCAGTGGGATCCCCCAAGGCTCTGTCCTTGGACCCATATTATTCAACATCTTCATTAACAATGTGGACATTGGAGTCAGAAGCGGACTGGACAAGTTTGCTGATGACACCAAACTTTGGGGCAAAGAATCCACACCAGAAGACAGGCGAGCGATCCAAGCTGACCTGGACAGGCTCAGCAAATGGGAAGATGAGAACCTTATGGTGTTTAGCATTGAAAAATGCAAGGTTCTCCACCTTGGGAGGAAAAACCTGCAGCATCCTTACAGGCTCAGCAGTGCCACACTGGCTAGCACTATGGAAGAAAGAGACTTGGGGGTCATAATTGACCACAAGATGTACATGAGCCTGCAATGTGATGCTGAGGCTAGTAAAGTGACCGAAGTGCTAGCTTGCATCCATAGATGCTTCTCAAGCAAATCCCGGGACATCATTCTCCCCTTATACTCAGCCTTGGTGAGGCCGCAGCTGGAGTACTGCATCCAGTTTTGGGCTCCAGTGGGGTCCCCCAAGGCTCGGTCCTTGGACCTGTGCTATTCAATGTCTTCATCAGCGACTTGGATGAAGGCATGGAAAGCACTCCGTCCAAATTCATGGATGACACGAAATTATGGGGAAAAGTTTATACACTAGTGGGAAGGGGCCTGGAGAGGTTGGAAAAGTGAGCAGAAAAGAACAGGATGCAGGTCAACAAAAACAAGTGCCAAGTGCTGCATTTAGGGAGAAGGAATCACCAACACACCAATAGGCTAGGGAATGACCTTCTCAGCAGCACAGTGGCAGAAAGGGATCTCAGAGTCATAGTTGACTCCAAGGTGAATGTGAGCCGTCAATGTGATGAAGTAATTAGTAAAGCTAACCGCACTTTACCATGCATTAGCAGGTGCATCACAAACAGGTCCAGGGAAGTAATACTTCGCCTCTATGCAGTATTGGTCAGGCCGCAGTTGGAGTACTGCATCCAGGTCTGGGCGCTACACTTCAAAAGCGACGTAGATAACCTTGAGAGGGTCCAGAGGAGGGCCATTCATATGGTTAAAGGCCTTCAGTTAAGGTCCTATAAGAAGAGACTGAGGGACCTGGATCTCTTTAGCCTCTGCAAGAGAAGCCCAAGGGGGGATCTTGTGGCCATTTACAAATTCATTGGGCAGTGGGGGCAGTAGGAAATAGGAGATGCTCTGTTTACCAGGGCACCCCTTGGA
>NW_017729022.1:12907464-12909403 GCF_001723915.1 Gavialis gangeticus
GGCAGAGGGGAAATTCAGATTAGACATCAGGAGGCACTATTTCACTGTTAGGGCGGCTAGGATCTGGAACAAAATCCCAAGCAAAGTGGTGCTGGCTCCTTCCCTGGGGGTCTTTAAGACAATGCTAGACAATCACCTTGCTGGGGTCGTTTGACCCCAGTACTCCTTCCTGCCATGGCAGGGGGTCAGACCTGATGATCTGCTCAGGTCCCTTCCGACCCTACTAACTACGAAACTATGAAACTTCTTTACGGTAAGGGTGGCCAGAATCTGGAATGGGCTTCCGAGGGAGGTGGTGCTGTACCCTACCTTGGGGGTCTTTAAGAGGGGACTGGACAAGCACCTGACTGGGGTCATATGACCCCAGTGCTCTTTCCTGCCCAGGGCAGGGGGTTGGACTCAGTGATCTACTGGTGTTCCTTTCAAGCCTAACAACTATGAAACTATGAAATCCTGCGTCCCAAATAAGCTGTTGGGTGCAGAATCAGTCAGCCAAAACTTCTGGTTCAACAGAGCTAAATTTTCCTTTTTTTTCATTAAGAACATGGAATCAGATTCTAGCTAGTTCCTGAGTAAGGGGAGGATAGGTGGGGGGGGGGGCAGTTAAAATAAAGATCCTCCATTCAAGAATAGCTGTCCAAGACTGTTACAAACAGGTTCCTATGAGGACGCACTACATCTTAAAAAGGTGCTTACAGTAGGTAGAGTGATGGCTTCAACCCTTCAACCAAATATACACTAGTCAAGAGGACTAAACAGTTATACACTAGGGAGATGGGCTTATAAAAATATACTGAATGTACTAGATAGACCACACTGCACTGAGGAGCTTGAAGGGGGCATCCTGCTTCTGAGGCAAAATGCCTCTGGTACTGCTCTGGAACTCTACAAATTCCCATCACCCCAAACAAGAGGCATGCCAAATATATACTGTCTAGTTCCTGGTGACCAATAATTCCATGAATAAGGCAGTTATAGCTCAGTTTAAACAAGATTTTTTTTTAAGTTCACTGCAGTTTTGTGCGCTACATATCCTACAGTTCAGTGATAGTCCTAACCAGTGAGATCAAATAACATGGTCACATAAATGCTTCTCTTGTTTCATCTTAAAAGTGCCATTTTATATTATATGACTACTTTTCAAGAATTTAAATGTATTTAAATCACTTGGGATATCAAAATGAACATCTTTGCAAAATGGCACTATAATGTGAAAGCCACTTACTAGGCCTCACTTCAAAAACAGGCTGGCTTGATGTTCCATTGGGGTTCTCTTGTGGCTGCATGGCCAGCTACAAAAAGCAGTGCAAGCTGCATCAACCAGAGAATAAGCTGGCAGCAGGGGATCTCAGGTGAATTGCAAGTTAGGTTCAAAGTTGAGGATGTGCTTAGCTTATCACAGAGTGATACAGTTAATGATACATATTAAACCAAAGTGTTTACAAGTCATCCCTAGATACTCAGAAAATGCCTAAAAAAAGACAACTCTGGAAATCTAATAATAAAACTGAAATTCTGTTTTGCACAGTGGAAGAAAAAGATATTGTAAATTACTAATTAAATCATCTGTTTCAAAGATTATAAAATTGCAGTATTTAAAACATCTTGAAGTCAAATTTGAAAAAAAACTTAATGTCTCTACTGTCTTTAATTAGAAAAAAAATTAAAATAATTTTATGAGTTAAATAATGCTTAATACCATTATGATTATGGTCTTGCTCATAATGATGCCAATGTGAATTCTACCACAGATTTCAATGGAGGTGGTTTATCCTTTTTCAGTAGCTGCCATTAATTTCTTTACAGTTTTGCATAATGCCTAATGAATATTACTGGGCATCCATAAAATAAAAAATATTATACACTGTATTTACTCAAATCTAAACCCTGAAAATAAGATGACACCCTCAATAATTAGATCTCTATATGGAAAATTTAA
>NW_017729022.1:12914403-12931033 GCF_001723915.1 Gavialis gangeticus
AAAATATTATACACTGTATTTACTCAAATCTAAACCCTGAAAATAAGATGACACCCTCAATAATTAGATCTCTATATGGAAAATTTAAAAATTTGTTATAATTTTCCAGGTACAGAATCTAATTATTGGAGGTTTGCCTTGAATTTGTCCCCCTCTTACTGCTACAGCACAGAACATAATCTAGGGCATCAGATAGCCCTCTTATCCTCTGCCCCCGCCCTCTAACTTCTTCCACCCTGCTCTCTCTGAGCATATGGAAGTGAGGGGCAAATTTGAAAACACTGGGCATGTCTACTCATGCAATTAATGTGCAGCAATAAATCCTAGTACATATTGATCCAGAGTTTATTGCTGCTGAGCACTGTGTTTGAACATGCTCCCAGGAGAACACCATGTTGAGCCATGTCACATGTCCATGTGTAGATGCTTGGACATTTCCTGTGGAGCTAATCTCATGTAGATGTGCCCACTGACTTTGAAATAAACATACCTATAGTAATTTATACATAGGCAAATTATTACAGGTACCCATAGACTTTGTTCATCTAGAATTGAAGCGTTTCACCTTTTTTGAAACTGATACAAGCTTTAACACAGGTATTCCATAAACACATTTTTAAGCAACACTTTTGTATCTATGTGTATACCCAGCAGAACCGACAAGTTTTCAAGCCATGGTGACCCTACAGCTCAGCACTACTTAGTAAGTTTGTGTAATCCAGATACCCCTCACAAAGGACCCATGGGCTAATTAGCCCTCCGCTCATGACTGGAACCAGGTGTTTGTGTCAGGAGTCTTGGAAGCCTCCAAAAACTTATATGCACATGAGGCATAGAGCAGCCTCATCCAGCTTCACCTCATGGAGGACAGGGCCATGCTAATCATATGCACCAGACAGAGAGGGATTCTGGATGAACTATTTGGGACCCCCCCCCTTTGGTGATGTTTGCCAGACATTAAGGGCAAGTAAAGAAACAGGAATCACTGCAATTGGGAAGAAAGGAGCAGCTCAGCTGTGGGAATGAAGAGGAAGTCACCATGTATTCAGTGTAGTGGCTCACCAAGACTTGAAAAAGAGTTGGTGCTAAGGCAGACTGTGCATAATGGACATTAGCATATATTAGCATAGGGTGTGTCTGAACCCCCACATCTCCCAGGAGCAGGGGAGACACTAAGATCTAAGGGTGATTGGTTCTCAGCCTCTTGTGAGTTAAAATCAAGTGTAGTAGCTGGGTGAAATAGAGACAATAGGGTGAAGCCGGAGAACTGCTGCCAGGGAGAGAGCCCTACCTATAAAAGAGCAGTGGGGCAGAAGAAAACAATAAAGCAGTTCAGCCTTATCAGTTCTCGCTGAGATCTGTGCCAGAAGCCAGCACTGAAATGAAGCTGCCTTCATTGGCCAAGGCCCCTGACCTGAAAGTTAAAAGCCCAGGTAATAATCAACAATCCATAGACTTTGTTCATCTAGAATTGAAGCATTTCACCTTTTTTGAAACTGCTACAAGCTTTAACACAGGTATTCCATAAACACATTTTTAAGCAACACTTTTGTATCTATGTGTATACCCAGCAGGAGCAGATGCTCATGCTCGTCATGCAGAGGTGTGGTGATTTACTAGACTCCTAGTCAAGGAGTTGAATGAGTTTGATTGAGAGGAAAGCAGATGAAGCTTGCTTCAAGCTACGAGCAAGCAAATGAACATCATAGGAGGGCAAAGAGAAGCCTGACTGGTGAGTGAATGCTTCTTGGTGTTGCCCTCAGGGAACAGAGAAGCGGGAACTTTAAAGAAACCAGCTTATGAGAGGGCAGTTTCCCCAGCGAGAGAGTAATCTAGTGGCTGAGTCAAGAGACTGTGTGAGGCAGGTGCAGGCTCACTGACTGATATGCTGATAAGCTAATCACAAGAAGCTAACTCAGACACTTAGTTGAATACTAGCTAAAGTTTAAAGCCTTCTGAGTGAATTGAGAGGGAATATACCCTGGATGTCAGGGCAGGAAATAAGAACTGACCAACTATGGAGAAACCCACGAGAGCTTAAGAAACATCCAACTAGTATGAGGACAGATGGTGAGTCAGTGCACATCATGAAAAGTTTATGGAAGTAGAGTGGATGCTTTAAGCAGACGCCATATTAAAGTACCTTTGAACATCTGGTGTGGTAAGGGCAAGGTATAGGGCTTGGTGGGGAGCCCTGTGAAGAGACGGGAAGCCATAATCTGGTTGCAGTGAGATTCATTAGGCACACCTCCCAATATATACTTTCTCTTCTGGAATTTTCTTTAATATCAAAAGGTGTGGCAGGAAAGTACATAAGAGGACTATCAGATACTGGGGAATCTGGCTGCAGCTTATACCACACATTAGCCTCAAAAGCTTAAATGCACCTTTTACTGGGGCACCAAAAGGGAGCAGGTGGCAAGATGAGAAATATACAAAGGAAAACAAGTGGGAGGATGGGGAATGCCAAACAGAGCTGTTTATTTACACAAAATTCATCAGAATGTAGATGGTGTGGATATAAGGGGAATAGAAAATGGCAGGCATTTGTCAGTACTTAGCAGGAAAAGTCTCAAGGACATGGGAAAGAGGGAAGGAGGAATGGAAAATGCCTTGGGCTTGGACACCCCCTGTCCACTATGAAAGAGCAGAGAAGTTTATAGTACAATATGCATTGTTAGAAGGGAGCATGATGAAATGGGAAAATAGTAAAAGCCTTGAAAGGAATGTAAGGGACAGAGGCAAAATAACACACATGGAGAACCTGACTGAGAGTCACTCAGCCAGCCAAAGTGTGGAAGGGGATGTGGGAAGCACAGGCAAAGAGGGAACCTGTAGAAATCACGTAGATGATGGTGCAGAATGTATTAACGGTAGGGGAGAGGTTATGAAGATGGAGATTACTCAGATCAGAAAAATGCCCAAGGGAAAACTGAGAACAAAGAGCCAGTTTGCCACTTGGTTTGGGAGGGCAGGTATGCAGAGAAGGTATGGAAGAGGGTGGGGAGGTCTCCAAGGAGAACCCAATGGAGTAATGTACTGACATACAAGATGGCAATGCACAGACTGGTTCAAAGACAGAAAATGAGCTGGCACATAAGACTGTTGATAATGTGCAGGCGAGTGGCCATCTGGAAGACGCAGACCCTGTTGGTGCACAAGAAAGCGTGCATCTATCCATGCATCTCTATTGACAGAGATGAAGAGGAGCTGGGAGCAATGAGTGTGACAAACAAGTGGAGATTAAAAGACTGGGGAACACTGTTCTGGGAAAATTCTGGGCAGGGGGATGGGGAACAGGGGGAATAACAGAATGGGTTGGGAAGAAACTGATGAAAGCATGACAAATAAGGCCATTTGAAGAGACATAAGTGGTAAGGGAAGCCTGTTAGGCAGTTATATTAGAACCGGTATAGAAATGTTAATATGATGTGAAATAAAAGGCAATGTTGATTGTTTAAAATGGATAAATCAGAGGAGGGGAGATGTTTCTTGGTAAGGCTGTATGAAAACAGGAGGCAGAAGATGCCAGAGGATAAGCAGCACATAGATGGATAAAACAGTAGATGTCAAAGGATATAAATGAGGAGATTCCATGTTAGTTTGGGGAAATGTTTTATGTAAAGTGATGTAAACTCTTTTGTTTTTAATGTGGAGCAGGGAGAGAGATTTTGATTTTATATATATCTACCTCTCCCAAGACCTGAACAACCTGCATAAGCTTCACAAATCCTCCTTTAAATTGCAATCTTATCTAATCTATTCTTGCAGTAGGTTCCTAACAGTACCTCTGCCCAATGTGGGTCATGTCTTATATAGTCATGCTCAGTGTTGGCTGCATTTAATCAACTTCATACTTCATTTCCATTACTGAGACCATGTTGCTTTTGGCAGCAGTTTAGTGATAGCCAATATTTTTAAAGAGGTTTCTGAGTATGCAGTTATAAGATAAGGGGCTTTTCCTCTGTGCTGACTGTGGAGGGAAACCACATCTTATATTTGAGTAAATACAATATTCTCTTAGTACAAGGTATAGTTTGATTAATTCAGTAATATTATCTGAGTGATAACTGTAAAGTTTTTAATGGTAATAACTATATTTCATTTTGCACTTTAATAAATGTGGACATAGACAGAAACTGTATCATAATTACATATACAATTATGCAAAGACAACTTTAATTAGCTGTTGTTAAATTTAAACTTTATATACAAAATTTACATGTAATATAGACTACAATGTTGAGTGATGACACAGTAAGCAAAATATACCTGTGTGTGAGATTTACTTGATAGTTTATGCATCTTTTATTAGAATATAATGATCTATATACAAGTATCTATATAAATATATAGATAATTCCATGGTATAAATTAAGATATTGAATTTAAAATTAAAATCCCAAATTGATTCCTACATCTAAAAAACATAATAAACTGCTACTTACCAGTAAACACTTGGATGATAAGCAAATCAATTTTAAAATTATTCTTATACTGCATTAGAGCAGGATACTGCTTCCACCGAGGTCAGTGAAAGTTTTCCCATGTCATTTATGGGCAGAGGCAACATTTTATTAAAACTATGTTGGGTACATTTCACACACAGCTTTATTTTCCTGTGATCAAATAAAAATACTATAAAAGAAACAAAGAGAGAAAATGAAAAAATAGTGAATACTATCGTACCGATTTCCACGGTCCCCGATGCCATGAAACATCACCAGGACAAGAATGCACATTACATTGTGCTATATGTGGTGGCTTGTCTAGAAGTTCACAGTTTTGATCACTCAACATTTGGCCATTAGGCAGCTGACAAATCACTAGTCTTGTCTTTATTCCATCTCCACATGTCTGAGTACACTATAACATAAAAAAATGTAGTTGGATATTCTTACTGACATTGTTTTCATGTACCACTAAGCCAAACATTTATCAGTAAGTTGTCACTGTTATTTAATATTTGTTTTATGTGAATGTCTGCTTGCCCCCAACACTTTGTTACCTCACTATAGTAGATATTCTACCCATACAAAATGAACATGGCCCTATAAAAAACTATTAAAAGATAAAGGCATGACAGCTACTCCAGACCAACTGCCATGTGCACACCCTTACCTCCCAGTAAATGAAAGTTACTCCCTTTCACTGAAGCATAAGCTGCCAATGGTTAGTTTTGATTTATCATGGGGTAAGAAAATGCACACAGAGTTGTTACAGAATTGGTGACCTGCTATAAATCCACAGCACTGTTTATCTCATGGTAACATGTTCATGTCCATTATGTGTGGGTAGAACATTTAGTGCTGGAGAGTCAGGTCCAAAGATGCATAAAAAATAATTCAAATTGTATTGTATTTCCCCTATCAAAATTCAGAATTTAAATGAAAAAACATCAACAATGTAAAGAATTCAAAAAACGCTGACAATCTTTACATGGTTAGTGTGGTACCCAGGATTGAAGAAAAATGAAGGGAGTTAGGTGATTGGAGTCAATGACAGAATTAACCCCAAATGGATTGTCTATTTGTTTCAATTGTACATGTAGTGTTTAGAACAAAACATATGGTCACATTCTGTATTGCTCATACATTTGATAGAGAACCACTTCCTTGCTTTCAGAATTGAAATAATTCATGGACACCTAGGCAATTAAAGAGGTAGAAGTATCCAGACTACTGGGCCTGTATCTTCCAAAAGTCATCTCATTTATTGCTCTAAAATACCGTAACAGGTTTCTTTGACTCACTTTTATCTCTAAGATATCACTTTCAGTGTGGGGTTATTTTCTTCCATGCTATCAATTTACAGCTCCAACTCAGTATTTTTTTCTATCTACCCTGTCCATCACAGGCAGTGAATATAATACTTTGTGTTGTAGTATTGCTGTAGTGTTATGGTAATCATGATGGTCAAAGGAATATGCAAGAAGCCAGACTTGTTTAGGTAGTTTCTTTTATTGGACCAACTTGCTGCTCAGTTTTACAGTATAGGCAACCCTTGCCATTTGGGGGGGGATGCATTCTGGTATCCACCACAAATGGTGAAATCTGTGAATAAAGCACTGCGTTCATGAATGCAGTCTGCGTTCATGAATGCAGTGCCCCCAGTGGCTGGAGGGAGGGAATGGGACACGGCTCCGGTAGTAGCATGCTGGTGGCGGTGGGAGCATGGCAGCAGTAAGCGCAGAGCTCCTGAGGAGCTCCTCTAAGTGTATAAAGTGTATTTAAAAAGCAGGTTCAGCATTCACGAATATTTGTGAATATTTGAAACTGCAAATGCTGAACCCGTGAATAGCAAGGCTTTCCTCTATATTTCCAAGGAAAATTTTCACTTATTTCACCTTCTTGTATCCACTTTCCTGATGGTGGCCATTAGACAATGATTTTTGTGGCAAAGCTTCTCTCATATCTTTTTTGCAATGGAAAATAATTGTACGTCATGCCTAATTCAAGACTTTATTGATGTAAAGTGCTCATTTAGACATTTTTACAATAGTATCTAATTAGGCTGATGAATAATGTTCTCACTGAACTATTGTTTATATATGGTAACCAAATTCTAACACAGTAAAAACTGGCACAAATTTACCTCTTAAATTCAAGCCTGGCAAGACCATATTTGTATTGCAAACACTGTTTAAAAAAAAAAAATAAGTGGCAAATTTAAATATTTGGCTTTTTTTTTAAGATTAGTGAAATATTTACCCTTCCACTTAATAAAATACAGTTGTGTCAGGTGTTGGCAATGTTTTTGGGCAGAGTGCCCAAAACACCTGCAACCTCGACTTGTAAGATGTTGGTGTTGGGGAGGATGGTAGGAGAGCCAGGAGGGGCCCAATTCTTGTTGTGGCAGTGCATCCCCAGCCCCTTCCCCACCGTCCACCCAAAGGCATGCATGCCAAGCAAAATGCCTTCATGTGCTACGCGCTGGCACTCATGCCAGGGGTTGCCTACCCCTGAGTTACACACTAAATCTAACAGTTGTTTTAAAATAAGTAAAATAATCGTACCTCTCCCCAGTTCCCATAGTTCCATCGTGGGCAGGGTCCAGAATCACAGTGCCTCGATTCTGGTGGTTTTGTTGCCTCATCACAGTACCTAGCACTTCTTCCATCCTCATCTTGACATACTACAACCCGATGGTGGAATCCACGTGCACAAGTACTAGAGCACTAGTAAATTAATATGCAAACATATATCATTGTCAGTTGTTCGGGAAATTCAAAATGTATAATATATTCCTTAAGAGTTTGAAAATTGGAAATCTGCAGCGAAGTATAAATAAAAAATTCAACCTTGTAATTATCCACCAAAGAAAATTATGTTTTCAGTTATAAAATTTTACTTTAAAAATATTTGCTTTTAAATAAAAATATACATTAAATATACTAAATATGTATAGTAATACAAAGTTAGTTTCAGAAAAATTCAGAAACATTCATAAAGTTCAGACTTGTTAAAAAAGATAAGAGAACTCAACAGTTCATGCAGAATTATAAGCATAGTTAATAAATTTTAACAATTTGCTTACTGCTCCCCATGGTCCTGTTCTCCACTGGTATCCACTGACAGAAGGATGATTCCATTGATTTATATTCTTTTGTGGATGATGGCCCTTGTGGATTGGAGGGTAATCAAGTTCTGGAAAATGTCTTGGATGGTAATTCGTTTTAGGAATCTGACGATAAACTGGCAGGCACGGTGGCATGTTACACTCTTGTTCATGTGCAGGCCGGACTTCAGGATCACAGTAATTCTCGTTGATTTGTTGATGGTAATGGACGCAGACAACTTGTCTTGTTACTATTCCACTATCACACGTAACTGAACACTGACCAAAAATTAACCCAATATTTGTGATGCAACATCAGACATCAGTAACCAAAGACATTTATGTTTTCTTTTGAAGTAAGAAACAAACTTATTTTTTTCCAAAGTAGGGACAGTATCTTCATCCATTTCTGTACAGCATTTAGCGCAATGAGGCAGAAATTGTAATTAGAGCCTTTGGTCACTAATATAATAAAATATTAAATGAGAATGACAATACTTACAGGTGACCAATTTCCAACTTGCCAGTCTCCACATGGACTAAAACAGCTTGATATATCAGCTGGTCTCGGTAAGTGTGCACAAAATGATTCATCAGCAACTCCACCATGAGCGTCTCTACAACTTACATAGCGAGCCTGACTACCCTTTCCACATGATGCAGAGCACTATGAAAGAGAACAATACATGTAGATCACATTTTATTTGATCAGAATACTCCAAATTAACTTGTAAGTTTTACTATATGAAGTCAACACCAATCTAATTTGGTCTCAGAAGAAAATGTGTTTAGACATCCTAATGCAGAAAATATAGGTGTTTCAACTCAGGGCAGCAAACCACTGAGATCCCTCAATAAGAAGACTTTAGGGGCTCCCAAGGAAAAGTGCATGCGTGTCTGAATTCCCACATCTCTCAGGAGCTGAAACACTTGACACAGTACCTCCTTTCAACTGTAATCAGAGCACTTGGGGCTGAAATCTATTTTGCCTGGAGGATGACCAAAGCAGAGTTTGAGTTTAACTCTGAGTTATTTGGTTACTGTGTAGGAGTGTTATCAAGGAGTGTTACCAAAAGGACTATTACCTCATCTGGGCGCACCAATGCTCCCGTTATAGGAATATGATTGCCCTCCAGAGACATGAAAATATCTCTCTATTCCTATAATGGGGGCACATACATGTCTATCTGGGTTAACAGAATCACTCCTATGGTAACTCAAAATGAGTTTCAAGCTGCACTCTGGTAATCCACTAAGTCTCCCTTTAATCCTTCTTTTGAGGGCAGGCAGCCAGCAGCAGCCCAGGAATCAGGAGGTCAGGGTTCTAGGCCCCTCCACAGTCTGACATGATTCAAACCCACATCTCCAACTCCCAGCAGAGTGTCCTGACAATCAGGCTATAGACCTCTATCTCTCTTGTTGAAGCAGGGCCTCTGGATGGCCACAACTACAAAAGACAAGAAGCCAGCAAGACAGCATGTTTTTGTGACCTAGTTATTATAACATTCTGTTGAAGTAAGGGAGACCTCAGTGCTAGCCACTGTAACTAAGACTCTTTTATATATTTAATATTATAACATCTTTGGTTAAAAAAAAACAAACAGAAATAACCCTTGGGCTCTAACCACTGG
The DNA here is from genome assembly GCF_001723915.1 of Gavialis gangeticus. NCBI lineage: Eukaryota > Metazoa > Chordata > Crocodylia > Gavialidae > Gavialis > Gavialis gangeticus. The sequence continues at coordinate 12,923,592 of NW_017729022.1, forward strand.
ACTGCTGGGCAACAGGAAAGCATAACCACCACTGGTGATCTTTTTTAGCTAAATTCAATGTGAATTTGCAATGCTCCAGGACTGGCTACCAGACCAGGTTCTTCCAGAGACTTGGATGCCCCAGCAACACATTGAATCACAATATAGCACACACAAGGGTGTGGCAACCAGGTGATCTAACTGTATTACTTCTGAGTATGCTTAGAAATTCAAGCATAGCCCCTTTAATTTTTAGCAGCCCAAAGGAATATACTTAGACACCTACTAAATTCTGTGCCTTATGGCCCAGGACAAAACTGGATCACTCTTTGGAATTTTGGTGCCTAAATGCTGCCTGCATCCCATTTAAGCACTTGGAATACCGAACTGAATCATGTACTAGGCCAGATTCCAAACTTGGGGGAAAGCCCTAGTAGTGTGGTTCTTGTCGAGTCATTCTATCAGGATATAAGGAATGACATTTTACTGGGGGATCCTGGCCTCATACAGATTATAAAGGAGTGATGGGCTTTGGAATGGAGATGCTCAGCCACAGCTATCTCATAGGACCACATGTTAATCATAGTTATTAAAATATATTTTTTCTATAATATTAGATATTTTTATATATTTAGTGTACTCTAGTACTTTTTAATTATTTTACACTTATATTAATCTCTTGACATAATGATATGGGATATTTAGGGCCAGATTTCTATGAACAGACATAACAACTGTAGTAAAATCAAAAGATGCTGATATTCGTTATGACGTAACTGTTGTATCTGCATGATTCTGCAGCAATACAAGTTTAGCAAAAACACTCTCACTTTAACCCTGGTTTATTTAGGCTAGCGACAACCATTACACATAAACTGGTTTCATAGTTTCATAGTTTCTAGGGTCGGAAGGGACCTGAGCAGATCATCTAGTCCGACCCCCTGCCATGGCAGGAAGAGCACTGGGGTCAAATGACCCCCGTAAGGTGGCCATCCAACCTCCTCTTAAAAACCCCCAGGGTGGGAGCCTGCACCACCTCACTTGGAAGCTGGTTCCAGACTCTAGCCGCCCTGACCGTGAAGTAGCGCCTTCTAACGTCCAACTTAAACCTTCCCTCCGCCAGCTTGTGACCATTGTTCCTGGTCACTCCTTGCAGCGCTAGGGGGAACAGGGACTCCCCCAGCGCCTGCTGATCCCCCCTAACCAGTTTATAACAGGCCACAAGATCCCCCCTCAGCCTTCTCTTTTGAAGGCTGAACACGTTCAGGTCCTGCAACCTTTCCTCATAGGACCTACCCTGCTGTCCCTTGATCATACAAGTGGCCCTCCTCTGGACCCTCTCGATGCTGTCCACATCCCTCTTAAAGTGCGGCGCCCAGAACTGGACGCAGTACTCCAGCTGCGGCCTGACCAGTGCCGCATAGAGGGGGAGGATCACCTCCTTGGACCTGCTCGAGATGCATCTGTGGATGCACGACAAGGTGCAGTTGGCCTTCCTAGCCGCCTCCCCACATTGCCGACTCATGTTCATCTTGGAGTCAATAATGACTCCCAGATCCTTTTCCACCTCCGTGCTGACAAGAGGGGAGTTCCCCAGCCTGTATGTGTGGTGCCTATTGTTCCTCCCCAGGTGCATCACCTTACACTTGTCCGTGTTAAACCCCATCCTGTTTAAGTGATTAGAAACTGGTTTAAACCTGTAATTGAACATAAGCTCAGTGCACATAAACCAGTTTGAAAATGGCTGAAACTGGTTTCAGATAAACCTGGTTGAATGTAATATCAGATTTAATAGATTAGGGTCAAATCAGTTTATGCAATGTCTGTTCCAGACCCATTCCTGGTTTAAGTTAAACCAGTTTCCTCCAGCATCCCGGCATGCTCTCTGGGCTGGGCTCTCTGCTTCAGACAGCAGACCTGGCCCTGCCCCCCTGCTCCCAAGCCAGACCTCCAGCAGAGACTGCACATACAGCAGAGTCTACCTGCTCCACTCCCCCTCACTGCTCGCTACTCAAGCAGGGATCCCCCACTGCCTCCCTCCCATCTCCCACAGCATGGACCTGAGCCCCATGGACCCTAAGCATATGTTATGTTAGCTAATGCTGAGAGGTGTCTGTATGTGCGTGTCTCCAATTTCACAGACAGAACAGTGTACGCTTAGAGCTTTTTGGAGCTAATCAAGAGGCCAACTGTTTAAAAAGAGCTTGAACTAATAGATAGAGGCTATTGTTTTGCTGATGGGGAGATAAACACTTATCACACAAGGATTCTGGTTTTCTCTGAGTTAAAAAAAAAGTAACACCAACTCAACATTTTTCCATAATTAAAATGAAACATCACTACATATATATCTATATATTAGTGGTGTTTCATTTAAATCATGGGAAAATGTGGAGTTGGGGTTACTTTTTTTAACTAAAACTTGGGGGTTTTTTTAAAATCAGAGAAAACTGGGATTCCTAGTTACCAGCCCCCGGCTGGCTTGCTTGCCTGTCAGTTTGCTGCAGACAGTATAAAGAACCAGGGAGGGAGATTGAAAAGCTCGGCAGATGCACACACTGAATGCCCTGCCCCCCACTTGTCTCAGAGTACTAGCCCAGGGCTGGGGGCTGGCAACCCTTGAGCAACCAGCAGGGAAAAGTTAGGGATGGTGTAGGCAGACCTCCCTAATCAGAGGTCTTGTCCAGGCCTGGCCACACCCTCCCTCATCTTAGCACTATGAAAGGGAAGAGAAAGCTACTCTAGCACCCTCCAGCTTCTAGCCTGAGCCACTGCAGGCATGTGCCTGAATTTGCTCAGTCCAGAGAGAATGTCTGTATGGTTACAAACCAGTTTAGTTTAGCCAGGTTAGACTAACCTGCAGAGGCTGAATCAATTCAAGCTCAGGCTTTTTGAATGTCTGTCCCTAGCTTTAGGGTCAAAGTAACAGAACAGAAGCTCTCCCCCTCCTTTTAAAAGTTGCTAAAAAGGACTTTTGTCCATGTGCTCAGTAACTTGTTCTTGTTTCACACAAGCAGAACTCTGATGTTTTCATATCTCAGAAAGCCACCTTTAAATTCAGTTAAATGTTTTTGAATTACAGTATGTCAACCCATACTCAATTTCAGCACATTCTGCAGTATTACACAGCTAAATCAGTGGAGCATAAATATAAATCATAGCCTCTCCTAGTTCTACACTTTGAGAGTAGCAAATATATATATAACACATGCCTGCTACATTATTTCAAATGTTCATATATCACTGAAATCAAAAATCGTTTTCATGAGAGTTCTCAAAACATTTTTTTCAATGAAGGTGCTTATATCCAAAATTACAACTTGAAATCATCATACTGGCAGTACAGTAGATTAAACAAACAGCATGTATAAATAATACTTTATAACTGAAAAAGTCTATTTTTTACTCTGTGCTTCACTTCAGATCAATTAATTTTTAACAAATTTACTGCAGAAACTTCATCTTTTGAGGAAGCCACCCCTAGAAAATTCCGGCATGAAAAGTCACATTAAAGAAAATTCTAATCAAAGGACAAAAGGGAGATAATGGAAACTGTTATGCCAGCTTAAGTATAGCAGCTTAAGTAAGGGCCTTTATAGTGCCTACTATAATATTACATACTGGGGTCCATGATCCATATCTCCATTGAGTCACCTTGCCCATTTGAATGACAGGAAGTGATGTTGTCCATAATTTTGCAGTTTCTGGACAAGGGGACATTTCACAGTCCTGCACAAAATAAGAATAATGTGAACCTTAAAAACAGTTTTCAAAACTGCAAAGAAAAAAACCAAACTCACATTGAAAAAAGAAGCATCACACCTTGTTAAATCTAATTTTCAGCCATACCATGCTGTTCTGTGGTTTTATTCAAACTTTTGTCTTGAGATAATGGGCAGAAGTAAACTTTGTTAAGGCTAACAATAACCCAGTAACTTAACAATAACTATACCATGTAAAACTCTATCTGTTACCTTGCTTGGTGGTAGTGGCACAGACACAGCAGGGTTGACTATCTATCTTGGAGCCATGGACAGCAAGAACAAAATGAGTACAGATTGAACCTAGCCTATCATCTATATACTTCATTAAGCAGCTATGTACTAGACAAAGCTAAGTACACAATAAACATTGCTGTCTGAAACATTCCATTCTTACACACAAAGGCTCATGAACTCCAAGAGTAGAATCTGCCTGGCAATCACTTCACATACAGCTTAATTTCTACATTTCAGCTACTTAACTACATGCTTGGTGCATCTACACATGCAGTTAATGTGACTAAATATACTCCAGCTCAAACTGAGCTGAAGTAAACTAATCCCAACATTACTGTCTACACATGCATTTAAGTGCAGGATTTACTGCACTGCCAGATACAACTTGTATCTGAAGGAACTATCCAGCAGCACAGCCCTAATTTTTGTGCATGTGTGGAGGGTGATGCTTTACTGTGCAGCAAAGTAGTTTGCTATGCAGTAAAGTGTCTCATGTAGATGCGCCCACTTTTACTTTTGGAAGTATTTTCTATGAAGTCTCTTTCTGAAGCACTCCTGGTCCCCAAGTCCAATTTTATCCTCCTGCTGCTTCCACTTAAATGCCTTACCTGAGGACAAATGAAACCTTTTTCTTTGTGCTTCTTGAGCTGATAACAAAACTCAGACCTTGAGACTTGCTTGGCCTCTAGATATCTAACATATAATGGCTGGATTATTATTAATAAGAGGTATACACAGCCATTATGTCCTCCTGGACTTTAACATTGCTTTATTAAAAGGAATCAAAAAGACTGACTGACTGTGTTCAACAGCTTTATGGGAAAGTGCAGTTTTTAGATTAAAAGCATCACATAGGTTAGGAACCTTGGATGAAAGGAAAAGGCAGAGAACCAAGTTCATGCAATTTTATACAACTAACTATATTATCTTCAGAACAATATTAACCATTTGTTCCCTCAAATAATCATTTTCCCTCTCTTAGCTAAATATGATTAGAATTCCAAAACTGAATATAAAAGCAAGTGAGTGAAAACACAAAGTCTACCATAGGGCTCAAGTGGTCACTGTATCTGCGTGCGTGCGTGCATGCATGCATGTGAGAGAGAGAGAGAGTGAGTGTGCACGCTCCAAACATCTCAGCAATCTGGAATTAATCAAAACATCCTTTTGGATGATGGAACAGGTTGGGCACTCTTAGTTACAGACAGACTATTCTGGGTATACCTCCAGTCACATGAATCCTTTTCTCTGGATTAGCCACTACTAAAGCACAGAGGAGTAACAGTTAGTTTCAGCATCTTTTTCCCAGCCACCAAACAGCAGAGAGGCTATATTTATTTAATGGTTAATATATTTTATAATAAAAATAGTTCAACTTTTTCTCAGACTCAGATGTTTTACTTACTTGGCTATCTCTAGGACGGGTAGCAGCATTGCACTCCCTATCATCCTCTGAAATAACTCTGTAATTGCCAGTAACACACTTGACTGCACGCATCTGGTATCCATGTCCACATGTCACAGCACACTGAAAGCCAACAATTATGCATGCTTAAGATACTCTTAGATCTAATAATCATTTACCAATTTGATGAATAGCTCTATTTTTAAACTACTTATGTAACATGAACAAGAACTTAATTTAGAAATAATTACTTTTGCATATATTTGGGAAGTTTTGTTTGCTTTACTAAAATTATTCTAATGATAATTTAACAGATGGAATAACTTTAATAATAGTCAATAATTCTGAATATATATTCCCTAACAGTAAATTTACAAATCTAATAAACATATTAGTAATCACAGTAAATACATGTGCAGATGTCTAGTTGGGAGGAAGTATCAGGTGAGTACATCCTCAGGGGTCCATCCTGGATCCAGTATTGCTTAATATTTTAATTAATGAGTTGGATGATGGGATCAAGTTCACGCTTAGCAAATCTGTGGATGACATCAAGTTGCGTGGAATTAAATACACTCTGGAGGGTAAGGCTAGGATCCAGAATGACCTGGGTAGACTAGAAAATGGTCCACAATCAACCAGATGAAATTGAACTATGACAAGTGCAAAGTCCTGCATTTGGAACAAAATAACTGCATGCACAGATACAGACTATAAATAATTGGCTAGGCTACAGAGAAGGATGTGGGGGTTAAAACAGACCAGAGGTCTCCAACCTTTTTATGGTGAACATCATTTTCTGGCACCCCAGGATCTACCCCCACCCCCCTGCCTACCTCTGCCCTACCCCCTGACCTGCCCTCCACATGCCCAGCTCCACCCACTCTTCCAGCCCCACCCTGCTTCCCGGGCTCTGACCCCACTCACCCAGCCCAGCCTGGGCAGCAGGGGGTGTGGCTCAGCCCAGCCACGTTCATCCTGCTACTCCCAATCATGGAGCCTCTGACAAACTGAGATTGCTGTCAGAGGCTCTATGACCAACCAGTCGATTAAGTTCATCTGGTTGGTGACCACTGCAATAGACCTCTTTGGAGAGGAGGATTGAGGTAGTGAACCAAAGACTGCGGCGCTGGTGTCATCAGGAAGGTTTCAGCTTCCACAACCACAGTCCACTCAGAAAGGCAGTGAGTTGCTGGGAAGGGATGGCTTCCAACTCTCTCCATTGGGGAGGAGGCTTTTCTCAGCCAGACTGGCTGATCTGCTCCACCAGGCTTTAAATGGAGCCTGCCAGGGGGTGGGGGGACTACCGCCACTGCTGGCCCACTGAGCAACCCTTGCAAAGCCAGCAGACCAAGGCACTTAAGGAAGCCCACCCCTGCCCCAGCCCTGGAACAAGCTGTAGGTAAGGCAGGGGCCCCAAAAGGGACACTTTCCTGCCTGTACACAAATGCCAGGAGTTTGGGGAATAAACAGGAGGAACTTGTCCTCCTGCTTAACACAAAAAATTATGATGTCATAGGAATAATGGAGACCTGGTGGGACTCCACCCATGACTGGACCACAGGAATAGATGGCTATACCCTGCACAGGAGAAACAAGTAGACAAAAGGGGGTGTTGCTCTCTATGTCAAAGAGAGCTATGCATCTCTGCAAGCCAACAATGGCACCCAGGGTGCATGACTGGAGACCCTCTGGGTTAAAATCCATGGGGAACACAGCACAGGGGACACAATGGTGAGAGTCTATTACAGACCTCCTACCCAGCATCAAGAGCTTGACCAGTAATTTGCCAGGGAATTGGCTGAGGCTGCATGCTCCCAGTGCATGGTTGTCATAGGAGACTTCAAATACCCTTACATCTCGTGGGAAGAGTGCTCGGCCAAATCCAAGCAGTCGCAAAGCTTTCTCTCATGCGTGGATGAGCTCTCTCTGATGCAAGAAGTCTATGGGCTGACGAGAGGTAAAGCACTGCTCGACCTGGTACAGGCAACAGGGGATGACCTAATCAACGACCTAACGATTGAAGGGAAACTGGGTGACAGTGACTATGAGCTGATCAC
>NW_017729022.1:12941163-12942831 GCF_001723915.1 Gavialis gangeticus
AGAGTGGTTGCTCCTCAAAGGAGCAATCCTGGATGCACAAGCAAATTCTATTCCATCTCAAAGGAAAGGCAGCAAAAGGGCACAGCAGCCCCCTTGGCTCTGCAGGGAACTAGTAGACCTCCTGTGTCTAAAAAGAAAGACCTACAAAGGATGGAGGACTGGATCCACCTCCAAGGAGGAGTATTCTGCACTGGTCCAGATCTGCAGGGAGCAAACCAGGAAAGCCAAGGCAGTGATGGAACTCCAATTAGCTACAGGTATCAAGGACAAAAAAAAGTCCTTTTTTAGACATGTGGGAAGCCAAAGGAAAAGCAAGGGCAACATTGGCCCTCTGCTAAACCAGATGGGACAACTGATAATTCATGCCCAGGAAAAAGCCAACTTACTAAATGGGTACTTTGCATTGTTTTTTCACCAGTCCCAAGGGACGTGCCTCCCCATTACGGGATGGGAACACCTAAGTGAGGGTGATGCCTTACCCTCCATCAATGCTGACCTTATGAAGGAATACCTTGAGAGGCTAGACACCTTCAAGTCAGCTGGCCCTGACAGTTTACACCCCAGGGTACTCAAGGAGCTGGCAAGCATCATAGCTCAGCCCCTGGCACGGATCTTTAAGAGCTCCCGGTGCTCTGGTAAAGTGCCTGAAGATTGGAAGAAGGCTAATGTGGTGCCTATCTTTAAGAAAGGGAGGAAAGTGGATCTGGCAAACTACAGGCCCATCAGCCTGACCTCTATCCCAAGGAAAGTCTTAGAAAAGTGATCAAAGAGGCCATTCTTAACAGGCTGGCCAATGGCAACATCCTGAGGGATAGCCAGCACAGGTTTGTTGCACGTAGGTCTTATCTCCTTTTACAACCAGATGACCTATCACCTGGACAAGGGAGAAGAGATTTATGTTGTATATCATAACTTAAAAAAGCCTTTGATCCGGTATCCCATGATCACCTCTTGGCAAGACTGGTCAACTGCAGCCTCAGCTTCACCACGATCTGCTGGGGAATTGGCTCCGTGATCGGACCCAGAGGGTGGTGGTTGACGGAAGTCAATAGTCATGGTGCCCTGTGACCAGTGGGGTCCCCCAAGGCTCTGTCCTTGGGACAACACTATTCAACATCTTCATGAATGATGTGGACATTGGTGTCAGAAGCAGACTGGCCAAGTTCACTAATGAAACCAAATTTGGGGTAAAACATCCACACTTGAGGACAGGAGGGCAACCCAGGCTGACTTTGTCAGGCTCAGAAAATGGGCAGACAAGAACCTGATGGTGTTTAACATTGAAAAATGCAAGGTTCTCCACCTGAGGAAGAAAAACCTGCAGCATACTTATAGGCTCGGCAGTGCTACACTGGCTAGCATTATGGACAAAAAGGACTTGGGGTTCATGGCTGACCACAAGCTGAACATGAGCCTTCGATGTGATGCTGCGGCTAGTAAAGTGAGCAAAATGCTAGCTTGCATCCGGAGATGCTTCTCAAACAAATCCCAGGATATCATTCTCCCATTGTACTCAGCCTTGGTGAAGATGCAGCTGCAGTACTGTGTCCAGCTTTGCGCTCCACAATTTAAAAACGATACGGAAAAGCTCAAAAGAGTCCAGAGGAGACCCACGCGCATGATCAGAGGTCAGGAAACTAGACCGTATGATGAGAGGCTGAGAGCTAT
>NW_017729022.1:12947831-12955872 GCF_001723915.1 Gavialis gangeticus
CAAGGCAGTGATGGAACTCCAATTAGCTACAGGTATCAAGGACAAAAAAAAGTCCTTTTTTAGACATGTGGGAAGCCAAAGGAAAAGCAAGGGCAACATTGGCCCTCTGCTAAACCAGATGGGACAACTGATAATTCATGCCCAGGAAAAAGCCAACTTACTAAATGGGTACTTTGCATTGTTTTTTCACCAGTCCCAAGGGACGTGCCTCCCCATTACGGGATGGGAACACCTAAGTGAGGGTGATGCCTTACCCTCCATCAATGCTGACCTTATGAAGGAATACCTTGAGAGGCTAGACACCTTCAAGTCAGCTGGCCCTGACAGTTTACACCCCAGGGTACTCAAGGAGCTGGCAAGCATCATAGCTCAGCCCCTGGCACGGATCTTTAAGAGCTCCCGGTGCTCTGGTAAAGTGCCTGAAGATTGGAAGAAGGCTAATGTGGTGCCTATCTTTAAGAAAGGGAGGAAAGTGGATCTGGCAAACTACAGGCCCATCAGCCTGACCTCTATCCCAAGGAAAGTCTTAGAAAAGTGATCAAAGAGGCCATTCTTAACAGGCTGGCCAATGGCAACATCCTGAGGGATAGCCAGCACAGGTTTGTTGCACGTAGGTCTTATCTCCTTTTACAACCAGATGACCTATCACCTGGACAAGGGAGAAGAGATTTATGTTGTATATCATAACTTAAAAAAGCCTTTGATCCGGTATCCCATGATCACCTCTTGGCAAGACTGGTCAACTGCAGCCTCAGCTTCACCACGATCTGCTGGGGAATTGGCTCCGTGATCGGACCCAGAGGGTGGTGGTTGACGGAAGTCAATAGTCATGGTGCCCTGTGACCAGTGGGGTCCCCCAAGGCTCTGTCCTTGGGACAACACTATTCAACATCTTCATGAATGATGTGGACATTGGTGTCAGAAGCAGACTGGCCAAGTTCACTAATGAAACCAAATTTGGGGTAAAACATCCACACTTGAGGACAGGAGGGCAACCCAGGCTGACTTTGTCAGGCTCAGAAAATGGGCAGACAAGAACCTGATGGTGTTTAACATTGAAAAATGCAAGGTTCTCCACCTGAGGAAGAAAAACCTGCAGCATACTTATAGGCTCGGCAGTGCTACACTGGCTAGCATTATGGACAAAAAGGACTTGGGGTTCATGGCTGACCACAAGCTGAACATGAGCCTTCGATGTGATGCTGCGGCTAGTAAAGTGAGCAAAATGCTAGCTTGCATCCGGAGATGCTTCTCAAACAAATCCCAGGATATCATTCTCCCATTGTACTCAGCCTTGGTGAAGATGCAGCTGCAGTACTGTGTCCAGCTTTGCGCTCCACAATTTAAAAACGATACGGAAAAGCTCAAAAGAGTCCAGAGGAGACCCACGCGCATGATCAGAGGTCAGGAAACTAGACCGTATGATGAGAGGCTGAGAGCTATGGACTCTTCAGCCTGGAAAAGCACAGGCTCAGGGGTGATCTGGTGGCCACCTGTAAGTTAACTGGGGTGCTCACCAAGATCTGGGGGAAGAGCGCCCCAAGGGGTACAAGGTCAAATGGTCACAAACTCCTCCATGACCATTTCAGGCTGAACATAAGGAAGAACTTCTTTACTGTCCAATCCCCCAAGGCCTGGAATAGACTGGCGCCAGAGGTGGTTCAAGCACCTACTTTGAATGCCTTCAAGAGATATTTGGATATTTATCTTGCTGGGATCCTATGATCCTTACTGACTTCCTGCCCCTGGGGCAGGGGGCTAGACTCGATGATCTTCCAAGGTCTCTTCCAGCCCTGATGTCTATGAAATCTATGAAATCTAAATATGAGTCAACAGTGTGCTCTTGCTGCAAAGGTGAAAACTATAGTACATTGTATTAACAAGAGTGTCACTTGCAAATTAAGGGAAGTGATTCTTTCACTATATACTGCAATGGTGAGGCCTCACATGGAGTTCTGTTTTGGTTCTAGAAAAGTCTTTAAGTAACTTAAAGGAGATTACAGTGAGGATGGAGATGGGTTTTTTTCTGTGAGTGTAGGGAACAGGACTAGGAGCAATACCTTCAAACTTTAGCAAAGGAAATTTAGCTTGGAGATTAGAAGCAACATTCTGACTATGAGGGTGGCCAGACATTAGAACAGGCTACCTAGAAAAGTGGTGGAATCTGCATCCCTGGAAATTTTCAAGAACATGTTGGACAGACACTTGGCTCAAATGCTTTAATCAGGGATGATCCTGCCTTGAGCAAGGGGCTGGATTAGATAGCCTTGTGAGATCCCTTCCAGCCCTACTTTCCTATAAACTTATAAATAAAAAGTTATACATAAAACTTGCTATTTGAATGTGTCCCAGGGGCCGGGGTAACAAGGAACGCTCACCTGCAGCCCAGGACAGGAGAGACGCGGAGCCAGAGGGAAAACCAGCGCGGCTCATTAGCTGCCTCTTTGTACAGCTGTGGCCGGCAGCTGACGTCGGCGTCAGATGCCGGCCAGCGGATTTAAAAATGGTGGCCGCTGCTCCAGGGTGGGGCGGATAGCCTGGAGGCCAGACTGCCGTCAGGTCCAGCTACGGCGCAAGCTCCGCGGACAAGGCGATGGAGAGCCAGCATGCCAGAAGGAGCAGTGGGCTGAGGAGAAAGGCACGACAACCAGGACACAAGTGGGTCGACCCAGGAGTGACGGATTGGGTGAGCAAGGAATGACGGGGCAGCCCCGGAAGAATCAGAGGACTCTGAAGTAAGTGCCGAGACGGTGGGCACGGGCTACACCGAAGAGGGGGTGAAGGACCGGGGACCACCTGGCTGGAGGGTGATCAGGGCAGGATCGCCGCCAGGATCGTCGGACTTCGATTGAGGGGCTTGAGCAGGGCAACTAGCGAACGACAGAGGGTAACCCCTCCCCTCCTGGCTTGTAGGGATCCACGGTCAGGGATCTGAAGGAGGGTCAGCTAGGTAGCCAGGACGCTAGAGTCCCCGAGTGGGGCACGAAGCCCAGAGGTGCACAGGGTGGAGGGCTTGTGGTGAGGTGCCTATGGAGGTTACGGCTGAGGCTCCCGTATAGGCTTGTGTGGAGATGCACAACCTCAGGGTAGCTGTACCCTACTGGTATTTGGGGCCCAAGGATGGGAACTGCGTTTGAAGCCGGCAGGAACAACGCTGGGTGAGCACGAGGAGGCAGAGCACCACAGGTGGCATGAGGCCGGGGTGTAGGGGTGGCGGAGCCCCATGAGCAACCGGCGGACCAGGCCTGGGCCACCGAGGGACCCGTGAACTAACCCCGCCCACTGGGGAACACCAAGCTGTGGCAGGCAAGAGCGGGGTTGGCAGTGCGGGAGGACGAACTACCCCGGTGACGAACAGGTCCGGAAAGGGTGGAGCCAACTACCAGGAGAGCAGGACTCCTAGGAGCGGCTGGAGAAGGCCCGTCTGGGACAGAATGCATAATCCAAATGTTTGAATGTATTTTCAAGAGAATTGCTTGTTTAAAGCTCTGAAAGTAGGGCCCTCACTGTATTAATCAGGGATCCCGGTTTTTGCTGAAAAAAAAAATATCCCCAATTTTTTAATTAAAAAAAACCCCCAAATCCATATTTTTCTGAGATTAAAATGAAACACCACTAGTATATAGATATATATGTATATATAGTGGTATTTCATTTTAATCACAGAAATATGCGAATTTTGGGTTACTTTTTTAATGCAAAAATTGGAGATTTTTCTTTAAAATCAGAGAAAACCAGGATCCCCAATTATTACTGTTGAGAGGACTGGCTATGCCAGCCCTAGTTAGAGTGACTATGTGCAATGAAATGCCAAGAGTTTTTTTCAGGACTCTTACGTTGGATTAGGGGAGGGGTAAGGGATGTTATAGCTACACAATATGTATTTAAGCTGTATTGTACACTTACTGAATAAAGTTAAAATGCAAGCAGACACATGATCAGGAAGTCATTAAGTGCTTTCATGGCATTGCAAAGCTGTTCACTTTCAGGTGAGCATTATGTCCTAAAACATACTACCTTCTAATACATTACAAAACAATGATTTGCAACTGTGGCAAATGAACATGTGAAAAGGGCCAAAGATTCAGTTTATCAGTTAGTACTAATGGTTGTCATAATGGATTAATGAAGGTGTTGAGTTTGTTTTGTTTTTATTATAAGGTTTCTTATTTAGCAGATTTCTTGATGTATTGTGTCTGAAGTACCTACTACAACAATATTGTCCAAAGAAGAATAGTATTCTGGAGATATTTAATAGATTTTTATCTTATTTTAAAGCAATTTTAAAGCAGGAGCCAGTATCTTGTAACAGCCAGATTGTTAAAAATTGCTCAGATTCCCAGCACCATGCAGAGAACATGGTTTAAGGAATTCTGCCTAATACGGACACAAACAGATAAACAAAATGTATACAAGGACAAAGTATAATTTAAAAACATGCTGACTTGCCACTTGCCACTAAAGTGGCTGCTCTGCTAAATGCATCTATTTTTATTATATTCTGGCAGTACATACAATCATGCAACTTTAGAAATTAAGTAGCAGTAGAAAATGTTGTAAAACTTTACTACAGAAGATCTTCCAAGGTCCCTTCCAGCCCTAATGTGTATGGAATCTATAAAATACTTTACTGTTACATTATCATCCAAAATTCTGGAATAGAAGACAAAAAGCAAGAAGTGCAAATGTACTTACTGATCCCCATGGTCCCACTTGCCAAGAGGCACATTCAGGGAGTTCACATGGTCTAACAGATTCTGGTCTAGAGTTTGCATTACAGAAACTGTCCTGCAGTTTTTCATCATTTATTTGGCACCACACCTGTCGATGCCTCATTCCCTTCCCACATGTTACAGGACACTGCAGAGTTATAAAATTACATTTGTCAGATGATAAAAAGCATGACTAATTAATGGTTTCACTTTTTTAATAAGAATCAAGCAACCTTTCTATCTGGAAAGCTGTGCAAAATTATATGACCAGAATACATTACAGTTAGTGCACACGAAAAAAAAATAGAAAAAACAAAAACTATAAACATTTTAAAAGCACTTCTTACTTTTACAATCTTTTTAAAAGTATAGCAATATCAAGAATTCTTAAATTTTGCATGATTGGAATTACCTCACTCCAGTCATTAGTAGCCCAATTTGGGCATAAGAACTCATTACAGCTCTGTGTTACAATTCTTGGAAGCTCATGGCATTCTCTATCAGCAAGATGACGACCAAAGTTGTTCATACAAAAAGCATCTCTGGTTCTGACACCTCTCTCACAGCTCTTGGAACACTGGGATATAGAAAAAACATAATAAATGTTCTGTTATGAAGACCAGTTCATTATACATTAAAGACCTTAAAGATGAGGAAGATTAAAAACCTGAACTTCGGTGCAACTCCACAGACTTCAAGTACATTAGACATAAATTCAGCACCCATTTTTTTTAATATCAATCATAAATTAATATTAAGGCTGCCATTTTATAACTTCATCTCCCATAACATACATACTCATATGCTAAGCTATTTAGGTTGCAAAGTCAAGCACCTAAAAGTTAAGAAATAACTGATTTGTGGGTGCCTGTGCAAACTTTGCACCCTTCTTGTGCACTGAGTGAGGCAGGGAATCCCATAGGCAAAACAATACATGATGTTACGAATTAAACACTATTCTAATATATATACCAAAAGAGGTAGAATTATGGTTTCACAGGTACTCTAATTCTGGCATTTCCCCGTGTTCAAGTACATGGCTTTGCACCTAAGACTGTAAATGGACATCTTATTTGAGGTGGCCCTGTATGTCCTGGTTTTTAACTGAGCTCAAAACACAAACTGCATGGCTATTTACACACGTAGCCCTTCCAAGCTGCATTTTTGCCCCTTTCCCAGTAGGCAGCGAGCAAGAGCACACAGCCTGACAGGCTTGAACCTAGAATCATACCTCTGTAGGATTCCTGGACATAAGGCTTTCTCCCAGGAAAAATGCCATGTCTGTTTGTACCTTACATAATTTTATCGTAGCACAGTTTCTTGGTAGGTAATTTCTCACATATTTTTAAAATTTAAAAATAAACACACACAACTGTAGTAACACCGTTGCTATTACTAGCAAACAGTAAATATGCCACATTTTTTGCCTCTCAGTTGGTAAGCAACAAACATCAAGGTTACCAGGGTGGAATGGCCAATCAGCCATGGGAGGCATATACTGCGCCATATTTAAAAACACTGTTTTCATCTCCCTGCCAATCAGGAACAACAAGTGAACTTGGGGTGGGGGTGGGGGGAGGGGTGCGGAGCATGTGGGAAAAACTGCAGAAACAAAGGAGCCACTGTGCAGTTCATTTTTGCCACAGTTTCAGTAGGTCCCTAGTTTTTAGGCATCACCAGCAGGGTTTGACCCCTCAACACTGATACAGCATTCAACTGTTACTACTTGAGCTAGTGGACTAACTATATTAGTTGATAGTAGGGCAAGGGTGTTATCCCTAGAAAGGAGTAAATTACTGACTCAAGTGATAGATCTAAACAGTGCTGAGAGAGACCTGGCCTGAACCAACTTCCTTTCTCCCTCCTCCTCTTTAGAAGGTAAGGAAAAATTATTTAGTGCAAGTCCTCAGGAGGCTGGGCTGCTGTCATCATGTGCTGGGTAGGAAAGGAGATCAAACTGACTTCTCCCACCTGTCTCATGGGTTGAGGGAGCTCTTGCCTCAAACGGTGCCCTAAAGAACAGGATGGAAAGGTGAAGTTACACCATACACTTAGACCATACTAAGGACACTTACAAAAATGAGCATTCACAAGTTAAAGCTCGTTCACTTGTGCTAAGTACCCTCTGAGCAGCTCTAAGTTAAGCCATCTCAGGCAAGGGTTAACTCTGGGCCATATTGCCTAACTCGTGTTAGGGTAATTTCAGTCTGTTCCATGGAGATAAAATGAGCAATCTGCAGTCCTCTAGCATCCCAGAATGCACTACTCCCAGTTCCCCCTCCCTCCTCCAGTGCAGGAAGACAACCCAGATTTTCTGGCTCCTAGACACACCCCTGCTCATCAGCGCTCTAGTGGCAAGTCAGAGCTGTCCAGGCAAGAAAAGGTATTAACCTTTAACGTGCAACTGATCACAGCACATTCTAACTTTAACACCACTTACTATTCCACAAATTTAGTATGGTCTAAGTATAACATGTAATTTCACTAAGACTGATGCTGTGTCAAGTTGATTGGGGTAAGGGCTAGAAGTTCCCAGTGAAGTGTATACTATTGCTAATTTGTAACAGCTTGACTGTTCAATAATTCTGGCATGCTGCCAAAAATTTTCCAGAGAAATGAAAGCAAAAACAAGAAAACAGTAGATTTAAAATAGTGTATGTCTGATAAATCTAACCATAATATAACAGCGCAAAGAAAAGATGTTTCTTTATACGAAAGGTTTTTCTTTAACTAAATTTCAAAGGATCAGCTGCACACAATTGAAGTGTTAGAGCTTCTAAAAAAACAGTAAATAAAACTTTATGTCAAAAAGTGTTGGAAAACATAAATGTGAAGTTCACTACCAACCACTTTGATCCTCCAAACACATTTTTCTTTCAGATATATAAAGGGAGGCACACCTAGGCCAAGGGTCAGTGAGGATCTAGTCAGGGAACTTCTGGAGAGACTGGATGTATTTAAATTATCTGGTCCAGACGATCTCCACCTCAGAGTGCTGAGGGAATTCGCTGAGGTCATTGCGGGACCCCTGGCACGGCGTTACGAGCGCTCATGGTGCTCTGGTGTGGTGCCAGAGGACTGGAAGAGGGCCAATGTGGTTCCCATCTTCAAAAAAGGGAGGAAGGAAGACCCAGGAAACTATAGGCTAGTTAGTCTTACCTCGATCCTGGGTAAGCTTTTTGAGAGGATTATTCTGGCACATGTCCACAAGGGGCCAGCAGGGGAGATTATGCTTACAGGCAACCAACATGGGTTCATTAGAGGCAGGTCCTGTCAGACCAACCTGGTGGCCTTCTACAACCAGGTCACCAAATCCTTAGATGCAGGGG
>NW_017729022.1:12956265-12976921 GCF_001723915.1 Gavialis gangeticus
CAGATGCATCTCAAGCAGGTCCAAGGAGGTGATCCTCCCCATCTAGGTGGCAGTGGTCAGGCCACAGCTGGAGTACTGCAACCAGTTCTGGGCTCCACACTTCAAGAGGGATGTGGACAACGTGGAAAGGGTCCAGAGGAGGCCACTTGCATGATCAGGGGGCAGCAGGGCAGGCCCTACAAGGACAGGCTATGGGACCTGAACCTATTCAGCCTCCACAAGAGAAGGCTGAGGGGGGATCTAGTGGCCATCTACAAACTAGTCAGAGGGGACCAGCAGGCAGTGGGGGAGTCCCTGTTTCCCCAAGCACTACCAAGAGTGACTAGAAATAACGGTCACAAACTGGCAGAGGGTAAATTCAGATTAGACATCAGGAGGCGCTACTTCACTGTCAGGGCGGCTAGAACCTGGAACCCACTTCCAAGAGAAGTGGTGCTGGCTCCTACCTTGGGGGTCTTTAAGACAAGGCTAGACAATCATTCTTTCCTGCCATGGCAGGGGGTCGGACTTGATGATCTGCTCAGGTCCCTTCCAACCCTACTAACTATGAAACTATAAGAAACAGTCATAAAATAAATAAAAATCTAATCTAAATGTCAACCAGAACCACATTCATGAGCATTTAAATTTATACCTCAGACCATTCTGTGTAGTGCCAACTTGTTAACAGACAGTCACCATGACAGGGTTCTCTGACCGGTGGTTTCTGCTGGTCAGCACAATATTTATCATCCACAGGAACACTAAGACCTTTAGAAACAGAGTACTTCATGCAGTGGACATCTAAAGTGCGATATCCTGGACCACAGCGTGATGTACAATCACTCTTGCCAATGTCATGCCACCTGCAAAGAGAAACCGTTACATAAACTAAATGTGTTTTAAAAATACAATATACATGCATAATGGGGGATGTAGTGTAAATATATATTTTAGACAACAGATAAATTGCAAATAAAACAAAGATGGATATTTTCAAAGCTAAGTAGGGGGGATTGAGACACACAAAGTGGAAGACTTCTAGACTCCTTTTACATTAACAGAATTTCTGCCTAAATCTCCTTAGGTAGCTTCTGATAAACTCAGTCAGTGATTCTAAACCTGCAGCCTTTGCACACTTCAAACACGGCACACAAGGAATGCAGGAGCAGGTTCTGAGACTTTGGAGAGTATGATTCTGGATGGCCCCTGAAGAAAGGACCTTGACACATAATACATAAAGTAGATTACTTCTTGGTTTCAGAGACTCAAATCTAGAGTGTACTTATGTGAAATCAACTGATTTAAGAAAAAGAAGCAGCAGCTAGCCAGCCTTTGCATGATTTTTGTTTAGATTTTCACTTATAAAATCTAATAAAAGCTAAATGGAATTTTTATTAAGAATGTCTTTCTACCTTAGTTCACATTCTGTATTACACTGTTCAGTGACTGCTAGTGGAGCAGGTTTATGTTCACATCTTTGGTCAGACACTACCAGTCGATCACTTCTACGTATACATATCACTTTTCTCTTGCGAAGTCCTTAAACAGAATATTTAGAAAAGATTAACAGTCTATAAAGGTGTTTATTTTGAAGATTTACAGCTGTTTGTATTGTATATGTGAAATTTACAATGTATTTTTCTATTATAAAATGCTCACTTGTGTTTCTCAAAATAATTACACAGAATAGGATAATCACCATACATTATTGACGAGTTTTATGTAAAAAGCTTCCTGAAACAACAGAGCTGACCTCACATCTCTGTTTGCTCAGAAGAAAGACACCAGTTGTATGGTCTGAGGCCACCTGAACCCTGAAATTTCTCTCTCCTTAGGAAGGCTTTACATGCATAGTAGATAGCTCTTAATTATGGTATGTTTATGTGAATGCCTCCTACCTGAGCAGAGCACAGTCCCCAGGGTGTAAGGTTGTTCACACGATACAGCTGAGATGTCTATCACCATAATTCTTGAAAGGAAAATATGCTGAAAATACCTCTTGTGACAGGGTGCAGAGACCCTTTAAAAATTCAGACCAGGTTGCTAGCTCTGCTTGGCAATGAGGTACAGCTGTGCATGGATACGCAGCTGGGAGTGTCTGAAAAGGGCCTTTGTGAGCAAAAGGACCTGAAGGAGGTTGCTGCTACTGAAGTTGAAGAAACTTTGAGGTCCAAACTGAAAGGACAAAGTTATTTTCTTTATTTTTGGTTTCCTTTACTGAATGTAGCAGGCAGAGTGGTGTGAATGATAAAAGAGGACTCCAAATAAAAGATTTGTTGTTTTGAACCCTGAAAGAGGCGTCTGTGACTTGCACCAATTCAAGTGCCAGAAGGCATGACCAATTCATACTATTTTGATACTGTATTGCAGTAGCTATAATTGCTTTAATTGCTTATATTGCTATTTTTATAATGAATTATTTAGCCATTAAGATAAAGTTAATCTTGTTATGATTTACCTTTCATAATATTTTAATCAGTTATTACTGTTCTGGAATTAGCCATCTATTTTAAATTTCCTATTGCTTAGCGCATATATATATATATGACCTGTTGGTCTCATGATTTTAGAACTTAAATTTGGTATAAGAAAAATGCTTATGTAAGGTCTGCATTATGTCTGGCATGTTTGAAAAGAGGTAAAGAAAGAATGAATGAAGGATGTATGTGACAATGTAAAGGAAGACAGTCTTCTCACAGGTGAAAATAGTCTTCTGTGGTATAACAGTTAAAGATCACAGCAACTTTAAGTAAGCAGTTAAGGGATACCAAATACTAAATCATGCCTTCACCCTGACAGCTGAAGACTACAAGCAATGAACCCCCTGAAGATTGCAGACCACAAAGCCAGATCGTGTCCTACCAATCCCAGCCTGACAACAGGACAAGGAGGATGACCTTTGTGTCTGACTCCATGGAATCCATAGGCTTGTATGGACAGCTATCACTATAAAAAATGAACACAAAGAAAAGGCTTTGGGTCTGTCCACCTGCAAGAAGGAGTTTTAGGCGCATCCAAGAAAACCTGACTCCATTCCTCATGGTCAGGCCGGCTGGCAAGCAATTTTAGAACTTGGTAACATCTTAACCTTTGCAGGGCTGTCTAACTATCTGCATGTGTCCTTGTTTCTTTTGTATGAATGAATGAATGAATGAGTATGTATGGGAATGAATGAAGCAAATAACCTTACTGTTCTTTATTCTTTGTATGTTGCATGTTTTACGTTCCAGTAAATGCGGCATTGTGCCTTATTCCCCAATAAGATTCCTACTTGTTTTTAATTCACACTATACAACCCGTGCAGACAATAATACTCTTGTGCACACTTTCTAGAGCCTTCCACTATGCTAGTGATTCAAGAACTAGCAAACCTGTGCAATGTTTGCTTGGAGAGTAAGGTGATGTTATCCAGGTTTGCAGATAACAAAAATGAAATCTTACATATTGGGTAACAAACATGCATAATGCCATGAGGCTCAGCAACCTGAGACAGGTTCTCAAAATTCCCATAGTTTAGACTAAGGACAACTGTACATATTTAAAATTCTCTGGAACCTTTCCAATGGTGATATCCCTTTCCTATGGTAGTACCCAATGGGTGTGTCTACATGTGAAATTAATGTAATGCAATAAATTTCAGCACACCAGAGTTTATTGCTGCCAGGAGTCACATTTACACATGTAACCAGGACTGCATCATGTTGAGCTGAGTCAGAGCAGCCCTGGCTGGCAGGGGGCCCAGGTGATAAGCCTGCTCCAAGCTGGCTCAATGCGTTGCAGAGAGGCTGGTTGGGGCATGAAGGTGTTCCAGTGCGGGGCTAGCCAGCAACAACTAACAATAAAGATGTGAACTGAGTTCCAAGTGGCAGCTTCATAAATTTCATGAATGAATAGTTTTTGGATGCAAGAGGCTTAGGTAGCTAACTCCTCTACCAAAATATTGCTTTCATCTGATTCTGCAAAGATTTACCCATGTGATTTGCACGAAGTAAATGGAAATACTCTCATACCTAAATGAAAGCATGTGAATAAGCATGAGGCTTAAGTCCATCCAGTACTGGCTTTCCAAACTATTCAGACAGACTCTTTTGTTGATATTCTGATTTGGTTTGTATCAAATCAAGAGCAAAAGCCATATCAATCAAATTGTTACAGACATGGCTAATCTTTAATGAGAACAAGGCATCATGTACATCTGATTTTAAAAAGTTACTTAAAAAATTATAAGCTAAAGTAAAACAAATTATTCTTGGAAACGCTCAGTATACTATTATCAGGCAAAAATAACAACTTTCATAAATAAAGAAATTCAGTTATTACTGCTAGAATCATTTGTTAAAATATAAAAATTAGTAACAATAATTTTTGCATTCCAATGACATTTGAAAGCACATTCTTAACCCTTCCATGAACATACCTCTTGTTGTAACGCTTCTAAATGATATGTGCCTTGACTATTTTGATGTCACACATTTTAATCCCAATCGCTACCTAAAATTCCGCATAAATTCAGTGTTTCATCATGTTTATTATTGAAAATTATTTCCATCAGAAATATAGAAACCAGGAAACAGAGTTTTATTTACACTAAGGAAATAAATCTCTTACCCATTAAAGGGTTTAACTGATTAATTAAAGGGTTTAATTTATTAATTTATTGGTGCCCCTTTATTTTAGGTCTTTGTCCCTCACTTGTGCCCGAGTAGGTTGAAATGTATGATGTGACAGGGTGTACTAAGATCTTCAGTTATTTTGATAATACCAAGAAAAAGCATTATTAAAAGCATTTTGATTTGAAAAACAATTTACAATACCTTGGCACATTTTGCTGCAGTCTTGCCAGGGGCCGTATAGATCCCATGTAAATAGATCACTTCTCTCCTCTACAGGGATACTGAATGAATAATGCACATCAGGATTGTATAAATTTCCTACACATAAAACCTTAATTGAGATAAAAATGATAGCTGTTTTTCAATGGATTTGTGTGTGACCAAAGTATATGAAAGTTATAAGCACTTATTAAATTTACAAACTTTTTAAAGCATTAAACATTCACCTGTAAAATTAACTCTTCTTCTAGTCGGTCAGTGCTGTTAATTCGCTCTACAGTACTGTTTGAACCACTGTACTCAAATATGGCTCCCTGTATAATGATTTCCTTTTTAGACAGGCTTACAACAAAATTTCCATTTAGGATAAAATTTCCATGAATATCAGATAATGCTGGAAGTAACATGAAATACCATAAGTAAAACATCTATTTCAATTAAGAGGTACTTAGTTTAACTGTGATCAATTGTATCTTTTAATTTGTAAAAAAACAGTTTTGAAAACATCAGTTAGATCTCATACCATTAGTAGCATACT
Organism: Gavialis gangeticus; assembly: GCF_001723915.1. NCBI lineage: Eukaryota > Metazoa > Chordata > Crocodylia > Gavialidae > Gavialis > Gavialis gangeticus. The sequence goes on from NW_017729022.1 coordinate 12,961,618, forward strand.
TACTATAGTGACCATATATTCAATCTACATCAATAAAATTTGCAGCGCTGGAAGATTTGCGATTTGATTACAATGGGGTAGCAATATGAGACATTTAAAAACTGTTTAGAACCTGCAGTGTTGATGGCAAGGAACTGAATTTTACTAAATTGTGCTACAGTCTTGTTCTCTGCAGGGCTACTTTTCAATTCAGTGATAGAGCCAAAATAAATAAAGTCCTAACTTCAATGTCAAGATAGAGTACTGCCATTCTAAGCTTACCTGCACTGTACATCTTAATCTAAAGACTGACAGAAGGTGCGAAAGAATAGCTCCTTACAGACTAGCTGTTTCAGACAAGCATGAGCTTTTGGATGCAACAACCTACTTCATCAGATGCTAGAAATAGACTGGAATGCTGGCATGCTAGGAATTGTTTCCTTCTAAGGAGATCTGAGCCCCTCTTCCTGCCTTACCATGTTTGCTGGGATTTGGGGGTGCTCCCAATACTTGACCCAACCCATCATATGTGAACTGTGATCTCGGGACTATGTTCTCTCACTGGGAAATCTGAGCCTCTTTTTATCTGCCTCCCTCTTTGCCCCAAAATGGTGACAGATATTATATAGTACAGCTATGTACTACCCAAGCCAGTTACAAGGTAAACTAAGGCATTAGATAGTTCACAATAACTGTAGGCTCTTACCCTCTGGTAAATGCAAGATAACTTATCCTTAAATGAAAGTGAGATAAGCTGTGTTGCCTGTAATGTGTGGAAAAGGTAAGCACACAGGGAATCATCATAGAACAGCTAGCATGCTATTCATACCACATATTAAATCACAATAATTTACCCATGTGCTTGTATCCTAAATCTCTCTCCATGGTTCTTTATATGATCCAGGGTCTGGGAGAGTCATGTCCCTGTGCATAGGAAGCTATGAACAACTATTCTCAAAGCACAGAATCTCTGAGGCCAGGGTGAGGAGTGGAGAACAGGCATAATTTCTGTACATCACAGACTTGAAAGAAATGACACAGCTGTGGAGAAAATAAACTAACCACCAAGATGAATGAAGACATTAACACCTCCCATAGTTATGTTATTTCCATACCTGTAGAAATAACATGTCCCAAATAAGAAAGACAAACTGATCAAAATGAAAGCATATTGTTTTGATCAATAGGCCAACTCTGAGCTTTCTGTACTGCAGGTATATGTTAGAGCCCTTTCCTTCCACCTTCCCTAAAAACTCCCACTTTCCAGATTACCCTGTGCTGAAGATATTAGATATAGAACAGTGTTACTAACAATTACATTAATCAAATACTAAGTTGTAGTAGAGCTCTAGTTCTGCTGTAATTAAGGTTGACAACACTGTTCAAAGGTTAACTCTTTTAAGCATTCCAAAGTACTTATGCTTAACTTGGATTGCATTTAAATTTTCTGCCATTCATGAAGTTGTGGAGTAGGGTAACTTTTCTAAACCCAGGGTCATCTGTGGAAGGGATTCCCAAGATACAGTCCCCTGCAGGGGGAAAAACCCCAGCACATTATACCAATTTATATTTTATGCATATCTGGGGCTCAGATCGTGGCTCCAATCAGCCTCCAAAAATTCTGGTTACTTGATGCTTATGCCATCTGCTCCACAGTACCCACTGCCTCTTTGGTTAATACCATTTTCAACGTTGGCTCCCCAAGGAATTTATGTCTTGTGAAAGTACATACAGTAAGTTTCCTATCCAGCCTGGTCAGTGGCCTGGATGGCTGCTGTGGCTCTACAGTTTCCACTGAACATGCCCCACACTCAGACCATGTAAGCTCAAACTCAACTCTTACAGAAATCTGAGAGAGATCCGTAGACATACATGTATATGCCTCTATCAAGTTTTTATTTTTTTCCTCTGCTTTTTAGCATCAGCCAATTCAAAAGAGGCACAAACTATTTTTAAAAAGAGATTACATTTGAATGCTTGCTATGCAGTGCTGAAGGAAGGAGGGAGAAGATGAGTGCTTTGGTGCAAGAGAAATAAAGAGATAAAGGACTAGGTGATAGGGGAAGGAAGGGGATGGACCATTATGATGGTGGTAGGGAAGTGGAGAGAACAGGGGCAGTGCGCCTGTCACATTCTCTCCATGTAGAGATGTTACATTTATACCAAGAATTATGCTCCTGTGGTACTGCAAAAAGTGAGCATACAGACATTCGAGATGATTTTTGCAGAATAAAATATGGCAGTTCCACAAAGAAATTTTAGCTCTTTCCAACAGAAGCTTCTCAGCATTGCAGCAATTTCCAGCACCACTTGTACTACCTGTCCAGTTACACAACGCACCACAGGATGAATCTTAGTCCTTCACTTTAGTCAGGAGGCTTAGCTCCCGGCTCCCTCCCCTCCCCATGGCACCAGGGGGTCTGTCTGGCATCCTGGACTCTACTACCCCAGAGAGAGCGAGGCAGGCTCACAGACTGCTAGGCAATGACCATTTTTCGCTGTAAAATCATTTGTGCTCAAGAAACAAGTCCAGAATCCACTTCCCAGACAATCCTGCCATGCCAAAAATGTTCCTGTCACATCAGCATCTCTGGCATTATTTACACACCAAACTGGAGGAAGGGTCCCCAAGCAAGAGGCTCTTTGTACTGTACTGCTGTAGCATTTGCTACTAAATCCAAATATTTGCGTGACTTCTAAGTTTACTCTAAATTTTTCCACTCATAAGGAATATGGTCATCACATAGTCATACTGACAGAACTTTTATAACATGGTCTACACCTTTGCTGACTCTCTAACTCAGTGGTTCTCAACCTTTTTTGTACCAGGGCCCATTTGTAAACATTGATGGCCAGTCCCAACCCAGTGCCCCTCACTCCCAACCCACTGCCCCCTACCTCCAGGCCCCAGACTCCCAGTGTGTGGGGCAAGGGTGTGTGGGGGGCAGGAGGGATGTAAGCAGTCCCTCGCAGGCTGGAACTCTGCCAGTCTGCAAGGGAAAAGCCAAAGTTTCCCACATTTTTCTCCTTTAAAGAAGAATACATTTTTTAAATTTGTCCGCGACCCTTTCATACAGTCTTGCAACCCACAGGCTCAGAAATGCTGCTCTAACTGATACACATATTAAAGCTAAGAAATCCAACAAAGGTTCAATAGTTAAAATTATAGTAGTATAATTCTTGCAGAGGAAACCTAGCAACTCAAGTGACGACAAACTATAATTCCGTATTTTCTCTAAGGATTTTATCAAATTTCTGATCATTTTTGTTTGGAGTGGATCTCTAAGAAAGCACACATAAATCATGTATCAGCTGTTATCTACTGGAAACCTTTACCAAGATAGTTGTCATCTTCTGGTTTTCCTGAATAACTGTGCTGACGTATATCAATGTTTGTTGCTCCCTTGGGAATCTTTACTACCACATTATAACCTGGAATAAATTGGGTATAAATTAGTTCCTATAAATACCATAAATAGTCACATATCAGTACATGTGAACTTTCTAAAAAGGCATTTAATCAGTCTGATTCCCTTTACCCTACTATCTGTTCAGACTGTCTATGCCTCTTAGACACAAGCCTAAGAACACCTTCAAGAGACAAGCCCCACCCACTCACTCCTCCTCTACAAAACCTGCATACTGAAAAAGCGTGGTGTGGTTGATGTTAGAGTAATACAGGGTGCACCTAGCATTGTGCTTATGAGCATGCCCGACACTGAGGTAGGGAGGTTCCTTAGGTACAATCCAAAACAATAACCACATGACATGGTGCATGTGGGACAGAAGCAAGCAGACCAGGCTTCTTTCTTGGCAGTGATCTCATAGTCACTATGGAGGAGGTACTTTCAGAGCACTGGTCAAATGTGCTCCCTTCTTGATGCAGTGCTATCATATTCTACATCTCTAGCTAACCCCAGGTGATCAGGAGTTTTTTGAAGTGACAAATAATAGGTAACAAGGTCTACTTCTGAAAGAAACAATCACATTTTCTCACGGGAACAGTTTTAAAATGCCCTTTTTTCAAGGCTACTCTCGGAAGCACCTTTGTGTCTAGAAACAGTTTTCTATCATGAACCCGTATAATAAGTAATTACACACTTAATCAGAGCTATTAATATAATCCTTACTAACTTGTCAGTTTACTGCCAGTTTATTTCCCCATTTTAGGAGCATTACTTCAGTTTTGACTGGATTAAACTTCAATGATCTAGCTCTTACCTTTGGGTTATAAACCAACCAACAGTCTCCTTTGCAGTTTCCTACCCCATTAATTGTACCATATTTTTAAGGATATAATACTAATTTAATCCAGTGATTCTAAACCAGGGTGATACAATACCCTGAGATACCATGAGATCCTTTTAAGGGTGCCAAACAATGTTAGCACTGTTAAGTGTACAAACACCTAGAAATAATTCACAAGATAAACCAACAGATTTGAAACAGGAACCTATAAGATCAAAAAAATTCTGGCCTGTTGTGGTTTGAGTTCTCTGCAACAGAAAAAACCGCTCTATCTTTCCATAGTTGAAAAATGGGTGAAAGCAAAAAGCTGGTATTTTCAGAGGGGTGCCCTGAATCTAACCAGGAGTGTCTTGAGTCTGAGAAGGTTGAGAACTACTCATTTATGCACTTAACACAGTTAATTTTATCACCAGTTGATTACATCCACCACATGGTGGCAGCACTGCAATTGCAAACTATTGCGACTTGCACTCCCTCCGCAAATATGTGAATGTCACAGTAAGTCTATTTTTCTAATATACATTAAAGGCAAAGCACTAAGCAACCTTCTATCACTCATGCAAAAGAGAGTGGAAGCATATTGAAAACAAGAAAAAAGATAGGTACTTTGAGAGAAAACAAAATATGAAAAGAAATGTAAAAACAACAAAGCTATTTGAAGAGTGCTGTTGTGAGAAAAATGGAAAATTTGGTCATTGGCTTTTGCTAGTACATTAGCATTTAATTGTTGTGAGCACCAATGACTCCTTTACTTAACATTCTAATAATTATGGTAACATGACAACCCATTGTTACACGGCCTGCAGATCATACAGATTGCCACTGCAATGGCATATACCAAACCCCATCATTCTGCCCAAGAAACATGCCCTATGTCTGTAGGGAGCATCTACCACTGCAAACCCCTAAGACAATAAATCTCAGAGTCCTGTACTCACAATCTTGAGAGATGCACCCATATTCTCCAAATCCCTGGAAAGGTCTGTTTGCTATAAAGTAACACCTCACTAACTGCGGTGATGTGGTAGTACTATCTTAGGATCTACCTCTCTGTTCTGGTAGAGATTATGGGACAGATGATCATCACATCCTGTGTATGCTCCCACATTCCTGTTTGAGTACAGATGGTAAGATGTCTGACTACTTATTCACAACAAAGTTAGGCTTCTACATGACCTGTCATACTGACAGATGGTGCATGATGGTTCTGGGACTTAAGTAATAAAGTAAAACTTAAATATTTTACAAATAATTAAAATGGAAAGAAATCATTTTTTTCTTCATGCAAGAGAAACCTTTTAATCTTTCACATGAAGCTTTGTCCTGATCTATACCCTATGTAAGGCCACCAAAAATCAGAGAACAATTAAATGAGTACGACTAGTAGAATGGGCCACAACATAATGCCATGCCATTGTAACAGAAGCTCAGCATGGGAGTCTTAAAGGATAATGGCTTTAAAGACATGAAGCTTCTTTTATGCTTATGAGGAGGCCTGTGATAACAAGGAAAACAAATTACAGTGACTGCTGCTGCAAAGTGCAGTATAGGCTCTGTAGCATAGCTATGCAGAACCTAATTCATGCCATGTCCCAGCCCCTCATTGTATACACTAATCGGTTTTCCTAAATGAACTAGTGAGTTCTTAACTATGTTATTCCCTCAGAACATAGAGATATACAATACATTAGTTAAAACTTAATAGAGAAAAAAAATAAGTAAACTTCTTTCACAATGGAAAGAAACTCTAGCCTCTCTTTTTAATAATTTACTTTTTTTAGGACACAGTGCTAACTAAAAGTGACTGAATTAATAACTTTCTTTTTAAATAATTAAAATTAATAGAAAATAAAATATATCTGAAATGAGTCCCCATGTTTCAGCAACAAGACCAAGAATATGTAAGCTGACAAGAAAACTGCTGACAGCCTTGATGGCAATGGACTGAATGGCTCTTTTATCATAATACATATTTATTGATATCAGACACATTTTTGTGACAGAAGCTCAGGGTGGAGTCTTAAAGCACAATGGGCCTAAGGACACGAAGGTTCTTTTATACTGGCTTGTGAGGGGGCCTATGACACCAAAGAAAATAAAGTGCAGTAACCCACTGTATTATATGTCAATAAAAATCTCTTACTGAATATGTCAATCATACAGTAAAAGATCATTCATGGCAATGAAAGAAATCCACAGCTCCTTTACACAGTTTACCAAAACCTTATATTTTTCCCTTTACAGTATTGAATATACATTAACAAAGTCATATTTTCTGATTTAATAATAGGCATTTACTGTGCCTTTCAACATCAATCAGCACAGAGACAAGAGGAGAATATGCAAATATGTGTGTTGCGGAGATAGGAGAAATAAAGGGATGGAAAGGTGGTGCAGTGCCATCTTTATGCCTTTTGGTATTTTTTCCCTGGGCCCTGACGTAAGCGTCAGGCTATCTGCCAGGGAAGAATCACTAAAATCTTGGTATACACTTTCCCTTGTCAACCAATCCCTTCTCCTTAGGGATGGGGAAAGGTGCCAACGTACAGCCATTCTGGCAACTCTGTGTTGGCTGGGCATTCTCCCTTATGTCAGGAGCCATTTTCACCGAGTTTGCTTTTCCCTTAGACCAGCAGAGCAGCATAAAGGGCCCTTGAGAATTCACGTCAGCTACATCTCCTATGAGTTTCTATCCGATCTTTAACTATATATAAAACTTCAGTTTGGTATGTTATGCTTGGCAGAAGTTGCTATTTACACACACAATGGTTTCTCCTGCACTCTTGTATAACGACTGCACATGGAAGTAAGAGCTGCACATACTGAGATCAGGGAAGTCAGTCACAGGTTCTCTGAGTCTGTAGGAGGCTTGCCCATATTAATTACCATTGTACAGAAGAAGTTTATCTTATGGTAAACTTGGAAAAGAGAGGGTGTCACATCTCCTGGGTCTATAGCTGTCTTTAAAATAAAAAAAGAAAACCAGCCAATAACTTAACCCAGGATTTATTCTTCTGTGCTTCTGGGGCAGACAGGACAAGCTGGATCTTAACTTATGGTTGTGTAATTCCAACAGAGATCCATCATAGAGTTCACGAGGCAGGAAACAGGCTTGCCTAGAAGTTGCTCTGCAACTCCTCACTATATCATTTTCTCATCTTTTGTTTTGACATTAAGCAGCAGTCTGATTTTTTTCCTAAGTCAAAATGGCACATATGAAAGAGCATGCATGACTCAAAGTCACCAGTATTTTCTGTTGGCAGAGGACCTAAAGAACATGTATACTGGTATTATACTCTTGCAAACCTGAAATATAATTACTTGAGTTACCCCAAACTAGACTGAAATATAAAATAAGAATAAAACATACCATAATGAGCCCTGTTGAAGGTGCCTGCAAGGGTCTTACATAAAGAGTTATCTCCACCGCAAATTCCACATTTATCTCTCTTTGCCTTAGAATTCAAAACATGATCACAGCCAGCTTGCTACAAGAAACATAAATTGTGGTTTGTATGTGCTATAAAACATCATTCAGCTAAGTGAAACTACAATGAAAACTGCATTTTAAGCTTTTGACCCCCCGTCGGTTTTCTCACTGAACCTATCAAAAGATTATCTCCATCTTTCTTGGCAATTCATGAAGACTCTTTTATGTTTTTAGGTACTAGGATATAAAGACAAAGTACAGTAGGCTCAATTATTCTAAGAAAGTACAAGGCAAATGTAGGTCCCAAACAGGCATTCATTTCTAGTGGCAGAAATTTCTAAGAAACTTCCAGTGCTAAAAAGGTTTCTGGAAGAAGAAGGAGTACAAACTTTCAGCCTCCAACAGCCTCCTGTCTGCTACTCCTTACACTTTCATGTGACCACAGAGATCCCAGTCTGGGTAAAGGTGTTGGGAGCAGCAGCTACTCCACTCCTGGCAGGGGAGTTCCTGGTGGAGCAAGGGAAGGGAACAGAGCAGTGGTGAAAGGCTCCTCATGTTTCCTCTGACTAGGGACACCCAGTTCTGGGGAACAGGAAGGGAATCTTTTCCCATTGCTCTACTCCACCCACAAACTGGTCCAGGAGGGGAGTGGAGCAACAGGGCAAAGTCCCCAGCCTGGTCTCCATGGTTTGAGGAAACACAGGGAGCAATGTTCTGCTGCCCTGGGTGAAAACATTCCTGGTCGCACCTGCTTTTAAAAATCTTCACGTGTTGCCCAGCTGAGCGATACACATGGCATTCAAAGGCCACAGTACCAGGAATGCCATGGGGAAAGTTTCCCCAAGCCCTTTTCCCAGCCCTACCAACTTTGAAATCACTGCCCTGTCACCCAGCTGAGCAGCTGGAGGAGGGGAGGGGAGGGGGTAAGGTGAAGCCAGCAGGGCCAGGAACTGGGCTTGCAGAGTCTCCAAGCCCTTTTTCCAGTCCCAATTTCAAAATCTCTGCCCCTACCACTCAGTTGGGCAGTGGGGATGGTGATTTCAAAGATGGAGAGGCAGGGAACTGAGCTTGGGAAGAACCTCCCAACTTGGTTCCCAATCACTAGCTTTGAAAACCCCACCCCACCCCACCACCCAGCTGAGGAAGTCCCTGGTTTTAGAAAGAGGAAGAGAGACTGGGTAAAGACCATGTTCCATTTCCAAAACTGGGCAATTCTCAGTCTGGGAAAGAAGCAGGGAGTCCCACTGCTCCCCTTCCTTCCCAAACCAGACTGGGAGAGGAATGTACAAGCATTCATTCTTGCAAGAAAGTGTATTGCACCTGGAAGATGCTTCTCCTGGAGGGAGCTTGTTGCTCTTAGGATAATTTGCATGTACATTTGTAAGCTTATAGTTTCTACTAGGAGAGTATTGATTCTCCTCGTAGAAATGTAATGCTTGTACATGGCCTTAGTTAATGTGTCAAGAAATTTGGCAGTATATACAGACGACCCTAGCCATTCGTGAGGGATATGTTCTTGTATCCCCCACAAATGGCAAAATCCACGAATAAGGCACTGCATTCACGAACATCGTCTGCATTCATGAACTCAGTGCCCCCTGGCAGCTGCAGGGGGGACACGGCTGGTCTGGTGACGGTGGGAGCATGGCAGCAGAAGCATGGCGGCAGCCCAGCAGCAGCTCGGGAGTGCTGTGGCAGCCCAGCAGCAGCAGACTGGCAGCAGTGGCAAGCACGGAGCTCCTGAGGAGCTCCTTTAAGTGTATTTAAGAAGTGGGTTTGGCATTCTCACATATTCGAAATTGCAAATGCCGAACCCGTGAATAGTGAGGGTTTCCTGTATTTAATATTTTATAATGTTTTCCTATCTAAATAATGAATGCTTACTATAATTTTAAAGCCAAATTTACTTAAAATGCTGTAGAAACTTGAAATTGGTCTTTTTTTCAATACAGTATTTTGTACACTCAAACATCATTTCTTTAAAGCTCCATGATCCAGATCCTATTCTACCTCTGAGATGTCTAAATGTTGCCCATTGCTTTCAGGTATCTAAGTCATTCTATGCTATCATATTCCACCACAAGCAACAACCACAAAACCACCAAGATACCTAGATTTCATAGAAGCTTAACTCTACCTAAACTCTGTTCCAACCCAGTTCCGTTTTTAGAAGCTCATATTTTACAAAAGTCCCTGATTCAACTAGGTTTGACACTGAGACTAAGTGCATGTATCCACTGTTTGCCCCACAGCCTAGTAGTTAAGGCATTTTCTTCAAAAGTGAAAGACCTAGATTGTAAACCCTTCTCACCCTGAGATGACTTGAACCCCTATCTCCTATTTCCCAATAAGTGCCTAAACCACCAACCTAGTGGCTAGGATACCCTCCATCCCTCCTACTGAAGCTGGGTCAATGAGTGGAAAGGAATGCAAGATGGAACCTGATTCTGTAAGCCCACAAAGAATGGTAGTTTCCATGGAGAGAAGGTATCCTAGGTTCTGGTCTCTGACTCTGATGACATTTTTTACATTTTACATACAATATTCATGGGACAGAACTCATAAACAGCATATACAATTGTGCTTTCTGCCAGTTTCACCTCTGATGGTACAAAAGGCCATAATTTATCTTTACTTTATGCAACTCCATTAACAATGAGTAGAACTGCATGGGGATGGAAATTAAAGTCTGTCTCAAAGTTTGGGATTATGTTAGCTTGTCCTTCCTTCTAAAATGCTTATTGCTTTATTAGCTCTACCTCTAATCACTTTATTGAGCATATTTAAATAAAACTGCTTTATTTTAGTGATTTTCAAAGCTTTCTTTGACTGCATTTTATATATATTTTAATATAGTATTCAAGTTAAGTTTAAATACCCTGCATAAACCTTGAACACATATATCATTGGTTTCAGTCCCACAGGGAGTACCATCAATAACTCTATCCTTCAGCTGATAGTAAGAAGTCGTTCCAGAAACTCGGCAATAGAGTTTACACCGATCTTTCATAGAAACTGCAAAGAAAATTCAACAGTAAGTATGTTTTCTATAATAAAGGCTTAAGTAAATAAGCATTTTATTTAGTTAGCAAAGAAAACTTTTGATTTCTTACTGCCACTGTACTTTGGAAGCCAGCGCACAGCTGATGTAAGACCATTGATGTTGAAATGTTTTCCATCAAAGTCAGAACATTGCTGCTCTCGAAAACCTTTTTTTCCTCTTGGACAAGAATCAGTATTACATGATCGAAATTTCATTCTGCGCCCCACACAATATTTCCCTCCATTTTTTGGCCTAAAAAATAAATGAAAAGTATAAAAATATTTTTTGTCATTTGTATCTAAAATACTTCTTTCTATAGGCAAGCAATGTTGAATGGAATTTGAAAGAAGACTTTTACATTTTTTTCTTTAGCTGCTCATTATGGAAAACCTTTAAAAGAGTCTTTTTAAACAATCCATTCAACAGTTTCCCCATAAAAACAGTATTTTCACTAGATTCTTTGCTACAAGGTATAGTCATTCATACCTGTGTAAAGTGACTGTTAAGTGAATTTAAAGCACGACCAGTGTAGAATCAGACATTTCCTGTCTCATACAATTAGAATAAATAAACGAACACCTGTCTATCTCATTTTATTCTCCTTATATTATTGGTACTTTTTGTTATACTGCACTAGTCTAGGGGCCCCAGAAAGAATCATAACACATTTCACACTATGTACACAAATACACAGTGAAGCTATCTACACAAGACGCTACTGCACGTTTATTTAGTACTTGCTTATATAAGTACTAAATAAATAAGCAGTAACCAGATTTACTGCACAGTAGCACCAATGCTACTGCACATGCTTTTTAAGTGATGCTACTGCACAGTAGCCTAATACTACTGCACAGGAGTGTCATAGCACAGATTTTTGCCATGAGATGGTACTGTACAGTAGTATCAGGCTACTGTGTAATCAGTGTCTCGTGTAGAAGTGCTCTGTAAGAGGTATTATTTCCCCGAAGGAACATCCATTTTCCCAAGGAGAATGACATCAACAATGAGGCCAAAATAAGGACCTCAGCAATTATTTTCTAAAATTCTGATACTAATTTCAATTCCACTGACAAAGACAAATTGGCAGGGAAGGGAGAACAAAAGGAGATAACATACTGGAAGGAAGTGAGGAAATAAAATAATACAGTTTACTTTACAGTGTCTAGTGACCTAGCTGGTTCCCAGACTAGAAATCTAAATTGTTCTTTGAAATCAAGACTGGATATTCTAAGTATTAGCAACTCTTCAACATAATATTTTAGTATGTTCTATATACTTGTGACAAGGAGCCAGAAGCCTCAGTCACTAAGTAGAGAGTGCAGCAGGCCAAGCCTGCTGTGTGCGGCTGCAGAGGAGGGATTGACAGAAGTAGTGGGTCAGGACTGGGGCAGAAGCACTGGGTCACATGACCCAGAGAAAGACACACAAACCCAAGGCCTGTGGCAAGGGCAGGGAGTCTGGCTCTGCAGGCTACAAGAAGCAGATCTCTGGGGAAACAGAGGGGCCTGAACTGGCCAAAAAGAAAGGACTCCAGACTGCAGGGAAGCTGGAACCCTGCACCACCACCACTCAGAAGATACGTATTTTGGGCCTGGTGCTGTAGCTTGTTGCCACAGTCTGATTTTGACCCAGGGTTACAGGACCCTTTGTTTGACAGCAGAGGTTTGTATTTTTGTCTTTATGTTTAAATACTAAAGGAGCAGACTGTGGATGTAGGGGCAGAGGAGGCCACCAAGAAAGATGCTAAGGGCACCCCTGGCCCTAGACCCTTGGGGGTTGGTGTGGGGGGAGTGCTATTGTTATCAGAACAACTGTAATGCCAGACAGCAAAGATGGGGGAGAAAACCCAGAGCCCACAAACAGTGAGACCAGGGGCCAAGGGGCCCAGAGCTTGTGAAGGACAAGACCAGCCAAAGTAAAGTGGCCCAAGGCCAGAAGCAAAACTACCTCCACTGTGTAGGGGCAGTCTCCCATCCAAATCATAACATCAAGGTATGGCAGGTGAGACAATAGGGCATGACCCTGAGAGGCCAGAGGAGGTGAGCAAGGTGGGGTCCAGATGCTCTCTGTGGGGGGGACTTGGCTGACCCAGCACCAGACCTGCTACAATACTAAGCCAATTACATCTAAGTTAAATACAATAATTCTGACAGCCATCCAGAATATATTGATACAATGCATAAGAGATTAGAATTTGGACAAATGCCTCTTATCCATCAGAGAACCAACTATAATTGGGAAATTGGTTTGATTCTTGTCCACTTATAAATCTGATGTGTTCAGCTGAATAAATGTAAGCCCCATAAAAGTCCATTCCAAAACTCCTACCAATCTCAGCGGTAGAGGACTAGGGCCTCGAACAAGCATTTATTTCTAGCTATGGAAATTTGAGAAATTTTCATCACTAGGAATTGTTCTGGGAGAGGGAATAACTAGCCCCTCTCCCTTGCTCTGCTCCTCCTGTTCCCGGGGGACTGGAATAGAGGGGCAAAGCCCCCCACCCAATTCCCAGAGCAGGCACCCCAGTTTGGGGAACCAACAGCGAATAGATTATCCTCCACAGCAAGCAAAACCAGTGGATCTATGGGTGACAGCCTAGAATGTCTCATGAGAAGGGGAGCATTCCCCCACACAGCACTTTGAGAGCTATGTACCCACAGTCTAAATATGGCATGTGGCAGTCTTCCCCTCCCCCCGCAACAGCATAATCAAAGCTGGTGCTTGCAGCCCTCAAAAGCAGAGTGGATGGAACAGCAGAACAAAACCCCTGGCTTCTTCCCCAACCAGGGGACTTCCTGGCTGGGGAAGAGGCAGGGAGCAGATTCTACTACTCCTCTACCCACCCAGACAAGACCAGGAGATGATTGTACATGCATTCACCCTTGCAAGACAGTTTCTCTCAAAGGAGATCTTCCAGGTTGATACCACATGGCATTATTCTGTGAATAAAATGTTACTAATAACTGCATTTTAATAGGTGGTGGCTTGGATATCTACCACTATTCTCCAAAATATTCTTGCTGGTAACCGTGTGAAAAACTATAGATAGAAAAAAAATCAAATATTTTGTTAAAAGGATAATAAATAAAATGATCATTTTGTAGCTGCTACTTGACTAAAATAATTTATTCTGAACTGTGGAAAGTTAAAATAAAAGGCCTTCTCTATAAGCAATTTTAAAATATTTGTAAATATAAAAGAAATTAACTCATGTATTTTCTGAAAGATTTCAGAGATGGCAGAATGAACTCTGATTTTATAAGTGACTAAAACTTATTTATTCTTCTGGTGCCTTGAGCTAACTTTGTGAAATACAAATAATCACTACACATTAATAAATAAAAAGCAACAATAAAAACATACTCTGGTTGATTGCACAATCTAGCTGTGCTTTTGATTCCACCTCCACAGGTTCTTGAACATGAACTATAAGGTCCCCAAGGTCCCCATTCTCCATCTACAGGACGTATTTCCATTTCTTTGTTTACACAGATCCCATGGCGGCAGTGCTGTTGAGTTGACAAATGGAACAGAATTCAAAAATTAACTCTGTGTGCTTAGAATCTGCAAATCAAAATGGAGGTAACATCAAAAATTAAATAAAAGGTAACATGAAACATGGTTAGTGGAAATCAAACATAAAATTTAGTACTGCAGGGTCCTATGTCACAGAAAAAAAAGAAAACCTATAAAACAGACAGGAAAAAGAAAGCTAGGCCCAGCACCCGAAATTCTTCCCAAAGTTTTTCTAAAGCATGAAGTTTCTTTCTAAAGATCTAAATGAAATGACCGAACTATCAAAGGGCTCAGCACCACTAATGTTCATTCAGTACAATAGAAACTAATGGGCAATTCTGAAAATCCTGCCACATAATTCAGGTGCCTCAATGGAAGCCAAACTCTTGAAATCCTGATCTTAAGTTCTTGTTCATATTTTTTATATACACAATTGTAAATAAGATTTGCAGCAGATTTTAGTCTGAGTTCTCTCTTACATTTTTTTTTCCAGAAATTCAGGTGGAAATGCAAACCTAAAGGCTAAGTACAGACACTGGGGGAGATTAAATTGGGTTCAAAATGTATGACCCATTTTTAAATTGGGTGGCCAAATGCCGACCTTGCCCTTACAGACCTGGTCTCAGTAACCAGCAATTAATCTAAACCTGTAACTGTACAGAAGTTCCATGCAGACAGACACATCTAAAAATTGCAGAACCTACTTTAAGACAAAACTGGGTCTATGCAGTATCAAACTGATTCAGTGTAGGTCAAACCAGTGCATGGAACTTCCATACGCTTTCCCTGAGCAGCCCCAGGGCTGGGAAAACCCAGACCCAGGTCTGCTCTTTTTACCTCCCCCCACCCACACTAGGCTTTTTTTTTGCCCCTCCCCCAGCATCTTACTCGCTGCCCCCTGACCACCCAACCCTCTCAACCCCCGTCCCACAAGCTGCTCCAGGTGCAGCTGCTTTCATTAGCATTCATCACTGCTGGAGTTGATAAAGTAATTCCCAGTGGGGGGAGGGGTGGGAGGGACAGGGTGCAGGTTTACTGGGAGGGACTCCACCCCACCCCTCATGGTTTGCACTGACCCCACCCAC
>NW_017729022.1:12977055-12995535 GCF_001723915.1 Gavialis gangeticus
TCGGTCATGCTGCCCCTCCCGCCCCTCATGGGTTGCTCCTATTACCCCTCACCCACAGGTCACCCCTGCCCCCCCATCTCTGATGGGCTGCACCTCTCCCTCATCTCCCAGTATATCCCCAATCCCCTCCAGCCTGTAGGAACCCCAACCACCCTGCTAGCTCCTCCAATCCTGAATTACCTCATATTGGGCAGCCATTTTGAACCTATTTAACCTCCTTCTAATGCCCCCAAATGTCTGTACTTAGCCAAACAGTGTACCCCATTACAAAGCCATTTAGAGTTTCCAGTTCTTAAAAGCTAGGTAGGGATGCAAACAAAAGCTAAAAGAAATATTCATTAATGATCAGAGGAAGATTCTACATTATGATGTCATTCAGTCACCATGTCACTCCAGATTTGATTTTTCATGTGCTCGAGCACTTGTAAATAAATGAAAGACACTGACAAAAACACCATAAACAAAACTGGTATAAGGTGCTACTCTTGTTTTACTTCCTTGGATTTAAATCAAGAGATAGCAGAGATAACAATATAACCATATGCTCTGTTAAGGCCACTGCAGTTATTAGGCACCATCACCTCATATCTGCAATGAAGCTACTATTGCTTACACAAAACCATAATTGTGCATACTGCTTTCCAGACAAGTAGGAGACAACGGAGTACTTTCCAAAACAGTAAGAGATAGTGGACAAAATACAGAGTGACACTTTAGCTACATGAAACAGGATTTAGCCAAAATTTAAATCCAAAAAGCAATCCAGAAAACTCCTGGTAAAACAGCCTCAAAGCCTAGTTTGGTCAAATGAACTTGTTTGTCCCATTTTCAGTGGGATGCCTAGGACTAATGTTTAAAATGGAACTGTCCTGGTGCTCTGTACTCACCCTCATGCTCCAATGTGCTCAGCTGACAGCAGAACTCAGAGACAGCTGAGTGTGCCAGAAAGTGGAGTGTCCCATTTTGAAATCAGATAAATGTGGTTACCCTACTTATTCTTCTTGCATTCTTGGCTCCAGAGTGGCCCAGATTCTTCAACAGGATAAGTTAAAGAGGGCTCCATCTATATTATTCTACAGACTGATGCCTAAGGTACTCTCTTGGGAAACTAGAGGTGAAAGTATACAACTCAGGTCTCCTACTTCCCGTATGCCAGATCTGATCACTGGACCATCACACAAAAACCAGCAGTTGTGTTTTAGAAAGAGTAAGAGCTGCTCAGTTGGGCACCTACCTCAGAAAGGGATTTCAAGACTGGGTTCCAAGCGGATAGAGAAGCCTAACATCCAGCCCTTATCCAAGTGTCTAAGGTCTGCAGACTTAGGAATTCAGACACATCTCTATGCTTAGTATTTCCTGTTGGCTAGTTCCTACTCAGTGTTTTTGTGGAGGTTTTTCAGGAATATCCTCTCTCAACAGATCTAAATATGTTACAGCCAACTCAGGCTTATATTATGGGTATATTATTGGCCACATATGCTCTGCAATATAGGTCTTGAAAATTATCCTTTTCGTTAGCTAGTGTATTGAATTTCTGAGTCAACACTTAAAAGCCACATGCCACAAACAGGTCTACATTTCATCTTGCTCTAGAAATAGGAACTTTTACTCTAATCTCATTCTTTATGCTGAATCCTGATTTCTCTCTTATCTGATCTGGTGCTGGAGCGACTTTAATTTATTATCCTGGGTTACATTGATGCCAACATCAGTGATAACCTCTGAATACCTGTTCTCATGATTTCCCTTATGGGTGAATATGGCAGTATACAAAGGATGTTTTGAATGAGTCCAAAATGGGATTTATCATCATATCAGGAAATTGGGAGAATTATACAATTAGACCATCAGCTCCTTCACGCTAATGTCAAAACTTAGCTTACCCTCACTGGAAAAAAACCCTAAAAGAACTAAATAAACTATTTCATTAATCTTATAAAATGACAGGCAAAATATGGTTTTGGTTCTCCGCAGGGCTAGGAACAGAAATTAAATATAAATTGGTATAAGTGATTGGAAACCGGTTCAAATATGTAACACAACAGAAGTTCAGTACACGTAAGCCACTTTCAAAATGGCCAAAACTGGTTTAAGATAAACCTGGATAGATGTAGCATCAGACATAACTGATTTAGGTTAAATAGGTTTATTGGATTTCTATCTCAGTTCTCTTTCAGATTCAAGTTAACTCAGTTTCCCAGCATCCCAAGATGCTTTGAACCTCCTCTACAAACCCCCTCACCCCGCATAGTGGCAAGCTAGTCTTGCCCCAAGCTGTCTGCTCCAGCTGAGCAGGGAGACATACTCTAGCACCCCCTGCTTCTGGCCTGAGCCACTGCAAGCATGTGGCTGCATTTCTGGAATCAAAAGTGAATTTCTGTTCACCTGCTTATTGGTTCAATCTACACAGCTGAGACTAACCTGAGAGGATTGAATCAATTCAGCCTCAGGTTTTTTCACTGTCTGTACTTAGCCTAGGGGACAATATGATGTATTGGACTATTATGTCAATACAGTGATCTTTTGCTCAAAGCTATTGGAAAGAAATTACTGTTAGATAGCCTTTCCCTCTGCACCATTTTGAGAGGTTACTTTGCTATTGTTATGAAATCTGTGATAAATGAAATGATCACAGAGGATACCACTAGCTGGTCTGCTCCTGCCATTCCCATTCCCTGAACAAAAAGAATGAAATTCTCATGACTACTAGAAATACAGACAACAGAAATTAGTAACTCTGACACTGTTCGGTTTCCTCTTCTAAAACAGGTATGATCTCCATCCAAACAAATCCCATAGAAACTGTCAATTTCCCAGCGCAGCAGGACATCACAATATATTTATTTAGGAAATGTTCCCTAATCAACAGAGCACTTGCCCTTAACTCATTAACGTGGTACTCACCTGTTCAGTGACCTTCCCCTCTCTGTCTGTTTTCCTATCTGTAAAATGTGGATAGTGATACCACCTTTATGAAACATTTTGTGTAAGCACTATACAAAAAGTACATAAGCCGTGTTTCCACAGATTTGTGATTGAACCTAGTATCATCTGTCTGGGATGCCTATTTTGAGGTACAAAATGAACACTTGCATCACTTTTGGATCTATTCCAACAGCTACAAAGAGTGGACCAGCCACTAGCTACAGAGATATCACGATACTGTGAGAAATTTACATAGGATTATGAAAAAATATTAAGAACATGTACCTTCAGAGTTTTCCATTAGCATCTCAGGAAATCAAATATTTCAAACACAAGAGCAAATATTATAGATGCCATTTCATAAATGTAAGTATTTCTTTCAAGCATGAGGCTACTGCCCAACTGTTATAGATATCTAGGAGTGCAGTCTAAGGCTAAACTGAAGTTATAACAACTTTATATTTCTGGAAAAGATGAAATTGTACACAAAAATCTTATACTACATCAGGGATTATATCCCTCCATAAAAATGCTAAGCACATGTTCACATCTGGGATTTTAATAGCTTATTCAATGAATTTGTACCACTTATTGTTCTGCTGCATTCCTACAGAAGCAACACAATGAAGTCACAGTGGAAAAATGGTGCACCAGACACATTCCAGATGTTCTATGTACGCTTTTATTTTTAATATTGTTTCACTGCGGATGCATCCATACATGCACTTTACCACAGTTAACTAATTAGCTCTGCAGTAAAGCTTCACAGTCTACATTGTCAGGGACAATACTGTCTTATGGTGGAGTACTACTGTGCCAAAACATAAATTTAGACAGTAACCCAAAGTGGAAATTGCACTTGGTCAGCCCAGGCAGCAGAGGGCCAGACCCCTCCCTGCTACGTAGCTACATGGCTCCACACATATGGCACTGTCATGCCCCAGCCAGCCCCTCTGACACCCAACACTGCCACCCAGAGCCCAGGACTGATCCCCTGAGCCTGATACCAGCCCGGGCCTGCTCTGCTCCAACGCAAAGTGCCGCTGTCCCAGGAACACATGTAGATGTTGCACCTGGGAGCAGTGTACACTGGCTCAAAGTGCTCTGGAGTTTATGATGTTGCATTAATTGCATATATAGATGCACCCCTTGGACACATTTACTCGTGCACTTAATGCAACTAAATAAACTCTGGCACAATTTGTGCTGGAGCAAACAAATCCAGGCATCACCATCTATACATTTGTATAAGTGCAGTAATTTACTCCACCATTGGATAGTACTTGCGTCTGATGGAATTATCCTATGGCTCAGTAAATTAGTCTACACCACCCTAATTGCCATGCACATGTAGATGGTGATGCTTTACTGGACAACAAATTAGTCTACAGTAAAATGTAGACAGAATCATAGAATAGAAGGACTGAAAGGGACCTGTAAGATCCTCAAGTCCATACTATCCAGGGACAGTACTGTTTACATCTTTCAATTCTGAAAACTGGCCATTTATATTTGCTCTTTGTTTTCCATCCTTAAGCCAATTTCTGATCTATAAATAGATCTTCCCTCTTACCCTGTGATAACAATATTTTATTAAGACTTTTGATGTGGCATTTTATCAATGGCTTTTGGAAATCCAGATGTCTTATGTCAGCTTGATCGCCTTGATCCACATTCTTGTTGACACTTTCAAAGAATTCTAATACAGGTTTTGCCAACCACGGTTTTGAGTATCCGTGCTCAGAGAAGGAGGGGGGTACAGTCAGAAAATACTCCCCACAGTCCCCCCGGCCATGCCTTGCACTGTCCCCCTCCCCCGTGCCCGTCCTTCCCCCAGCCCTGCTGGTTTTGCGAACCATGGTTTTGCCAACCACGGGAACTTTCAGGAACCTAATCCCCATTGTTGGCAAAGAAACCTGTAGGTTCATACAGCATGACCTCCTTTTAGAAAAGCCATGCTGATTTCTCCCAAGCAAGTTCTGTTCATTCATGCAGTGACCAATCCAATTTTTAATTATTGTTCCTACCAACTTCCTAGGCAGAGAAGTTAGCCTCACTGGCTTGTAGTTCTCTGGCTCCCCTCTGGAGCCGTTTTTAAAGGCTGGGTTTATATTGGCAACCCTCTGGTCCTCTAGTCTCAAGGCCTCTTTTTAGTGATAGTTTGCATACTGCGGTATGCAGTAAGCAGCAATTTCAGATCTGAACTCCTTCAGGACTCCAGGGTGAATGACATCAGGTTCTCAGGATTTGTTACCGTTTCCTCTAAATCAATCTCCTCTAAAACCCTCATGTACTGACAGCTCAGTTCTACTTCTCTAAGTAAAATGGTTCTGCTGAGGAAATCTCCCCAACATCTTCCACCTATTTTTTCCAGCCTAGTCATCTATACTTGCACCATTTCACCACAGGTGAGATTTTAAACTAATGCCACTATTGCAGGAGGACAGGCATTAGTGCAGACTTTGCCAGCCTATTTAGGACCCTGGAGAACTACAGGCAACTATACCACCTACAGAAACAGGCTGCGGCATAGTGTGACATGCTACACCCATTCTGTAAGAGGTATCTCGTAGATGAGAAGTATTGCATTTACATTAATACGGTTCTGTGTGCACATCAACAGGCTCTACAGGGCTTAGCTAACCATTCTTTGGTTCCTTTGCTAACCATCTGTAGACTTTCAGGAACAAGGGCAAGTTGAGAACATCAGCAAAATCAAGGGAATTTTCTTCTCTGAGTACTTATCTATATTCCATATATGGAAGCTCTCTCAAGCAGTGATTCCACTGGAAGAAGTACTAAAGTTTTAACTGAATATTGACTGAAGTACTACCTTTGAGAAGGCAGTTTCTGCTTTACTGGAAAGTCCTTTACCAAAATATTTAACATGGCATAACATGGCCACAAATAACCCTGACAAATATATGCAAGATTTGATCCAAGTACTTAAAAAGAAAATCCTCTAGCCGCCTACAGAGTTCTTTCCAAGTCATCATTAGGCAGATCTACTCAAACAACTATGGTCTGACTAATGTGAAGTTCTGATACAGTCTTCAAGAGATGATCTGAGTGAAACGTATTCCAGATTTTCTCTCCAATAAACTGTGCAAGTTGGCCTCGACAACAAGCCTGTTATTTAAGTAGCAGGCACAGGCACCACCACCAATCTCCAGCAGCTGGGTCTTTAAGGAAAAAAGTGACCTCCACTCAGGTTTTCTCAAAGAACAGTTGCAGGCACCTATCCCTCAGGACAGAATTTAAGCCTCTGAATCACAAGTGGATGGGATGCCTCCCTGATGCCCTGCACTCAGAATCCCAAGCTGCAGAGGAGGGTGGGACTGTGGACACCTCTATATATTTTGCAATTCTTTTTCATATGTACCCTACAGGACAGCCCAAGGATTCATGTATTTTTGGATTTAACAATTTATCTTGGAAAAATGTTTTCAAGTAATGTGGTATTTATTCCAAAGGGCTGTAAATTTGAGTCATTCACCATGGCAAATGTTACTGCAAACTAATAAATATTAACATGGAAGTTTAGGTTTATTTACTGTCTTTTTGTAGTAAAGTCTCCCTGAAGTATTAAATAAGCCAAGGATTGTAAAACCCATATCCTCCTCTGCTTTGCTGTCGGTCTGCATGCTATTGGAAGAGCTGGCAGACATCTCCACCTCCTAGTGATCTTTGTGAAGCCCACAAGACAAACAAAAAAAAGCCACCTGAAGTGAAGGAACACAATGTGAATACCAATGTATTGAAAAGAACAGAGACAGCAGAGCAGCTGTATCTGGGCCGCTGCCAGACCTGAGCTTCAGAAAATAGAGGTTTGAGAAACAGAGAGAAGATTTTCAGAGATTCTGGCAGAAAGCCCGACAAGCTAAAATCATTTACTTTCGTATACAACTGTTGGGTGAACAAAGTGCACATTGATGGAACTGGCAGAGACTACAAGTTATCCAGACAGTCAGGGTGAAAGTGAAGCAGGTTTTAAATTTTAGGAAGCAATTAAAGCTGAAAAGGAGATGATCAAAGCCCAAGATAAATGTTTTCCTTTAATGTCTATTGAGAAGCTGAAACACACCATACTTCAATTTGTCTGCTACTATTATAGGAAATGCTATCTGTAACTACTGAATTTGTGTAGTAGTAGTACTAGCAGCTGCAGCAGCAGCAACAGAAGCAGTAGCTGCAGCAGCAATGTAACTCTACAGGCTTGGCACTGTAGACAACAAACACTAAAATGAAAAAAGCCTCTGTTCCACAGAGCTTGACATAAAAAATAACAGATAGACTGACAGGCAGAGAAGGTATTAAGAAATATAGAAAAAGCAGTCTATTCACTGACTTTGGAGGATTTTATACTATTAGTTTTAGATCTACTTGTGTTTTCAAGCAGCTGAAATAGGGTGACCATAACTGACAGCTGGTTGCCAACATTAGCCTTTACAAAACAGACCTGCACACAAAAGAGGAGCATGATATATTTATTAGAATCCCAAGTTCTAAAAATATACACAAAGAGAAAACAGTACTGACTAGGCTAAATCTAAGCTTACATTATTTAAAGCTAATTGATAACTCTTTAAAAAGAGATTATTACTTCTTTATTTATAGAGGCAAAAATGTATGTTGACATGCTCTACATTAAAAAACTACTAGATAAAATACATAAACATTAATTGGAGCAGGGACTGAGACCTATCCCAAATGCACTCACCACTAAAGTACAGCGTGATGCTTTTGCCCTCCCCCTGGGGCAATGAATCTTTAGTTTTTTTATGTAAAGCAGAATGGCTTCACTGAGAGAAATTGGAAATATCACCAAATGTATATCCTGGTGCTCGAGCTTTCTTTTGGTAGAACCCACACTCCACAAAATTCAGTTCTGGAGCAAGGATGCCAGGAGACAGCTAACTGCTAGGACACAGTTTAAGACACATTACAGAAGGAAGTAGAAACAGCAGCTTCCTTTTAAACTTAACACCATTGTTATCAACATTGCACCCCTAAACCTTGGAATGTGCTGTCCAGGAAGCACAGCCCAGTGACATGCATGTTACAATATTATATCGTTCGGTTTAATTTTGCAGTTGAGTTTAAAAGGGTATAACCTACATAGACAGTTTTCTGCAACTGCAAGGTGACACATAACAGACATTAGTCTTTCTGATCTACTTTAGTGATTTTGCCACAGATAAGTATTGAGCACTAGGAAAAGCTAAGCCTTACCATTCCAGGACCACAGTTGGTTCCATCAGCCAATGGCATATGCTGAGTACGACAGCCCTTATGAACTCCTTCAACACTTGTACACCATAAGCGTTTGCATTGCTTCTGCAAACAAAACAAAACAAAAAAACAGGAGTGCCCTTGTTATACCTGCAACATTATTTTGGGCAATCCAAAATTTATCTCTCTGGACATATGCATCTGGTAAATCCTTGCAGACAAAAAAAAAAACTTCTAAAATCTGTCACTACCAATATTTTTCAAAAGTGATACTCTGAATAATAAAAGAAACAATCCAGCATAAAGGGGAGACAAGTAATATAAAACATTTTGAGGAAAATTCACTAGATAAACAACAATGAGTAAACTTCATATTTTAATTTCTCAGCTAATAAAAACCAATTACAAATATAATTCAGGTTCAGGTTATATAGCAGAAGGTCTGAATTTAATCCCCAAGTAAAGCCAATAATTAAACTGACTTTCCAAAAATAACCCCAGCTGTTTATCTAAAAAAAATAATAGTAGAAAGTCTCTCTTTCAAATTACTACTACACAGTAAAAATGTTTTTTCACTGACTAAACAACATGGAGTTGTTTATGAGGTAATCATTGTGGAAGAGCCCTATCTACAGGTATTTATACCTTTATATCACTTCTCCTAAATTATTTCACATTCACTCTGGGACAATTTCTGAATCCCTAACTTGCACTGAACAAAACTTTACTTCAACCCCCTCAGCCCCTGCCAAAAAAGACCTGAACTCAGGCTGGTCCTATATTATCTCATCTAATTAGTTCCACCAAGCAAAGTCATCTTCTATGGGTGAAACTCAAAAACAAACCCTTTCTACAATTTTGGCAGTATGCCACTTAATTAGTAGGACTTAATGATATTTTAAGTTTATACTGACATCCAGCAATCCACATTTAGGTTTTCACTGTATCAGTCTCTATGTAGCTTTGTTTCCAGTTCATAGTTCTGTTTTTAAGAAACTGTCAACCTGTAGGTTATGCTTTTAATGAGGGTTATTCTTAATTCCCAAATGCCAACAGACATGAGAACTGCATCCTGAAGCTTACAAAGCAAAGCAAAGATCCTTATCTCATTTATTTGAGAATATATAAGAATTACCTATTTAGTTTTAAAATCACAATTTTTTAAACCAATGTAACAATTAAGAATACTTTAAAAATAACTGCACTGAAAGTTTTCTAGTGGCAAAATTATTTTATGGATAACGTGAAAATTACTATAGTTTTAATATGTTTGTAAGACAGTAAGAGAAAATACTGCTGTTAGAATATAATGTAAATTAAGATTTTCTGCAACAATTGAAAAGAGATTGTAAACTTGTTCACAAATACACAGATCCAGACCAACTTTTTACACTTATTCATTACATCTGCATAAAAGTTTTATAGCCCTAGGAACTCAGAAGTCTTTCTACTGAGATTTTTCTCTCTGAAACACCAATTTTTAACACTTTTGGCTGCCTATACACATGCTTGGGGGTGGGAGGGGGACTGTTTTAATTAGAACGGTTCCTGGACGGCCACTCTAATTAAAATGGCTCAATGTCATATGTATTAAGCCCCACAACATTTCAGAATGGTCGCAGGATCTAAAGCTCATTGGATGAGGTTTGGATAAAGTGCCCTTGTGGCCAGGCTGAAACACACAGAGGTTTAATACACGTAACACGGCAACACTGGAGTGTTCCGATTAGAATGTGGAACAGACTCAACTAATCGAGTCTAATCCAACACGTTCTAATTAGAACATGAACAAGCACGTCTATAGGCACCCTTTATTTACTCAAGGATAAAAAGTTCCTGAGCTTTCATTTCAATATTGAAGGAATTACCAACCATAGTTTTCAAAAAATGTTCAACAAATATTAGAGATGGGTTTCTGGGTAGTGTGCCTTACCAAATAGGGGCATACTTGTGACCCAGGTCCAAACATAAGTTCACACTGCTTATTGACATCATACATTGACCCAGGCAGCTGAGATGAAAGATCATATATTCTTCCACTTGGTTTGTCAAGAAGGCATTCTCCATAACCAGTGCTATAGTCAAAACAACAAAGTGTACATAAATAAATGTCTTGATTTTTACAAAAAACTTACCATTTTGGAAATAAGACCATATTTGATTATGTTCTGAAATGTAGAAAATGAATTATGTAATTTGGGGACACAATCCCCACACTGAAATCAGTCTTGGGCTTGTATTCATTATTAGCTTCAGCTTCACCTTTCTGCAATATATTTGATGTACAACAAGAAGTTATAAATGTTCCAAACTAAACTGTATGGGATAGGTGGCTTTTTTAAATTTTAGGACAAGCACCATTATAATTACTCAGTACAACCAAATACAGTTTAAGATATAAAATAAAATTAATGTAGAAAACTTGTCCATTTGTGCTATTTGTTTATAGTCCTTAATAGCCAAGATGCTTGAATGAAAGTCTGCAGATTAAAATGACATTTACATGAAAGGAAGAAAAAAATCCCTTATCAGAGTCTGCTTAAATTTAATCTTCCAATTAAATCATGAGCAAAGATCATCTTTGTGAAAATCATAAATAAAAAAGTTATCAAAATAAAGGAAAAGATCAAGAGATTATGACTCAAAATATCTCATTATAACTAGCATTGGTCTTTTGAAATGGAGTTCTTCATAAATGAAGGGGTATATCCATTTTGATCTATATACACAGTAAAAAATATTGCTGAAGTTTCTACAGCCCTGACCTTGAAGGGACTTATGCATGAAGGTCATGGTGTAAGTAGCTCTAATGAAGCCATGGAACTACTCACAGGGAGTGTCTACATGTGCTATTAAATTCACATCATACTTACTCCATAGTAAAATATTGCGCAGCAAGCCTTCCTCAGGAGCACATCTACATATGCACCCTGTTGGAAGCAGGTTTGCTCCCAATGGGAGCAGTCTGGTACAGGGATGCTTCTGTCCTGCTCTGCCCCCCTACAGCAGCCAGGGGGAGCTCCAGGTTCCCCTGCGTGCTAGCCTGGTGGCTCACAAGAGGCACGGGGCTGGTCCCAATGTCCACAGAGCCAGGAGAGCTCTGCTGGCTGCACCAGCAGCAGCTGTCTCCTGGCCCCATTCACATCGACAGGGGACCCGATATGCATGGGGCCGAGAGACAGCTGCCCTTGTAGCAGGTAGGGTTCTCTCAGCCCCATGCCCATTAGGACACATACCTGCTAGCGAGCCCCTTAACAAGCCAGGCTTCCCTACCCAGCAGGGGGTTCACCAGGAGCTGTCCTGGGTGTGGGGCAGCGGCTGGCAAGACTCCTGCCAGGTAGAGTGGGGAGGGGACATGGGGCTCACCAGCAGCACGCTTTGCTTGGGTTCCCAGCCCCTGCCTGCCCCCTGGAGCAGCCAGATCTGTGCCACACAAAGCTGCTGTTCCTAGCTCCCAACTCATGAATTTGCTCCCAGTCAGCATGTACATGAGCACTACTGTGCAGTTAATCTAGTAATTGTATTTACAGGTGCTAGCTAACTGCACAGTAGCTTAATTTACTGCATAGTAAATGCCCCACACATGTAGACAGTGATGTTTTACTGTGCAATACATTAGTCTACTGTGCAGTAATGCATCTCACATAGATGTGCCCACAGGGCACCTATACACATGATGGACCTCTGTTCCAACACATGCAAATTAGCATCCATCAGAGCAGACTTGATTAATCAAGTTCAGTGCAAGTCTGCTGGAGCTTGCTAATTAGTGCATTCCAGCAGCCTCTGTGTCATATGAGTATTCAGTGTTCCTGTATTTCAGAATGGTGGCAGCGGTGCTTTAACTAAAGCTCGTCAAACAAGCTTTAGTTAAAGCATCCCCACCACCATTTTGAAGTGTGGGCTCACAGCCACTCATGAAAGCACCCACCTCTCCACCCCAGAGCACGTGTATAGATTCCCACAGGGTATAAAGTTAAGCCCATATATAAGTTATTGGGGAAAACAAAATATGCATTTTTAGAAACGTAGGCTAAAACATTAAACTGGTAACCTAAAGACAATTCTTTGGCAATGCAGAACACGAAAAATAAAATGACCATAAATAATCAGAGGCTAAAAAGTGGCTTTAAAATAGTGTGCATATGATATTTAAACAATAGTTTTAAAATAGTTTGAGGAAGAGACTAAATTGGAAAAATGCATGACACTTTACTGATACTTACTCAAGAAACTCGGTGATATATTTTTGACTGCATTTTGACCAGGTCCATGGACTTGTGTGGTAATTTAATGTTGGAGCCATTACATGGTACTGATGTTTAATTCCAGCTTCTTTACATTTAAAACTATCATCATGGGGCACGTTAAATCTAAAAGCAAACACAAACAACTTCAGCAAAAAAATTCATATATGTTCATTTGGCTACATAACAATTGTTTAGGTTCTAAGCCTTAAAAGACCATATACAGCTAATATGTTTGGTAATAGAGCAATTAAAAGATCTTATTATAGTCCTGGAATTGTAAGTTCAACCCTTGCCCCTGATTTGTGCCAAAGGCTGGGGTATCAGGGCTGAGTATCAGGGCTGGCAAGCCAAAGGCAACCAAATATGTGGGTCATATTGATCCCTGCACAAAAGCACATGAGCCCAATGGGCCATTAGGCTTCAGCGGATTTTGGCATACAAATGTGACTGATCTATTATCGTGTCTCACTGCTGATATGGTGATATGCATCTTAGGAATACTTAGCTAGCATCTACAGAACCTTCTTAACCAAAGGATTTTAAAACATATTATAGACTTCAGGATCAGTCCTTTGGTTTTTCCCCCTAACATCTACAAAAGCAGGTTTCCTTATACAATGACCAAATTCTCTCTTTGAAAATTCTAATGGGATTCCAATTTTATCTATACACATGTTTGGCTTTGCAAAAAGCACAGCAAAAAACTTACACTTTCTACCACCTTATTTGTTTCGATACAAAAAATGTGCATAAATCTGTTTACAGTTCTGTTTCATTGTACATTCTTCTGACAAATAAGTCTTTCACCCATACTTAAGAACAGGTATTCATTTTTACATGGCATGTGAGTTATTCAATTTAGCATTTTTTAGCTAAGTATTATATACATGTAGATATAATTACTCATAGATTTTATCACTACATTACTAAAGAAATAAACACTCAAAAGATTTCTAAAGAGAATAAGAGAGTCACTTTAATGGCTACACCCTCAAGTTTGCTTCAAAAACTTCATACGGTTTTAGATCAACAACGTACACAACACAGAATCATAGAAAATATACTCTACAGCCCCCTCTACCAGTTACTTTTATACCACGATTAATGTGTTACTTGCAACAAATGGACACAGTGCAACATGTTAGGCCTGTGCAAAGTGGCAGGTATTCAATTCAGATTCGGCTGATTCGGAGGGACGGTGACTCGATTCGGTGATTCAGGTCACTGTTCTAATTCGATTCAGCTGATTCAGATTCAGAGATTTGGCACCAATTCAGAAATTTGGCCATAGACTATAATATGAATCCCTAAAATACCTATAACTTTGTCATTTTCTCTGCAGATTTGGATGAAAACAGCATGGATGGTAGCCCCTTCTGAGGGTATGAAGCCTGCCAAGTTTCTCAGGGAGATAGGTGCAGGGGTTTCAGGAAAATAGGTGCAGGTGAAAGTGCACCTCAAACTGTTGAAAGCAAAATTCATATCACCTGTATGTGTTAAGGGGTATAGGTTGTAGCCATGTTGGTCTGAGAAAATAGGCAGACAAGGTTCTTTAGGTCAATCTGATATCTTTTACTAGACCAACTGGATAGTTGAAGAAATATATCTTAGCAAACTTTCGAGTTTAAAAATGCTTCATCAAGCTGAGGAAGTATCTACAGTCAGTGTGTGCGGTCTATCTGGATGGAATGAATAGTAAAGAAACCAAAGGCTGGTATGCATGCAAGAAAACCAGTCAGTGAAAATGTAAATTGAGGCATCGGGGTGAGACACAGGGTGAGGGGGAGAGGGGATGTAGCAGGTAAATGTGGAGCGGTACCTGGGGAGTCAGATGTCATGCAGGTTATAGTATGTCATAAATCCAATGTCTACATTGAGTCCATGAGTTTTTGTATCTAGGAGGTTGATGAAGTGAAGTTCATAGGTTCGCCTGTGAAAAGTGTTTTGTAAATTCAAACAAGCACCAAATCTTGCTAACCTAGTCATCAGAAGCAAACGTCCCAAAATACACCAAATACATCCAAACTATGACATGACAAGAAATGCAAAACCTGCCAACATATCTCCAGTACCCCCACAATCACTGCACCCCACAACAGAACCATCACCATTCCTGGATCTTACAGCTGCACTTCCAGAAACATTGTATATCTAATCCAGTGCACCAAATCCCCTTATGGAAAATATGTAGAAGAGGCCAAAAAACAACAGCGCACCAGACGGAATGCACACTGGAAATCTATTAAAGACAAAAATACCCAGTTACCAGTAGGGGCACATTTCTCACAAGAAAATCACTCTCTCTCCAATCTCTCAGTCCTGATTCTCAAATGGAATTTACAAAACACTTTTCACAGATGAGCCTATGAACTTCACTTCGTCATCCTCCTAGATAGAAGGAACATCAGATGAGCCTATGAACTTCACTTCATCAACACCAGAAGGAACACCAGTGAAGCTAACTATATAAAAGAAGAAATCAAAACATCTTTACCTTTGGAAATATATACTTACACATGTCCAAGTTCATGTGCTATAGTAAATGCAGCACTCAATCCATTTTCTTCACTTATAGAACAGCTGCGCAGTGGATCACACATTGTACCTAGTTCTGCTAAACCTGAAAAATGAACTTTTATATAAAAAGCCTAATAGCAAAATTTTCATGTACAAGCATTGACTTCATAAACACATTTTAAGTATATGTTCAAATGTAGGTGCCTAAGAGAGATAGCCATAGGCACATAAGCCAGACATCTTCCTCACTCCAAATAAAAAAAAAAAAATTCTCAAACATATACCAAGGTAGGGTTATATCTTGATAAATATTACAACAAAAAAAACCAAGCAAATAAACAAAAACTGACATTTTAATGTAAAAACTTTGTATCAAGTAATTTTTTCACATCTGTAATGCAGTTTCATTACATTTTCTCTTGGTAATATCATGCTAATTTTAGAAGTAACTTACCGAGAGTATCACACTTCTCTCTAGCTCTGCAGATATCTTCCCTTGAAGCAAAAGATTTTATTTGAAAATGTTGTAATATCCAAGAATAAAAATTTTATTCCAAACAAAAACACATTGGGCCATACCCCCAGCTAGTGTGTAGGTGCACTGATTTCTATGATGGTATGTCCATTTAAGAAAGTTGTTCATTTGTGCTGTTTTTAATCTTTGAATACAAACTAAGCTTTTACATTTTTATGAAGAAACCCTAAATCATAAGCATTATGCTATTTCCCTGTAGTACTCATAGTGCACTGTAATGATAAAAATGCCATTGAAAATTGTAGAACTTTAATTTCAGTCTTTTAAGCTGAGGAAGGGGACCAACTTTCCTGTTAAAATAATAAGGACAATTCAAGACAAAGGCCAAATGCAGTTTTTACTATGTTTTTAGTGGATGGAACACAAGGTATCAACATCAGAACAAGTGAAAGAGAAAGAACAGTTAGGGAAGCATACTGTTTTATAACTGAAGATCAGGGAACCAAGAGAGAAGGACAAAAAGGATATAAATTACACTTAATTTTGCTTCCATAAAAAAAATGGAATATGTTACTTCCATAAAAGATGCAAAAGTAGATTTTTGTTAGGTCTCTGCTCTTAATTCATTCCTCTTGCTATCTGCACTGTGTTTATATAATCAGAAGAGTCTTCATTTCATTACATCAATTTCAGCCCTCATACTGCTTCCACTGACTTTAATGGCATCTATATCAGTTGGTTAGCTACCAACAACGTACTGCACTATTTCAGTAGTGCTGGACAGCATACCATTTTATTCCATATCAGGGTTGAGTTCTTCATTCAATTAACTCTGAAATATTTTAGTCCAACAGTTAAATAATAAAAAACAAGAAATACTAATATATGTCACATCTGGTTAATAAATGCAACTATTTCAGATACTGTACCTAGTGATAAGGACAGCAGTATCATGATGAGATGGGTGAGTATCATCCAGAACATTTTGCATTTGCTGCCATAAACAGAAGTTGCGAAGAGTGGTAGCAGCATTAAAACTGATAGCTGGTCCTTCCTGTTCAGGAAATAGCAAGGAAACAACAAAGCCTAAAAATGATGCATTTGCATTCATTGTTTATCAGGTGCAAAACAATTCAATGTATCTGACTGGAAAACAAGCAAGGAGTCAGTGGGGGTTCCAAGCAGGAGACTAATCCTACCAAATCAACTTGCAAATTCAGGCCTCATTTTGATCAATATTCATCAACACAAAGCCAATGTTTTTAAGCAGTACCTATAGCTATATGTCATCTGCAACTAGTAGCAAGCCATTTCCAGTAAAAATAAAATCAACGTGAAAAGCTTTTACTTAACAAAACTAGAAACAAATTGGAGAAAGGAAGGGAGTGCTCCAGGGAATAAAGGACTCTCCAGATGACCTCTGTGTACATAACCTACTCTCAAATGAAGGTGCACCTAGCCCTCAATAATTTCTCACCTTTTTTTAAACAAAATGATGGTCAAAGAAAAAGTGGCAGTAATTGACATTTAACAGAAAAGTTCTGTCGAAAGTATTCTATGTAAAAAAATCATGATGTAAACTGAAATACTGTGCAACTAATCTACTCGAAAAATGTTTTTTAAATAACTATTTTTCCTACCTGTTCATTGTGAATTACAATTAACTTTACAATAATTATATTTATGAGGTTGCCAATACTTGAGTCCTTGTAGATTGCTGCAACCTAGAAAGAAAAAAAGTCATAAGCTTACATTGCTAAAATCACATGCAAAATTTAAGACAGCTTAGTGTTATAGTCAGTTATGAATGCTTGGAGCCCTATTTAAAGCGACTCCATAGACACTAGCACTTAGGTGCTGGAATACCTAAGTTTTAGGCATCTTGCCCCAGGATGACAATTCTGTGAGACTTGTTGGTTCCTAGGCTCTCTGGAAAGGCCAAGAAGCCAGTATAAATACTAAGCCTAAGAGAATGTCTGAACTTCCACCCCAGCTTAAGCATCTGTCTCAGACTGGACTTTACAAACTTTTGTTCAGCTGAACATCACTGAAATAACCCTGGAGCTGGGAACCAAAACCCAAGCTGCCTCCTTCAAAGGTGATACCATAAGCAAAAGTCAACTGAGGCATGCTTCCTTTTACATCCTCTCTAGTTTACTTTGTTTTTTAAAACAGTGGCTAATTAAAACCCAAAAAGAGCTCTTGCAAGCATGGACAAAAGCCCAGGGGTCTATTACCAGAAGAGTACTTTAAACATTAAGTTATTCCTATGTGCTGTCCTTCTGAACTTACCACTTTTTCATTATTGACTGTCCAGCTTCAACAGCACAAGTAGAGAATGCCCCACTCTAGGCACCACTATCATTTTAGCTAAATGCAGTGCCAATGTGAGTTAGGCATGTGCTGAGGATGCCAATGCTAGCAAAGCAGTGACCCAGGCTAAGTTACAGTGCCTCCCAGTACCAGTATAAATTGCAACAAAGTTTAGATGGGACTTAGCCTCTTAGCTGCTCCAACTGGATCACTTCTGAACATGTGTAGCATGAACTGAACTAATGTAGCTGATGTTAACATAGAGTGTAATAATAGTGAAATATTACCATGTTAGTCTTGTCCTGTAAGCAACTTGAGAACTCCATTTTGTATCTTCTGCTTGACATAAGTGAATAAACTCTGCATAGCCTTTATGTATGAATGTGTGTAAAAGGGTGAATGGTGAGAAAATGGTATAGAGATGAAAGAAGATTTAACTGTTTATGTAAGCAACAAGGCACCAAATGTAAGTTACCAATCAGTAAACCAATTAATAAATGGATGAAGAATTCCTTTGAGGCTTAGGGCACAAAGAAGATAACAAGGAAAAAAAAAAACACCCATCCTGCCGGCTAGGCAACAAGAACACTCCATGGCTAAGATAAGCTGAAGACAAAAGAAGAACAACTGCAAAAACAGCTGGGTATGGAAAAACCCCAAATGCTGAAACAAAGGATGCCAATCCGTATAAAAGAACACTTTGAAAATGCCAAGTTGGGTGAATCTGTTTCTCTACTGCTGTTTCACTGGAGCACAGATGCATCTGTT
>NW_017729022.1:12995708-13002389 GCF_001723915.1 Gavialis gangeticus
AATGGTGTGTCCGAACCTCTATGTCTAACTCATGTAATCAGTAAACGCGGAACCTTGCCTTATCCCCCTTAATAAAGTCTTGCTAATGATTTGAGCAATTGGCAATTTGAGTAACACATGCACATAAGCCCTAGTGTGGATGCCTATGGAATTCCACAGTACAAAATGGAGACACCTAGGGTGGAATTCTATTTCCCTTTGTGTATCTAAATGTCAGTTTGCTTGCCAAGTAAGCAGCATTTTTGGCACTTTCCTGCTGAAAGTACATAGGAATTCCACTTCTGCTGTAGTGAGGATACTATAAGTAAGACTATGGTGACAGAGCACGCATAGTAGGATATGCACTGGCCAGGCAGGCGCACAGCTACATACACATGCCTATTCTAAACCTGTGTCCATTAGACCACTGGTGTTTCACCTGCTCACCAGATGTCTGGACACCTTTCATTTTATCTGACTTTATAAAATTGGATGGTCCCAAAAATCCCTCAGTTTTCAATACATTAGAACAAAAGACTAAGATTCTGTTGCAGTGTGGAAAGGATATGACTTGCATTGTCCATGTGGATTCCATATCTCAAAGAGCCACACTTTCATTAAGTAATCAGTCTATCCTGTTCTATGTAGTTTCCATTCTTGGTGATCAACAAGCAAGCAGTTATTTCACTATATGAGGTGGGAACCAAGA
The DNA here is from genome assembly GCF_001723915.1 of Gavialis gangeticus. Taxonomy (NCBI): domain Eukaryota; kingdom Metazoa; phylum Chordata; order Crocodylia; family Gavialidae; genus Gavialis; species Gavialis gangeticus. Next base: position 12,996,397 of record NW_017729022.1, read on the forward strand.
TGTCTACTTAAACAAAAACTGCAGAACAGCCCAACTATAATTAGCATCAGAACTTGAAAACTTTACCAGTGAATAGAGATTTGCAAGAGTGTAGGTCAAGATCTATACACCAGCCCTACAGATTAAAAAATGAGGACATTCTCAAACAAAGTGTGCCTGAGCTCTACTTGGATGACCTCTAACATGATTAAGTGAACCATACTGGGCTAGGTTATAACAAGGTCTTATTTAGTTAGCAACCATTTTGATAAGCAGCACAAGAATATTGCCTAGCTCTTGTTCTTTTCAGCAAAGACAGTGCACAGCATGGGGGTATTCCCGGATGACTTTGTGCTTTCATGGTAATAATATAGAACTCTTAATACATCAAGGTATACTTGAAGCTTAACTTCCCTGATGCTGAGTAAGGCTTGGGGATGAATACATTGGTTCAAATGCAACTCTGAAACAGTTATGAACAGGAAGTTGGGAAACTTGGAATAAGGCCGCTGAGTAAACTTGCCATTTTGGAACACTACATCAGATGCCAGTATTTGTGAATACTTCAATTGGAGTAATGGTTACTAAAAAGTTAGTTTTCATAGATAGGTAGTATAGGAAAGAAAATGCTAAGGGCTCAAAAGTAAGAAAGCCATCAACCCTATTAATACTGTAATGAGATCCTGAGAGCGAGAAGTTTCCCAAAGGAGGAGGAGAAAGGGAAGTGCTTGAGTTAGACTATGAAAGAAAAAGCCATTATAGAGAGTGAGTAGCCCTAGATCGGAGGGTGACTTGCAGACACTGTTGGTAAATGGAAACTCAGAGAGCTATTAAAAAATCCAGAATGAATGATTTTGCCAAGGTAAACAGTTGTTGCCAAAATACCCAAATAGAAAACCTCTTTTGCTTAGTTTTATAAGTCTAGTCCAGACTTTTCTGCTTTGAAACAGAAATTCAGTGAACAGCTTCTCTTAGTGCACACCCTCCAGTTTGTGAGATATGAAGATACTGGGGCTCAGCTGTAAGACCTGTATGTTGTTCTGAAAAACTAGGCCAAGGAGGGAAGACAAAGTTATCAGCAGCTTCACTGTGAGATTCATCATAACTGTTTGGCTCAAGCTAAAGCTAATTACAATCATCAATGCAGCATCTTGCCTCCATTTTCTATGGATCCTCAGTATCATAAGAATCCAAGGAATACATCAATGATCATGACCCTATACCATGATACAGGGACAAATACATGAAGTCCCATGCCCAGCAGCCTCCCATTAGAGTGCAGATGAGTTGTGTCTTCACTCTCTGATGACATAAGACATAGCAAAGATAAACATATCCACGTTTTATGCTGGGCTGTGGGTACCCAGGTCTGGGGTTGGGAAAAGTCAGGAAGTCAGAATTCAGGAGATCTGTTTGGGGACCCGAGTCAGAAGAGAGTCAGGCAGAACTTCAGGTCAGGAGGCCAGCCAGGTCAGCTATCCAAGGAATCCATCAATCAGTAGCAGCACATGCCAAGGGTGCAGCTGCTTAAGTACAAGGTTGAACCTTGTTCCCTAAACACTTCCCCTTCCGAGACAAGAATTTATATGAGAAGGTGTAGGAAGTTAGCTGGCTTTGGCTGGCCACTCCGGTGGCAGGAAGTGGGCATGTGCCTAGACCCAGGTGAAGGATTCTGGCCACCTGCCTCTCCCTTAAGGTTTTGTCAGGGAGGTGGCAGACTGGGGTGAGCCACCACAGCTGACAAGCCAAGGCCCTGAATTCAAACCCAGAGCCTCATACCATAGATTATAGGGAGAAATGCTTGACATACCAGGCAGATGGCTCTGGATTCCAGGAAGGATCTATATACATGTGTTTCTTAAGAGGAACTGGGTTTGTCTAACAGTTTAATGAGAAGACTTCTTGCAGAGACACGAAGGGATACCAATTTCAACCAACAGTTAATGAAGTCTTAAGCCGTGACCCAACCACACTTTAAAGCAACTAATGGCATCATAAAACAAGAAATAAGTCACAAAGTTATTCCACAAAAAATGTGGAATAATTCTGTGGCTGGTTCCTATCACACCATTAATAGAACGTATGGTCAGCTGGGAGCCCTGTCAGCTTATATGGGCTCCCAGCCACAGGGGTGCACCATGAGCTCCCACAGCTAGGAGCCCTGTCAGTTAATCCACACACACCAACACCACAACTACACCTCCAGCCATGCATGTATAGAATGGCAGGAAGCGTAATTGTATGGATCATGCATCAGATCCCATTGCACCTTTACCTGTACATCTGTCAGGGCCCTAAAATTCAGTGGGAGTTGTACACCTAATTCTCTCATGCTCCTTCAAAACCTAAGCCAAATATGGCAACGAAAGACCTGAATATCCTTAAAGGATTTGGAATTTCTACAATAAACATACTGCATAGGGTACAACACTTGGTAATTTAAAATCCACCAAACTTTTTTTTATAATCATGTAAGGTGACAGACCAAACACAAGAAATAATTAGATATAGCTTCTCGGAGGCCTTTTTGTGGCTATGAGAATGCAGGGCACAGCTGGTATAAATTCTTTGTCAATTCATTTTCTGAAAAGAAAAATCTATACTATGTGGACTCTGAGGCTACACTCCAAAATCCTGTTCTGGCAAGCTATATTTTTACTTTGTTTATTAAACATTAAATATTTGAAGAAATGAATTCTTACCACACATTTGTTTCAAAATTACTCTCAGAAGTACAGGTACACATATGGAGTAAGATTTGCTAGGAGACAGCTATGCTTCTTACTGAATACCATATTAAAAAAAGATATCACATTCAAGTTGTACTAATTTAGTGTATGTAATTGCCAACAGGCCCACAATAACTAATAAAGAACTCAGTTCTAAAACAGAACTTTGTGCAAGTGAACCCAGACTACTGCACCTGGCAGCACAGTCTGGGGAGGAGGTAAGCATGCAACCCTGGCGAAGAACAGGTTAGGGATTATTTACAAAAGCTGGATGTGTACAAGTCCATGTGGCCAGATGGGATGCATCCGAGGCTGAGGAAGGAGTTGGCCAATGTGACTGCAGAGCCACTGGTCATCATCTCTGAAAACTCGTGGAGATCAGTAGAGATCCCAGATGATTGGAAAAGGGCAAATACAGTGTCCATCTTTAAGAAAGAGAAGAAGGAGTATCCAGGGAATTACAGATTGTTCAGCCTCAACTCAGTTCCTGGAAAAATCGTGGAGCAGATCCTCAAGGAATCTATTTCTAAGTACTTGGAGGAGTAGAAGATGATTGAGAACAGTCAGCATGGATCATAAAAGAGCATGTCATGCCTGACCAACCTAATTACCTTCTATGACAAGAGGACTTGCTCTGTGGATGCAAGGAGACCAGTCAGTGTGATATACCTTGACTTCAGCAAGGCTTTTCATCAGATCTCCCAAAGCATTCTCAGAAGCAAGCAAAGGAAGTACGGATTAGATGAATGAATGGTAATGTAGATAGAAAACTGCCGGGATCATCAGGCTCAGAAAGTAGTAGTCAATGACTCAGTGTCCAGTTGGCAGCTGGTATCAAGTGGAGTGACCCAGGGGTCAATCCTGGGACTGGTTTTGTTCAATATCTTCATCAATGACCTGGAAGATCAGAAGGAGTACACCCGCAGCAAGTCTGCAGATGACACCAAGCTGGGGGGAGTAGTAGATATGCTGGAGGGCTGGGCTAGGATTCAGAGACCTCAACAAATTGGAGGATTGGACCACAAATAAATTTAATTTAATTAAATTAATAGGGGGACTTAATAGCAGCTTCCAACTACCTGAAAAGTGGTTCCAAAGAGGACAGAGCTAAACTGTTCTCACTGGTAGCAGACGACAGAACAAGGAACTATCATCTCAAGTTGCAGCACGAGAAGTTTAGGTTAGATATTAGGAAAAAATTCTCTCACTTGGAGGGTAGTAAAACACCGGGACAGGTTACCCAGAGAGGTTGTAGAATTTCCATCCTTGGACGTTTGTAAGACCTGACTAGACAAACCTTGGCTACGATGATCTATTTGGGGATAGTGCTGCTTTGAGCAGGGTGTTGGAATAGATGGCCTCCTGAGGTCTCTTCCAACCCTAATTTTCCATGATTCAAGCCCAAGCAACGTTCAGTTAGAATCTTTCTGGCAAAGATTTTATTTTCTTTATTTAAAAATTAAAGCTTTGCATATTACATCTTAGAAGGATGTTAGCAGGCTGTCTTTTATTGTAGTTGTGCAAACTTTAGGTTTGCAATTTTGTTATAAGTGTCTGATTAAATTAGTAAAATGGGAATAGGAAATATGCCATTCCAAGAAAACTGTTGGTAAATGTAGAATATCTAAATTACATAAATGATATGGGAACGACTGGGGATACCAGCTTTTTTTTTTTGTAACTAAAATCTAATTTAAAAATTAAATAGATAAGATTCTGAATTAATTCTTTGGTTTTGCTGAGTAAGAAGGTACAATGTTTACACAGTAATTATGCAGCTATAGCTACACTTTTATAGTAAACCAACTCTTCAACAAAGGAAAATATGCAACTGTATGGAAAAATTGGGATTTGCAAAGTACTGGAGAACAAATAATTATATAACTGATACAATGTACAGGACAGATTTTAGAAAGAAAAATCTTTTTCCTTGTGAAAATATACATTTGTTCTAAAAACTGTTTTAATGACTATAATGTTTTTAAGTTGGATAAGTTAAAATTGCTTGGCATATATTACAGCAAAATCAAAATTATCTGGAAATTAAAATACTGTGTACTAATTTTTTACTCTATGGGTGAAACTCTGGTTCCACCAAATTTAATAGTAAGTCCTTCATTTACTTCTTGGACCAGGACCTCCACTACATGAGGCATACAAAGAACAAAGCATGGCCCCTGCTGAAAAGAGTTTATACTTCAAGTACTTCCATTAAATGAACCAGCTGAAATGTTTCATCATATTATTCTGAAATGGTTTGGAAAACGATAATATAATAACTTTAGAATTTTCCTAACTATAGGTATAAGTTTTGTAATGTATTATATATAGAAAGCTAAACTGTTGCCTAAAGAGAAGTAACTTGTTTTGATACAAAATTCCATAAAACAGAACGAAGATACTTCAGAAGACAAAAAAGATATATGGAAATAAAAATAGCAAAACAGTAATAGATTCATTTTATTTAGCAATATGACTTGGGTTTACTTACAATTGACATAAGTGTTAATATATAATGCTGTAAGTTCTGTCCATGGTGGTGAACCATTTTGGTATCAGCTGTAACCATCACTTCTACATATCTTGGATAGGAAAGAAAACGCTTTTTCCGGGAATGTGGATTGCTTCTACCATGCTCTACAGAAAGGTTTTTAAAGGTGTATTCTAAAACTGGGGCCTTTTGTAAAACATTTAAATCTTCATTTAAACTGTTGTAGTTTGGTACAAATGGTAAAGTGCTTTTCTCCATCTGTCTGTCTGTAAGGTAAAAATAGTTAACACAGAATGAAATTAAAATTAAGCACAACTAAACCTAGAGAGAAGAAAAAGCTGCACAAAATAGACAAAGTTGGAGAGCTACAATACTTACAATGTGCCTGCAAACGAATCAATGTAAGATTTTTTTTAAAGCTATTACATATGAACTAACAGGAACATCACATTAGATATTTGTAGTATATTATTATGTAGTTATCCCATATGTGGTGTCATATAAGAAATCATATTTTAAAATACACAGAAATATTATATATTTAGCAGAATACAAGTAATTTTGTCATTCAAACTGACCAGGTGGTAGAATATGAATAGTACAACCTGTGTGAACCTTAGCATAAGTCACTGAAAATAAATTCATTGTAATAGCCACATTCATTACCTAGGCTCACAATAAACAAGCAGAAACAACACAAAACAACAAAAAAGGTCTATGTAAGAAACAAAAGAAATATGTCATAGAATCACACAATATTAGGGTTGGAAGGGACCACAGGAAGTCATCCAGTA
>NW_017729022.1:13007389-13016936 GCF_001723915.1 Gavialis gangeticus
ATAAACAAGCAGAAACAACACAAAACAACAAAAAAGGTCTATGTAAGAAACAAAAGAAATATGTCATAGAATCACACAATATTAGGGTTGGAAGGGACCACAGGAAGTCATCCAGTAGTCCAACCCCCTGCTCAAAGCAGGACCATTCCTAACTAGATCATCCCAGCCAAGGCGCTATGTAGCTGGGTCTTAAAAACCTCCAGGGTAACCGCTCTGGGTAACCTGTCCCAGTGCTTTACTACCCTCCTACTAAGGAAGCTTTTCTTAATAGGTAAACTAAATTTCCCTTGCTGCAACAAACAAACCTGTCACACTTAGCAACAGGAGAGGGAAAAAATCCTTCCTGGTTCCTGTAGCAACGAGCAATGTCCAGAAGTATGGGATATACCTAACAATCCCCACTCTGTTCTGCAACCTAGGAACTGTAAACACAACCCCATGCATCTTGCATCCTGACTGGAGAGCCAGGGCTCCCTTTACTAACATTCTTTTGCCTCCATAATTTTATCTCAGCTCGTTTAATCTTCTTTCATAAGCAAGCTGGTTGCGGAGTTTTGCCTCATCCTCCTATTACTGAGCATGGTCCCCTCCAGTTTCCACCTAGCTGAAAACATCAAAAGCCAACCTCCAAGGCTAGGGACAGAACTTACACATAAACCAGCTTAAATAATCAGAAACTGGTTTAAACCTGTAACAGAACAGAAGCTCAATAAATATAAACCAGTTTCAAAATGACTGAAACAGGTTTAAGATAAACCTAGTTAAATGTAGTATCAGACTTAACTCATCTGGGTCAAACCAGTTTATGAAACTTCTGTCCCAGACCCTTTCCTGGTTCAAAGCAAATCACACTTCTTCAGCATCCTAACATGCTTTCCAGCCCTGGGCTGGGCTGGGCTGGGCTGTCTGCTCCAGAGAGCAGGGCTGGCCCCACCCCTCTGCTCCCTAGCTGGAGCAGTGAGAGCTAGCTGACATGGGGGAGGGATGGAGACAAGCCCAGCTGGGGATGCAGTCCAGTCTATGAGGGGTGGGGGGAATGGGGTTCTGCCCCCCAGGCAAACCCTGGCTGTGGTCTGGGGCCAGGCAGGGGAGTTAAAACAACCCTTCCCCACTCAAACTTACTGCTGGCTGCAACCATCGACTACACATCCCAGAGGCATCTGGAAGCACGATGAGGAAATGATAAGCAACCCTACAGAGTCCTGCTGCTGTAATTCTAGACCAAAAATCCTAGAGACCTTGGGGGCAGCAGGAAGAGGAAGCAAACACAGCCAGAGAACTGAGCTCTAGCACCCCTGGCTTCTGGCCTGAGCCACTGCAGACATGTAGCTGCATTTCCTGAATCAAAGGTCTGTTCACTTCTGTTTCAAATTAATCTGTGCAGCTTAGACCAACTTTCAAAGACTGAATTGATTCAGCCTCGGGCTTTTTGACTGTCTGTACCTAGCCCAAAAGCCTGCCCAGCACCAAACCAGCTCTAACCTCAGATCTTCTAACAATAGCTCCACTGTCTATCCTGTAATGAACATCCCTTGAAAAAAACAAATGTCTTGTAACACAGCCTCATGGTCACTAATGCCAGGCTCAGGTGAGCAAAGTAGATAAGAGATTTCCAAAGCAAATATAGTCCACCCAGAACATTCTGCTACCATTTTAAACTAGAACTCTGGGAGCTCAAGTGCTTTGGTATCAGAGTGTGGTTCCCAAAACAGTCTTCCAATACCAATGGAGGGGGACAAAAAAACTAAATAGTTTTATAACAAAGTATACAATAGGGTTGCCTGCAATGGTAGGGAATTGGGGGTTCAGTTGCCAGGGCTGGGGAGTAGTCAGGGGAGGAGGAATGGATAGGGGTGTCCATTCCAGTCCTGTGATGCAGTCTAACAACAAGGAAAAAAAGGGGACCCTCAAGGACATTTAATAAAGCTGTTTTTTAATTAAAAATACCGTTTTTTTTTAATAAAAAATAACACCTTAACTCAGAAATAGACTGGTATATAAAATAAACCATACAACTGAAGTGCTGATATGAAAAGACAACTGGTGGACTGCTAATGAAAGGCAGTAAGTAGCTGTATGGCTCTGGCCAACAAAAAAAAGGAAGAGGAGAAAGGACTCTGAAGGTCTGAAGAAGATTAAATGTGGTACAAAAGTTACGGTACTCAAACAATGTAGGATAAATTACTTTGTGTAGTTTAAAACAGTGGGCATGTTACATGAGATGTTTACTTCACAGTTGACTAATCAGCTGTGCAGTAAACAACTTGGTGTCTACACCTGTGCCCCTATTAAGCCAAAGTAAACTAATTTACTCCACATTAACAAACTCCACAGCAGTGTGTGTGTAGATGCTGGATGAGCTGGCTGAGGCAAACGGGTGCTTCAGTGCAGGGGCTGTTGCCAGCTAGCCCCACATTAAGGGTCCCTCGTGCTCTAGCCAGCACCTCCATATCACTTTGAGCCAGGGAGGAACAGCCCCAGCTTGCAGGCTGACCCCTGGGGCCCCCTGTCAGCCAGGGCTGCTCTGTCCCATCTTTGCATGCTGCACATGAAAAAACTCCAGAGCTTATTACTCCAGAGTTAATTGCTCTTGGGCGCATGTTCAAACGGCGCACCTGGGAGCAACTGGCCAAGGAGTTTATTCATGCACCGTAACAGTACACGTAGATGCGCCCAATTTAACCTAATCATAAAACTGGAATTAAAGATGACTTAATTTGTTCATTTGCATTCAAAACAATATTTTACACTCTATTTTTCAATAATTTGAGGTATTAGCATAACTTTATTTTTAAATAAAACACCAACTCCTAAATAAAATACCAGTCAGTAGATATTATCATATTTCTAAAATAACCTTAAACAAAAATACATATGCAGATATGTGCTTTTCTATAGCCTGTATTATTCAGGAAGTCAAACTTGATGATTATAATAAACCCTTTGTAGCCTTAAAATCTATGAATAATCAGAGTTTTCACCTTCTACTTACCGCTTCTAAGTTTAAAATGTAGTTGTCTGTAGGATTAATGTCATAAGCACAAGCTACCAAAAATCAAAGCAAGGTACAATTTATTGCAATTGATCTCTTCAAATATTTAATCACATATTCTTTAAGAAATGGAACAGAGAAGATTTGGCTTTCTTTTGACTCTTTTCCTCCTGAGGAAAATCAGGTACTTGTCAATTTACAACTTTTGATAAAACATTTCTGAAATAAATATACATTCAGAATGTGAACAGGTTCATTTCAGGCCTCATCAACAATGCAGAATTAAATAGGATGTTCCTAAAATGTCAAATCAGGCCAAACAAACTGCTTTCTCCGACATCCTATTGTGACGCTGCACAGTTTTGTGTTTTCTTTGAAGCTATATACCAAAGTTCTCATGCTTATATTAAAATCACAAGAAGGCACTGAGTATGTGAATAGTTTTAAAACACTACCTTAGATACCATGAACAATATTTCTAAAATGGCACAAGTATAATAGCAAAAGTTAAGAAGTACATTGCTCAGACAGGGTCTTGAAATACACTGATATGGAAGTATGTCTAAACACATGGTATCTCACTGTTTGCAGTGATAGATTATGAACACCTACACTCCCAAATAAAGCCTTTCTAGTCCTTCCCCTTTGTCTCAGTTTGTACATTTATAATAGCTGTGAGTGTCTTTTTTCCCTGATCACATTATTTTGCATTATTCAATAAACTATGCAAATACATTCATATATAGGAACAAAAATGTGATAAAATGACACTATACCCCATGTTTAAAGCACTCTGCTAACCACATTTGTCCTTATGCTATTTGTTGTGGGGTTTTATTCCTTTTGGAATCATTACTAAGGACCTACCAAAATATCAATTTCGCATTTTTGTGAAGAATGCAAAATCAGGTGTTTTCCGCAAAAAGTGGCAGGTTCTGCTGTAGCCATGTATAAGTCTGTGTAGCATGAACTATGGGTAACAAACAAGTTAAACCAAATATATGCAGGGAAAGTGTGGATGTCAGGCTTGGCCATTTTCTTGGAACCTAAGTCAAAGCTGTTGAAACATGACTAAACGGCAAGCCAAGGGCCCGTATCCTAGATGCTCTGTATTACAATTGCATCCTAAAACATTAATAACTAAGGTGACCAAATGTATTAATGGTTATTTTACTATAATAAATGCATTTTTGCTAACATGTTCACATAATTATAGACACAAAGGCAGCCTTGAAGATGGAAAGAGCGAAGCAGCTTTGTCAGGCTACAGGGCACATTTAGCAAGTAACTGACCAACGGCCAAAAAGCAAGCCATAAAGAAGATAATAAATCTGTTCTTCTGCTATCTCAAAAATATAAATTTCAAATGATTAACATGATATTGATTAAAGGTTACCAGATGAATGACAGACTGGAGTAAGAACCTTAGCTAAATTAATCCCTTGAGCCCTTTCCCAGGGCCATTAAAATATGGTTCCATCCAGGTCCACAAGTTCCAGTGAAACAAAGAAATTTAAATCAAACCAATCAGAGATCAATTATTAGCATGCCATATCAATCATCCATAAATATTGAGCCTGGGGCAAGCAACAGATTGGACTTTTCCCCGAAGCTCAACAGAAAAAAACAACTCAGTACGAGTCCCCAGGAAAGCAGATGCCTAGCCAGCAGACCTGTTCTTCCCAAATCTAAGGCTGCATAAACATTGGCTTTATTAGTACCAGTAAGTCTTTGCTATAGCATATCCTAATAAAGATTTGAGTTGCAACTGGAACAACCTCATTGATTAATTAATCTCACTCCTAACTGTGAGTCCAATCAAAAAGTAACAGCATGCTTTTGGAAGGCTTGCTGGAAGAATTAAAACAAAGCAAAACAAAAAAAACTTTACCTGCAAGCAAAGAAAAGGGCGGGAAGCCCTGCAATCTTGAAGCATGGGAAGGGGGGAACAGGGCTGTTTGCACCATGAGTTCAGGAAGCTGCAAGCCGCTGCACCGAGGTCCGTGGAGCCCCAGCCCCGGCTCATGGACCCTACATGCACTCACCACTGGCAATGAGCTGGGTCAGGGCTCCGCAGACTCTGTTACAGCCACTTACAGCCTCCTTGCTGCTTGTCACATCCAGCCTGGGCCCTGACTCTGTGCAGGCCCCTACTGCCAGCCACAGAGCTCAGGACAGCTGTGGCAGGCAGCCAGGAGGCTGCAAGCGGCTGCACTGGGATCCGTAGAGCCCTGACCTGGCTCATTGCCACTGACGGGTGCACACGCACCTTGGGGCAGACGGTGAGGTAGGGGCTAGGGCTGTGCTGTACCCGCTGCTAGCAACAAGTTGGGCTGAGGCTCCATGGACCTCCTGGCTGCCTGCCATAGCCAGCCCAGGACCCCAGTGCAGATGTTTGTAGCTTCTCTGCTTGGGAGTGACCTGAAACTGCAGCTTAATTGCCCTGGTTAAGCTGGGGGAAGCCATTAATCCACACTTAATATTGTGTGAATTAATGGCTAGGCATAAATACTACTACAGAAAAACAACACTTTATAATTTACAATTTGTTAAGATGCTGAGACTCCCACAATAACAAAAAAGATACAAATACACCAGAATGTAAAGCATAACTATACCTGAAACTTGACAAGGTTCATGGAATTTCTGATAAACATCTTTTTTAAATTCTTCGTGTCTGTATATAAGATGTGGTTTGTTATGTTCATCTTCATGTTCACCTCCATCTGTTTTCATCAGAGGTTCTAAAAAATATTCACCATCATGTGCTTTAAAGGTGCCCATCTGAAAAATCGAAGATAGGTGGTCAATGCACTTCACATGGAAGTCATTGGTGTACAAAAACTTACCACGCGTAAGAAAATGATTATGAAGTGTTTAAAATTAAATTAAATTAAGTTGCACTGCCTGGTATATTTTGTTGCCATTGAAGCTTGAGGTTTCATTTGAGAATATTATGTACTACATGCAAATCTGTATCTATATTTCTACTTTTAGATGCTTCCAATCCTGAAAATACTTTGTGTAGGAAGATCCTAGAGCACAGGCAGAATCCTAACAATCTCCATACTTAAGCTAAAGTCTGGAATTTTCCACTCATACATCAGTTCAGTCCAGAGTAACAAGGAAATCTCAACTCTGGGATTTGTACCTTGAGTTATGTTTTTGTCTTGAGCTGTTGTTCCTTCCTTCTGCAAGTAACATAACACTTTGGTCCTAAAATTTCAGTTTCACTCTATATAAAAGAGATATTGCTAACATAAAATGTAGTTTATTTCAACAAAAAAATATTTAAAACTAGTTTCAGGAGCTACTCCTGTCTAATTTCCTCTTGTTATTCTTTTGAAATAAATGTTGCTATTCCTTCAATATTTTTCTGTCCTTCTTCTGTTTGAAAGGTTCCAAAAGCCAAGGCAACCAAATGCGTGTGGAGGGGTAATCAGTAAAACTGGCCATCCACAAAGGAAACAAACAAGCAAGCAAAAAATCAGTCTCCCCTAGTGAATCCCCCCATAAGGTCATTCAATAGAGACATCCTAATAGAGCATCTTTGCCTCTTAATCTTTCTTATCATTTTAATTAATGGTTAGATATTTGATTTTTAACAGTGAATACAACATTAAGATATGAAGCAAAGATGTCTAGAGCAAGCTGGCTAAGCATAAGGGGAGAACAGGATCAAGATACAGGGCCTACTGAGAGGGAAGAAAGGTTTAGAGGCAAACAGTACACAACATCAGCAACCCCTGTACTCGTAGGAGCCTCAGGTTTGGGGCAAGGGAAGCAGCAGGCAGGAATGTGACACACACAGCCACCAAAAGGCAGCAGCGCATAAGAGCTAGGAAGCTATTGTTTATGACTAGGTCCCCAGAAAAGGCTTCCATCAGAGCTAGTATGACATGACCTGTAGAAGACCAACTGGAATTTCAGCAAGACAGCTGAAAGCTCAGTCACAATAGAAAGCCCTCAGACAGAAGCAGCATGAAGTGGTATAACAGCAAAGGCCTAGGGAAACAAGGCAGCAGTAACAGTCCCTGAGTACACCTCCAGGTCACACCCTCTTCTAGGAGTCTGCAGGAGTGTTTCAGACTGCTCACCCCTTTTTAGAAGTAAAACATGTTCACAACCCCCTTAATTTACTAACAAAATGTTAAAAAGTATAAGTGATCACCCCTTATAAATTTGTTACTGTGCATGTTTTAAAAAGTAGACAGAGAATATCTATCCTTGAATGGTAAGGGTGTGGGTGGAGTAGGGGAACAATATTTTCTTTGTTTTAGATTGTATTAAAATATTTATCTTCCCTTGATTGCCTCAATGCTTTCTGTAACCTGCATGGGCGTTGCAACCCCTAGCTGAGCAATACAGAGATAGAGGAATTGATAGCATCTGCTTAAAAAGTGTGAGCCTTTAGTGGCTGGCAGTGTTTTGTGTTTAGAAATATGCAAGATGAGCAGGCCAGAAACATGCTAGGTGTAGCCTTGAATGTAGTTAAGAAACAGACCACTTTGACTGGATTGTTCCTTCATATTATGCTTCCTGTGTAAAGAGCAAAATCATAACACGCATGCTCATGTAACTATTCCCTGACCCCCAGATGTTTCCTCTCATACCTTTATATCTCACTCCGCAGATGTAGCCTTTTCTCAGTATCAGACAGATCTAAATTCGTAGTAAGGCCTGGGCATAAAAGTGGCTCCAAGTCCTATAGGACCTTTACAACCTGAGATGTCCTATAAGTTCTACAGCCTGTCAGTCAGTCCTCTGCAGGTATGTCTACACCTGATAGCTTGGGATATTCCCAGGCACACAGCTTCACCCACTCCTGATTGCATGCTCCAAGAACAGTAATAACAGGTATTAATTCAATGTGCAGTAACCAGCACTACTGTGCAGTAGCACCTGCACATGCCTTCTTAGTAGTGCTAATGCGCAGTAGACTAATTCTACTGTACATTACCATGGCTTTTGCTGTGACACACTAATGCACAGTTGAATTAATCTACTGCGCATTGAGCATCTCGTGTAGATGCACCCAATCTCCAGCATGCTTCAGACTAGCTACTGGGAAGGACCCTGAAGCAACGTCATTAATGTTTGTCCAGGTTTAGACAGTGAATACAAGAGAATAGGCGAGACATGCTCAGGAATGTCCCAGGCAGGATACATTGATATCATGGAATACATATACCACCAATTTAATTCTATGAACCAAGCAACAAAAGAAAGAGACCAGTAGGTCCTCTTATTTAGGTTAGATAGAGTGAAGTTTTAGCTAAGATTTAGTGTTTTTTTTTTTAATGTGATTGATTAATAAAGCCATATTCTAAAGATGGGATAAATTTGACCTTGTCTGTGTAAACATTATTTATACATTCATTTATCCATTCTTTGCAGGTTCTTTTAAAATCTCTGTTTAAAAGGGATAAAAATCATGTTTTAGTAAAATAAATTTTAAATTTAAATAAAATCTTAATTTCTTCCCCTTTTACAATCTTAATTTGATAGTGAATATTTTATACTTGTTCCTTTAATAAATTTCACAATCAATAGCAGAATTTCAGATTTTACCCATCTTTTGAAAAGGAAATTCCACACTTAAAATTTTTATCTATGCTGTAAAAGAAAATTAGGGCCCCAGAATACCCTATCGTGAGCACACCACCAACAGTAAATACAAAAATACAAAGCAAACAGTTTGTGCCCCACTTGTAATACATACATTATCTTCCAATATATAAAACTTCAACAAGTCTTTATTGTTGAAGCTGAGATGTATAGACCAGGCTATAACCCTCTATCAAGTTTTGCAATTTGAAGTCTTTAGGATCAGCATTTCTATTTATCTAGGTAACACATAAATTTCCACTTCTGGATGCCAATGGGCTCTGGAATTTAACTTAATACTGAAGCCTTTTTGTTTCAAGTGACAAAGAGGTTAATAATGATAAAATTACAGTTTTAGTCACTGATGCTACAATTACGTACTTATTTATGAGATGCTTTTGTTTGCAGTATCATGACCCTGAATTTCAGTATTTGAAATTTGCTGGTAGATACAAAAATCAAAATAAGATATCCCATCAATTGCTACATTTAAAACATTTATTTAATTTACAATTTAGGGGAAGAAGATGAAAACCTGCTCATGGTCTTCCCTGCTAAGTGCGAAAACACAACAAATGTCATTACTCTGGCAGCAAAATTTCAATCTTCAAACTCAAAGCCAAAGAAGCAAGAGCAAAGTACATTTATTTCAGTTACAATAGCAGAAATTATCAAATCAGTTTTACAAAGTATCAATCTGCTTAACGTTTTTAAACATAAATCCTTTATTTAAGTGATTTAAATCAACAATTTAACTTGCCTGGATTTGAATCTTGTTTCCATGTGATTATCTGGAAACATAAATTTAGATATCAACTTTATACTGAAAAGTCACACAGCTTCTGCTCTAGATCTCTCTTCCTCTTAGTTTCATAGTTTCTAGGGTCGGAAGGGACCTGAGCAGATCATCTAGTCCGACCCCCTGCCATGGCAGCAAAGAGTACTGGG
>NW_017729022.1:13017399-13028271 GCF_001723915.1 Gavialis gangeticus
GCCCTCCAGCCAGCTGGCGACCCATTTGACTCTGTGGGTGTTGACACCACAGTCTCCCAGTTTCTTAATGAGAACGGGGTGAGAGTGTCAAAAGCCTTCTGGAAATCCAGGAAAACTATGTCCACTGCCACCCCTGCATCTAATGATTTAGTGATCTGGTCATAAAAGGCCACCAGGTTGGTCTGGCAGGACCTGCCACTGATGAACCCGTGTTGGTTGCCCCTAAGCATGCAGTCCCCTGCTGGCCCCTCGTGGATGTGTGCCAGAATAATTTTCTCAAACAGCTTGCCTAGGATTGAGGTAAAACTAACTGGCCTATAGTTTCCTCTTCTTCCAAGAAAATCTCAACCTCTTTCTAATATATCCTTTCAACTTCTACTTAACATGGTCCAAACTGAGTTTCCAATTCTGTTTAACATAGAAAATGAAATTCCTTTGTCTAGTGGTATATTATTTATATTTTTACTTTTATTGTTGACAATGCTACTTCCATAATTTGTCTGCCTTGAGATGGATAGTGAATGTGATGGCTTCATGGTCACGGTCACCCAGGCTACCCTCTATATTTAAGTTGGTCACCAGTTAATATCCCCTGCTTCCTCTCTCTCATACCAGGACTACAAATCTGCATTTGTATTCCACCACCACCACCCTCCACCCCTCTTCAATCAGGAAAGTTGTCAACTTTTGATTTCTACTTAGTAAAATCTGAAGTTTAATTTAGGTTGACCTAAAAGCTCACCTTTATATCCTACCTTGAGCTACAGTAGCTGTCTTTTATGAGTGCTGCAGAATCCTGGGCCTTGCTGCAGGATTTAGCAGCAAAGTCTGAGAGTTCTTGGAAACTGATATGTATCTGTATAGTAAGAACCAGTGACAGGTTCTTAGTAAACGTAAGTAATCCTTGTTCACTCTTCCCACATTTCCCATCCATTCTTCATTGCTGTCGGTTATTGTATTGTTTTACTTTTTTAGTTCTTGGTTTTGAAATCTTATTTTTATTCATTGCCTTTTTATCGGTTGTTGACTAAAATTTAGATTATAAATTCCACTTATAATATTTATTTTGTATGTTTGTAAAGTGTCCAGTATACTTTTTATTAACTTAATAAGTCACAAGAATAATACTCTGCCATTTTCTGTAATCTGCACTTAGAAGGACCTGATGATAAACAGCTGATTGTTTGAACTTCCACTAGGAGTAAAAGTGGAAGACAGCTTAGATCCTAATCCACAACATAAAGGCTAGGGACAGATGTTACACAAACCAGTTTAAGTGATCAGAAGCTGGTTTAAACCTATAACAGAACAGAAGTTCAGTTCACATAAACCAGTTTCATAATGACTTAAACTGGTTTGAGGTAAATCTGGTTGAATATAGTATCAGACTTAACTGATTTGGCTCAAACCAGTTTATGAAACTTCTTTCCCAGACACCTTCCTGGTTTAAGTTAAATCGTAGTCCCCCAGCATCCAAGCATGTTTTCCAGCCCTAGGCTGGGCTGTGCTGTCTGCTCCAGCAGAAAAGGGTTGAGGGGTGTGGGAGGCAGGAACTGGCCCCCTCCCCCAGCAAACCCTGGCTGGGGTCTGGGGCCAGGGAAGGGGTTTAAAACCGTCTTTCACAAGTACAGAGCTGCCCTGCCCTGCTAAACTTACTGAAAGTTAATGTTGGCTGCGACTGTGGACTACAGATCCCAGAGGCACCTGAAAGCAGGAAGAGGAAGTGATGAGTAATCCTCCAGAGTCCTGCTACTGTGCTTCTGGATTGCAAATCCCAGAGACGTTGAGGGCAGCAGGAAGTGGAAGCGAACACACAGCCCATGTTGGCTACATGTCAGAGAGCCATGCTGTAATGCCTATTGGCCTGAGGCACTGCAGGCATGTGGCTGCATTTCCTGAATCAAAGGTAAGTGTGTGTCCAGTTTAATGGTTAATCTCTGCAGTTTAGACTAACCTGCAAAGACTGAATCAATTCAGCCTCAGGCTTTTTGACTGTCTGTACCTAGCCAAACAGTTTTCAGTTTTCTGAAATGGTAAGTTCAGATTTTACAGTTTAGGAAAACAAGGGGGAAAGAAAGAGCTAAGGATACAAACACAAAACATAAATTTACCCCAGATTTACACCAGTAAATTTAACCCATAATATGGAGGAACCAGCCAGTAACCAGCTCTTTCAAGTTGGCTGACTGCAGTAGATACTATTATAGCACCTGATGGCAATAAGCTGGTTCCATCAAGCAAACAGCTATCCCTCAACGACTCTGACTGCGAAGGCAGGTACACAACTGTTACACAGGTGTGACTTACACTGAGGTATAGGTAGTCCTCACCTTCTGTGGGATAACTTTACTTTGGCATGGAGTTACTTCAACTAGAGTAAGGCTGTAAATTATGTGTACACTCCAACTGTGCGATAAAGTCAACATACAAAATATATTCACAAACCTCCCTGCCCCACCACCATTACCACATCTCAGAGCCTCAATGTGTAATCAGAACATTGAACCTTGGATTGTACCATTGTATCATCATTGTACCACATTGCATCTACACCCTAAAGCTGAAACAAGTGGGCAAGAAAAGTAGTAGAGCTCATTCCCAAATTTATAAAATCCCTATATGGATTCTGCTATGAATAATCAGACTGCCGCTCTCCAAAAAAGCAGCAAATTGTTCCCATATCATGAAACTGTCTCAGTAAAATATCCTTGCATCCAGGAAAGATATTTCAAAGGGGAACAGGGCTATCAAAATGTACGGCTGTCTGGCAAATGAATTCTACATGACAGTTGCGACAGGGAGATACTAGAGGAAGAATTCCAATGCATCAACCACAAAATCCTAACATCTATTAAAGTATATCTATAGAGGTTTTCCTTGACTTAAATGAACACCATGCAATGTATATCCTCTACTTCAAATTGTATTTTATGAAAAACTACTACAAGTACAATAAATTAGTAAACAAAATCCAAAAGGCAAGGCTTTTTGTGATATCTTTTATTATCTGGCTATCCAACTTTTGAGTCAATACCCATTCTTACAACATACCATGCAGGCTGTACCCTCACACCAGACTGCATGATGTGTGGGCGACACCCTGAAACAAGTGCATCTTTCCCACACCATGCAAACCATCCCCTACCCCCACCACACTGTATGGGCCCAACATAAGTCACAACCCCACCCCACCTCATCTCACAGCCACCCTCCATTCTCCATTAAACACTGATAGGCCTTGGCACATAGGCCCCCTGTGCATGTAAATGTGCCAGTCACACTGCCTAATTTCCATGTTTTGGCACATGCTAAATGGAAGTGAGTAGGTGGGGCATGTTTCCTGGCAGCAGTCCTGGGTTCAGCACAAAGGCAGTGGATACAAGCCATCTGCCACCAAACAAGATTCTACCCCATCCTACACAGCAGTCATAAAGCACAACCAATAAAGTGTCTAGTTTCTTAACGTGGGTCCATTTTGACCTAAAAACATCCCTGATCCCAATATATCTAGACCTCAGTGCTGCACATGATCAAAAGCACTCCTGAACAGCCATCTAAATATCTAACCCCAGCTAAGATCCACTGCAATCCTAGTCTGTTTTGAAAGTGGAAAACCTCTGCATTAAGTCCCTGAATCCTTAGATGAAGAAAAACCAAGCTGAGTGGAATAGAGGCGAGAACAAAAGGACCCACTCCACTTTTGCCAGGAAACAGCAGACCTGGGTTTTGGGCCTACTCAGCTGGAGGAATCCATATCTCCCATGTCCAGGAAAAGAAGTCAGACCACAAGGCTATGCAGGGCTGAAGGAATTCTTCCTGGTAAAGCTGGACCAACGGATGTAAAGGAAAGTGAGGGCAGAAATAGACATTGCCTTTTCAGACATCAGTACCTTTTGTCGCACTACAGATGCCTAAATTTGTGACCTTGACAGAAACTAATAATTTGTGCCACAGATATTTATTTGCTTTAGGATGGGAGAGTGTGGGGAGCCTGGAGCTGCCTGTATTCTCCAGTCACACTAGGCGGGGGTTGGAAGCTTCAAGGCCTGATCCTGTACACCCCAGAAATAAACACACAGAATCAGGCCCCTCAAACCCTGGGAGAACCTGCCCAGATTTTCCCACTTTCCAACGCAGATCCCCAGAATATGCTGTCCATTTTCCGAGAACATCAACAGGACAACAAGTGATGCATTTCACCCAGTGAAGCAAATCAGCTGTGCCAGGATATATCCTAGCACAGCTGATCTACTTAATTTGGCAACATCTATTTCTAGCCCTAAAGTTATTGAGACCAGAAGGAAAACACGCAAGAGAACCTGATTCTGAGGCCAATGAGGAAGATGTCTCCAAGAGAAAAGAAGCCCTGTATTCTTGCCCCATTCTCAATCATACATTTTTCCCCCTCAATGACCCAGTCTCTTAAATTCAAAATGCATCCACATTTTCTAACTTTCAATATAAGAAAAAAAAAACAACCCACAGGAAATATGGACAGATTTGCAAGGATACAACCTCTATGCTATTGTATTTATATAAAAATAATATTTAACTGTCACATTCCTATTTGTGCTTCTTCTGGCATCTTTTGTTGGTATTTTTAAGAATGTCATCATATTTACCATAATTAATTATTTTATATTTTATTATTGTTTTATACTAATTTCTTTTTTTTGTGTCTACATTTAAGACACATGCCATTTTTAAAAGAAATTCTTAGTTTATAGTATATCTTAAAATTTGAAAGAACACATTATTTAATACAAAATAAATAAATAAATTTAAATTCTTGTGTCATCTGTATTGTACATACTTGGGAATCTGTATATAATTGGACACCTGAAAAATTGCAACTACTGATTAAACATTAATTTAATTTTGTTGACACAGTATTGAGCTTTCCCTAAATATAAACATTAAACTAAGCTGGCAATATCATCTAGGAGTGCAATTATCCAAACAAAGTTGTTTGCATGGTATAACATCAGCTAAATCAAGTGCTAAATCAGAGTTGGTCCATATGAATTATCACAGATTAACACAGCTCAGGATTATGAAATGCAAGAACAACAGCCTTTCACATTAAATAGAAGTTAAGTGTACGGAAATTAAAAGTAGATACCAATACCTAAAAAACTTTTTTAAATGTTTGAAATATTTAAAGAACCTATGTTTTTTCCCCCAATCTGACCAAAATAAAATATACTATATTCCTAAAATTCATGCGAGTTCAACTGATCAATATAAGGGAAATGTCAACATTGGTTCTTAATTTATAATACAATTAATTTGATTCTCAGAGTACTGTGATGAAATGGCAAAAATAACAAAATGTGTATATACAAAAATGACAAGACAGGATTAATACTCAACGATAAAACTTCCATTTGAATTTTGAAAAAAGCTGACTGTGGCAGGTGTGCTTTCATAGAGCAATCAGCCATGACCACATCAAAGATTGCTTCAACTCCATCAAATACCAAGAAGTCTTCCCTCAGTAGCTTAAATTCTCATGAAGGGCATTTGTACCCGAAAGCTTGCAATTAAAGAATTTTTTTGCAAAAATCTTGTTGGTCTAATAAAAAATATCATCTCTACTAGGCGTCCTGACTGCCTTTTCCTCTAGACCAATACAGCTACAACCTGGATACCTGACACATGGACTTCCTTGGCAGCTACATACGCATGCAGTGATCAAAAAAAATGTTTAAATGAATAAGCTATATATAAGTGGAACACAAACAATAAAGAGACTTTGTAAATTTGTGGATTAAGAGACAAAGGATTAATAATTCTGTCAGATCACCTGGCAATGTAGGGGAGAATTCCACTTCCCTTTGAATGTCTAAGGCCATGTGTAGACAAAACAAGGGGCATGTGTACACGACACTTTAAAGCAAGCTAAATGCTTTTGCACTGCTTTAATGGTGTTGGTGTTTGCACACGTCAGTGGCATATGGCACATTAGTTACAGCTGCTGTAGGAAATACAGCAGCGTAATGGATCTTAAATGACTTGGGGCGCAGCAAACTAAAACTCCTCCGAGGAGTTTTAGTTTGCTGCCCCTACAGCTGCGAAGCGAAGCACTAGGCTCCATGCAGCTTGGGGCTCTGCAGGAAGCCCTGCAGGCAGCCTGGCAGCAGCCTGAGAAGGCAGGCTCCACCCAAGAAAAGCAGCAAGCCTGATCCCCCCCCACCCCCTGCCGGGAGCCTGTCTGCCTACCTGAGCTGTGCAGGGATCCAGTGCTTCCCTCCATGGCTGCGGTGCCCCCAGGACTGCCCAAGCCAGATGCCTGTGGGCAGGTGCCACCTGGGGTGGGGGTGGGGGGGCACTGCTGCCATGGAGAGAAGCACCAGCCCCAACCACAGCGCAGGGACTGCTCCGCCTGCCAGCAGCTTGCCCTCCCTTCCCTGCCACTGGAGAAGCAGGTAAGTCAGCAGGGTGTGTCCACAACGCAGGGATTTAAAGGGCCCTAATTTGATGCAATGTTTTTAAAAACCTACTGCTTCAATTTAGGGCCCCTGTTTCGTCTACACATGCCCTAAGTGGCAGTTTTCTAATCATATACCTGAATGCTTCTGGCCTTGCAGTTGTGCTGTGGATACATAAGTGTGTGTTCAGACTAAGCATCCACAATAGGGCCACACACTGGCCAGGAAAGTGCACATCCAAGTATAAGCACACTTGAATACTTGGAGTACAGGAAAAAGTTCAGGAAGGAGAGGGTATATAGAAGGAGGACCTGTTTCAGCCCCAAGAACTAAGTGGGTCAGGAAGGGTGGGGAACTAAAAAATAAAAAGCTAGGGACAGAGGTTCTACACCAGAGGTCAGCAATATTTTTGGGCCAAGCACCAAAAACACTCACAACCTCAACTTGTAAGATGCTGGTGTGCCAGGGGAAGTTGGGAGGGGAGTCATGAGGAGCCCGTCATGAGGGGCCCAATCTTTGTTGAGGCAGTGCAGTCCCAGCCCCTTCCCACAGTCTGCCCTGAGGCACACATGCCAACAAAATGCCATCACATGCCACACGTGCCAGGGGGTGCTGACCCCTGTTCTAGGCCCCCTTTCCCAGAGAGAATTTGACCCTGAATCTTTCTGACTTCCAAACACAGGGCTCTAACCACCTAGACCAGCAGCCAGCAACCTTTTCAAGCCACAGGTCAGAACGTACCACCTGTGGGCTGATGTGGGCCATCAGTGGTAAGGGGCTTTCCCAGTGCTGCACCAAATCAAGGCAACTGGGGGATACACCCACACCACAGCTAGGCAAGGGCACAGCTTTCATCTGGTGGGGAGCTATGCCAGGGCCAAGCAGCTGGACAGTGCATCCATGCTGCTGCTGTTTCTCCCTCCCCAACTTCCTCCTCCCCACCCTCCCCACTCCCAGTTGCCATACAAAGGAGCATGAGCATGGATAAAGCTTCCAGCTGCCCAATACCAGTGCATCCACACAACTAGAAGCAGTCAGGGAAGGAAGGATAGGTGGCAAGGGGAAGAAGCAGCAGTGACAAAGGCACATCTGGAAGTTGCCCAGCCCCAGCGCACTGTTTAGCCCCAATGCAGGTACAGGCACAAGCAAAGCCCTCAGGCTCTGCAGGCCACATTCAGCCCATGGGTCATACTGTTGACCTTTGACACAGGCACTCTCCAGGCTCCTTTTAAAGCTGAGCCCCTGACTTCTTACATGCAGTAGTTATTGGAGAAAATGGATATGGAACAGTGCAGAAGCTTTTATCCCTTTGGGAGTAAGACTCCAGGCTGGAGCCTAGACTCTGTTCCCTTCCAGGCCAGCACCTATCTCAGTGTTCCTTCCCAATGGCTCTCCAATCCCTAATCCAAACAGCTGTCAGCACAGAAGAGAACCCAACCCCAGATATTCTAGGATACATTAACTGAAGTTTTCCATGATAGCTAGGATCAACAAAGTAACAGACAGCATAATGAGAAGCAGTTACTGGATCCCCACAAGGAAAAAAAACAAAGATTAATTTTTACATTTAAATCGTAATTTTCAGTAGACAGGTGAGAGACAGAGCACAAGTGAGCATGAGCACATTATTTTTGTTCGCTTGTTAATATCCTTTATTGATTTATTTTTAAAGAACAAAAATAAGAATATAGGACTGAAGGGGACCTCTTGGGTGATGGGAGTCTAATGACCTGCTGCTGCTGGCCATATGTCACGTAATCCTGTTTGTTAATTCATCAAGCAACTTCTCAAGCTATTTATCTCAAGTTGTGTTTAAAGGCATTTCATGGCTCTAACATAGCCAAAACTACTTATAAGACCCATTTCATTAATATATATTATGGAGAATCAGCATTACATTCTCATCTACCAGAATGGAAGTTTCCTAAATTACAAACAAGCCCATACTTTTGTGTATAAAGGCCAGCATCTTAACCAATCAGCAGTTATTAAATTTCACTTGTTTAGAGGTACTGTGTTTATCAAGGGTTGCCAGGTGATAGTATTTTTTCTAGCCTGCACTAAAGTCTGAGTTAAAAAAATTAGAGCTATTAAAATTAACATATTCCTTACAGCATAACATGATGAAATCTTGTTCTGCAGCATTTTATTTTCATTCTTCTTTTTTTCCCTTCTTTTTTAAAATTTTCCCCATTTTAACCACCTAATATATTACTGAAGCTCACACAGGTTATAAGGCCAAGTGAACTGCTGCAAAATGCTTTTCTTTGTCAGTTAGGAAGTAATTTTTGTCAAGAGGTAGCTTGATCAGTTAAAATTAAAAAGTACTGGAAGTGAAGTATACATGTTAAATATTTAAATAAACTGTTAAATATGGTGTGTACAAGACTGGTATTACAAGAGGATGGACTGGGTCGCAAAGGCGACAACATAGTTGCTCTTCAGATTGTTACACTTGCAAAGTTGTATTTGCTTTGACCAATCCTGCTTCCTCAACCACAGGGGGTCAATGGCCACTGGGTATATATAACAGAAGACCCGCTGGCCCCACCCCTCTCATAACTTATGTTAGGCAGAGACTAGGACAGCCCCTGAGAAGTTGGGAAGTACGAGTTAGGGCTGCACCCCCAGAACAGACACATATTCTTTTCCTCACTGCACCCCACAAAAAATGGAATCATACTAGATCAGGGCCAGGCAATTATTTTGGGCAGAGTGCTACTTACCAAGTTTTGGCAAGCGGTCAAGGGCTGCATGGGTAGCTTCAGCCCTTGCAAGGTGCCCCATCCCCTGATCACCACCTTGTGACTGGAAGTCCCACCCCCTAACGCCTGACCTTTGCCACCAAAAGTCCCTTCCCTAGCCCCGGAAGTACTCCTTTCAGCAAGGGGTTTTGCCATCTTGGAACCAGAAAAATACCAAATTATATTCTAAACAGAGAACATCTAAAACATTCATTAATTTGATTTCAAAAAGTATTTTATCCTGGTTTACATGCATTTGTGTAGTGTACATAGAGGTGATTGTATATAATAGCTTAAAATGAAGTCTTACTCTTGTATACTGGGAGGGAGTGGGTATAGGTTTGTGGGGGGCTGTGAGTGTTTGGGTATGTGGGTTGTGGGGGAGAGTGTGGGTGTGTCTGCGGGGGTGGATAAGTGTAGGAGGTTTGGGTATGTGGGGTGTGGGTGGGTATGGGGTTTGTGGGAGGCGGGTGGTTGGGGGGTATGAGGGGGTGTGCGTCTGCATGTATGGCAGTGTGGGGGGAGTTCATGTGTATGGTGGGGTATGCGTGTGGAACTCACCCTACACACAGTCCCTCCCTCCCTACACACACACACACACACACACACACACACAGAGTCCCTCTCTACACACACACACCACCCGGGGTACCAGCATGGGCCTCGTGCTCCCACAGTCCAGTGATGCAGCCATGAGCCATGTGGTGCTAGAGCAGTGCCAGGACAGGAAAGCAGGAAAACGGCTGGGGGTGGGCCTGGGCTGCTGCATCCTGCTGATGGATGCCCCTGGGTCCTACTGCCCCTGGCTCCTGTCATCTTTGACAGCCAGCCAGGAGCAGAAAAATATTTTCTACATTTTTAGGGGCCCCCACGGGCAGGATAGAAACGCCTGGCAGGGGCCGCATCCAGCCTGTGGGCCATATTTTGCCCACCCCTATACTAGATCTATTCTATGTGGTGTCCTAAGGCAACCATAGAAATAGTGGGTGGCATTTGGCCAAAAGGTTGACCAGCTCTCCCTTCTAGCTCAGGACAGTTAGGTTTAGACATTTCCAGAATCTACCATCACCTCCCTATGAGATTCCTCAAAGAAATAAATGTACAGTTTCTGAGGCCATAAATAACTTAAAATTTTACAAGCCTTGTTTTTCCTTCAGGTAGGATCCAACTGGAACTGAAAGCTCACTCCATTCATAAATATTAAATCATGTCATCTATATCAAATTATTTTGTTCAGTAATGTTTCCCCTGTATTTATCAATAATTTTGTAAAATCTGTGTATTTTTAAAAGTTAAATGAATATTTTATTTCCTTTTTCTTGCTGTTTGAATAAGGTTTGCAGCGTCACTGTAGTCTACATGTAGCCAGTGACATCATCAGGACACCCTGTTGCCCATGTTTTTAGGAAGCTAAATCTGACCAATGCAGTAAAAGTTAAAAAAAAATCTATATATAGTAGAACTTTAAGAAAATAAAATGAAATAATACCTGAAATTTTAGAAATCACTCAAATGATGTAAAAGTGCCAGCAAGTAATCAGATGTTCATCCAGGTAGCCAGGCCATTACTCCAAATGACCTCCTACATTGATTGCATTCCCAGTTTTCCTAATAAGATTCCCTCCTTGCAATTACTACAGCCTCCCTAATGACCTCCTAGCCTCTCCCAGGAATGTATATTGCAGAGCCCAATTGAG
>NW_017729022.1:13033271-13037320 GCF_001723915.1 Gavialis gangeticus
ATTACTCCAAATGACCTCCTACATTGATTGCATTCCCAGTTTTCCTAATAAGATTCCCTCCTTGCAATTACTACAGCCTCCCTAATGACCTCCTAGCCTCTCCCAGGAATGTATATTGCAGAGCCCAACTGAGACTCTGCCATGTAAACACAACAAAAGTGCATTCAGGGTGTCAAAAGCCATTAAGCAATGTTCCCCAAGTATTACACGTGTGCTTCTTGGTATATTTGGAAACAGGCTAACCCTGGGATGAAAATAGGAAGCAGCTCAAGAAAGAGTGTACAGGAGTTGGATACAAGGATGTGGGAGAAAGAACCTGGGAAGAGGTAGTGAAGGCTGAAGGTATAGTCAGGCCAGTAAAGGAAGGGATCTAATAATTTTATTATCTGGCAAATCGGGGAGCACCTGATTTACTAGATAAACCTCTGATCACTTTCAGGCAGACTGAATACATCTTCACAGCAATTTTTTAAATTAAATTGTTAATATTCTTTTAGAATTTTAAATGTCTTTTTCCCCTTGACTTACAGTATTGGTCCATAACAGTTCTCCTCAAATATATGCAAATTGGATGGCATAAATATTACTATATAGTTTTTAAAAGCTCTCATATACAAGGTAGGAGGCAGGGTGGACCTACACCATAGAGACTAACTAAATCAGAGATGCATAAGTTTTCATGAGTCCAAGCTCACTTCATCAAATTCTGACTTCTAACCAACACAGCTAACTACCTCTCCCCTCTCATACTATATCAGTCACTACTTGGGAATTACAACCAGTATGAAATCTTCTCACCTTTCACCTCCACATGCCACGCTCACGTCTCTGGGTAAGCAAGAAAAAGAAAACAGTCCCATGAAGAGAAGGTGGATTTGCCCTAATTACAATAAATGGGTTCAGACTAATTAAGGGCTAGAGTCTACTACCCTCACAGTGAATCATACCCTACTCAAGGAGTAGCCCTATTTAAATCAGTACAATATGAATCATGATAACTGATCATTCCATAATATAACTGATTAATTTACTATTATAGAACTATGATAAATGCTAGCTATTGAATAAAAACAACTTTAAAAACAAATTTTAGAAGCACGTGTGTTAGAACTGACAGAGAGGTTTGCAATAAGTTCTTTCAATTTATGACAAACTTAATGGTTACTTGTAAATGGAGTAGGTACAACAGTTTTACATATACGTGGTTTTTATGTCACTGATATCCTTCATGCAATGAAAAATTCTGCTTTATAGGTAATAAGAGTTGTCATAGGTAATGAAAGCTGTAAGCAGAAAGAACGTTCTCATACTTCTTCTGCCCTTGCTGCCATAGTCTCAAAGCACTTTCCTGGAGAGAATGAATATGCAGGAAAAGGATTGTGTTGGTATAGTGTTTTGTTTGGGCAGGATTTTAGTTTTGGATTACTTTACTTTAGTTTGTTTCTTTGTTTGTTTTACTTCTAATTACAACAGCACTAATTAGGTGTGCTTCAAAAGCAAGATCAGTGCTTTTGGACACACATTAATATCATCTCTTCTTTGGACAGTTTACTTTTTTAGTTCATTTCTAAGGGCTAGATTAAGTCTGTAGGCACAGATCAAAGTATAGGGTGACAAATATTTGCACATCCCAGAAAAAGCACTGGGAGAAAATGTTATACCCCTTTCAAGTGTAATTTCTCTGTGGCTCTCTTTTTCCACTGTGTGCCAAGGGGGAGTAGACTGCATCTCAGCCTTTTATAAGATGCAGTGCATTTCCCCTGATTATAGTCTGCCACCTCCAATCCATTATTGTCTCCATCCTCCCTATTCATGTGGCTGCCTTTCCCAATGCTCAGACCTAAGGCTCTCCTCCTTTCACTATCCTAAGTGGAGACAGCTTCTTAAACTGTGCTGTAATAATTACACAATCAGATTTTTAAAGGGAAACTACTGTTTTACATCTATGTGTTAGACCTACCACCCAAACATCACAGCTGATATCATAGCTTCCACACTCCATCCTTCTCCTCTGCCACAGCTGCAAGATGATTTAAAGTGTTGTTGACTTTTTTTACCACTGGTAAAATAAAAATATCAATAAAATAAAAATATTAGTAAGAGTGCCAATAACCACTTTTTGATAAACACTGGAAAAATATAGGTCCCACATTGTAAGTTTAGAACACTCGATCTGTAAAATAAAACATCAAAATAATAGGCAATATCTACTCTGTAACATCCCTTCGTTTAAAGGCAAAGCAGCATTATCTCAGGGCCCTGCTACACATTCAAATGAAAACTGGAGAGAAATAAGCTATAGAGTTGTTACACATTGTCAGCACTAATTTTACAGCTGGTTAGCTCTTTTTATAGTCACTTTTATCCTATGATAACTATTTGCACGTGTGGCTGGTCTAAATTATTGCACGATTCACCAGTTAGTTGCACAATAAATTACTTTACATGTGTAACCAGTCTAAATTTATTGAGTGGTTCACCAGTAAATTGCATAATATATGCAATGGGTAACCAGAACCACACTGAAAAACAGAAGGGGTTGACAAATATGACAAAAAAGAAGGAATAAAAAACAACTAGGAGGTGTCTCCAAAGACTTTTTAGTTATTTGTAGGGATCTACCTAAGTCACGCTGTGGCTCCTTTCATCTTGCTCTTTTCTCTGTACATCCCCCCTGCCACCAATTGGCAGAGGGGCCCCGGCAGCCCTGCTGCTTGCTCCGGATCAAGAACAAGGATATCAATGGCACAAAAACCACATATATGTAAAACTATTGTACCTACTCTATTTACAAGTAATCATTAAGTGTATCATAAACTGAAATAAGTTATTGCAAACCTCTCTGTCAGTTCTAACACATGTGATTCTAAGATTTGCTTTCAAAGTTTGTTTGTATTCAGTAGCTAGCATCCATCATAGTTCTATAATAATAAATTAATCAGTTATTATTATGGATCAAGCCCTGCCACTTGCTGCCCCAGAGGCAAAAAACACGGTTTGAAATATGCTGGGATTTCTGCCTCCCAGCCAATCAGCACCAAGCAACAAGGCTGCTAAGACCCCTCGGCCAATTAGTGACAGGAGGCAAAAAACACAGCATATTTAAAACTGTGGTGTTTGCCTCCTGGCCAATCAGGAACAAGCAGTGAGATCACCAGGGAACCTGTGCCAATCAGTGGCAGGGGGGCACACAGCAAAAAGAGCAAGATTAAAGGGCTTGTAGCACTTCCGGCACAGTTTAGGTAAATCCCTAGTTATTTGTTCTCAGCCAAAGCAGCAGAGGGAGAGGTTTCATATGTTGTTGTGCCTTAGTCTTTCCCTGGGTACTTTTGTTACCTTAGTCTTACCCCTCTTGCCCAAAGAGGGGTTGGAAGAGGAATAAAAGAAACCAAGCTAGTACAAGATTGGCAATTCCCCGGTATGAAGAAAGAGGCCTGATGGGTTTCCACTGAAGTCAGTTGGAGACTTTCTCTTGCTTCAGTGGAAGCAGGATCAGACTCAGGGGGAACCAGTGCTGACTGCTGAGCAACAGAAAGACTGGGGGCTTCTCCCCGCCCCCGGTCTCTTCTTACAGACCTTGTAGAAGCAGAGAACAGGAGAGCACCAGGCCCCCATGGGGCCATACCATTATTTCCCCTATTCTGTCCCCACGCATTTCACAGTCCAGCAGCTCGCAACCCCCACTCCCCCAATGGTCCAGCCGCTTGCCACCCTCACCCCCTAGCCCCACACACCCCTAGGGATGGCGTTGGGATGTCGGCAGCAAAAGTGCCACCGCCCCTGTTTCCAGCCGGCAGACCCCCCGCCCAAGTCATGCCCTGCTCATGTCCCCCCAGACTCAGGAGGCACCATGGTGCCAGACAGGGTGGCCAACCCTCCAGGATTGCCCTGGAGTCTCCAGGAACTAGAGATAAATCCGCAGGAGACTGCTGAGAGTCACCCGGGAGAGAAGTGAATGGGCATTCATTACAATGAATATTAAGTGTTGAATCTGATTTATACAGTTGTCCAGTGGGTTTCTGACATGTAATAGTAACGTGCATTTGCCA
>NW_017729022.1:13042320-13042601 GCF_001723915.1 Gavialis gangeticus
CCAGTGGGTTTCTGACATGTAATAGTAACGTGCATTTGCCTCCCTGACGTCAAGCCATTACTGTCATTACATCACGTGATGGAACCTGCGGGAACAGACTCAACCAGAGCTGGCGACCCCAGTGCGCGGGCAGCCCGCGGCCGAGGGGAGCCCGCCGGGAGGGAAGCGCTGTCTCACTCACCAGGCCGCCGCAGAGGCTGAGCACGGCGGCGTGCGCGTCCCGCGCGTTGACGGTGCCGCGGTAGAAGCAGTGGCGCAGGTCGGGCGGCGGCGGCTGCGCG
>NW_017729022.1:13043131-13047664 GCF_001723915.1 Gavialis gangeticus
GGGGCGGCTCCTGTCTCCCCCCCGCCGCCCGCTCCGCTCCGCTCCGGCTGCGGCCGCCCCGGACCCCCGGCATCAAAGCACTGCCCGCCCCTTGGGGCAGCGCCGCGCCAATGGGGGAGCCGCCGGCACACACACACATATCCCGCTGCACACACACGGGCAGGCACAGGACACACACAGGGACTGGCACCACACACGCACACACGCAAGCAGGCGCCAGACACACATGTCCTCCATACACACACGGGAAGGCACCACACCCCCGTCCCCACACGCATACACACATACACACAGGCACTGCCTACCTGCACAGGCAGGTATTGCACGCACACACCATGTACCCACACAGGCAGTGCGCACACACCGGCAGACACCCCCCCCCTTACACACAGAGGCACTGCATGCACACACATCCATACACACACACCAGCAGGCACCACACACCCCTCCCCACAGAAACATAGAGGCAAGCTCCAGACACACACAGAAGCACTGTGTACACACACAGGCAGGCACTGCACCCATCCACATGGGCGCACACAGAGACAGGTGCCCCCAAATACACACACAGACGTGCGCGCGCAAGCAGGCACTGCAGAGGGAAACACCAAGCACAGCCACTCCCAGCAATATAAACCTATACACTGGGTTTGATCAGAACGTGCATCTGTGCCCAATCCGCACAAACACAAATCCCAAGCCAGGACACTTTGTAAAGCCAGAGTTTGCACTATTTAAGGGAAAATAAACTTGGGTGGGCTGTTAGAGTAAGAGGCCCTACCATTTTTTACAAACCCCACCAGACTTAGAAAGCTGGGAATGCAGTTTCTTAGAAAACGACAAAGAGATGAGTACCACAGTCTACAGCAGCTGTCCCCTGAGACCCTGGTCTGTGCCCACATCCCCTGCTGACAACACTCCACCCATTGCACAGTCTGTAAGATGGAGTCATTTTGAT
Organism: Gavialis gangeticus; assembly: GCF_001723915.1. NCBI lineage: Eukaryota > Metazoa > Chordata > Crocodylia > Gavialidae > Gavialis > Gavialis gangeticus. The sequence goes on from NW_017729022.1 coordinate 13,044,090, forward strand.
TCAGGCCTTTGGGTCAAGGAGGCCTGCCCAAGGATTTGAAAGAGTAGCCACCTGATTGTGGACATAATTGATTTGATTTTCTATTAAATTAAGGCCTTCAGCTTCCTCAATAGGTAAAAAGTTGCCATGAAGCCCCATAACTGATTATACAGGAAAGCCAGAAGCCAAAACTGGATTACCAACTTTGTGGAAGACAAATTTTCAGAAGGTATTAGAAGGGTAGTATTTTGTTCACAAAAAGAATCATCCAGAGGCAGCACTGAGCTAGTGTAGTTTCCCCTGTGCTCTTCACAGCATACACAGAGAGGAAAGACAGAGGCAAGTAGCCGGAGTGCTTTTTTCTGCATCTTGGCTATTTTTGACTGCCAGAATGGCCCCTTTAGTCTACACGGTCGGATGCAAGACAGAGTTGTCCTGAAGCTGGTACAACTGGCATTTCACTTGGAGAAATTAAAGGGACATTAGTATCTGCAGGGGTACTATGGTATTACAGAAATAAATGATGGAAACTAAGACGGTGATCAGCACCTGCCCCTTGTTGGTTTCTGCACACGGATTCATCTAGGTTCAGGTCTTGAGTCCCTGCTGCCCCTAGTGAAAGTGGTAAGGTGCCAGTATGTGTCTGGCATTTACTCACTGTAGTAGCAATAAAATGGAAAAGAAAGAAGAAAAATTGTTGTTTATCATTTTGGCACTTATTGTTTTTTGAGGTGTGTTGTACATGTCCATTCCTCAGAAGGGTTTACTATATATGGATCAGATTTGAAGATTTTTTTGTAGCAGTACCCATATGGATGGCATCTGCACACTGCGTATCCTGGTATCTCTGATCAAAGCAGTAAGAGTGGAGCCACCCCTATTGTTCCATAGTTCCTGCTGGATATTGACTCCACTACAGAGAGAAAGAGAGTGGATGGTGGAAAAGACGCATGCAACCTACCCAAAGAACAGCAGTTTCTGGAAAGATGAGTAACCAATTTTTCTTCTTAATTTCTGCTTACCCATCTATTCTACTGTAGATGACTTCATGAAGTACCCTATGGCAGTGAATTTCAGCATCTATTCAAAGAGAGACTTCAGAAAGCTTTGTTGAAGAATGCATCAGCACCAAAGGTACTGGTAAAATGCTTTGTAAAAATATGAATGGATAACAAGTAATAGTTTGCAGTTGTCCAGTATAGACAGCTTTTCCCCATAAAGCCAGAGAAGTCACTTGTGCAGCAGTAAAGTGAATCAGAAGCCTCTGAAGAGGCAATTAGCCATTTCATAACAGGACACAATAGGCAGAAGGCAGGACAGAGTGGCACTTTAGAAGCTGCTTCAGAGGCATAACCATGTATAGGCAACAGCCTACTTTAGAAAGTCTTCATGGTTAACTTTTCATTCTTTAGTTATGGGGAAAAAAAAGGCCAGGTGATGTCACAAAGGTCTTTGTTCTATATGTGTAGAAAGAGGGTGCACAGTGAGGGTGTAGAGCCTCTCATATCTGATGCTTAGGGAAGAAATTAGGAAGATGAATGGTCATTTGAGGTAAAAGTCTAAGACAATTTCGGTCAAAAAAACTGGATAGGGTCTCACCAAGATTTTGTCATTATAGGAAATTATGTAAGTGAGACTTGCCATTGAAGCCCCTAGTTCATCCAGTCCTGGTTGATATGACAAATTACCTTGGCTGGAAGGTGTGCTAGAGAACAGATTGCTATTGGCTGCTATGGTGGGCTCATTAGAGAGGCCAGGACAAGATTTAAGTCCCAAGATGGAAACTGGTCCCCAGTGGCAATGTGTGCACCCCGTGATGGCCATGCTCGCCACTTAGGCAATGGGCGGGGACAGGCAGGAGTGCCAGTGTCCCCCGTGCAAGTGCTAGCTGATCACTGCACTCACTGCAGCCACTTTTGGGCATGCAGCCACTCCCAGAAGCAAGCGCAGCAATTGGCTGTAGCGATTGGTCATCATGGGAACATCCAGGGGACCACCCCACTGCCCCCCGGTCCACAGGATCGCCCACGGGGGACCCCCTCTTGGACTGCAGCATCATCCCCCCGGGACTGGTTGCAGGAGGGGCACATAAGGTGGCACCAGTCACCCATGCTGGTCCTTGATTTACCTTTCAGGAATCTACCCACCCTTTCCACGCCCCCTTGCCTCAGGGTTCAGAATAAATTGAGCATCCGTGACAAAGAAATCCAACATTGCCTCAAATGTGCAAGTGCAGCCTATGGATATCTGAGGGAATGCATATTCAAAGATCATGATATCATGATCTCAAATTGTATCTGATGGCTGCATTTACACAGTTGAAGTGATGTTGGATTTCTTTGTTGATGTCAGCCGTCTGCAGGAGATGACTTCCAAGGTATGGGAAATAGTGTTTTCCAGAATCTAACCATAAATCTGAATTACCAGAGCTGGGGACTTCTCATTAAGAGCTTGTTGATGGAGGACCTTAGTCTTCTGAATGTTAAACATCAGTCCCATTTTATTGTATGCTTTAGTAAAGATATCAATGATTGCCTAAAGGTCTGCTTCTGAGTGAGCACAGACTACAGTATCATCCATGTACAGGAGCTTGATGATTGAAGTCAGTGTAGTTTTGGTTTTGACTCGGGGTCATCTTAGATTAAACAGCTTACCATCCTTACAGTAGTTTAGCTCCAGGGTACAGAGAAGGACTACAAGAATGATTAAGGGCCTGGAAGACAATCCTTATGAAGGAAGACTAAGGGATCTGGGACTGTTCAGCCTGGGGAAGAGAAGACTGAGGGGGGACTTGGTAGCCATCTATAAGTATGTAAAGGGTAAATATTGGGAGCTGGTAGAAAAACTGTTCACTAGAGTGCCCCAGAGGAGGACAAAGAGCAATGGTCATAAACTATTAAAGGATGGTGCACCCATGACCTCGTGTAGGCACTCCTTTGCTGCCTTGGAGCATGTACCCGGTGTCAGCCATGGAAGTTGTTCCTGTGGCTTTGGCACTGGGTTGCGTTCACCCTGAGGGAGACCCCAATACTTGCCTTCCACAGCTTGATCTTTCCCTTCAGTGGTGGGGCCCCTTCTTGTGACTCCTTGTTGGTTGGGCACTACCCCTGGCAGGTACTGTTGGGGCTCCCCTGGCATGGAACTCCTGGCACTCTGGTGAAGTGTCCGAAGATTGGAAGATGGCCAATGTCATGCCTATCTTCAGGAAAGGGAGGAAAATGGATCCAGCAAACTGTAGGTCCATCATCCTGACCTCTATCCTGGAGAAGGTCTTAGAAAAGATTATCAAAGAGACCATTCTTAACAGACTAGCTGATGGCAACATCCTGAGGGATAGCCAGCATGGGTTTGTTGTGGGTAGGTCTTGCTTCACCAATTTTATTTCCTTCTACGACCAGGTGACCTATCACCTGGACAAGGGAGAAGAGATTGATGTCGTATATCTTGACTTTAAAAAAGCCTTCAATCTGGTATCCCACGATCACCTCTTAGCAAAACTGGCTAACTGAGGCCTCGGCCTCACCATGATCTGCTGGCTGGGGAATTTGCTCCGTGGTAGGACCCAGAGGGTGGTAGTCGGTGCAAGTCAATCGTTC
>NW_017729022.1:13052664-13053029 GCF_001723915.1 Gavialis gangeticus
AGGAGACTGGACAGACACCTTCTAGAATCATTTGACCTCAGCAGTATTCTTGCTCACATCAGGGGGATTGACGAAGGTCCTGGTTTATAAAGCTGCTGTGCTGACCACCCTCCTCTACAGCAGTGAAACCTGGACTATCTACTGACACTACATTAAGACCCTTGAGAGCTTTCACCAGTGGTGCTTGTGTCGAATCCTGGAGATCAAATGGGAAGACTGCCAGACCAGCACAAGCATCCTCCATGAAGCTGTGTCCACCAGCATTGAAGCCTTGCTCTTGAGAAATCAACTCCAATGGATGGGCCACTGTATCTGAATGTCTGAGAACTGCCTCCCTCACCAGATACTTTTCTCAGCTCTCTCTT
>NW_017729022.1:13058029-13062968 GCF_001723915.1 Gavialis gangeticus
AGCCATGGGACTCTTCATCCTGGAAAAGCGCAGGCTCAGGTGTGATCTGGTGGCTACCTATAAGTTTATCAGGGGTGCTTACCAGGATCTGGGGCAATATCTGTTCACCAGAGCACCCCAAGGGATGATAAGATCGAATGGTCACAAACTCCTCCATGACCATTTCAGGCTGGACATAAGGAACTGTCCAAGCCGCCAAGTTTTGGAATAGATTGCCACCAGAGGTGGTTCAAGCACCTACTTTGATCACCTTCAAGAGACATCTGGATGTTTATCTTGCTGAGATCGTATGTTCCCTGCTGACTTCCTGCCCCTGGGGCAGGGGACTGGACTCGATGATCTTCTGAGGTCCCTTCCATCCCTAATGTCTATGAAATCTATGAAATGGAACAAATTAAATATACAAAAGAAAAAAATGAAGAATGGGGCCTCAGCCCGTCCCACTCACAATTCTGGTGTCTGTGGCTTCTACGTCCCTCGATGCCGTCCTCCCTCATCCAGCTACACAGCTGGGCCAACGTGGTGGCTCCTTCAACTGCTCCAATGGGTCCTCCTTCAATCTTTCGGTTCAGCCTATGTTCGGCTCAGGGAGCAGTCCTGCTGCCTGCTTCCAGCAGTGCTCCCTTGGCTGCCAGCTTTTATTTCAGCCAGGTGGCATTTTTGGATGATGTCATCTGCTCGTGCTCCTCCCAGCCAGCAATAAAAGTGGCTGATGAACCGTGTGGGTGTTCCATCCCAGTGTGTGTCATCTGGCTTCTTTTTTCCTAAAAGTGGTAAGGTTGCCCTGTCTTTAGTGCTTTCCTCTTTCTTGTCGGGACAGGTCAGCCCTGCCCAGGGTCCCTCCACAGGAGGGGTCTTTGGGCCCTCTACCTGCATCCCCCTGGGACAGATGGTTTCAGGTTGGATGTAAGGAGGAATTTCTTTACAGTATGGGTGACTAGCATCTGGAACAGACTTCCCAGGAAGGTGGTGCAGTCCCGAACTTTGGACGTCTTCAAAAGGAGACTGGACAGACACCTTCTAGAATCATTTGACCTCAGCAGTATTCTTGCTCACATCAGGGGGATTGACAAAGGTCCTGGTTTATAAAGCTGCTGTGCTGACCACCCTCCTCTACAGCAGTGAAACCTGGACTATCTACTGACACTACATTAAGACCCTTGAGAGCTTTCACCAGTGGTGCTTGTGTCGAATCCTGGAGATCAAATGGGAAGACTGCCAGACCAGCACAAGCATCCTCCATGAAGCTGTGTCCACCAGCATTGAAGCCTTGCTCTTGAGAAATCAACTCCAATGGATGGGCCACTGTATCTGAATGTCTGAGAACTGCCTCCCTCACCAGATACTTTTCTCAGCTCTCTCTTGGCCAATGCTCAAAGGGCGGCCAAAGGAAATGGTACAAAGACACACTCAAGGTCGCCCTCAAGCATGGAGGCATCAACACCAACAGGAGGGAGGAGCAAGCTGCTGACCATTTGATGTGGCACCACCTGGTTCACCAACATGCGCACCACTTCAAGACCCAACAACTCAATACTGAGGTGGAATGGCAGCGGTGGAGGAAAGAGAAGAAAACCAACCTGGAGGGACAAATCCCAGTCTCCTGCTCAACAACATGCCCCCATTGCTGAAGAATGTGTGTATTCAGAATTGGGCTCCTCAGTCACCTGAGGATCCATCAAGCCTGATGGACATCATCCTTGACTTCAGGGGACTGCCAATGGTGATGGTGAGCTAGGACAGGCTTCTTTCTATCCCTGCTCTAGGTAGGAGTGTGTGAGAGATGGGTTGGGGGAAAGAGCGTGGAACATGAAACTACTACTACTCCTCTGAGGTAAAGCAGAGTCTTCATCTCTTGCATGAGCACAGATTTATGAGGTAAGTCCCTGGAAAAGGAAAAAAAGATGAAGAATCACATGGAACTGTATGGAATACACAGTCTGATAATACTTAGGACTCGCTGGTTTGTTGTTATGGCTTCCCAAGCACTGAGGAAGTGCCAAAGTCTTTCCACAAAGGGAGGGGAGGCAAAAAGAAGATCTCAATTGATTGGTGAAGTGCTCCCAATGAAGCAGTAAAATACATTGTTCAGCAGAAAGCAACAATCACAATAAAGAAGCATTAGGTAAAGAAGTAACTTGCTCTGTGCTTTAGGCAAGCTTAAGCCTGCAGAAGAATATGCTGTATTTGAGAGTTGATCTAAATCTATCCCAACCTTGCAGTTGGTCCACTAAAAGATATCACCTACAAAAATCCTTGCCTCTTGCATATTTTCTAGACTCTCACTACCACAACATCACTACAACGCTATCTGTTTTTTAGAAAATTCAAGTTGCTTTACTACAGTAGTATCCAACCTTTTTCAGTAGGAGATCACTTTTGAAATTTAGAAGCAAACCAAGATCTACCCCTTACCCCCTGTGGGGAGGGAAGTGGGGAGGGAAGATTGAGGCAGAGGGAAAAAATTGGGGGGACATGCCCCCCTCAGCAGCTATATCTGTGGGGAAAGGGGTGGGGAGAGAGGAAAGGGCTGTGGTGGGGGGCAGGGCAGATTGAGGCCCCGGCCCTAGCCTCACTCCTCCTCTCACCACTGGGGCCTCAATTTACTCCCTGCCCCAACAGCGATGAGGGAGATTGTCGGACTGGAGCAGGGACAAGCTTTGCAGCCAGGGTGGGGAAGGACAGAGCCACAAGTGGCTCATCCAGGGGGTGTGGGGAAGGGGGCATGCACCCTGGGAGGACACGGGGAGCACGTGCCCTCAGATCTGTATTTGAGGCAGGGTGGGGCAGGCAGCATCTGCAGGCTGGGGCCAGGCTCTTCCCAGCAGGGGGGTTGGGCCACCGGGAAAAGCCAGGCTCACAGCGGCGCTGGGATCAGGGGGAGGGGGGCTGTAGCATGCTCCCAGCATGAGCACAGCATAGCCTCCCAGCCCCAGCCTGCAGCGGCAGGTACCCAGCCCCGTGCAGATCCCATGCACACAGCTCCCATGACCTTGTGGGGGGGGCAGGGGGAAGAGAAGGTTGTGCCAGTGTGGTCCCAGCTGCACTGTGCTGCACTGTGGATGGGCAGTGGTGGCACTGGGATGGAGGGTTGGGGGGGCTACAGTGAATTTTTGGGTAGCTGCAGCCCCCAGCCCATGTCCCCAGTCCCAACACTGCCGCCATGGGCCTAGCTCTTCCTGGCAGCCCGGCCCCCTCTCCAGGAAGAGCCCTGCCCCAGACCATTGATGCAGCCCACCCCACCCCACCCCATGTCCAGATCTGGGGACCCATGCCCCCCACGCCCTCCCGGAGTGCATGTCCTCCCTCCCTGTGCCCCCCAGATGAGCTGCTTGCAGCTCCATCCAACCCCGGCTGCAGGGTCTGCCCCTGCTCCTGCCCCGCTTCCCCCTTCACTACTGTTGCAGCTGCTCATGCTGCCCTGCGTTTCTGTGTGGGGTGAGGCAGCTATAACTGCACATTGGACTTCGCATCCCGAGCCCCGCTGCAACTCAGGGGGGGCGGGGGAGTACATGCCCGCTGGGGCCTCTGCCAGGGTGCATGCAGTGACAGGAGCCCCCCCAATGTGCCTGGACAAGCCACCTGGGCTCCAACCATCCCCCAGCCCAACCTGGCCAGGGTCCCACACGCCCAGTGGCGAGGGTCATGGAAGGAGATCGTTCCACTCACCCAGCCCAGCCCTGGCAGCAGGGGCACCGTTCAGCCCAGCCACGTGTGTCCTGCCACTCTTACATCCCGCTGCAGATCGACTGTCAGAGGCTCCCCAATCTATGAGTCGATTGCATTAATTCATTAATTAATATTAAGTAATGTTAATGCTGTTTAATTAATTCTCTCTTCATTAATTTCTGGCACATCTTAAAGTCCACGGGTTTAAAAAATGATGATTCTGATATCAGGGCTTCATTTGGAGAAAAGGGAAAAATGTGAGGAGTTGAAAAGACCTCATAGTGAGTAGGATGCATATGTTGTTCTTCATGAGACGCCTGCTAAGATATAGAAACAGGAGTGAATTTATGGTCCTCTTCAAGAAACAGATATGAACAATGTCTCAGGAGTTGACAACACTAATAATATGCAATCTTGAAAAATGAAGAGAAGGACCTTGCAGAGTGAGGGCTGGTTTAGGCAACCATATGACATAAGTAATTAGTGGTATGAGTTTCAAGAGGTCATGTATCTAGATTGATAAATGTGAGGACTTTCTACATATGCAGTGAGGATATCTTTCTAGTGATGAAATTAATGATCACTTGGCATGCTGGAAGTCTATGTTAAGTATCTCCACTGCAACCTGAATCTGACAGTGAGAATGAATAGTCTACCAGTGTAGGTGGAGGAATACAAGAAGTAAAAGAGACAGGAGTTATATATATTATTTCCAGTTCACATTAAGCAATTTACACTAAAGAAGGTTTATTGGGGAATGTGATTGAAAGCACAGAGGATCTCCAACCCTCAGCCAGAGATGGTGGAAAAGAAACAAGGAAAAGCTGAAAGTTTTTGCCTTCCACACCCTCAGCAGGAGCCACAAAGACACAAAAAGCTCATTTGCTGTCTTGATGTATTGCTAAGGGTTTTCAGACTCCAATTAACTGGCCACAAATACACTTAAAAAGTAGAATAGATGCATGAAATGAAAGAAAAAAAATATTTTTTCCAAGAAAATGGAAGCTGCCAATTTATTGAATATTGAAAAAAAGCAGCAAGTAGAGAACTCTTAAAATCATCACATCTGCCATTTTCTGTGCCGACAATTTCTCCGATCCTTAATGTTAAGGCAATATTTGTTTTAGCTTTTGGATGCTTTTGATGTGTTTATTTTAATAAAGCCTTCCTCCATGTAAGCCATAGACTAAGAGGAACAGCCTTTTTCCATCCTGAGTCTCCTGGTAGAGTCAAAAATGGAGATTTCACAGTCAAGTCAGAAATAGCATAC
>NW_017729022.1:13067968-13073112 GCF_001723915.1 Gavialis gangeticus
TAAAAAGTAGAATAGATGCATGAAATGAAAGAAAAAAAATATTTTTTCCAAGAAAATGGAAGCTGCCAATTTATTGAATATTGAAAAAAAGCAGCAAGTAGAGAACTCTTAAAATCATCAGATCTGCCATTTTCTGTGCCGACAATTTCTCCGATCCTTAATGTTAAGGCAATATTTGTTTTAGCTTTTGGATGCTTTTGATGTGTTTATTTTAATAAAGCCTTCCTCCATGTAAGCCATAGACTAAGAGGAACAGCCTTTTTCCATCCTGAGTCTCCTGGTAGAGTCAAAAATGGAGATTTCACAGTCAAGTCAGAAATAGCATACTATTTAATTAACTTCTGATCACATTTTACCAAATGTCCTCTGATTTTCTCTTAATTGAGTTTACTTGCTTATGATTCCCAAATATGATTTGTTTGAAGTATGAGCATAGGCAGTTATGTCCCTCTGAAGTTTATGTCCATGCTAATGCCCACATGCTAAACTTTAGATACCCTTGCTTTAGTCCAGCTTAAAGCAAACATGGCCAAATTTGCTAAATTTTACATCATCACTCCCTTTTCACCCACTTTTCTTTATGTACACACTACTGTCTAATACAACCATTCTTTCATTTATTCTTTAGAAACTGGCAATCTCCCAGCTCATTGCTGACAACCCCAGTAGGAGCCATAGAAGACCCTGATGATGCAGTGAGTGTTGCCACGCTCGTATGTGAGAAGCATGATGGCCAGAAAACCAGCAACAGGTAAAATGATCAATGTCAATAAGACTTTGGGCACCCGAAGGAGGGCTATAAGGGCATTCATAGATGATGTGGCCAGCCATCTGAGTTTGAGCACCACAGCTGCAGCCAGCATCATTGGAGAGGCCCCAAAAGTGCATGCTTACCTTAAACCATCCAGTGCCCATTCTGAGATGCTTAAGAGCAGTCCAGGCCCTCTGAGGCAGCTGCCATCCCAGGGGAAAGAAACTGGTGTTGGGGATGAAGTTTTTTAGCTGCAATTATTGTTTTTTGATGCCGCATATTTCCTGCTGTTTTTTGATGTTTTTTGATGCTGCTTATTTCCTGCTCCACTGATGGGAAGTCCTTGCTGTAGGTGACATGCCATCTGCAGATTTGATCAGTTTATTGGCCTGAGTGGAGAACAGGTTCCAGGACTTCAGATGGTAGTTGGTTTTCTGGCTTGTAGCTCTAGTTTGGAATGCAAATAACGATCCATATCTTGGGCTTTGAGGCCTAGGGCCAGGGTAGCAATTTGTCTCTGGATGTCAGAGGGGAGAATGCTTGAGTGGACTGGTAAGTAGTCAACTGGAGTTGACATAAGGCATCTGGTAATGGTCTTCCTGACACTGTTAAGCCTGGAATCCACTAACTTAATGTGCATGCTCCAGCCCCACACTGGTGTCCAGTACTCAGCAGGAGCCTATGCAAGTGACAAAATGGAGGTGAAGTATTTGGAAATACCAGGTGGTGCCAGCAAGGCGACAGATAAGAGCTCCTCTACTATTAACCTTACCCTTATAGAAGACCCTTATGCCCCACTACTCACACAGCTTGTACAATGCAATACTTAAATGGGTCATAAAGGATCTCTCAAGATTCATATGTACCTCTTCCTTTTATCACATGCACTGGAGTAAGGGAGACAGTTCACATACGTTCTCCCAAAGGAACTTAGTCTCCTATCACCTTATATCACCACGTCCATGTAAAGGTTCTATTAGTAAATCCTTTCAGTACAGTTCCACCTGGTATAGTGCAGCTGTAATGCTCACAGGTATTTCTTTGTGGTGTTGCCAGCTTCAGGGGGATACAGTTAAGGTTGCATAGATGTGTACCTACAGTCCACATTCTGGTCTTTAGAAGTTGTAGGTTTGTTGAAATTGACATTCCGGAAGGACATAAAATAACAGTAAGAAACTTTAACTCTATATTTATAACACTTTATGCCAATTAATATCTTAATATAGCCATTCTTATGATCCACCTTGCTTGCCATACATGAAGACACAGATTAACTACCATCCAATTTGCAAATAACTTTTATCTGTGAGAGAGGTATTACAAATACTTGAATGATGGTATCATGTATAGGAACAATATTTTTAGCTTCCTTTAACACAATCTAGCTGGTAGAGATATGTAAATATGAAATAGGCAGTATGCAAATGACCTGTAGGTGGCCCAAAAATAGTTGGACATTTCTGTGACAAATGTTTTATACCAGGCAACAGTCTGGTATCATGAAAAATAGTCAGAACTTGAAAATGCCACAGAGGTTACAAAGGATGATAATAGGATGGTGGAAAATGGTGAGAATTTTAGAAGAAATATAATAACTTTCTTTTTCAGGATAACAAGTCCAGATTAACCTTTCAGGACCAAAAAGCAGCAAACAGGCCACATGCTGGGGGAGTATTCTAGGAGTTTGCTAGGGAAAGTCTGTTTGGAAAAAGGAGCAGGAAGAGAGATGCAGCAGATTAAGAAACCTAAAGAAATGGTTAGAGGACATTGCAATGCCAGAGCCACTGCCAGCTCTTCTTCTGTTTGCACCTCTAAGGTGTCTGTCCAGGCAGGACCATTTACTGCCAAGGCTTCCACCCAGATCCTGGTTTGGTGCTTTGGAGACTGTGGCTTGCAGGTTCCTTCCAGTGACATACATGGGGGAGTGCCTGCAATATGAGCAGTTCCTCCTGGTTGTGTCCCTCATGGAGCAGGCAACAGAGCTACAGAAGAAGGAGGCAAGGCTCCGAAGCATCCTGCTCCATGAGGACTTCATTGATTTTATGCTGAAGGAGACCTCTAGGACTGCAAAGAAAGGGCTGCCAGAGGCAGCACTAGAGAGGGAAGAGAACATGGACTCCCAGGAAGGTGGAAGCTGTAAGCAAATGACCTTTGGTAGTAAGTAGAAGTCTTCATCTCCTCCTGCAGTGGTTTCCCTGGATAACAGATATAGAGACCTAGCAACAGAGAAGGAGGAGCATGTTTCATTGGTGGAAGAGGCCAGGCCAGGCATCCCCAAAGTTGGGAGGATTGAGACCACTGCCACCAAGAGGAAGCAATGAGTGGTTGTGGTTGGAGACTCCATTCAGTGGGGAATGGAGACACCCATCTTCCAGCCTAACCTGTTGTTTCAGGGGGTCTGCTGCTTACTCGGAGCTTGGACCTGAGATATCAGGGAAGGATTACCAAGACTTATCCAGCCTTCTGATAACTATGCCATGCTGCTCATCCATGTGAGCACCAATGATACTGCCAGAGTTGATTCTGGGCAGATCAAAAGTGACTAGGTGCAAGGGTGAAGGGGATAGGGTCTCAGGTTGTGATCTCCTCGATCCTTCTGGTCAAGGAAAAGGGCCCAGGCAGGGGCAGACCCATCCTACAGATCAATGCATGGTTGTACAGATGGTGTTGTCAGCAGGGTTTTGGCTTTTCTGACCATGGAATGCTGTTCCAAAAAGAAGCTTTGCTAGAAAAAGATGGGATCCATGTGATGAAGAGAGGGAAGAGCATCTTCACAGACAGACTTGTTAACCTGGGTGGGCAGGGGTTAAAATAGGCTTGTGGGGGAATAGAGACCAAAACCCTGAGGTAAGTGGGGAAGTGGGTGCCCTGGAAGAAGCACAAGCAGGAGGGGGAAAAAGGAGAGCCTTTTCATTCTTCCTGAGAAAGGAGGGCAATCAGTTACTTCAGGTGTCGGTACACAAATGCATTCACCTAGGAAACAAACAGGAAGAACTGGAAGCCCTTACTCAGCCACAGAACTGTGATGTGATTGGAATAATGGAGACTTGGTGGGATAGATTGTATGAATGGCATACTGTCATGGATGGGTATAAGCTTCAGGAAGGACAGCCAGGGGAGAAGAGGGGAAGGAGTTGCACTTTGTTGAAAAGAGCTGTTATGATAGCACAGAACACCAGTTTGAAACTGGAGTCAGGCCTGTTAAAAGTCTTGGGTTAGGGTCAGAGGGGAGAGCAACAAAGGAGATATCATGGTGGATGTCTGCTATATACCACCAGACCAGGAAGATGAGATGGATGAGGCTTTCTCCAAACAACTAGAGGAAGTTTCCCAGTCATAGGCCCTGGTTCTCACAGGGGACTTCAGTCACCCTGACATCTGCTGGGAGGGCAATACAGCAGTGCACCGGCAATCTAGGAAGTTTTTAGAGATGGTTGGGGACAACTTCCTGGTGCAAGTGTTGGTGAGTCCAACTAGAGGCTATGGTCTTCTTGACCTGCTGCTCACAAACAGGGAAGACTTGGTGGGGAATGTGCAAGTCAATGACAACTTGGCAGTGACCATGAGATAACTGAGTTCAGGATCCTGAGGTATGGAAGGGAGGAGGGCAGCAGAGTAAGGACCCTGCACTTCAGAAAATTAGATTTTGACTGACTAAGGGAACTTATGGACAGGATCCCCTGGGAGGCCAGTCTGAGGGGGAAAGGAGTCCAAGAGAACTGGTTATATTTTAAAGAAACCTTACTGAGGGGACAAACTATCCTAACGTGCAGAAACACTAGCAAGCATGGCAGAAGACCAGTGTGGCTTAGCAGAGAACTTTTTAGTGGCTAAAACACAAAAAGGAAACTTACAAGAAGTGGAAACTTGAATAAATGACTATGGAGGACTATAAAAGTATTGCTTGGACATGCAGGGATGAAATCAGGAAGGCCAAAGCGCAATTGGAGTTGCAGCTAGCAAGAGATGTGAAGGGTAACAAGAAGGGTTTCTATAAATATGTAAGCAATGAGAGGAAAATTAGGGAAAGTGTGGATCCTTTACTAGATGGGGAAGGCAACCTAGTGACCGAGGCTGCAGAAAAGGCTGAAGTATTCAATTTTTACCTCAGTCTTCACAAGCTCTGAGACTGCTGCACCTGACAGCATCATCAGCAATCCCTCACAGACATGGATGATTGCCTTCCATGGTTGCTTTATCTATGGGTCCAAACATGGCCGACAAGGCCAGTCCAGGATTGACAGGTTCTATTGCAACTTGGTCATATTTCCATGTGAGGTGGGTGGCTCCACATTCTTGGTTCAGTCCACAACACATTGTTTCTGCCACTCCCACTTTTCCATCTCCTGGTATTATCATGAGGTTTCAAAGTACTGAGATCCTTGCAGCAGAC
>NW_017729022.1:13073123-13074473 GCF_001723915.1 Gavialis gangeticus
TCCCTTCCAACCCTAAAAACTATGAAACTATGAAACTATGAGGTGGTGCTCCCACAAGTTGATGTTGGATTTTTTCAAATTGGCCTTGAAGATGTCTGTAACATTCCTAGATCTTAGGAATGTTTTCCCACAAAAGGGAGGAGACAAAGTCCCTTTTCGCTCGCCCACCATGACTTGATCAAGAAAAAGGGAGGCTCTAATAATGGGATGTCTCCTTCCCTTCAGGGTGGGAGGTGGGGTTCTCTTCGGTGTGTTTCTTGGGGCTCCATCTCCCCTACACTCCTTCCATATGTGAACCATGATGTTAAACGGGTGGTGCTGCTCAACTCAGGATCGGTAGTGTAGCCTGTAGCTGCCAGTCATAGGCCATACACAGAACTGAGAATAAAACTTGCTTCAGGAGTCTGGAGTCAGACATCCAGATGACGTGGCCAGCCCCACAAAATTGATGTTGGATAATCATCGCCTCAGTGCTCATGATGTTTGCTTGCAAGAGGACGCTAATATTGGTGTGTCTGTCTTCCCATTAGATATAAGGGATCTTCTGCAGGCAGCACTGATGGTACTTCACCATGACTTGAGGTGTCTCCTGTCAATTGTCCACGTGCCAGCTCCATACAGTAAGGTGGGGATCCCAGCTGCTTGATGAACCATGAGCTTGGTTTTGGATCTACTGTCAAGATCTTCGAACACCCATTCCCTCAGGCAACTGAAGGCTGTACTTGCACATGAGAGGTGATGTTGGATTTCTACGTCAGTGTCAGCCTTCTACAAGAAATGGCTTCTGACATACAAGAAATACTCTAAATTCTCCAGACTCTCACCATAAATCTGAATCACTGGAGCTGGGTACTGCTCATTAAGAATTTGTTGATGGAAGGCTTTAGTCTTCTGAATGTTAAGCATGAATCCCATTTTCTTGTATGCCTCAGTAAAGACATTGACAATTGTGTGAAGGTCTGCTTCTGAGTGAGCACAGGCTACAGCATCAACAGCATACAGGAGCTCAATGATTGAGATTGGTGTAGTCTTGGTTTGGACTGTAAATCAGCTGAGATTAAATGGCTTACCAGTCTTAACCTCAAAGGGTTGATCCATTACTGAGAACTACTGCCCGCATATCGTCATGTAGCAGATGACTACACCTGTCATCACAATTTGAGGAGAAGGTGAGAAGCCAACAGTAGTGAAAGAACAGGTTAGGGATTATTTAGAAAAGCTGGATATGTACAGGTCCATGGGGCTGGACAAGCTGTATCTGAGGGTGCTAAGGGAGTCGGCTGATGTGATTGCAGAGCCACGGGCCATTATCTTTGAAAACTCTTGGCAATCTGGGGAGGTCCTGGATGT
>NW_017729022.1:13079473-13086183 GCF_001723915.1 Gavialis gangeticus
GATTATTTAGAAAAGCTGGATATGTACAGGTCCATGGGGCTGGACAAGCTGTATCTGAGGGTGCTAAGGGAGTCGGCTGATGTGATTGCAGAGCCACGGGCCATTATCTTTGAAAACTCTTGGCAATCTGGGGAGGTCCTGGATGTTTGGAAAAAGGCAAATATAGTGCCCATCTTTAAGAAAGGGAAGAAGGAGGATGCAGAGAACTACAGACCAGTCAGCTTCACCTCAGTCCCTGGAAACATCGTGAAGCAAGTCCTCAAGAAATCCATTTCTAAGCACTTGAAGGAGAAGAAGATGATTAGGAACAATCAGCATGGATTCACAAAGGCAAGTCATGCCTGAACAACTTGATTGCCTTCTATGGTGAAATGACTGCCTCTGTGGATGCAGGGAGAGGAGTGGATGTGATATATCTTGATTTTAGCAAGGTTTTTGATATGGTCTCCTACAACATTCTTATAAGTAAGCTGAGAAAGTACAGGTTGGATGCATGTACTTGTGACAGGGCTGTCACAAGGCCTGTCCTGATGTCTACCTGCCCACCTGTCTAGGGTGGTCTACTCTGTCTCACATGCCACATCTTGCTGGTTTAAAACTGTAATAAAAATATGGGAAGCTGCCCATTAAGTGCCCCGATGCCTAGGACATTATACACAGCTCCAGCCTTCCCTATACCATGTCCCATGCCTTGCAGGTGGCATCCAGTGTCACCAATAGGCCATAGGCGCACACTACCCACTATAACTCCCCCTGCTCCTTTGCTGAGCTGTACTAAGCCTCAGGCCCAAACTTGGCATCAAGCATCCAGAAACTATCTTTTGCCTCTATGCCCTCTCACTGGGGCCTCCATCTTGTGCCCTCTCACTCGGGCCTTATGCCCTGTCACTAGGGCCATCAACTGCTCACTAAACTCTGGGGCTAGCCTGCATGCTCACTAAACTCTTCAGGCCACTCCTGCAGCCCTACTTTGTGCAGCCCTTTAGGCCTGCCTATGCAAACCCTACTCTGCACCCACTCAGCACAGGCCTTCAGGTAGCCCATGCACACCCTGCTCTGCGCAGCCTACTTCTTTCACTACACCCCCTCAGTGGGACCACTCTTCTTCCCCTTCACTGGGGTTATTGGGGTCTTACACCCCATGGGGCTCTGGTGCTGCACTAGGTGTGCCTGGTCCCTTTCCTGTCCCTGCTACTGGGATAACCCACCAGGTTGTGGGAGTTGGGACTATAAGGTGCCCTATACTCATTAGTGAGGCAACTGGTGTGGCATTTTCTGGGAACCACCCTGCCACAGGCAGCCTTACCACACCATCCTGCACTAGGAGGGTGTAGTTTTAGATCAAGAATATTATGTGTACAGCAGCTCCAGCAAGGCAGTGTTCCCCTCTGGCTGCTCACAGCGAACTGCTGGCTCTCCTGCTCAGGCCTGCTCTTATTGCTAGCACCTGAGCCCTTTTTCCCAATCAGGCAGTCTCCTGCTGACCATGTGACTCCTGGTTGGGGGGTGCAGCCATCTTCAGGCTGCTCTGCTGCTTGGTCTTAGTCCTTAAAGTGGCAGGCACCAAAGGTACCCTGCGAGAGTACTGTAAGGTGTAGAAAACTGGTTGGATCACCAGGCTCAAAGGGTAGTAATCAATGGCTTACTATCTAGTTAGCAGCCAGTGTCAAGTGGAATGTGCCGGGGGTCAGTCCTGGGACAGGTTTTGTTCAATGTCTTCATCAATGACCTGGAAGGTGGGATGGAGTGTACCCTCAGCAAGTTTACATATAAGACCAAGCTGTGGAGAGTGGTAGATATATGCTGGAGGGTAGGGCTAGGATTCAGAGAAACCTAAACACATTGGAGAGTTGGACCAAAAGAAATGTTATAAGGTTCAATAAGGACAAGTGCAAAGTCCTGCACTTAGGACAAAACAATCCAATGCACCAGTACAGGCTGGGGACTGACAGGCTAAGCAGTAGCTGTGAAGAAAAGAACCTGAGGATTACAATGGACAAGAAGCTGAATAAGAGCTAACAGGGTGCCCTTGTTGCAACAACAACATAATGAGTTAACAACATAATAGGCTGCATTAGTAGGAGCATTCCCAGCAGATCGAGAGAAGTGATTCTTCCCCTCTATTTGGCACTGGTGAGGCCACATCTGGAGTACTGTGTCCAATTTCCCCCACCCCCCCTACAGAAAGGATATAGACAAATTGGAGAGAGTCCAGTGGAGGGCAACAAAAATGGTTAGGGGGTTGGAGCACATGACTTCTGTGGAAAGGCTGAGGGAACTGGACTTTAGTCTGGTGAAGCGAAGACTAAGGAGTGGGGTGGGATTTAATTGCAATCTTCAACTACTTGTAGGTTGGTTCCAAAGAGGATGGAGCTAAACTTTTCAGTGGTAGCAGATGACAGAGCAAGGAGCAATGTTTTCAAATTGCAGCAAGGGACATTTAAGTTATATATTAGGAAAAACTTTCTCACTAGGAGAGTGGTAAAGCACTAGAACAGGCCTGCCAGTGAGGTTGTGAAATCTCAATTCTTGGTCTAAAAAACCCAGCTAGACAAAACCTTGTCTGGGATGATATAGTTGGGGGTGGTCCTGATTTGAGTAGAGGATTGAACTAGATGACCTCCTGAGGTCCCTTCCATCCCTAATTTTCTATAATTCTATGATTCTGTGATTCTAACAGGGCATCAGAAAAAAAGATTAGAGGGACAGATCTGTGAGATCAAACAAAGGGAGAGGGACTCGGGATGCAGAGATGTAGGAGTTGTCAGACTAAAGGGATTAGATGAAGCCCATGAAATGGAAAGGAAAAACCAAGGAAAGGATCCTCAGAGATAAAATGGGGGAGGAAGAAGAATTGTCATTATAACATTTGAAGAAAGAAAGAGGTAGAAATAAAGTCTGGAGAACACTGGGTCAAGAAATACCAATAAAAAGGAAGAGGAAGTGAAGCAAAACAGAAAAAATATTTACCTCTTTTAAATATTAAGGAACAGATTTTCAGATGACATGCATTGTGGGGCTGTGCGAAGCTTCAGGTGCTGCTTTGATTAGAAAGAGTTTTGGCCTGATTCAGTGGCCGAATCTCCAAATCCACATCGAATCAGGGGACCAATTAAAAGGTCTGAATTGATTCAAAGCTCTCTGAATTGATTCAGAAAAGATTTGGAGAGCTTTGGTGATTTGGGCCATCCCTGCCCACTGCAGCAGGGAGCTGGACCCAGACTCCAAGTTGGTAAGTAGGGGCCAGGGAAGCGGGGGGAGGGGACCATGGGGGGACCCCTGCCAGGCCCCATCCCCTGCCTGCTCCCCCAGCCCTCCTGACCCCTGCCCGCTCCCCCAGTCCCCCCACACATGGCTGCCCACCTGGCCCCAGCTGCTGGTGCTTTAAAAAAAATCCCCTACTCACTAGCTGCTGCCTGGCAAGGGGGTGATCCCCGTTGCTCCCCCACACTGCATGGAGGGGCTCTGTAACAAGCCCCCCAGCCCCCGCACTCCCTTAAAAATCCCATGACTGCCTCGCATGCTCCACCTCCCAGCCCTTTAAGAAAAAAACCCCCAGAACTTGGACTCACCTACTGCTGCAGTGGCCTTGGGGCTTCAGAGGTCTTGTGACAGAGACCCCATGCAGTGCAGGGCAGTGGGGAACAGCGTGGATTGCCCCCCACCAGCAGGAACCGGTGATTCCAGGCTTTTTTGGGTTTTTTTTCTTAAAGGGCCAGGAGCTGGGGCAAGTGGGGCAGCCATGGTGGGGTTGGGACAGCAGGGGTATTAGGGGGTTCATGGCAGAACCCCCCGTGCAGTGTGGGGCAGTGGAGATCACCCCCCTCCCCCCGCTGGGAAGCAGCTGGTTAGTGGGTTTTGTTTGTTTTTTTCAAAGAGCCAGGAGCTGGGGCCGGGTGTGGCAGCCATTGCTGGGGCTGGGAGAGTGGGCAGGGGATGGGGCCTCTGTGACTCAAAGATTCGGTTGATTCAGCAGCAGCTGAATCTCCGAAGTAGATTTGGCTGAATCGATGAAATAAAGAGAACTATGTCAATTTACACCTGAGAATCTGGCCTTCGGTAATGTAGTACATTCTGATTTCATGAAGTCTGCATTGACGTTACTACTGGCTAGTAAACAGTTGCCTTTAAGAATGCCTCCTACGCTGGTGGAATAAATCCATCTATTTACATTGTTTATTCTTTTCACTTATCTATCTTAGTGAAAATGCTAGGAATGAAGTATGCATGCCAGTTATTTTCAAGATCATAGAGTACAAGGCTATTCTGTGCCTATTTATGCGTTCCAGTTTTCCTGCATTTGCACTATAATTGTAGGGATTTCCTAGACGAATTGAATTGAGGTCATGATTATTTAAATATTTGTAATTTTCTTTAAATCATGCAGTAGATAAGGTTTGTTAGTTAAAAGAATAAAATTTGTACAATTAAACGTGTTAAGCACCTCACAGTAATAACATTTCTTATTTGGTTGCATAAAAAATAAATATTTTTGAGATGTAGTTGTTTAGCTATGAGCAGAATCTTTAAGTGTAGCAGCAAGCCTCCTAGGTTCTTGTCTCATCAACTGAAAAGCAGCAGTAGCAGAGATATTAAAATACTGGTGCTTAGAAGAACAGGAAGGTAGAATTTAGACAAATTAAGTTATAATAAAAATAAGTCTGGTGTACGTATGTTATTTTGAAAAGAGGTTGTATGCAAAATACATTTCAATATAACCACTGAATTTTGCTTTCTCCCCCATCATTCTTCCTTGATAATTTTCTGTTCTTTGAAAATGACTTATATTATTACATTATGCTTTTTAAGACTCCTAGTTTGTCCCTATTTTGTTGTATTTTTTTGTTATTTTTTCAAGTTGATTGCACACCTCTGCTAAGTCTATAGTAACTTCCCCTATTTGTCAAGACTCTCACTATATTCCCATTTTTTAGAGTCCTAGAGAATTAAACTGGGCTGAAACCAATAGGTTTCAATAGAGTTCAGGAGAAAATGGTTGAACTGTGTTATAAAATTCTTAGCTGGGATACAGTTTTCAATTTGATTTTGTAGCTGATTCAGAAAACTGGTAGGAAAATCGTTTTGTATGAATTCTTTAGTTATGTGCCTGTTCAATTCCATAGGACTTTTATAAGACTGACTCATCCTGTATAAATTTGATGCTATCAGATTTATTTTAGCCTTAATCTAGATTGACCAAAACACTTCATTACTTTCCAATATACAATTTCCATATTCTTTGATTATTAAAGTTAAAACCTAGCATTGTAGGTAAAATTAATATATGCTTGTCATTGTCAGACCAGCCATTTCAAAATCTAAAACAATAACTAGTTGACAAAGTGGTAGTTTTTTTAAATCTCTGTTATACTTTCAAAACTGCTGATCAAATGGACTTTCAACTGCTTTAAATAATTTGTTACTGCATAAGTAAAAATGGACACCTAGATGTCATTACAAGTTCCATGCAGGAGGAAAATGCAGAAACAAACCCTAGTTACAAGGTATTACATGCAGGCACCACTGTGCAATCACCATGTAAGTAATAAGGCTAAGTTTCACAAGATCGAAAGTTGGCAAGACTTCTATGTTCATTCTGCCAAGTCTGAAATGGCAATCACGGGTATGAGCTTCACCCTCTTCTGGAGCTCCATCAGCACAGTGCAGCTGTTGTATCATCAGCCACTGGGAATTTCAGCTGCAAGAAATGAAATGTAGGTCACAGCAACTCTAGAGAAAAGTACATAGGAAGGGAAAAAGCTCTAAGATAAGTATTTGAAGTCCATACAAATCATTATGTAAAAACAAAAACTTACTAGATTACCAAGCTGAAGAGCCTGTACATTCATTCCGCCAAAAAACCCTAATATTTTTATGTTTACAAATACACTGCAGATGTTACTTTGGATGGAGAGAAAAGACTCCTCACAAGTAAAGAGACTTACGACTAAATCCATCCCTAGTATAATTCCACTGAAGGCAATGGAGTTAAACAGAAATGAATTTGGCTGATTATAATTTTTTCCTAGCTACACGGGTTTTCTTCACAGTATTACCCAGAATAGCCCTATAGATTTACTTTAAAAAGAACATACATTTAATATGAAATATTATAAACAACAATGTAGCGATAACATTTAGGCTAGGAACAGACGTTACACATAAACTGGGTTAAGTGATCAGAAATTGGTTAAACCTGTAACAGAACAGATGTTCAGTGGACATAAACCAGTTTGAAAATGGCTGAAACCGGTTTGTGATAAACTTAGTTGAACGTAGCATCAGACTTGACCAATTTGGGTCAAACCAGTTTATGTAATGTCTGTTCCAGACCCCTTGCTGGTTTAAGTTAAATCAGATTCCTCCAACATCCCAGCATGCTCTCTGGGCTGGACAGGGCTCTCTGCTCCACAGCAGGGCTTGCTCTGCTCCCTGGCCAGAGCTCTGGCAGACTTGCAGGCACAGCAGGGTCTGTTGGCTTCCCTGTGCCCCTCTCCTCCTGCCCCCTCACCACTCACTGCTTAAGCAGGGATCCCTTCCTCCTCTCTGCCACAGCTTGGACCCTAGCCAGCATGTGGTACTCTAGCTAATGCTGTGTCAGTCTCCAGCAGAGACTGAAGACACCAGATCACCAAATCCTTAGATGCAGGGGTAGCAGTGGACATAGTCTTCCTGGACTTTCGGAAGGCCTTCAACACTGTCTCTCACCC
>NW_017729022.1:13087037-13104918 GCF_001723915.1 Gavialis gangeticus
CCCCCCTGGCCGCCCCCCCCCCCGCCCACTGCTCAAACTGGAAATCCCCCCTCTACCTCTCTCCCTCCCATCTTTCACAGTATGGACCCCTAGGCATGTGGAATGCTAGCTAATGTCAAGGGGGGGGGTGCGTGTGTGCGCGCGTGCACGCGCACGCGCGTGTGTGTGTGTGTCCATTTTCACTGGGGCAGGCAGACAGAACAGTGACTGCTTAGGGCTGTTTGGACCTAATCAACAGGTCAGCTGGTAAGCTGTTTAAGAAGCTTGAAGTAATGGGGAGAGGCCATTGTTTTGCTAATCAGGTGATAAAGACTGTTATCACCAGGGATCCTGGTCTTCCCTGATAAAAAAATCACAAATTCTATAATAAAAATTGAAAATTCTCTGATAAACCCCCCCCCAAATATGTGTTTACAATTAAAGGCCCCCCACAGCCCCGCCGGCTCTGGTCGTGCCCCTCACTCCCCCCACAACAGCCCCCCAGCCCAACTGGTGCCACTCACTCCCCCCTCACTGCCCCCTAGCCCTGCTCATGCCCCTTGTCCCCCACCCAGAGCTCCTGCCCCCCAGCCCTGCTGGAGGGGGCCCCCAGCTGCCAGCGCTATGGGGCCAGGAACCCAGGCCCACACCTCTTTGCCCCCAACAGAAGGCAGCGGCTGCTGCAGCAGAAGGAACACGGAGCCAGCTCCTGCACTGCTGCCTGTCTGCTGCTGGCTCAGGCAGGGGCAAGACTGGCTCCTGGCTGCAGCATGCACTCCTGGGGGGCAGGAGGTACCCACACTCCCCATATCTCTGCGGGGGGGGGCAGGGCAGATGTGCGCTGCGTGCAGCTTTCCTGAAGGACTGATAGTGTGTCACTCTGGGTCCATGTGCCCCTGGTCGGGCAGGCACTCCATGTGGGGCTGCCCCCAACACCTCCCCACTCCCTCAGTCCCCAGCCAGCTTCCCGCAGGAGTGCCTGCCCAGCTGGCAGCACATGTCCCCAGAATGGTGCACTGTCAGCCCTTCAGGGAAGCTGCACATGGAGGCATGGAGCCCAGTCGAGCAAATACCGCGCCATTTACGGCCCACATGCCACTGGCCAGGTGGGCACTCCATGTCTTTCCCTAACACCTCCCTACTTCCTTATCCCCCAGCCAGCTTCCTGCAGCCAGCTTCCCCACCAGCCAGCTTCCCCCCAACCCTGCTGGTGCCCATCACCCTTGACCTGCAACCCCCCAGGCGCCTGCAAGCACCACTTACCTCAAAGGCTTCAGGAAGGAAAGTGAGCCGGAGCCAAGCCTTGGGTGATTAAGAGTCTCAGGCCCTGTCCTTTTCCCTTCTCCCTCCTGCTCTGGACTGGGCTGCAGGGTTTCCCACCCTTTTTGCAATTAGCTCTTGCATGCTGGAACTCTGCCAAAAGTGGGAAATCTGTATGTTTCTCTGCTCAAGGGTAAAATCCATTTTTTCTCTGATAAAATAGAGAAATCTGTGGTTTTCTGTTTTCCATGGGAAATGGAAAATCTGGATCCCTGGTTATCACTATCAACTCTCAGCTGGCCTGCTTGCCTGTCAGCTTGGTGCAGACAGTATGACAAAGTGGGGAGGGAGATTGAAAAGCTCCATTTCATCAACAGATGCATGCATTGCACCCCCCACCCACCTTGACTCAGAGTTCTAGCCTCAGGCTGGAGACTGGCAACACTCCCACCCCTTGAGCAACCAGCAGGGAAAACCCTGGGATGGTACAGGCAGACCTCCCTAATGAAACAGGCCTGGCCACATCCCCCTCAGTTCAGGTCCCTGCAGATGGGAGGGCTGCTATAGTGCCCACCAACTTCTATCCTGAGCCACTTCAGCCATGTGCCCAAATTTCCTAAGCCCATAGAGAATGTCTGTCCAGTTTCAAACCAGTTCAGCCTAGCCAGATTAGACTAATCTGCAAAGACTGAATCAATTCAGGCTCAGGCTTTTTGAATGTCTGTCCCTAGCCATTAACATAAAAATACAATACTAAGCTGACTTGGTTCCATCCCATTGTTTCAATAGATTATACTGCTCTGCATGTATAAATAAGCACACAATTTTGAGATGTTTGTAACATTCTAACATCAAAAAAGAAGGTTGGAAGGAACCTCTAGCACACTGTTGGCTCATATTTAGTTTGCTGTTCACTATAACCCCCAACTCCTTTTCTGTAGTACTGCAGCCTAGCCAATTAAACCCCATTTGTGCATTTGATTGTTTAAGCTGGGAAGCTTATAATTTTGACTATATAATAAGATCATAATGTTAAATAACTGAAGATACCTAGAGCCTCAAACTGTATATACCATGTTTGTATGTTTGGGGATAGACATCCATTACACTAGGGGCTGTCAACCAGGAGTACATGTACCCCTGGGGGTACTTGGGAAGGCCCTAGGGGGTACACAGCAGTGGCACAGGGGGCAGGGCTGCCAGCACTTTGTGCCGCTTGTGCCACCGCTTTCGTCTTTGCTGGTGCTTTTGTTGCTGCACGCGCTTCCACTGCTGCACACCGCCAGCACTTTCAGTTTCACTTGCATTACACCTTGCAAGCAACTTCTAGAGAGAAAATCTGCCAGCTGTCAGACCATGAGTTTCAGTCTCCATTTGATTACTTAAGCACATGATTCTTTAACCTCTTCTGTGTTTATGCCACTTGTTTTCCAACTAGGACACTTATCACAATACAAATATTAAACTGAATATGAAGACAAAGTGAGGATGAGGGAATCAAGACAATAAAAAAACAGTTATAGACAATTACATTCATAGCAAGAGGACTATGAGTAGTTCTGACATATAACATATAGAACATATCCATATTCCATAGAACATATCCATATTCCAACCAGACTCTACAAATAGTTGAGCCTGGTTGGAATAAATGTGGTTGGTGTCTATGAATTTATGATATGGTTAAAATATTGTTGAAATAACTATGAATCTCTTTGCCTTGGTGAGTTTTTCTTCAATGTATCATTTTGATGCTGCTTTTTCACATTAAATTTATTCATTATTTTTTTAATAACTAAAATTAGTTCATTTCCTTATCTTGTCTGCATGGAAACCCACTGCATTGTTAGGCTTAGAATTGTTGGACTTTTCTGCCTGTTCAATTCCAAAAGGTAGGTAAGAAGATCCTCTTCCCACTACTTCTCTTGCATGCTGTCACCTTGATAATTCCCTGTACAACAGACACAAAGGCATCGCTTAAAATTTTGGCATCCTGGGTGGTGTAGCACAGGGGGAAGGAAGCACTTACGACTTCACACAGGGGCTGCTGTAGTTGTGGTGGCAGCACAGACTATCTCAGTGCAAGCTACCTGAACCTGGGCTGTTGCTGTGGTGGCAGCACAAGCTCCCTGGGGGGCTACCATTCTCAGATACCCTCTGATGCAGCACATGGGGCTGGGGTGCCCTGCTCAACCCTCCCTCCCCACAAGTACAAATATGCCTGGTTAACTGCACTAAAACTGCTGTTCTAGCCAGACATGCTAAATTTGAGATATATAAAGTGTATTGGGGGGAGAGAAGGGGAAGGTAAAAGAATCAAACAAGGGTATTGAGAAATCAAACAGAAAACTTTCCTTCAGAAGAGAGAGAATGGAATAACACCAGACTTGCCTTAGCTTCAATCTTTCTGCCCAGAAAATGTGAAGATAAGGATCAATCACCACCCCCAGGAGACCAGACACTGGAAGTGTCAAATGCAGTAAACCACAACCCTGTGAGAACAGCAGATTTGTGCTCAATGAAACCAGTGTTAAAGGTCTGGAAACTAATGTTGGCCTCAATAGCACCTTATATAGAAAACTTTGACAATAAGGCTCCTTTATGGAAAGGGCCCCCCATTCACTAAACCTGTGAACCTTTCAAAGTCTAGGAACATTTTCCCCAGTGGTTCAAAGCTGACAGGATAAGAGATTCTAACAATAGACTGAGACTCTATTGTGCCATTGGCCATTAGATCAGGGATTTGTAAAGCAATACTGCTTTTAGAAACTGGGAAATATAAGGATGAAGCAACAGGCTAGAACTGGTATTTTGTGATGATATTTATATTTTCAAGAAACTAGAACTCAAACCCAAATGCCACCTAGCAAAAAGCCCTGAATATCTCAAGTACAGTTTCATAGGTGGAATTCTTTTTCCCTTTGTACATCTAAATGGTAACTTTTTAGTCACATTAAGGGGAAAAAATGCCCCGTGTGCATAGGTAGCATTTTATTTCTCCAGCAGCATAAATGTGTAAATAAGTTGATGTAGACTGAACATGTTCAGTACTCTATGCACTGGTTGAACATGCATGTGCCTCCATTGTGGCTACATAGCAGCATCTAAGACATGTTGGCAGTTGGAAATCTATGACTAGCAGATATTAGGGTCCGGAGTGTGACCGTCTTGTTTTAGCCCCAGTAGTTGAATGATTGGGACCCTCATGCAAAAACCAGGGGTTGCAAGTTGTAAATCCCTCCTCACACAGAGGGGTTTGCACCTGTGCTCTACCTAGCACACCCTAGGTTAGGCATTATGCAGACCATTCTCTAGTGCTCCTTTTGAAACTGAGCCACTGCCCCTTGCATTTGGATGGCTAGCAGTTCAATAGGCAAAGTTCTGCCCAACCAAAAACAAGGCTCCAGGACAGCATCTGTCTCACTGAACCACACCTCTCTTACTTGATTTCTTCTTCCTGGTTCCCAGACTCCCCTTCATGGATGCTGAGGGGGACAACTGTAAAGGACTGCTGAAGGGGGGACTTGATAATGCCTGACCTGTGGCATTGTGCTTAAAACATTGTATTAGACCTTGGTCAGCTAAACCAGAAAGGTATTTGGAGCCAAAAGAAGAGAGCAAGCCAGGGGCTGCAGGCCTCAGTGAGACAGATGCTGCTTCTGGGTTGTAGCTTGAAGTCTTGATCACAACGGGATAGAGCCTATTCTACTATCCTCCCCTCCTTTCATAAATGCCTCCTGAGCTGTGGCATGCTGGTTTGAACACTACACTGGGAAGTCAGAGGTACAGGTTGAAACCCCCTGTGGGTAGGAAAGGTCTAGAACCCACATCTCCCACTAGCTGCACCCTAAACCCTCATCCATGGGGGCAAAGGTGGTGCTCAACCAACAGCCTGTTGGTCAGATTTGTCAGATGGCCTGCAGGGTCCCAACAGGTGCAGAAATTTGGTAGTGAGGAAGCAGTGGCAGCATTAATTGCTGTGGCTAGGGTAAACATCTTCCCCAAATGTAAGTGGGCTAAGGAGGTGTTACAATTACCTCCTTCAGCCCTTCCCTGATGTTGCTTTCTTGCCCACCATGATTTTGATGTTTCCTATGTTTTGATATCGGGAGTTAGTTACTCAGGGGAATCACCTCAGACTGCCAGGTGGGACTGTATTATGGGGCTCCGCCTCCCCTATACCCCAACCTCAGCACACTCTTTCTTGACAATTCCAGAGAGAGAAAAAGAAAAACCTTTCAGGGCTAACTCTTTCTGGGTAGGGCTGTTTTCTCCCCTGCTTCACCAAAATTGAATGGAACACTCCCACAGTCCTCAAATCCCTCTTCCCCCACCCCCCATCTAGGGGTAGACCAACAAGTTCAAGTCCAACACAACCAAAAAACCCACCCTCAGCTGAGGTAAGACAATAAAGTAGTCAAAGAAAACAAAATGGAGGAAAAGAAACCAGACACCATCCTTTAGGGCCTCCATAAAGATGTTCTGCCCTTCGGAAGGGCAAAGCTCTCCAGATCTTCCCTCTCTCCTTCCCCTACTACTTCTTGGTGAAGTTTCCTGACCAGTTGGTTGTTGTCAATCCAGGTTCCTGGAGTGGCACTTCATCTATCAGTGGTCCTTGGACTTTCTGTACTGTCTTCTTGATGCTTCGGTGCTGCACAGCTCTTCATAGACTGGCATCAAGACGGAAATCTCCTTGTGTCTACAGTCTCTTGACACTGGAGTCTCCCCCTGGCTGCCTCTCTCCAGGGCTAGAAGTACCTTGTGTGGCTTGACTCCCACCAGTCCAGAGTGAGCATTCACTCTGGAAATGTGGCATACTGCCACATGTGCCTGCGGCGATCCTCCACTCTCCTGCAATAAGTACGAGGGGATCACCTCTATTTTCAGGGGTCTTTCGTGCTTTAAAGTCCTTCTCCTGACACATCCCTCCCCTCAAGACACCCTTAGGCACTTTTTAACAGTTACCTTTTGTACAGAGTTTCCCGATGTTACCTGATTGACCTCTGCAGCTTCCTCCTGATGGCAGCAAGACAGAAAATCCACTACTATGTTTGTCTTACCTGGTCTGTATTCAATAGAAAATTGGAATGGCTGCAAGGTCAAACCCACCTCATAATTCGAGCATTGTTAGTTTTAGCAGATTAGAGTCACTTCAATGGAGTATGGTTTGTAATTAACTTAAATTCTCTACCTATCAGGTAGCATCTGAAGTAGTCAATGCTCCACTTAATGGCCAAACACTCTCCTTCAATAGTTACATACCTTTTTCATGGTTGTTCAACTTCCTACTTGCATAAGCCACTGGCCCCTCCACCACCCAACAGCCTCCCCTGATGCATCTGCCTACAAAATGAAAAATCATGTGTGGAGTACCACATCCTGGCAAAATGCCACCTTGACTGCTTCAAATGCTTCTTCACACTTTGCATCCCATGTTATGGGGCCATTTCCTCTTCCCCAGATGATATCATTTAGGGGGTCTGTGATCTCTGCAAAATGTGGGATAAATCTACAATAATAACTACCCAATCCAAGGAATGCTTTTATTTTTTTCTTACTTTACGGGGAGAGTAATTTTTTATGGCTTCTACTTTACCTTCAAATGGTTTTATACAGATTTGCCTGACTAAAAATCCTAGATACTGTATATAAACTTAGCCCAGGACTCATTTCTTAGGGTTGGCTGTTAAGCCAGCCTGGCAGAGTTCCTGCAATACTGCTTTCACTGCCTGTACATGTTGTTCCCACCCTTCACTATAGACCACTATGTCATCAATATTAGCCACAGCATTGTTATGGAGCCCATATCCAATTCATTAGTCATTGGAAGGTGGCTGCCACTCTATTCAACCCAAAGAGTATTCTCTTAAACTCATATAAACCCCAAGGAGTTCCAAACGCCATCTTTTCCTGATCTTCTGCCCGCAATGGAATTTGCCAGTAACCTTTGGCCAAGTCAAAGGTTGAAATAAACCTGGCTTGTCATATTCACTCTAAGAGATCCCCTACCTGGGGCATGAGAAAAGCATTGAATCATGTGATGAGGTAGAGCTTACTAAAATCTACACATAAATGGATTGTCCATCAGGCTTAGAGACTACCACCAGGGGACTTCACTATGAACTATGAGATGCTGTGATAACCCCTGTTCCAACATCCTATCCAATTCTTCTTTAATTGGCTGGTACTTCTGATATGGGATCCTTTGCCACCTTTCCTGAACTATCTTCGCTTCAGGAGTGAAAATCTTGTCCATCACTCCACAAGCACTCCCCAGTGCCCCACTAAAGACATCTTTAAAATCTCTAACAATTCATCTCAATTGCTCCTTTCTCTCCATAACTTCTGTTGCACTTAGAAACCAAAATTTTAACAGTCCTTTATGAATTGACACAACACTCAGTTGATGAATAGCAGAAAGGCTTGTTTTAATAACTATTAACAAGTTATAAAACTAAATGACAGAAAAAGACTCTTTCCCAATATAAAATAAGCTATTAGTCCTTGTTATTATCTTAGTTGCACAGAGATCTTTACCCAATGCAGGCAGGAAGCAGTTCTTGTACAGTAGGGGGAGGCAAAATACGGCCCATGGGCTGAATCTGGCCTGCCAAGCCATTCTATCCAGCCCCAAAAAATGAGTGAATTAATATTTATTTGCTCCTGGCTGCCTATCAAAGCTGACAGGATACAGGGGCAGTAGGACCCAGGGGGAGCCCTCAGCAAAACTGAGTAGCCCAGCCCTGCCCACCGCCATCCATTTCACACTCTTCCTGCCCCTACCCTGCTCTGGACACATGTGGCTCCCGGTTGCATTGATGGATGGGGGAGCACGGGGCTGTGCTGGTACATGTCTATGTGTCTGTGTGTGCAGCCAGGGGAAGAGTGTCTGTGTGCATCCAGGGGGAGAGTGTGTGTCTGTGAGTGCAGGAAGGGGCAGAGTGTCTGTGTGTGTGTTCATAGGGTGAGTCCCACATGCACACCCCACCATACACATGCACCCACACCACCCCTCACACTGCCATACATGGAAACTCCCATGCTAACACCCACTCATATACTTCAGCCACCTTCCCCCCACAGACTCCGCACCCACCCACACCCCACACACCCACAGCACCCCACAAACCTATATGCACCCCCCACAATATACAAGAGTAAGACTTCATTTTAAGCTATTGTGCAATCACCTCAATGTACACTACACAAACACATGTAAATCAGAACAATTTTTTTTAACTCAAATTAAAGAATGCTGTAGACGTTTGCTTCTTTTAGGATATAATTTGGTATTTTTCTGCTTCCAAGATGTCAAAAACCCTTGCTGAAAGAAGTACTTCCAGGGGCAAGTGGAGGAACTTCAGGTGGCAAAGGTCAGGGTTTAGGGGGTGGGACTTACAGTCACAAGATGATGACCAGGGGGCAGGGCTTCAAAGTATTCCTTCTTGATAGTTGGTTAACCAGAGTCTGAACAAAGCAGGTAAGGCCAGAATTAACATATTACAATTGTATCCTGTTTGTGTGTTTGTGAAGTTTGCAAGCTTTTGATGAGTTTGGAATCAAATTGAATGGGTATTTATTGAATGAGATACCTTTAGGAAATTAATCACAAAATACTGTTTTTCAGTAGTTATTTTAACAATGAAGCCTAAAAACTAGCTGCATCAAATAGCTCATGGAGATAATGAAGATCAGAGACTATTGGATACAATAGGTGTGAGTTTCAGGACAATACGTACTGGTTTAGCATAATAAGCACTTAAAAATTGACCATGTATTTTGAGAAATATGCCTTAATTAATAAATGCAAATGTGAGGCTGTGAGAATCAGACAGTAGGTGTGAGATAGGATAGATGCAGTCATATAGATTGATTTAAGCATAAAACTTTAGATAGATATTTGAAGTTTGCTTTGGGAAATAGGTCTTAATCAAAGGGGGGAATCTGTTAACCAGTCATGTTTTCAATGCACCTTGGCTTTTCTTGAAATGAATATTTTAGTTCTTTTGTTTTCTTTAGTGACACTGAGCTCAATTGAGATGTAGATGTAGTTTTTAAGTCTCTCCCCAGGACATTTGGCTTTCTGGCTTGCCCTCTGAGTCTTGTTATATTTGTGTAATGAGTGTGTTAGGTCTCTGCCAATACTTTTAACCATCACTTATTTTTTTAGGCTCAGACATGGTAGAAAGTTAAGGACTGTTATTATCTTATGGCATGGGTCTGGTATTGGGTACCGCAAGCACTGCACTCTCTCTTATACCTAATTGGTTGCAAGCCATTTTTGATTTTCTTGTGGCAGTCTTGTTTCCACAACCCAGTCCCACAACCCAGTCTTGCCCCAGCCACTGTCTTGCATTTTTGAGTAAGAGACGCTGTCCAAGCTTTCAGTTTTCATATGCAGCAACTTCAGTAAATTGATATAATAAATATGTTTATCATTTTATATCCTGTCAAAGAACTTCATAATATATGGGGCCCACTCGCCTCACAATATCAAAAGGGCCTTGCCAATAAGTAAGACATTTGCTGGTTGAACTGGGCAGAAGAACTAAGACCCACTGCCCCACTTGGAAGTCACACTCCCTAGCCTGCTTATCATGTTGTTCCTTCTGATGAGCCTGCACGTTCTGTAAATTCCTAATGGCCACCCTATTAGCTACCCGGAGTCTCTCCCTCAGGGAGGTCACATACGTGGTGAGTTCTGCCCCAGATTTCCCGTCGTTTTCCCATTCTTCTCAAACTACATCCAGCTAACTTTGTGGTATATGGCCAAATACTAGTTCAAGCAGCGCATAACCCAGAAAGGCTTAGGGAGCCTCCTGAACTGCAAACAGTAATGGAGGTACCAGGAGATCCTCCTTGGGTCTTCCTGGACACACTGGCAAAGCATTCCTTTCAGGGTCCCATTAAACTGGTAAACTGAGGTTTTGAGGTGTGTAATTTTCAATACCTGACACACACTTCTAAGCATGTAGGGCATAAAATTGTTCCGCTGATCCGTTACAATCTCTCTAGGGAACCCCACCCAAAAGCAACTCAGATGCTACTCCTATGGGTATTTCTCTAGGAACCCCCTCTATTGTCACTGGGCCCTTCTAATGCTCATATGTAGAAGCCCAGCATGCATTCAGATCTTTCTAATGGGAGAAGTTCTTCCCACTCCCTCACATGGCAAGAGATCTGCCATAAGCAGAGACTGTGAACAGCCTATGTCTACTATCATCTGCCCTCATCTGCCAGCCATTTCTACCATCACTGTGGGCTTTTTCTGTGTCATGACCTCCATAGCTTCACCCAAACTACAGTCCATCATCTCAGTCTGGGATTGTTCTTGTGTAGTGATTCTTCCCCCTTTCTGTTCCCCCCTCATCTCTGTGGCTAGCAGATAGTTCAGTGAGCTGGTGAAACAGTCCATGGCTGTGTCCTGGCTGACCACAAAGGAAACAGATAATCCCTTGTTGTGGTATTTTCTTCAGCTCCTTACTTTCCCTCCCTATTCTCTTATCCAGGGTCTTGGGAGTAACGGGCCCCCTGACCTTATTGCTTTTTTCCCCATTGTGGGTCATCCTGGGCACTATCCAAGTCCTGAGACAGGCACAGAGCCTCCGCCACTATCCTTAGTCAATGGCACCTGACCCACTTTTTATGGTTGCTCCAGGGTGGCCAAAAACTGCTCCAGAAGAATAAGGTCACATATCTCTGCCTTAGACACCTGTGTAGGCTTCAGCCACTTCTCCATGGTCTGCAGCAGAAGCCTTGGCATCTTGTCTTCTCTCCTCTTTTTTGTTCAGAATTACCCCAGAATGATATCAGCAGTTACATTAAACTGATAAAGGATTTCTTTTTTTACTTTGTCATAATCTTGGGCCTCTTCCTGGGGCACTGCTTGGTAGGCTGCTTGAGTCTGTCCCACCAGGAGTACCCCAACTTATTGGCCCATCTTCCTCTTTACAGGCCTTCAGCTACCACAGCCCACTCAAAATCTTCCAAAAAGGCCTCTAGGTCATCTTGTCCAGTCATTTTTGGGACCCTGAAATCAGTCACATGCTGCTGAGCCCAGTCCCGTTGCTGAGCCAAGCGGTGATATATTATGGGCCTTCTCCTTCCCTACACCCTGACGTCTCCACACCCTTTGTTGACAATTCTGAAGAGAAAAATGAAAAATCTTTCAGGGCTAACTCTTCTTGGGTGGAGCTGTTGTATCCCCTGCTTCCCCAAGATTGAAGGGTACAAACCCACAGTCCTTGAATTGCCCCCAGCCCCTCCACCCCCTAGGGATAGACCAACAAGTTCAAGTCCAACACAGTAAAAAAAACCCCACCCTCAGCTGAGGTAAGAAAATAAAGCAGCAAAAGAAAAAATGGAGGAAAAGAAACCAGACACCATCCCTTGGGGCCTCCAGAAAGATGTTCTGCCCTTCAGGAGGGCAAAGCTCACCAGATCTTCCCTCTCCCTTTCCCCTACCTACTTCTTGGTGAAGGTCCCTGAGCAGCTGGCTGTCATCAATCCAGGTTCCCATAGTGGCACTTCATCTAGTGGTTGTCCTCCAACCTCCTGGTGGTTTAGTGCTGCACAGCTCTTCACAGACTGAAGTCGAGAAGGAAATCTTGTGTCTCCAGCCTCTTGATGCTGGAGTCTCCCACTGGCTACCTCTTCTCTGGGGCCAGCGAGTACTCACTCTTGAAATGTGGTGTACTGCTGTGCATGCTTCTGGCGATCCTCCACTCTCTTGCAATAAGTATGGGAGGATTACCTCTATTTTCAGGGGTCTTTCCTGCTATAAAATCCTTCCTCTGACAGACTGGCCCTGCACCAATCATCCAGCTGGAGGGACCAGATACATTGAGCACCACTGAGCTAAAAGATAGAAGTGCTATCCTCCTCCCTTTCCCAATCATTTTTTTCCATGACTTGCACTCAGGCATATGAGTACTGGAACTAGGTGCATGTATACATAGTCACATATATGAACAAAAAATAAACAGGTAAATGGCTTGAAAATTACCACTTAGATCAGGGGTGGGCAAAATACAACCTCTGGCCTGGGTCTGGCCCATCAAGGGATTGTTCAGCCCTGCCTAGCACAGATACAGGAGGCAGCCCAGGCCATGACAGCTGGTCCTACCACCCCTGGGCACACAGTGGGGTTAGGGCAGTATGGCAGCCAGACTCCAGTTCCTGGAAGCCTTGGTGGTGACAGCTCTTTCCAGCTACTGCTGCCAGCATCACTGCCACCACTGGACCCAGCCCCACATCCTGGGCACCGTAGCCCATCTGCCCCACACTGACCACCAGGAGCGCCAGATGGAGCATGTGGGTGGACAAGTGTGGTCTCAATAGAGACTGGCCTAGGACCCGCAGCAGAACATGCTCAGCCAGGTGGATGGGATGGTGCCATGGTGGAGTTCAGCATCTGGGAGTGGGATGGGCAACCAGGGCAGAACTGGGGCTGAGGCTATGGGCTGGACCAAGATCATGGGTCAGTGACAACATAGGGCCATGCTGGGAGCAGATTGTGGCTCTGCATTGGGCTCTGGACCCACACTGTCACCACTTTGTGATCTTGGCTCTGGCCCCACCCACCCATTCTGCTCCCAGACACTGCTCCCACACATTGCTCCCTACCCACCTGCAGCCCCATCCTATTAATTTGGCCAAGTGTGTCCTGCCCACAGCGGTCCTGGGCTAGTTTCCAGGGAAACTCACCCACCTGCCCCCCTCTCCATCCAGCACCCCTTGACCAGTGTAATAGTCTACCTCTTATGGAGTTTTAGTGAGCTGTTACATGCCAGCTGGGGGCGGGGGGGGAAGAGGTGCTGACCTAGTCTGGCATGGTGGGGGTGGGAGCAGGAAGGGTGCACTCCAGCCCAGATAATTGCCACCCCTGACTTAGATGCAGAAAGGGAAAAAGAATTCACCTCATGGGTTTTGCTCTAAATAAAATAGTGGTCTTGTGATATGGATACCAGCCCTCTAGGAACTGGTTTAGAATCAATAACTTATTCCAAGGAAATAATTGAGCAGCATACAGACACTTTTTTTTTTTTGCTGCTAAACTGAATTTAAACTGATAACCTAAAATAAAAGACTTCAGAACCATAACATCTTCCTCCTGTGTAAAAAATTATATTTTTTGTACTTAATGAATTAATTGCCAAAGAAGGGGGAAAAAATCAGATCTTATTTCACTGCAACTTTAACTCTGAATGCATCACTAAAATCATTAATTTATATATGAAGACAATAACTAGCAGGTTGATACAATATGCTATAAATGGCAAAACCCAGCAATTTCCTCCTCTGATTGATCTTGACCAGCTAAATAGGGATATAAAGTGTTCATTTGCACCTTCACTTAAGGAGAGTGTTAACATGAGCTACAATGCATCAGCAAACTTTGACAGCTTTTCCTAATGCAGATAAAGGTAGATAAGTTCCCTAATATAGATAAATGTAGGCAAATAAGCTGTTACCACTTTAGAGTGGTTGCTTGTATTTCTATTTCAAGAATATGCTGAGTAGCACATGAGATAAGACCATATGTATATTCAACATTTTACAAACATTGTGCCAAATCCTCCACAGCCTTGCACCTTGTAATTTATTTAAATCTCTAAAAAATAAATTTAAAGTAGGTAAAATGTTATTAAATCACAACAATGAAGCAATTTTAAAACAAATTCAGAGTATCTGAATTTGACAGGGAGCCAAAGTAACTACTTGAAATCTGAAGGGTTTTCCTCATTAATTTATACTTATAAAGCCAAATATTTGAACAGGTTGAGATGTTGCAGCATGTTCTCAGAAAAGCCCCTAGTTTAGAATATGGGTCACAGAAATTTTCATTACGATCTTGACATCAGTCTTTAAAATAAACAGCTGAATTCAGGTGATATTCCACATGGCTGGTGGCAAAAGGAAATAGTAGCTGATCTGACACAATGATCCAAAGTTAGCAGTATACATGCCATCACTTAGGCTTTTGATACAGAACAAATTAGATCAGTTTCAACAGAAAAGATTCCTAACCAACAGACACAGCGCATCTACTGATTTACATTTATTCTAGAGATTTCCTCCTGAAGCCACATATAGTAACTTTAGCATATGCTGACACTGTGGGAATCAGATTCTTTTTTTTCTTATTTGAGTGTGTGCCAAAAACCCTCTGTCCCACAGCTGTGTGTCATACTTGGTTCTTTTATTTTCTCAGTTGAGGTTTAGCTACACAACCATTGACCATGCAGCTCACCTAGATTGGCTAGTAATTCTAGGCATGTAGCATTAGGTCCCGTACAACAGCATATCAAAGAAACACATAAGCTATAGATGGAAAAGTATGTCAGTACTGGAAAACCTGTAGTCAACAATACTCATTAATAGTTGAGTTTCTTTATACCTCCAAATTAGAAGGTTGGTTTATGCCAAAAATTAGAGTTTATATGTTTGTTTCTTTCTTTAAAATCCTAACTGACATAACCATGGCTGTTATAATTCTTGTTTGTTCTTCATCTGAAAGATACCTGGTAGCAAGGAGTTGCCCATCCCAAGATGCATTATGTAAAACATTTCCTTATATCATGTTTGAATTGGCTGTCTTTCATTTTCATTGGAAGTGTCATTCTTGTCAGTATATCACACAAATATAAGGTATATATGGTAAATATGACCGTGAATATATTATGGTAATATAAGGTAAACATGACCAACAGATTTACATTCACCAACTTGTTGATTATTTTTAACACTTGTCCCATATTCTCTCTTGCTAGACTCCTAACTAAACACTTCAAATATTTATACTTTTTCTTTATGTGAAAGTTGTTCCATGACTTTATACAGATCTATTTCCTACTTTTACATTTTCTGACATGTGGAAGAATCTAGTTTTAAGATGTGACAGACAATTCAGGTGACTTCATCTGAAAGCCAGTTTCAAAGCCCATTAGATTCCATGGTACACTGTTGTTATGTTAGTCCAATAATGTACCATGTTTCTTCAACCAAAAAGAATGTCAGAGGGCTCATGGGAGAAATCATCCACCTAAGGATCCTAGCTCATAAAGAAAAGCTATAGGTATGAAGCACCATGACAGCTCAAATAGTCACAACATTTTTGAATGGGCTCAAAATGAAAAAAAAATATTTGGTATTGCAAATCAAATTATTTCTATTTGGTGGGATGGACAAGAAACAAAATATTAAGTTTCTATTCAGCAAAACTTAAATTTTCTTGAAGAAAATGTTATTTTTTAAAGAAACTGTCTTGCATAAAGAAGTTCTTGCCCAGCATTCCTGTGTATTTTTAACTTTGTCATTCTATATAAATTAAATCAGTCCCAATTCTCTGTCATTGTTACTATAATTTTATGAACTTTCAATTCATTTAGGTTGTTTGTGGTAATATATTTTGTGATACTATAGAATTTAAAAATGACAGCAATCTGGTTTTGGCCATTAGTTATTATAGTAGCATTTAACCATTGGAACTGCATTGGAACTAGATAGAAATGAAAGATCTGTTACTGCCCTGCTAACTGAATAAGATCTGCACTGGGTATTTCCTGTCTGCTTGTAATCTCACATTTAATTTACAGTTCATTTTCATTCTTTCTTTTAGTACTGGCTGACTAAGACCTATATCCTTAGCACAAAAACTCAGGCATAGGCATACTTCAGCCTGGGCTTCAGAAAAGCAGACTTCGACTCATTCAGGGAATGCATGAGCAGGATCCCTTGGGAAGCCAGTCTGAGGGGGAGAGGAGTCCAGGAGAACTGGCTGTACTTTAATGAAGCCCTGCTGAGAGTGCAAGAACAAACCATCCCCATGTGCAGGAAGACTAGCAAGCATGGCAGAACACCAGCTTAGTTTAGCAGGGAACTCATCAGTAAACTAAATCACAAAAAGGAAGCTTATAAGAAGCAGAAACTTGGAGAAACAACTAGGAAGAAGTGTAAGAGCATTGCTCAGGCATGCAGAGATGAAGTCAGGAAGGCCAAAGTACATTTGGAGTTGCAGTCATCAAGGGATATGAAGGGTAACAAGAATAGTTTCTATAAGTATGTCAACAACAAGAGGAGGATCAGGGAAAATGTGGGTCCCTTACTGAATGGGGGAGGCAACCTAGTGACAGAGGATGCAGAAAAGGCTGAAGTACTCAATGCCTTTTTGTGACAGGGCCATCACAGGGCCAGTCACAATGTTGGCTCTACTGCCTGTCTAGAGCATCTGCCATGCCTTTTTTGTAACTCAGAAGTTGTTTCTAGGTGGAATGCTGCCCATTTAATGCCCTGATGCCAAGGATGGACCTCCCCTTTACTGTATCCCATGCCTCACAGATGGCATCCAAAAATCACTTCCACTATTGCTCCCCTGGCATCATTAATCAGCCGCACTCAGCCTCTGGCCCAAATGTGGCCTCAGGTGTCCTTAGACGTACCTGAGCCACATGCCTGTCACAGCCTGGCTAGGCGCTGTGAGTGTATCAGCCATGAGGCTGCTGGGTCCGGGATCAAGGAGGCAAATCAGGAGTCAAGTAAAGGCAAATTTACCGAGAGCTTAGCATACAACAGTTAACAGAAAGGTTAATGAGACAAACAGTACAGTAATAAAGAGCTAATAGTGAATGATAACAACAGATAGAATGACAAAAAGTTCCCATATGGGGTTGGCAACTTATCGGCAGTCCCTCTATGCCAGGTGCACGCCAAGTTGGTCTAGCGAAGTCAGGCATCCCTGATCAACACTGTCCAAGGGGTCACCAGGAAGGTCCCTTGGTTAGGATCCAGTCCTCACTCACACTGGGAGTCCAGGGTCCAGGCTTGGTACAGCAATGGTCCTTCTGTCCTGTCCTTCATGCTGGTCACCTGACATATGTGCTTCTTTGTACCTTACCTTATGTTAATCTGTTGGCTTTAGAGCCACTCACAATCTTGCCCTATAGCTGTTACCCTATGGGATCAAAAGGTGTTAGTAATTATCATGAAAGGTTACCACCCAAATTTGGGTTCACCCAATAAACAAATTACACCACATTACTTTGAGGTTTGAAATTAGCATTACCTGCCTAAGCTCAACTCCTTAGTTTTTTATTCCTGGATTCCTTGGAATGTGCTGATTATATTATAAAAAACCTGTTAGATCAGCTAATCTTGTAGCTCTGCTTATTTTGGGGGCTCAGTGGTTCCATGATCAGTGCAAACAGTTAGATTCAACACTTTGGTTAAATTGTGACAGACAAATTCCACTTGCAGGTTGCAAACTTGCAAGCTTTGCATTAGCTAATCTTAACTGCTTATACAATTGCTGAATGTCTCCAAGAGCATATATTTATTGCTTATGATAGTAACCCCTCTGGTTCTCACTACCACACATGCCCCCTCACTGTGGCCTCTACTCATGCCCCCCACACTGGGGCTTCTGGGCTTTACACCGATTGGGCCTCAGGCATCTGTCTATGTGCCTGGACTCCACTCTTGTCCTACGGCCCACTCAGGCCTCAGACATCTATCGACCTGCCTTGACCTCACCCTCATTCAGGCCTCCCACTAGGCTCTACTCCCATTTAGGCCTTAGGCCTCGGACCTTCCTGACCCCCTGTGCTGTTGCCCAAGCCTCACTCTCCCAGGCTTTGGGCCTTGG
>NW_017729022.1:13109918-13111353 GCF_001723915.1 Gavialis gangeticus
AAATTTGGGTTCACCCAATAAACAAATTACACCACATTACTTTGAGGTTTGAAATTAGCATTACCTGCCTAAGCTCAACTCCTTAGTTTTTTATTCCTGGATTCCTTGGAATGTGCTGATTATATTATAAAAAACCTGTTAGATCAGCTAATCTTGTAGCTCTGCTTATTTTGGGGGCTCAGTGGTTCCATGATCAGTGCAAACAGTTAGATTCAACACTTTGGTTAAATTGTGACAGACAAATTCCACTTGCAGGTTGCAAACTTGCAAGCTTTGCATTAGCTAATCTTAACTGCTTATACAATTGCTGAATGTCTCCAAGAGCATATATTTATTGCTTATGATAGTAACCCCTCTGGTTCTCACTACCACACATGCCCCCTCACTGTGGCCTCTACTCATGCCCCCCACACTGGGGCTTCTGGGCTTTACACCGATTGGGCCTCAGGCATCTGTCTATGTGCCTGGACTCCACTCTTGTCCTACGGCCCACTCAGGCCTCAGACATCTATCGACCTGCCTTGACCTCACCCTCATTCAGGCCTCCCACTAGGCTCTACTCCCATTTAGGCCTTAGGCCTCGGACCTTCCTGACCCCCTGTGCTGTTGCCCAAGCCTCACTCTCCCAGGCTTTGGGCCTTGGGCCCTCCTGGCCCCTGTGTTGTTGCCCAAGGCTGGTGCTTTTCTCTTAGGGTGTGCTCCTCTAGCCTTTCCCTTCCACAGGATCACCCAGAAGGAGTGGAGACTAAGGCTTTCCAGCACCCCATACTCACCTTTCACTAAGAAGGCATTGGTCTGGCATTTCCTGGGGACTGCCCCACCACAGGCAGCCCCACCACACCTATCCAACCCTAGCAGGGTGTAGTTTCAGGTCATGCCCCAGGACCAACTGCAGGCCCTCCTGCCCTGGTCCAACTCCTCCCTCATTGAGCTCCTGGATGTTCTTCCTGAGCTGCTCTCTCTCTTGGGGACTCTAATCCAGCCTTTCTGTATACCCTGTTTCTCAGCCACTGGCCCCATCACTCTCAGACTCCCATATAGGCTACCTCCCATCAGACTGCCTATCCTCTTTTGGCAGTGATGTCTTTCCCCCGCCCCCAATCAAGGGAACCTTCAGCTTGTTTTAGGCTCCAGCCCTGCCTCTAGGCCAGTCAGGGTGCCAGTAGCTCTCCACAGCCCTGGCCTGCCCCTCGCAGTGGGGTTACTTGCCCTTCAGCCTGCTGGCCCTGCCCCCCCTTGCTTTGACCAGTCAAGATTTCATGGCCTCAGGCTAGCAGCAGCTGACCTGCCTATTCAGCAGGGGTTCACCTCTGGGCCCCACCTTACAGCAATCCTCTCATTCTGGGCTTGCCTAATACCCCACCAATCTAATATCAAGCAGCCCTTCACTCTACTGGGCCCATCTCAGCCCCTGGCCTCACCAACAGATGTAATC
>NW_017729022.1:13116353-13119898 GCF_001723915.1 Gavialis gangeticus
CACTGGGGCTTCTGGGCTTTACACCGATTGGGCCTCAGGCATCTGTCTATGTGCCTGGACTCCACTCTTGTCCTACGGCCCACTCAGGCCTCAGACATCTATCGACCTGCCTTG
Source organism: Gavialis gangeticus (assembly GCF_001723915.1). Lineage (NCBI taxonomy): Eukaryota > Metazoa > Chordata > Crocodylia > Gavialidae > Gavialis > Gavialis gangeticus. The sequence continues at coordinate 13,116,468 of NW_017729022.1, forward strand.
ACCTCACCCTCATTCAGGCCTCCCACTAGGCTCTACTCCCATTTAGGCCTTAGGCCTCGGACCTTCCTGACCCCCTGTGCTGTTGCCCAAGCCTCACTCTCCCAGGCTTTGGGCCTTGGGCCCTCCTGGCCCCTGTGTTGTTGCCCAAGGCTGGTGCTTTTCTCTTAGGGTGTGCTCCTCTAGCCTTTCCCTTCCACAGGATCACCCAGAAGGAGTGGAGACTGAGGCTTTCCAGCACCCCATACTCACCTTTCACTAAGAAGGCATTGGTCTGGCATTTCCTGGGGACTGCCCCACCACAGGCAGCCCCACCACACCTATCCAACCCTAGCAGGGTGTAGTTTCAGGTCATGCCCCAGGACCAACTGCAGGCCCTCCTGCCCTGGTCCAACTCCTCCCTCATTGAGCTCCTGGATGTTCTTCCTGAGCTGCTCTCTCTCTTGGGGACTCTAATCCAGCCTTTCTGTATACCCTGTTTCTCAGCCACTGGCCCCATCACTCTCAGACTCCCATATAGGCTACCTCCCATCAGACTGCCTATCCTCTTTTGGCAGTGATGTCTTTCCCCCGCCCCCAATCAAGGGAACCTTCAGCTTGTTTTAGGCTCCAGCCCTGCCTCTAGGCCAGTCAGGGTGCCAGTAGCTCTCCACAGCCCTGGCCTGCCCCTCGCAGTGGGGTTACTTGCCCTTCAGCCTGCTGGCCCTGCCCCCCCTTGCTTTGACCAGTCAAGATTTCATGGCCTCAGGCTAGCAGCAGCTGACCTGCCTATTCAGCAGGGGTTCACCTCTGGGCCCCACCTTACAGCAATCCTCTCATTCTGGGCTTGCCTAATACCCCACCAATCTAATATCAAGCAGCCCTTCACTCTACTGGGCCCATCTCAGCCCCTGGCCTCACCAACAGATGTAATCAGGGCTTGCCTAGTCCCTACATAGACCCACTAACTCTAAGCCCCTTCCTAGGCTGACCTGTGCCTTCCCTAGGTGTACATGGTGCCTTCTTAGCCCCAGGGCTATAGCCAGTTCCTCAGGGCTTGGGATGACACTAGGTCTCTAGGAACCTCCTCCTTCCCCATAGTTCCTACCCTGACCTCCGAATATACTGGGAGCAACAGATCTCCATCTGGGTGATGTTATCTCAGTGGCATCCCTGCAGTGACTGCCAACTCTGCTCCTGGGGGCCTGATCTTATACTGAGGCTGCTCTGCCCTGCTCCAATCAGGCAGCCTTCTGGTTGTCATGTGACCACCTGATTGGCTCTGTTGTCACCCTCAGCCTGCCTCACAGCCTGCTCAGGCCCTTAAAGTGGCAAGCACCTAAAGGTACTCTGCCACACACCTCCTCCCTTAAAATCCTTCCCAGAGGAGAGCATCACTCTGCCTCTCCCATGTGCAGGCTCCTCTGCAGCCTGTACAAACCCTTAAAGTGGCAAGCACCCAAAGGTACTCCGCCACAATTTTTCACCTCAGTCTTCACAGGCAAGGTCAACTCAAAAACTACAGCACCTGGCAGTATGGTTTGGGGAGGCGAGAAGCGAACAGTGGTGAAAGAGCAGGTTAGGGGCTATTTAGAAAAGCTCTATATATACAATTCCATGGGGCTGGATGGGATGCACCCAAGGGTGCTGAGAAAGTTGGTTAAAGTGATTGCAAAGCCACTGGCCATCATCTTTAAAAACTCATGGCAATTGGGAGAGGTCCAGGATGACTGGAAGGGCAAGCATAATGCCCATATTTAAGAAAGAGAAAAAGGAGGATCCAGAGAACTACAGACTGGTCAGCCTCATCTCAGTTGCTGGAAAAATCATGGAGCAGATTCTCCAGGAATCCATTTCTAAGCACTTGGAGGAGAAAGAGGTGATTAGGAACAGTCAGCATAGTTTCACCAAGGGCAAGTCATGCCTGACCAACCTGATTGCCTTCTATGATGAGATGACTGGCTCTGTGGATGTGGGGAAACCAATGGATGAGATATACCTTGATTTTATCAATGTTTTTGATACAGTCGCCCACAACATTCTCACAGGCAAGCTAAGGAAGTACGGGTTGCTTGAATGGACTATAAGGCGGATAGAAAACTGACTGGAGCATCAGGCTCAGAGTGTAGTAATCAATGGCTCAATGTCTAGTTGGCAGCTGGTATCAAGTGTAGTACTCCAGGGGTTGGTCCTGGGGCCAGTTTTATTCAATATCTTCATCAACGACTTGGAAGATGGCATAGAGTGCACCCTCAGCAAGTTTGCAGATGACACCAAGCTGGGGGAAGTAATAGATACACTGGAGGGTAGGGCTAGGATTCAGAGTGACCTAGACAAATTGGAGGACTGGACCAAAAGAAATCTCCTATGGATCAACAAGGACAAGTGCAAAGTGCTGCACTTAGGATGGAACAATTCTATGCACTAGTGCAGGCTGGGTGCTGACTGGCTGGGCAGCAACTCTGCAGAAAGAGACCTGGGATTTACAGTGGACAATGAGCTAAATATGAGCCAGAACTGTGTCCTTGTTGTGAGGAAGACTAATGGCATACTGGGCTGCACCTGTAGGAGTGTTGCCAGCAAGTCAAAGGAGGTGATTCTTCCCCTCTATTCAGCACTGGTGAGGCCACATCTGGAGTATTGTGCTCAGCTTTGGGCCCCCCACTACAGAATGGATGTGGACAAATTGGAGATAGTCCAGCAGAGGGCAATGAAAATGGTGAAGGGGCTAGGGCACATGACTTCTGAAGAGAGGGAACTGGGTTTATGTACTCTAAAGAAGAGAAGACAGAGAGGGGATTTAATAGCATACTGTCACAGGATGGGGTCCCCAAGGCTGGCCATGGTACCCCTAGGGCCCCTTGACTGTGCCATTTCAGCCCGATGGGCACTCTCTTTTCTTGCCCACCGTGTCTTGGTGTAACTATAATAAATAGGGAGTCTGCCTTAAATCTAGTTGGACATGGTCCTGATGGACCCCACTGAACCCCATGGGTTCTTAGACCCCTTACAGGTCCCATTTCAAAATGGATGTCTTGGGACACCCCCAGCCTTATGGGCTAGATGCATAAACTGCCCCTTTACCATGCCCCAAGCCTCGCAGATGGTATTTCCACAGCGTCCTTCCGAGGCCTTGGTTTCACTTGGCCTCAGGTTGTCACTAGGCTCTCCACAGCCCTGCCTCTCTCTGAGCCTTCTCTGGCGCCAGGGCCTGTGCACCCCTGAACACTGCACCCTCTCTGGCGCCGGGGTCCCCACACTGTAGTGGGCCCCCAATGAGGCCGCCTCCTTCCCCAATAGCCTCAGCCCAATCCACCGGTCTTATAAACAGAAATCAACATGCAAGTCCCTAGGCTATAACATAACTCAAGCCATACAGGGATGCTCTGTCCCTTAACATTACTTAGAAGCTGAACCTTCTTTCTGGACTTCAGCAAGGCCTTTGACACCGTCTC
>NW_017729022.1:13119909-13120144 GCF_001723915.1 Gavialis gangeticus
CTTCCGACTCTTAATCTATGAATCTATGAATCTATGAAACCTGCAGTCAGGCCTCTTCCCTTTGCTTCCTCTAGGAGAGCTCATACCCCCTTGGCTGCTGGCAGAGAACTGCCTTCCTGGTCCCAGCCCTTGCTGGGCCTTGCCTCTTCTGGTCAGCTGACTGCTGGCAGGTGTGGGCCAACTCTCATTCTTGCTGCCCTGGTAACCAGCAGCTGGGAGGGTTCCTGACTGATTG
>NW_017729022.1:13125144-13143236 GCF_001723915.1 Gavialis gangeticus
TGACTGCTGGCAGGTGTGGGCCAACTCTCATTCTTGCTGCCCTGGTAACCAGCAGCTGGGAGGGTTCCTGACTGATTGCTAGGGCTCTCTCCCTAGCAGTTTCAGCCCTTAAAGGAGCAGAGCACCCTAGTGCCCTGCAGCACATACCTGAACAGGGTTTGAGAGAGGATAGAATGAGACTGTTCTCCATGGTGACAGACAACAGAACAAGGTGGAACAGTCTCAAGTTACAGCAAAGTTTAGGTTAGATATTAGGGAGAATTTTCTCACTAGGAGAGTAGTAAAACACTGGAGCAGGTTACCTAGAGTGGTGGTGGACTCTCCATCCTTAGAGGTTTTTAAGACCCAGTTAGAAAAAGCCTTAGCTGGGATGATCTAGTTGTGGATGGTCCTGCTTCGATCAGGGGGTTGGACTAGGTGACCTCCTGAGATTCCTTCCAACCCTAATTATCTATGATTCCTTTTCCACAACATTTCATACCTTGCCCATTGCTCAGTACTGTTTATTTTTTCTTCTTCTACTTACTCTTTTTGCCTGATACAGATATTACAATCCTCCTGTCAGAGTAAAATTATAACTATGTTATGTTATACATAATGAAGATTAACTCCTTTCTCAGATTGAGGTCATTCTTTATCACACTGTCCTTCACTCATTTTAGTCAGAGGTACCATTTCTCCTGAATTCCCTTGCTCTCAGATCATCACAAAGAGCTGAATTCCGGTTTAACTGGTCCAATGACAAGCAGTGCTTCTGTTGACATCACAGGTCTGAACACAACTTTTGTCTTTAAAGTAGGTTGTTACCTCAATCTCAATAAAAGGCTGCATGAGCATGCTCTTAACTATTTCCATTTTCTAATCCAGGGGTTTTCAAGCTTTTTGGATCAGTGTACCCCCGGCAACCGGATGTGGAGCAGTATACCCTCAGTGGCTGGATGCAGAGCACAGGGAAGAAAGTGATGGGTGAACAGTAGTAGCACATACCCCCTGTGCTCCAGAGCTGTGTAAAAGCAGTGGCTCTGGCCAGACCCTGTACTGGCCAGCTGGTGAGCTCAAAGAGCTCCCTGCATAAGCAGTGCACAACCTAAGGGAGCTGCAACAGCAATACTGTACCCCCCTGGATTCCCTCTGTTGCAACATGCACTACATTGTAACAAGGGATGTTTCACTACATGCACTACTTACAAGGGTGTTTCAGAAAGTAACAGCAATTTTGAAACAAAACTATTTTCTGTGCAATGATCATTTATTGGACCAGATCATTTTTTTACAGTCTTAAATGATGGGTGCATTCAACAGTGCCACTATCAGTGTTCCCTGCTGCTGCTAGTTTCCCACTCCTGTTGTAGACATGTGTGTCAGCACCCATTTTGCTGTTAGTTTCGGAAACACTTGTCTTTGTATATAAACACATATATATTGTAGCATGTATGGAGTTCTCATAAATAGCTTTCTCAGCCCAAAGCTCCAATGCTTGGATCTTAGGCACTTATTTACAGGTATGCAAAGTGAGTATCTGTAAAACTCTGCCATTCTGATTTGATAGCTTTTTGCATTTCCTTGCACAATTGTAAATAACTGTACAGAGTGCATGAAGTGGAGAATCAGGTTCTCTCATTTCAAAGAGATCATTTTGATAATGCATGGGAATTCTTGCTACAGATTAAGCTATAACATTCTAATCTGATATACATAGCATTCATTATTCAATATCCTAACAATATGCTTTTGTATTGCACTCAGTAGAGTGGGTTATATAATACTTCAAACATAGTAAAAGACCTCCTTAGAAATATAGCACACACAGCAAGCATCTGAAATTAGAATCTGCCCCCATTGAATACATGATACTACTACTATTGCTGTATCTCGTTCCTCTCTGGGGGAAAAAATCCTCATCCACCTCAACCTTTAGGATGGCAGCCTTTAGTGCCATACGATGCTCTGAATTATGCCTCTACACCTCTCTTGAATTCAATAGTTTTTGCAAGGGTGTATTGCCCCTGTAAGCATCAGGCACACAACATATCTCAGAGGGACACTACGCATAATTATATATTAATCTTTGTACTGATGTATCTTATACATGGAAATTGTTAGCTAGCAAAGACTAGCTCTGACAGATTGTAAAACAGGGTTGCAATGCTGTTGTAGCTGTTGTAGCTGTGATGGTCCAGGAAATATGCAAGTAGGGTTTTTTGGTGATATCTTTTACTGGACCAACTGTATGGTTGGGAGAGTATTACACACATTTTTGTTTACAACTCTATATAGTTGGTCCAATAAAAGACAAGAGCCAAAAAACGCTTACTTTTTAGAATTATAAACTGGTCAGATTGCAACTTCAGTTTTCTAATTAATTCGAAGTAATGAAATAACCGGAACTGCATCTCTTCAATCACTGGAAAGAGTTCCTACTATAATACAGATATTCCTTTCTTGATATCGTGAACCTCAGTGTATTAGCTAACTACTTTGCAGAAAATGCTCTTCAGATATAGAAGACAAAATAACAATAACAGAGTAATTTATAATGGCTCCCTTTCACTGAAACTCATGTTCTAAACCAGTGAATCTTAACCAGGGCGCTGGTGCCATGAACTCCTTTTAAAGATGCCACCCGTTATTAGCACTGTCAGCTGCTCACATACCTATACATGATTCACAAAATAAACCCAGAAATTTAAAATAGGAATTCAAAATGTCAAAAACATTCTGACCTGTTATGGTCTTTCTCAGTTCTTTGCAATAAAAGAATTGCTCTATTATTTTTCCATGGCCAAAATATGAGTGAAAACTAAGAGGTGGCATTTTCTGAGGGGTGCCTTGAGTCTAAAACACAGCTTGAGAGCCTCTGCTCTAGGCTGTCATTTTCAGTCATTGAATCTTCCAGTTTCATTGAGGGCTTGTGTCTATGCCCTTCAGCTACATTCAGAAAATGCAATGTTTCTGTAACATTTCTTGATTGTTGAAGTCAAAATATTTTTATATTCATTGTGTGATTTAAAAATATAATATATATAATTTAAAAATCCAAACTTCTTCCTTGAAGATCATGTTTCATTTTGCTTATAAACTATTTTATTTCTTAACTAATATTAGTTTATTAGGTGCCATTCCATAATCCTCCTTTTAATGCAATTAAACGTTAGATATCATTAAACAAAATGGAGGGAACAGAAGCAGAGAGAACTACTACCAGTGAAGAATCATATTTGAATAGGAAGAGAGATTCTAAATTTAGAGAATATGAAAATAACATCCTTATATGTGTTAAAAGGTGGCGTTAAAAAAATAAAAGGGCACTATATGGCACATATCCAACCACAAGCTCTTGCCAGGAAAATCATCTGGCATGAGATTAGAGAGAAGATAACTTCTCTTAGAGTTTACCCCAGTGACCTGACACAATGCCAAATAAGGTGGAACGACATTAGGGCAGGGGTGAAAAAGAGGCAAAGAGCCACTGGCAGTTCATGTCAAAGGCAAGAAGGCAGAAATCCAAGGAACTCTTTATGTTCCTTTGTAGAAGAACAGATCTGGGTGACTACAGCAAACAATTTTCTGCACATTCTTTTACACATAACACTGATGCATGCACTTTTCTTATATTTGGAGATCCTTTCTATTAGTATTGGCAAATAATGTAGAGAAGTAAGTTGCTATTGATTAAATGTTTTTGTAAAATAAAAGACCTGTGAAAATTTGCACACAAAAAATTCCTCAAAAGAGTATCTGCCCTAGAAGTGTTCCTGCTGGCACACTGAAAGCTCACTGTCGGTTGCGATTGGGAAAAAGTATGTTTGCTTCAGGAGTTGAAGGATGTATTTAAATAAAATTTTAAAAAGGGAAAATGAGCAGCATTAGTGAGAAGGTAAAAAATGATATGCAACTCCTCTATCAGAAGCAGGGGATTCACTAGTGTTCAAGGCGTTCAAGGATTTGCTTGTGCATTGTCTATGAGTCTGAAGTGTTGCCAAGCAATAGCAACCTCTCTACCTGGAACAGTTACTTGCCTTTGGCACTCCCTAGGAAAATAGTCCCCAGGGGCATGTGCTGTATGGCATCCTGATAGGGTGCTGCATCTGTCCGACTTCTAAGTGACTGGGGCCACATACTGGCCTGGCTGCACCAGCAGGAGCCATAGGCTTAAAGAGTGAGAGCCATAGGTTTCTTGAGATGTTACTTTGTGTTTCCCCCTTCCACACCCACTGTGCATCTGGGTGACACCCCCATAACTACACTATACAAGGGGGCAGCCCCCCTAGACTGTTACACTAGGTGTGTGGGCAGGCCCCGCCACTACCTCCTCAGTTCACCATCCACAAGCTCCCCTCTGAACCACACTGCACTCCCCCAGCACTACAGGCTGGACTGGGTTGTGCCATGACCAGGGATCCAGGTTTTCCATTCACCATGTAAAAATGCGGTAAAACCCAGATTTTCTCATTTTAAGGAGAAAAACCCAGATTTTCTCTTTTAAAGGAGACAAGTGTTGGAAAAGGCAGGTTTCCCCTTGCAGGCTGGCAGAGCTCCAGGAGGAGGGTGATCAGCAGGGGGTGCCATGTGCATGTGTGTATGTACATATGCACATGGCTGACGTGCAGCCTGGAGAGCAGATCCTGCAGCTCCCTACAGGCAAATTAGTGGGGGTGGGGGTCAGGAATTGGGGCCCCCATAGAGGGAGTTGAGAAGGGCTGAGGCTGCTGCCCAGCTGGTGTGGTGCATGGGGCTTGGGGCCTGGGGCTGTGTGTGGCCGTAAGGCCTAGGCAGGAAGCAGGACAGAGGTGCAGGTGGCTTGTCCAGGGGGCAGGGAAGTAGGGCTGGCTGCCTGCCACTGAGCACACTCCCAGAGGATCCATGAGGGGTATGTGCCCTCCAGATTTGTGGGGGAGGGGGCAGGAATGCACCAGGCTGCCCACAGTGCGCTCAGGGCTCCCTGCCCTGCTGCCTTTCTCCCAGGGCCTCCACAGCCCAGCAGGTGGGACCAGTGCAGGAGGACAGAGCAGGGTGAGGAAGCTCGGTGCCACCATTGTGAGCCCAATGCCACCATGGTGAAGCACCCCATGCCCACTGGGCAGTAGTGGGGGGGGACAGCACAGAGTTGTGCCCCTTGCTGCTGCCGGGGGGCAGGGGGCACCTCACCAGTGTGGGGGTTTCAGCGGTGGCACGAGCCTCCCACCTCACTCTGCCCTGCCATGCCAGATCCTATCTGCTGGGCCGCAGAGGCCCTTGGGGGAGGGCAGCAGGTCGGGAAGCTTGAGCCCGCAGCGGGCAGCCCACATTCCACCCCTCATGGGCTCTGCTCTGGCCATGCCACCCATGGGGGAAGCCAGGCTCCACTCCACTCCCCGCTTAGGCCACAGCAGCCACTGCCTCCCACAGGTGACAGCTGGGTTTCAGGCACTGCTGTAGGCAGGCACGGTGCTGTGGACCTGGGTCTCTGACTCCATAGCCCTGGCAGCAAGGGGCCCCTTTGGTAAGCAGGGCTGGGGGGCAGGGTCCTGTGAGTAGGACGTGAGGGGCACTGACAGGCTCAGGGGGCACCAGCAGGGCCAGAGAACTGTGGGTGGGAAGTAAGGGGCACCAGCAGAGCTGGGGGTCTGTGGCTTGGGAGTAAGGGGCAATAGTATAGGCAAGGCACCAGTATATCTGGGCTGCTCAGCACCACAAAGCAGCAGGGGCAGACAACCACAGCTGCACCTGTATCCTGGTGAGCGAAGGGAGAGAAATACCCCACTGGGGGCTTCCCTCCTCCCCTGTTCCCCAGCACCGGGGAGACTCTGGCTGGGGGTCTTGTGTGGGGTTCCCCCCATGTCCCCTCTACAGCTGACTGGAGGCTAAAGAGGGAGCATGGCTGGGGAAATCATGCATCTCCCAGCTCTCTGCACTGGCCAGGAGGCTGGCCCCTCACTTCTGGTACGGGCCACTGCAGGGGTCTGGCTGCCTTTCAGTTTTGAAAAGTGAACATCAATTCACTTTCTTATCAGTTCAATCTAAGCAGTTTACAAAGACTGAATCAATTCAGTCTCCAGCTTTTTGACTGTCTGTACTTAGCCTTGGTCTGCCTCTCAGCACTGTCTGAATACAGCTATACAAATTAGCCCTGCTAAGAAACAGAGTTAATTAGCTTGGCCACTTGTAATGCTGCTTCCAATGCAAGGAGTAGCCACAGGCTCTCTCCCAAACAGGAACCAGCATAGACAGGTTCACACAACACTATGTCCAAGACCTAATTAGCAGCAGCACTAATTCTCCTGTCTGGCACTTCAAAAACTAGAACTCATGTGAACTACTTGTTCCAAAGTCTATTGAGTTCCTCAGACTGTGTCCCAGAATTTGGTTACTTTAGTCTCCAAACATGATAATGTCTTACTTCTGCTGTGGGCTTCATATTAGCATTGTAAGGAAAAACATGGTAATTCCTATGTTCTACAGAAGAAGAGGATGCACATATGTTACCAAATCTTCTCAGGAGTGAGCCATGTCTTTCCTGCCCAAATGAAGTGGGGCTGGACCTGATGATCTCGAGAGGTCCCTTCCAGTACTTAACTTCTCTGAATCTATGAATTTTAGTCATGTGACTCTGGATTCCCGGATAGCACATATCTATGTAGTTCCTTTGTAATCTGAGAATATAATTTAAAGATCTTTACTGTGGATACATTGAAAAATTCATTGTTAGAACTTGGGAAATGCATGAAGCAGTAGCAACTGATCTATCATCCTATGTGCAGGGTGTCACACAGCAGCATCTGAACACACCAATGTGTCACCTACTGTTGAGGTGACAATCATGACACCTAAAACCAAATACAGAACTCTACAAGAGCAAAAGCAATGTCAGCCAGGTAAATTAAGGCCACAGAACTTGAGAAATGAGCGTAAGTTTGGAAGTCACACATGTTCAAGTTCTGATTCTGATTTCTCTGTTAATTTTCTCTGTAGCCTGACACAAAGGGGTATCAAGACAGCTGGGCACCTGGGATGCATGGGGGCAGCAGCAACTTCTAACTATTGCTGTGTCACCACCACAATTGTGTGGCTGTGGTGGCAGTTGTTATTTTTCTGCCTCCACCCCCCGAATTATTTTGGTACCCAGAGCTGCTGTTCCCATCACACCCTGTCCCCTTTTCCCCCACCTTGTTAACCTAACACAAATCTCTGCACATTTCTGTCTAGCTTTCTCACTTGTGAAATACTGCTAATAATACATACAGCTGTATAGTGCTGGTTGGCTTAAAATGACAACTTCATCCAATCATATCTAAGGCCTAATGTGGTAACCTACTATAAGGACTTGCTATCTAAAATAAAGTACTGAGTTGTACCAAACCAACACATTTGTATTCAGATGGCTTCTACAAGTCTTGGATACTTTCCCAATAACTGCATTTTGTGAAATACTCAAAGTTCTCCCCCACCACCACGAGCACCACCAATTGCTCTCTGTATGACACCTGCATTACTGAAAACAGATTATACTCAGTATACCCTCAGAAACACATTAACTAGGTGACCTTCAGAGAGTTTGAAAGTTTCAATACCTTTTACCAGGGCTGTATTGTATTTTCACAGAATGCAAACATTCAGACACCACAATGAACATCAGCACTGAAAACAAAAATACAGGCCATAGTCATCTCCTATTGTTCACCCACAGATGAATACTGAACTAAATGGTTGTCCTTTACTATGTTCTTTTATCTCCTGTCCTTTATCAGAGGAAGAAGATCTATCCCAAGTCTAATAGTTTTAACATCAGCTAGGCAGACCTACTGAGTATTTCAAAACCTGACCTGCAATTCAAGTTTACTCTCATTAGTGGATGCCAACAAGCCTTTTAGTGAGAGCAGGAAAACTATGAATGGTAGGGAGAAAAGAGCTGAAAAATGAAGCAAATGAAGCAAAAACTGTCCTACGCTAAACAATCTGAAAGCAAGAATGATTATGGACTAAATGTTGACTGGCCCCTGTGTGGGTGTGCAGTGAGGGAAGGGTGCAGGAAGTTTCCTGCTATCTTGTGTGGCCTGTATAAAGGCCAGACCACACTAAAATATTTGTGTGAAAGGCGTATGGGGAACATTTTTTTAGGTAGCAATAAACAGGTGTAATTCTAATCAAACTCGGGGACATGGCAGGTAGTTTCAGGTGATATTCTATGTCTTCCAGTTGCACCATCCTTTCCTTCTGATTTTATCTAGCAGACGTGTTATAATTTTATGAAAGGAAATATTTTCAGTTTTTAAAGAAAAATTCTATTTCTTCATTAATGTAAAACACAGTGGTTATTCTAGATATACTTTCACTAGGTCATTGAAAGACCCCTTTCATAACTTTTACTGAAAGGCAGGTAAATGTAATCATTCGGAAAAAAATAAGGTAAAGCATTTTAAAAGAATACTGCCACAGACACAAAATATGGGCGAGGAGGGGAGGGTGTTTGGTGAATTGCTTTTTCAGACCAGAAGGAAATGTTTAAAAGGTTTTACAAAACCTACTATTAAAAGAACTGTTTTTACAGTTTTAAAATATGATTAAATTAAATGTTCCAGTGTTTCAATGTGAAAGTGACTACAAAATGCCAAGTATTTTTAAGAAGTAGTTCAAGCTGAGAAATATGAAAAAAATACAACAGCAATAAATACATAAATACATTTAAAAATTATTTCCACTGTAATATATCATGGTATTATCAGTCAGACAGAAGAGAGTTTGTTAAAATAAAAAATTAGAGGCTTGATCCTGTACCTTTTACTCAAAAAATTGAATGTTGAGAAAATGCAAAATATAAAATGGAAACTGATGGGGCCATCCATGAAAGGCCTGTAAGACTGAACCATTTGTTTTGCCTTGATAATGTCTTTCTAATTTCTCAAAGCTATTAACAACATGTTTGCACAGTGTAACCAAGAAACTATTGCCGTAGTGATGCCAGTGTAAGTGTTGTCATTGGCTTCGTTTTTTCCAGGAAGCTACACCAGTTATTTTGTGCCTGATTCTGTAAGGTGCTGAGAACATTCTATGAAACCTTGAGCACCCACATACCCATTGATCTCAGTGGGGACTGAGCAAGTTCATTATCCTGAAGGAGGCACACCACACCTTGTTCTACCAAGTTTGATATGTAAACATTTGGTCTTCTGTTTATAGCTATTATAATTAATGTAAGAGCTTAAGCCACTTTTCACTTCTAATTAAACTGGTTTTGGAGAGAATGCAAGTTTCCACTATATCGGTTTCCTAAAATTACATACAGATGCTGCAGAGTTCTTGTACAAACTTGTGCCTATGAACAAATTATAAGCTTTTAAGATCACAGAAAAGTTTTTGAAGTTAAAAATTAACTAGTATTACAGACACAATAACCTGTCACTTCTTTTACACTTCAGTAAAATAAAATGTTGGCAAGAGGAAATAAAATGTTCTGGAGAACTGCCAGGTCATAACTTTACACTCTGTCACATGCATACCTCCAAAGCTTTTATTAGAAATGTCAGTGAGCCGTTTATTATTATAATATATCACTTGTTTAAAAAGAACTATTTATGGTCTCTTTGATTGACAATAAAGGGGTATGTAACACACAAGATGACTTGCTGCATTACAGTAATGGTTAAAGTGTACAACCTATTTCCTAATTTATAGCTAGTAAATATGATTAGCAATGCTCTTTTATTAACATTTAATAGTGCCAAACAATGCCCTATGAAAAAGATGTACACATATACAAGAGAAAAAAATCTGGTTTTACTTGTCAGTAAATGAAAGTGTGATTGAACACTGAATTAGTAAAACATGTTCTACCCTGTGTAAAACATTTATTCTTCTGATGCCTCTAATATGAGGTCTGAGTTGTATATTAAGATTTGTGAAATGAAGGTTATATTTAGAGCTGGCTACACATATACTGCCATTGATCTGAATGGACATTTACATGGCAAAAGATAGATTGTGGGAAAGCAGGCCTTGCCTAGCCTTCTCCAACCTGTAATGGGGCTAGACATTGTCTCAGTACATGTGCTCAAGCAGGGCAAAGACTGCTTTAAAAGAAAAGTCCTTGCCTTTTCTTTCAGAGGAAAGAAATGCCACAGGCCTTGTTCTGATCCCACTCAAGCCAATGAGGACTGGAGATATCTTCATGAAATCATTTGCTTATGTGACAAACAAAAGTATATTCTTCTATAGCACAAACTTCAGCAATGTGAGAATACGTATTCAGTATATTACAATACTGGTGAGTTTTCTTCCTATTTAACATGCATCTAAAATCAATATAAATATATTTCCATGTGCTAAAAGGAATTCAGAACACAGCATACACATGATGCATTCTACGGAGTGATTTCATTTTTTTCCACTAATGTTACTGGCAAAACCCCCATTTAATTAATCACAATGCGTACCTAAACCTAAAGCTTATATTAAGTATATGGGGTGGCTTATTTACCTGTGGTTAAATAAACTCTTTCTCCCATTTCTAAGCTTTTCTTGCAATAATGTCATGTGATTGTCTTCTCTTTAGAGTTGGGTAGAATATAAGGAGATGTCTGCATGAAACAAGGCAGCAGAAACTGCATGACAGAGTTAATTAGCCTGGGCATCATACTAACCTGGCTATACTGTTTCCAACACCCATGCTAGTTTAGGTTCTCTACATAGTACTACATTGTGCTGCACAGACATACCTGAGAAAGAAACACATATAGTCTGGTCAGCTAGGGGATGGAACATGCTTAGCAAGGATGGAACTTTCAACCATAAAGACATCCCAGAAATGCAGGCACATACCTTCAATGGCTCAAGCTAGAAGCTGGGGAGCACTGGAGCAGCCCTCCCTTCCCTTCCACAATACTGAGCTGAGGGGAGTGTGGCCAGGCTCCAGCAGGATGATCTGATTAGGGAGGTGTTTATCACTTCTAACTCAGTGTTTATCAGCCCATCAGAAAACAAAGCCTCTCTATCAGTTCAAGCTCTTCTTAAACAGCTTTTCCAAGAAAGAACACAGGGACATTACCAGCTATCTGTTGATTAGCTCCAAAAAGTCCTAAACTGACACAGTCCTGTCTACCTTTGTCATGTCTGCCACAGCACAGACCATAGCCAGCATGCGGTATGCTAGCTAATGATGAGGTGTCTGTGTAAGGCATAGGGGAGGGGGGAATCCATGCTTGAGCAGGGAGTAGTGAGGGGGAGGGGTGTAGCAGGAGGAAGCTAGGCAGACCCTGCTGTACCTACAGTCTCTAACAGAGCAACAGCCAGGGAGCAGAGGGGATGGGCCAGCCCAGCTCTCTGGAGCAGAGACCTCCACACAGCCCAGAGAGCATGCCAGGATGCTGGGGGACTCTGATTAACTCAAACCAGGAAGGGGTCATGGACATACATAAACCGGTTTGACCCAAATCAGTTAAGTCTGATACTTCATCAACCAGGTTTATCTGAAACCAGTTTCAGTCATTTCCAAACTGGTTTATATGCACTGAACATCTGCTCTGTTACAGGTTTAAACCAGTTTCTGGTCACTTAACTTGCTTTATGTGTAATGTCTGTCCCTAATCTCAGAGAGTTTAGGTCTTAACCTCTCCCATGCTACTGATCAGGTCTGAATTGTGATTTTTTTTCAAAGGCTTATAATTTGGTCAAATTTGGGGATATTTTTCATGGGGATGGTAAATGGCAAATGACATGACTTTCACACAAAGACAACCCCATTGCCAAATTTCATGAGGCTACTCCAAAGAGTAGGGTGCTAGACGAATAAAAATAAAATTCACATGATTTTTTTTTAATGTAGACCAAATAAGATACATACTCCTTAACCTTGGTCTTAGATTTGCCCAAACTGTTTTGGCTGAAATTTAACAAAACTATTCAGATCAAAGCAGACACTTGTGTGATAAATTTCAGCCAAAATGATTTAAAAGTTTGATAAAGATATGAATAAATGACATAATCGATGAAGAGAAGTGTTGGCTAAACTTAAACAAAACTGATGGTATCAGTCATGCCTAAAAGAGCATTTGTTAAAAACCATTAGAAATTACTTGGTACTTCTGAAAATTCTACTACAGTTTTAGATCCCACATTAACAGGTAATACAGAAGTGAATAAAGCTATCATAATTTAGATGTTTCCATCAAAATAAGATGGCACACCGCTTGATTTGCTGAAATCTCTGCAAACTTTCTCCTCTCTGCATTGTTTAACAAGGGTCTCAATATCCTCCTTCTTACTCCTCTCAAGCTGAGAAAGTTTCTTGACTTCACATAAGAGATAAACTGTACATCAGAATCATCATTCGGTCTGACAGTTTCCAGTGCTCTTCATCTAGGTGCTTTAACATAGGCAGGTAAAGTAAGAGGACACAGATAGGACGTGTAAACAAGATTTGTGCTAGTGAACTATCTTCTAACAGTATTATAGTTCTGTATATGGAAACAATGTGTAACAGGACTTAATCTCTGAAGCTGGCCAAGACCTGCCCCCTCACCCCCATGGCCCCACTTACTTTGCCTCACTGTCTGGCCTCCCTAACCTCCTCGCTCTTTCCTGCCATGCCTTTGAAGGTAACAATGATACACTAAGAACGCTGTCCCTAGAGGCTAAAATAGCTTCTTCCTTGGTGCCTTCTTTCTTAGTAAAGTACTGGGAGCTTCTCCACTCCCAAACTGTGTCTCTCAGGGTTTCTCTGACTGCAAATTCAGTCTTTCTAGCTCTGGTCCCTCTGCCACTGTTTCTCTTATGCTGAGCCCTGGCACTATTGGCCCTAGGCCAGACCTACTCTCACTGTGTAGGATGACCACCCATCCCTAATTGGGTGGCACGGTCCTGCAATGGGAAGCTCAAGTCCCAGTCTTGGGGTTACATGACTCTGGGACAGCATTTCTCTTTGTTCCACAGCATGTGCAGGGATCAGGAAATAGAGGTTTCCCCTTGCAGGCTGGCAGTGTTCCAGCCTGTAAGGGGTTGCTGGGAGAAGAACTCAGAGGGTGCTATGTGCATGTGTGCACCTGCACACATGCAAGTGACTGGGAAATGCAGCTGGGAAACATAGATTTCAGCTCACTGCAGGTAAGTCCATGGGAGGGGATATAGGGAATGGGGGGGGGGAAATATTGAGGCCCCCATGATGACGGAAGGAGTGGGGCAGGGGCTGGGCACACTGCTTAGCCAGTGCAGTGCTTATGGCCGGGGTGAGGAGTAGGAGAGAGCCACAGGTGGTTCATCCAGGAGAAGGGCATGGGGGGGCACATGCCTTCCAGATTTGTGCACAGGGCAGGGGTGGACGCAGGCTGCTCACTGCAGGCTCAGGGCTCCCTGCTCTGCTGTCCTGCCCCCAGGGGCCTTGCATTGGTTGTGCCACCATGCTGACATGCCTCCTGCCCACACAGCAACAGCAGGGCCTGTGGCAGCGTCAAGTTGTGCCCTCTGCTGCTGCCAGGTGGACAGGGGTGTATAGCTAGCATGGTGATCCCAAGGGAAAGGCAGCAGGGTGGGGAGCTCCGAGCTCACAGCGGGCAATCCACATCTGCCCTGACTCCGATACATTTGGCTCTTGTCCAGCCATGGCTACAGCAGCGGGGTGTGGGGGCAGGAAGTGGGTATGTGTCCCACCTTTCCCTTTTGAAAAGATGGTCACCCTATCACTGTGCCTTAAGGGCTTTAATCGTGGTCTCCAGGTGCCCCTATAGCCACACCTGTGCCTCATGGGTATTACTCTGATTTTATTCATTGTGCCCTCCAAACCACTCCTGTAGCCACAACCAAGGTCCCAGTTACCCAAAACCCAAAAGGAATCAATTATATAATAGAAAAATGCTTGTTTTTGTGAAACGCCACACCCTTCTGAAAATCTCCTTACCCTTCTGAAAATCTGGGTTAGTTTGAACTCTTACCCTCAGGCTCAGGCTTATATGGCCCCTTGCTCCTGCCTCTTCCACTCATCTGATCCAGCTCTCTGTTAGCAGGTCCCAGGTGCTGCTAACTCTCTAATCAGCATCTCATATCTGCAGGCTGAGTGCCACAGCCCATGCAACCCTGCTACTCACACCAGCTGTTTCTTGAAGCCAGGCATTCTGCAAGCTTCACTAGCTCTGCTCTCCCTGTCCTGCCCTGCTCTCTTCCATCCAGTAACGGGGGTGTTACAGTGATCCAAGAAAAAGAAAAATTATATATGTACAGTTAGCAGGTCTTCACACATCTCAAAAAGCCCTATGGCCATAAACTAGTGATTTTAAGAAGTACAATTATCCACGTCTGTCTTCTGTGCTACATTCAAATGGGATTTAGATTTCTGTCCACACGCTGACTCCACCTGCCCCTATGTAAATCTTCTCATTCAGTTTACAGCAGTAAAATTCAATAGTCCTGAGAAGTAAGCATGTCAAATTGCTCCCCCCACAGCACACTGGGTTCATCACAAAACTACCATACAAAGCGTCATTTCTGAAGTCATTTATACAAGTTAAATTGGAGTGTGCATGACTAATTAAAACTCTTAAATAGTTATTTTCCAACTGCTCATGGTGGAGCATTATCTTAAAGCTAATGACATAGAGTTCAATATTTTAAGGCAGGCAAGGTTCTTTGGGTAGCTATGATATCTTTTATTAGACCAACATATGCCTGAAGAAGAATAATTGAGCCCAAAAGCTTGCAAAAAAAACTTTTTTCCAATTACTCAGTCTAATAAAAAATATCACATCTACCCAAAATACCTTGCCTGCCTATGTTCTTAGACCAACACAGCTACAACCAAAAACCCAGCAATATTTTAAGGTACACATTTTATTGATATATTAATTACATAAGTTATGGAACCAGATTCTTTGGTCCACCTGAGCTTGGCACAAGATTAAGGCAGAGAAGGCAAAAAGTAAGATACTACTTTTCCAGCTCCATGATCTTCTGGCTCCTGGGGAGAGCACTTGATCTCTGGCACAATTTGGAACAGACTCAGCACTGCTTAAGTTATGCCAAGCTGTCAATGACTTGAAAGGGGTTGTTTTAGTAGCCCCAGACTGTGAGAGCACAGCAGTACTTCACTCATAACTCCATTCCCACGAGAATGCAATCTGCTATCAGAAGAGGTGCCAGCACCAGGAGACACCACCAAACCTATTGCCGTTTTCTAACTTTTTCAGAAAATTTGGAGGATGTCCCAAGGATCTCTTGGGGAAGGATGACCTTCCAGAGTGACGGAAAGATTCGGGAAGGTTTCAGGTGCTGGATTTATCAGCTATCCAGTTATAGTTGTGCTTGTTAATTAAATTTGGTACCTTTTGAGTTAAAAGAATACAGTATATTGAGAATGTGAAATAGATGTGAACTTCTTTGTATTTCAAATTATTTTTTTAAAGTTCAACAAAGCAGCACTTCACATTGAGGATTACTGTGCATGCATGCTAGAAGGCAAGCTCCAAACATTCTTGTTCAATTTCTTTAACAGCTGAAAGACACAATTTTTAATACTCGGATAATTCAAAACCAGCTGAATGGATTTTTCTTCAAACTTCACAACAATCACATCTACACTAAGAGAGGCATACAGCAAATCAGACTAAGGAAACTGAGGAAAGCCACTGAAAACAAAGACTTAAAAAGAAAATGCCCTCTCAATCATAACCTTTTAAACCATGATAATAAAAAATCCTAATTGCAAATAGTAATTCTACATTATACTTACATATCTACTTCCATCAACAATCATATGCTTTAAATGCAATTTCACTCTCATAATAAATCTCTGTTATAATTAACTATTTCTTTATCATCTGTTTCTTTCTCACAAGTCTGACAAACCCTTGTTCCAGGCCTCTAGAAATTTCATCAACACCTTGTAATTATAACACTTACTGTAGTATGCATGGATCTCAGAAAAGGTGTTAAAGTGAAGAGGGGGTTAAGTATGCAGCCCTACATTCTTTAGAGGGATATATTAGTTTGTACTTCCAGTCAGAGAGTACACTATTACACTCCTCTTTAAATGTATTAAGGGTTATGTTAGATACGCAACCTAATAAAGAATGTGCCTTAAGATCCAAAATACTAATTTTAATGGTTGCAATTCTTTATTTGGTAAGACTTCTTCCAGTATGATAGTAAGAGAGAGCACAGCTATGTCTTCTTCCCCTCCATTACATGTGTGGAAGATAAAAAATGTAGCAAGACATCTTTTTTTAATCCTGAAGGGGTTTTGTGACAGCTGAAAAATATCAAACACTAATCTAACTGTCATGCTTCCTAAGCACAATAAAAAGTCACAGCATCCTACTTTCTGTCTCTGAATACCAGTTTATTCATATCAATTTAGAAACAGTCCCATATAAATATCCAGGCATTTTTCAGCTGTCACAAGCTGAGTAGTTTGGCTTTAACCTACCAGTAGTTTTTTATGGGACTAATTTTGAGATAGACTCTCGTTCAGTTTCTGGCACTAAAGGTCAGACTGGTAAATTTATCTGAAGCCAGATATCAAGAGCAGCTGCTTCCACAACAGGATTGAAAACTGAAGAGAGATTCTGAGACCTAAAACTACAGCATGTATAAACTAGCTACTAAAATAAAAATAAAAAAAGATACCTAAAAACTCCAGAAACATATTAAGTGTTGAAATAGAGCAGCAATAAAAATCCTAAAAGTGATCTAGAATTAGGCATAGGCATCTCACAGCTACGTAGCAATATTCAAGTAAATCACTGATAAGAAGATTATCTGGTATATTTTTTTCTCTCCTGCTTGTGTTATGCCACAGCAATATAAAAGCCTTCTCAATGCCAAAGCTGTGGCAGTAGAAAAAGCAAATGGAGCAGCTCAGTGGTGGTGTACTGCATGAAACACAAGTTGATGACACTCAGGCTAGGGACAGACATTGCACACAAACCAGGTTAAGTGATCAGAAACTGCTTTAAACCTGTAACATAACAGATGTTCAGTGTACATAAACCAGTTTGAGAATGGCTGAAACTGATTTGAGATAAACCTGGTTGAATCAAACTTACTTGATTTGGGTCAAACCAGTTTATGCAATGTCTGTCCCAGACCCCTTGATGATGTTGCCCACTTCTGAACTTGTATTAGAGCCCAAGAGACTTCCATTCCTCACAGAGGCTGTGCCACTCCCCCACAGTGGGACTCAGGCCCACAGTGGCCTAGGCTGGTAGAACATGCCCCCCACCATTGTCTTCGGGATCCTGCTCCTATGCTGGTGACCACCAGGGGCCAGGAGTAGCAAGTTGGGCCTAGAAGGCAGGCTGAGTTAATGCCAGCCCTGGCATTGGTTCTTGGGTAGCCTCATCCCCTTCTGGTCCCTCACTGCTGCTTCCTGGAGCAGGCTCCACTGGATGCCTTCCTGGCTTCTTGGACCATGGGGCAGCATCTCCCACACAACATCTCTCCTGTCCTGGAGGCCCCCATCATCTCCCAATCAATGCATGATGTGGAGTGTTCCCCCATGGCCAGCATCTAGGGCCCTCCCCGTGATACCCTTGGGCATTTCAGCCCAGGGAAGAGTCACTGGCTCTCTATGGCAATGGGGTTAGTAGCAGTCTGCCACACCACTCTGGCCCAGGAGAGCAATTGTCTCCTTGTGGGCAGTGGCACTGATGCCACTCAGGGGTGTCATAGCTGAATCCCAAGCAGTATTTGACCCTGTGCATAAACTTCTTACCCTAGCACTGCAGTTCTCAGCTCTGTAGCAGCACATGCAACATCCCTCACAGAGTAGCTGGCTATCCATAGACCTCATTCTTGGACCTTCGCAGTGTGTTCTTTGTCCTGGACAGCTCATTCAGGAGTCGCAGCACCACGAGAACAAGCAATTGCCAACCTGTCCATACCAACTCCCAACATCAAGGGCCTCCTTTGGTCTTCATATCACTGGCACCATCTATACACACATATCTGGTGCTCTGCTGGTGTCTAGCCAACCATATTGGATCCAGCATCTCACTCTCCATGACTGGGTCTCCTGTGCACAAATGCAGAGTCTGCAGACAAAGGAAACACCGAAGGACCTCTGGTGAGTCCCCTTTGTGGACCTTTTTCCCCACCTGAGGGCCAGAAGCTGCAAGACTCCTCCTGACCCGACA
>NW_017729022.1:13148236-13153950 GCF_001723915.1 Gavialis gangeticus
GCACCACGAGAACAAGCAATTGCCAACCTGTCCATACCAACTCCCAACATCAAGGGCCTCCTTTGGTCTTCATATCACTGGCACCATCTATACACACATATCTGGTGCTCTGCTGGTGTCTAGCCAACCATATTGGATCCAGCATCTCACTCTCCATGACTGGGTCTCCTGTGCACAAATGCAGAGTCTGCAGACAAAGGAAACACCGAAGGACCTCTGGTGAGTCCCCTTTGTGGACCTTTTTCCCCACCTGAGGGCCAGAAGCTGCAAGACTCCTCCTGACCCAACACTGACCACAGCACCAAATATCTGCATTCTGCCTCCCAGCTAGCAAAACCCAGATGCCCGGGATTCATCTCCCTGTTGTAGGAGCTGGGAAGGCTGGGAAACCCAAGCATCAGGGCCCAGAAGCATGAGCTTTCTCAGGTTCTCTAGGAGGGTAGAGAGGCAAAGAGTAGCTTTTCTTAGGAAGGATGCCCATTTCCCACTGTGCCTTACCTACAGCAGTGCTCATTTGTAGCTGCTCTGCCAAATGCCACCTGAAGGACTGCCAGCAACAACAGGCAGATTTGTCTGTTGGTTACATCTTAATTGTGGGGCTTGAAAAAACCTTTCAGTTTATACCAGGGTCTGTTTGGGTTAGAATCTGTGTCAGGTGAATCCAGGTAAACACAATGGCCTCTTAGTAAAGCAACATGGCCTTGAGGGTGGTCTTGTCAATTACCCAGATTTATGGCCCCACTCAATGTAACAGACTGATAAGCCCCCAACAACAGTAGGAGGGACTGAGCCTGGTGCCTCTGCTTCATTCTCGGCCAGGAGTGTGAGGGTTGGGGGTGTGGGTTGTTTGAAAGGCATAAGGTCAGTGAAGAGCAGCAATAAATCAGTATCATCAGTCTTCCATGTGGACAATCGTTGAGCCAAAAGCATGCTGAATATCAGAATAGGCAACTATTAGGGGTGTGCAAAGCGGGCCATATTCAATGCGGCCCGAACAAGGGACAGTGATTCAATTCATTGATTCAGATCAATATCCCTGATTCGATTTGGCTGAATCCAAATCTGAAGATTTGATGCTGATTTGGAGAATCAGCAAGTTGGACACAGAATCAGCAATTCGGACATAGATCAGCTTTGAATGCTTTTTCTACATATCTCGAGGTATCAGTGTGGCTTGTGAATGCTGCAATGCTGGGGTGCATGAAGCATCCCCCAGGAGTGTAGAGGGACCGTCCACATGCTTGGTGGCAAACCCAGAAGTGGACCTGAAGTACTTCCGGTCCACTTCCAGGTCCGCTGGGGAACCCACAGGGGAGCTCCCTCATGTCCCCCTGGGTCAACAATCGGCCACAGGGGGACACTGGGTGCCCCCCCCCACAACCCAGGAAGCGCCAGTTGCCAAGCCGGGGTGGAGTGTAGTGAACCCCCTGCACTCTCCCCAGGCAGACCCGGAAGTGCTTCTGGTCCACTTTTGGGTCCACTGCTGAGTGTGCTGGGGAACCCCTGGTGCTTCTGTGGGACACTTCATCTGCCCCAGCATCGCAGCATTCACAAGCAGCCTGCTACCTAGAGGTATGTAGAAAAACATTTAATGCTGTGTCTATGTCTAAATTGTGAATCTTTCGGAATCTCTCCAAATCAATTCAGAGGGTTCCAATTCAATTTGGAGAGATAAAAGGGTCCTCTGATTCGATTCGGATTTAGAGATTCAGCCACCAAATCAACCCAAATCTCCACTGAATCAAGTCAGGGACCAAAGTTTCGCACAGCCCTAGCAACTATATCCTTCCCCATGAGCATACCCCAGCTCAACGAGGATTCACATTAAACCATTTCCTCACCTGTAAACATCACATTCAGAAAGTCATCAAGAAAGTCTCTACATGGGTAGCTGCCTTAAGACTTTTAGTCAGCACAACATAGGGTGCCAAGTTGAAAGTGCGCAGAACCACCACACTTACGATGGTATATACCCAAGCAGATTACTGTGCTCCTGTATGGTCCAGATGCTGTTGCACTAAAAAGCTCAATGCTGCAGTATGCTGAGACTCATAACAGGCTGCACAACTTGCACACGCAGATGTATACCCTGCACTCTCTGACATAAACCAAGTGACATAAGAGGAGAGACCCTAACCGTTCCCCTGCTGCCAGGCTTTTGGGCCCATGGAGACCCCAGCAGGCTGGGTACTATGGCCTTGTGTGTTATGCTAAATTGAGATAAAGGGTAGGGTGAATGGAAATAATCATTCAGAGTAATCCAGTCTGAAATCTATTCCTACTGTGTTTTATACCAACACCAAATCAGTCCCCCACCGGGCACAACCTTGACAGACGACTATGGGTTAAACTGACCAAACCAAGATCTGGATACAGATGCTTCAAAACAATACTTTACAACATTAACATCTTGAACAGTGCCCTGTGTGCATGCAGTGTCCACAATCAGCACAGCACTTAATCAGAAGCTACAATCTTTATAAATGTCCAGATGGCGTAGATGGAATCCACACATTGAGCAATAGTACCAGACATCTGGGCAGGAAGGACAGGCAGGGGATTGGAAGCAGGGGCTTTGCTGCCTCTTGTCAGTGACAGACCAGATGTGGGGCTGGCCCAAAGCTCAGGTAGACTGTACGAACTGTGACTGAGGCTAGACAGTCACCCCACGAGGGGAGATGATTAGGGTGCTAGCGGAATGCAACATAATGTGAGTTATAATGGGATCTGGTACCACAGCTGTCCCTAGGGATGTGTGGGGTCTGGGGCATATCAACCTGTGCAGGGCTGGCAACCACCTGCAGAAGCCGCCGGTGGCGGTGGGGCCACAGCACTGTCTGTGGGGGCCCCCAATGCATGGGGCCTGGGGCAGTCACCCCAGTTTGCCCCTCCCCCCCACCCCCGGACAGCCCTGTGTGGTACATGTGGTTATTATGGCTGAAGTCTGATACCACATCCATCCAGGGTTATCTTAGAGTGGGATCCACCATTTTTACCGTGCTCGATGTTCCCTGATCATCTGTTCAGTTATAGCTGTAGCATGCTTTCTGTATGCCTACCGTGCAATAAGGGTGACTTCTGTACCTGGCCTTCAAGGTTTACATCAGGAAACAGCAGCAGGAAATTAACTCAGGAAGTTGAGTCCTCTACTAACAACTTTATAGAGCAGTCTTGTCTGGGAAGTCTTTGCATGAGTGCAATTCATTTTATCACCTTATATAAGGATCAGGAGCTGCTTAAAATGACAGCTCATAATTTAACATACCCCCAACAGACTAGAAAAAATATTTCTGAAACCCAGGTTAGCCAAAAGAAACTGAAATCTTCAGGACATAAAGTAGACAGGTGGGCAACATTTAAAAAAAACTGGAAATCTTGATCTATATGTTGATACTGGAAATCTTCCCAGTTGACTGCCAACCTATAGAAAATTATTTGAAAATGTAAGAATCTTACTGGATTCAAAGCAGAAACATCCCAGTCCAAAAATTAAGTTAAATTGTACTACAATTTAAGCCCAGTGGAGTGAACAGATGAAACATTAATTCTGCTTCAACTCAAAATGAAGGGTGTCATACTTGCACATAGAGATGACATTTTGAAAGACAGAATTTAATCATGTCAAACTACCTAATGGAAAAATTATTCAGTGAAGACAGCCTAACCTTAGAGAATTTGTGGATAAAAGTAAGAGTCCATGGGGCTTTCTTACTGAAATATTGAAAAATAGCAGTCAGGAAGTAATTACAATTACAATGAATTACAAAGACAAGAGTGTAAGCACAGAGGTGGGCAGCAGAAAAGCAGGGTGTTTCACACATATTTTCCACTGTGCTTGGGCATCTCTGGTTGTTTTTAGTTCAGAAAATGAGCAGCCGGGGTAAAAAAGGTAATGGACAGCACTAACACTGAACAGCTTGCATATGTGAAAACTGGTTATTTCTACCAACATGGCTAAATACAATCAGACAGCAAATAATGGTTACTTGTCAGTAATGCAACATTTCATTGCATAAATGATCTACTAAGTTTAACTGTACACTGATGATTTCAGTCAGTGCTAACATAATACATTCTTCTTATAATGCCTGTACATAGCAATCATTATTAGAATGGAGTGTGGTTATTACCTTTTTACATTATATAACAGGAATCATGCAATCATAGAAAAATAGAGCTGGAAGGGACCTCAAGGGGTCACCTAGTCTAATCCCCTGATCAAGGCAGGATCACCCCTATCTAAAACATCCCAGACAAATGTTTGTTTAACTGTGGCTCTTTATGATACAGCAGTTTCTCCCTGGCTCTATACTTGTGGCACCCTCCTTATAGCATAGGAGGAAGATGAAGAGGAAAGTCAATACTTTCCAGAAAATGTTTATTTCCTCAGAAAATCTAATGCAGAGTGCCAGGATTAAGTTGTGGACATTGATTCTGGTACAAGAACATTTCCAATTAATAGAACACTTTGGAAAATGTTGACTACACTTTCTTAGAGCTAGACAAAGGCTGCATGAGCGGTCAACACAGCAGTAAACTTGTACTTGTCTACTTCTGCAAGGATAAATTAGGAGCTTCGCTGGCAGCAAGGGTCACATCCAGTCATGAAGCCTGCATGAAGACTGTTTTCTTGAAGTTTGCATTTATAACTTCTTGGAGTTGGCAGCTTTGGTACAGATGGTTGAAGGGGCTGCTTACTCTCCTTAACCTTCTACATACAGACACCTTAGGGAAGGCATTGCCTTTACACAAGCCAAACCTTATTACCATTAAAGTAGTTTATCAATGTACCAAAAGTAATGTACAACTTAAACACTTTCAAAATCTTGCAGAGTAAATATCATAGACCACTCAGACAACTGGAGAAGCAGGACTGCTTGACATAGACAGAAGCTAGATCTTCCATGATAAACCTACCACCATGTGATATCTCTGTATTCAGTGGAGTGGTTCAGGTTTCTGCTTCAAGGATAAATCTTTTGAAGCACTCTTCAGGCTGGGCCCATGGGAGGCTTTGATGGACACTTCTAAACAGCCTTTTAGTGTTCCCAGTGAAACTTAATTTTCCTGGGTGATGATGATTTTTCTCAACAAGCTATACATATTTTTCTCTTCTCCCAAGTACAAGCTATGGTAGCCACACCCATCCATGTGTAGCCATCTGATTCCACCGGCAACATTAAAATCATTAAGATTCTTTCTGACATCCTGAGCAGGAGTAAGAGGAAAGTACAACATACTGGAATAGAAAGAAAATAGCAAATTAATTTTGATGCAGTAATGGGTACTAAAAGAAGCTTGAGCATAAGCCCCTTGTTTGACTTTCCACAGCTCTTTTCCCTCACCCCTGATGCAATTCAACTATAGCATTCTGTGGCCCCTACTATTTTGGATGTAGTTTGCCTACAAGAACATAACGCTTCATTGTTACGTACATTAAATGTAACTGTGGTGCTACAGAGCAACTGTAATGTTGCGTGCCCTTTGTAACTGACAGTTGTTGGCAGAACAAAACTGTTAGCAATCTTTTCCACAGCTGCAAAAAAGCCTTTGTGTATTCATTTTTTCTGGGCCTAATGATGAATCAAAATGCTGAATTCATTTTCATTTAAATAAACGTATCTTTTGGAGATCTGATTTCCTTGTTGGAATGGTTTCTTAGTCACCTAGGAAACTAGCTAAATAGTGCTTACCTTCTCAGATGTTAAACATCA
>NW_017729022.1:13158950-13166475 GCF_001723915.1 Gavialis gangeticus
TTGTTACGTACATTAAATGTAACTGTGGTGCTACAGAGCAACTGTAATGTTGCGTGCCCTTTGTAACTGACAGTTGTTGGCAGAACAAAACTGTTAGCAATCTTTTCCACAGCTGCAAAAAAGCCTTTGTGTATTCATTTTTTCTGGGCCTAATGATGAATCAAAATGCTGAATTCATTTTCATTTAAATAAACGTATCTTTTGGAGATCTGATTTCCTTGTTGGAATGGTTTCTTAGTCACCTAGGAAACTAGCTAAATAGTGCTTACCTTCTCAGATGTTAAACGTCAGTTTAAGATTACCTTAAGATACTATGTATGTGTGGTGCATTAAGCAAGCATTAAACTTAAACCATTTGACCAAAACCTGCAGAACTGTATGCATGCCAGAACGGTTGTGATTTATTAAGAAAAAAATTGAGCTCATAAATGTTTGTGGAGGACTGGAATGTTACAGTTTAAGGCTAATATTCACTGACATACTATTATCTCAGAACTATAATATTTTGGAATTCAAAGTGTCTGACGTAGTGGATATCACAAAGCACCACACAAATACCCTCTGTGTGAAGAAAATCCCTCCCATGTTACCCTTGCACTGCCATCCAGAGGTGATAGATTACAGTAAAGCATAAATAATTTTCAATCAAAAATAGCACCCCAAAAGCAGGCGGGTGTTAAAAGTCAAGTCAGGTAAGCATTTTTATAAATCTGTAATCAGCAGATAATGAAAATAAAAGTATCTATGGAAAATATTCCCAATCATGGAATTATTTACTACTACAATAATTGACTGAAAATGAGGAATTACAATAAATCATACAGAATTAAATATAGTATGTATTTTCAGGATTTTATCGGCATAAATTTGGGATTCATTCATTGCTCATAAACGGTGAAGAAACAATGGAGTTATGAAAGCCATCCCAAACAAATGCCTGTAAAATCTCTGTAGCACACTACACTCATCACTTTACTCCCAGTGCCTTAATAACCCAATCTCTAAAACATATATCATGCCACACTAATGTATGGTATAAAGCATATGTATTAGCATGAGGCAGAAACTCAGAAGGGCAGCAAATGGATGTATAGCTGTACTCACTCAGCAAGTTTAAGATTATTTTTAGAACACATGGTCAAAACATTGAGCCTAGAGACAGACATTCAAAAAGCCAAAGCCTAAATTGATTCAATCTATGCAGGTTAGTCTAGCCTGCCTAGGTTGAACCAGTTTGCTACTGCACAGACATTCCCTCTGGACTGAGGAAATACAGGCACATGCCTGCAGTGGCTAAGGCTAGATGCCCAGGGGGCACTAGAGCAGCCCTCCCTTCCCTTCCATAATGCTGAGCTGAGGGGAGGATTGGCCAGGCTCTAGCAGGATGGTATGATTAGGGACGGGTGTAAACCCACACCCTGCCTGCACCATCCCAGGCTTTTCCCCACTCACTGTCAAGGGGCAGGAGGGTTGCCAGACCCCAGCCCTGGGCTAGCACTCTGAGGCATAGTGCACGCATCTTTTGATGATACTGAGCTTTTCAATTTCCCTCTCCCTGCTTCTTCATACTGTCTGCAAATCTGGCAGGCAAGGGAGCCAGGAGGGGGCTGATAACAGAGCATTTATCAGCCCATCAACAAAACAAAAGCCTCTCTCATTAGTTCAAGCTCTTCTTAAACAGCTTTTTCCAAAGAAGGAACAGAGGGATATTACCAGCTGACCTGTTGATTAGCTCCAAAAAGCCCTAAGCTGACACTGTCCTGTCTGCCTGTCCCAGTGAAACTGGAGACAGGCACCTCTCAGCATTAACTAGCATACCACACGATTAAGGTCCATGGGGTGGGGTCTGTGCTGTGGGAGATGGAAGGGAGGGAGGGAGGGAAGGAGGATTCCTGCTTGAGCAACAAGTGGTGAGGTGAAGGTGGGGCAGAGGGAAGCCAGGAAGACCCTGCTCTTCCTACAGCCTCTGCTGGAGCTCCAGCTAGGGAACAGAGGGGTGAGGCCAGCCCCGTTCTCTGGAACAGACAGCACAGCCCAGGGCTGCAAAGCATCTGGGATGCTGTTGGACTCTTGTTTAATATAAACCAGGAAGGGGTCTGGGACAAACATTGCATAAACCAGTTTGACCCAAATCAGTTAAGTCTGATACCACACTCAACCAGGTTTATCTTAAACCAGTTTCAGCCATTTTGAAAGTGATTTCAACTGAACTTCTGTTCTGCTACAGGTTTAAACCAGTTTCTGATCACTTAAACAGTTTATGTGTAATGTCTGTCCCTAGCCTGACTGTATACTTCAGCTGTCTTGTTGAGTAAGCTAAACACAGATTAGTTTCTTTTCATTATTATTTGGCAAGCTCAGTGCTGTGCAAAGCTCAAAAAATGATGTATTCCCTACTCTGAGCAGGTTACAATATGAGAGTTAGATTAACATCAGTATAAATCCCCTGTGCAACACAATCCCTTAAACTGTAGAAAAGAAGGTGGTCATGTTGTTAAGACAAAAGGGGTGGAAGCAGATATTGTCTGATGTCTCCTTTGTGCCACCGTAACATTTTAAGGTGTCAAAAATGCTGAGCAAATAGATGTCCTTACCCCTTGTTGTGCCACATGAAAGGAAAATCACTGATGCAACACAGGTGGTAATAGACTCTATTGCTTTATTGCGGCAGACATTTCTTACCTCTGTGGGCTTCCCTACTCAGCTACACCCTGAACTGGGTCTGGCAGGGAGGAGGCAAACCCTGCTCCCCCAACTCAGCCAGACCTTGCGCAAAGGAATCACCCTTAAGTGTCTGTAAACAAGGTGTTTGGGGGGACCTTTGTCAGTCTCCCACTTCTGCCCTTGCAGACATGTGAAGGAAATCCCTTGTACATGGATTTCCCCCACAGGTCTACAAGCACAAAGGGGAGAAGACTGGTACACATCCCTCTATGCTAGCAGGTACATGGGGAAATCCCTGTGCAGGGGATGTCTATGAGTGCAAAGGGGGGAACCACCCCATACAGGGGATTCTCCTGCTCCTCAGCACAGTGGGCATATCTATAAACAGGAATTTTCAGATTTTCCCCAGGTCAAGGAGCAGCAACCGGGATTGTCTTATAGATGTTACTTGATTGTGATCAGCTGTGCTGCAATATGTGGTGGCACAGCTGACTGTTCTTCTGTGACAACATCTGTTTCTAGCCCAAAAGACTGAGACAAGATCAGAAGGAATCATATCCCTGATGTCTTCTGTGATCTTGAGTAAGTCATTAATTCCTCCTATGCCTCCGTTTTCCATGTGTAAGACTTTTGTTGTTTTTCTACCTCGCCTAAATTGTGAGTTTAAATCATCAGCATTAACATAATGCAATGATACTGTTATGCCATAGAACATAAAAGATTGTCCCCTTACATTTCTGTTTTATGTTTTCACTGTTTATTTTTCATGCACTGTATACTGAGCAATAGCATGAGAGGACTCCATGTTTAAGATACCCACTGTCTCCCTTGCTCTATAGCTATGGCACATTTTAGGGTTTTTCAAAGGGTGCTTTGTGTCTGTAATATGTGAAAAGGGTCAGAGTAGATGGCCTTGTGGATACTTTGAACAAATGACTGCCTGCAAGGGATTGGACCTGATAATCTGAAAGCCCCGTTTAATCCTATATTCCTCTTCCTGTTCACCAAGATGCTGCAACTACAGCCAGGATTCTAGCTAGATTCAAAGCGCTTGCCATCCTTGTACTTCCTCCAGGCTCTTCCTTTCTGACACCTGCATCTTACTTCTGTTCTCCCTTCCTTCCCTAGTCTAAAGAGAAGGCAAGAAATTCCTCTTTACCTTTGCCTTTCAGCCTGCCTTGTTAACTCACTCTAAATGGACTTGAACAGGACTAAAGGGGCCTTACACCGGTTCTCCATATTGGAGAGGATGTTATCCCTAGCATTAAATAATATCAACGTTGTTTTCACAGAATTTTTAAACTTTGCTGCCCTTGTCAAGTCAACTGACTTGGGATAGTGTAAAAAAAACTTTCTATGGGAGATATTTCAAATGTACCAAAATAGATAATTAGCTGCAACTGATCATATCATAAAGATGATTTAGGAATCAAAATAACGCTAAAATATTACAGAACTATCTTTAATTGCCGGTAATTGTTACCCAAGAATGTAATTGTTACCATTAGAGGCTTATAGCTTAATCAGGAAAATATATGATGAGGTTGAAACGTGACTTAATCTTGGAAGTCTTTCATTTTAGAAAATTAATTTAAAAATATAACATTTGGTATATTTAAATGCTGGAGATGTGTGCAGGGGCTGCTGGGAAATGGAGTCCAGCTATGGGCCTAATCTGGCCCGTGAGCTAGACTTTGCCCACCACTAGCTTAAGCTGACTTGATCAGTGTAGGAGTTATATTATTAGAGCAGATAAAGTCCCCAGCAGGAACTACTGAAGACATTATGCTCTTATTTCAGCCTTTCACAACATGCATTTACCAGCCCAGCTCTACTAGCTAAGAGCAGGCCACAGCCTTGCCTCTCTGGATTCAGTAGTTTAGGAAAACATGGGATTGGCCATTTTGATGACATCCTGCTCCTTTGCTTTTTACTGTGCTTGTGTCCTCTCCCCTGTACTTCTAGGAAGACCAGTGAAGAAATTGTTAATCTTTTGGAGCTCTGTTTTGTTCCTCGTATGTTTAAACTGTAAGGCCATAGCGTGTTTTGGTCCCTTTTGTTCTGTGACTTCAGAGTAGTGTAGACAACTCTGTTCTACCTAGGTCGAATACAAAGTGTATACCAGCTGAAACAGCACAGAGCTTATTATGTCTAATTTAATGTTGTTTGACCTCTGATTGCAAGCCCTCCCCAATTTTTTTTCTAGGGACATATTTATACAACAATAATCATGAGAGATAACACTTACAGATTTCTTTAAGCTGAACAGGTCTTCACAGGCATTGGTTAATTGTTCGCACAAAAAGTAATTATACTCAAATACAGAATTGTATGTTGTTTATATGTGAGAGTCAGAAATACATATATTTGGACAATTAACAGGAATACGGAAAGAGTAGATAAATGTTTACTTAATTCCCTTTTCCATATCTTATTATAAAAGGAAGCTATAGAAAATGCAGGCAGTTGTGGTAAACATATGATTTAAAGATATGACAATGAAGAAATGAATAATGCTAAAGCTCACTTTTAAACATAACTTGCTGTGCCCAAACACTACAAGCAAATATGTCCAAACTGTGTGTGATATTCCATATCATATGTGAAATACACATAAAAAGATGCATTTAGAAATCTTATGCAGTTTCAGATTTCTTCGTGTCTATGTTTGTGAATCTGAGTCAGAGCTTTCAGATTATTTGAAAGCAGTTTTTGGTACTTTAATTACTTTTCCTTTTTCTGGGCTAATTAATGTCAGTTAGCAAAAATCCCCTGCAGGACATTGTTAAACATCACTTGTTAAAAAGATTGTGTCATTTGTTCCTGACAAATGTGAAGTGACATTCTGCCAGTGTCTTTTGTAAGGACATATAAAGGAGCTGGCTCATCTGAAGAAAAAAATCCCACCAGGAACCAATAAAAAAGACAATGCTCATCATAAAGAGTAGTGGGCCTAAGTAAATGGTTCGCACGTCTTGCTCACATGAGATGAAAGGAGATGATTTTGAATTCATTTTACATTTGATCACAGACAAGGAATGTTCCAGATCAAAGCGTGCCACTATAATGGAGACTTACTAAATGCAACTAGATCCAAAAACATCTGTCAAGGGTTTGATGTCTAAAAATGGAAATCCTTTGCATTTATGTACTATTACATAACCACATAAGAAGCAGCAGACTCTATGACTCTTAAAGTTTTTTTCTTAATGCATCATGGTTGGGAAAATTCAATTATCTTGAAAAAACCCTCAAATAAATCTAACTCTTTAACATACAGAAACTGCAATGAAACAAACAGTTGAGGCTTTAGGCTTTGCTTTCTTTGTGTATGATCAAGCAATATTTAGAAAAGGTTAACAGTGTAGAAGTGGTAGTGACCTGAATAAAACATATCACCAGCATAGGAAATGAGTTTGATGGTCTTAATCCAATTCCCAGTGGACAAGGGTCCACATCACAAAAACCTCCACTACAATTAGCACTAATTGGCAACTTTTTTTGGCAGACTGTTTAGAGAGGCTAAGAACTGAATAAGCACTGAGACTGAACTGTCCTTTCACTCTTAGAGGTGCTCCCTTCAAGCAAGAGTTGACATTTATTGGTGAGACAACATGGTTGAAGTCTGCACTGGAGCTGCCTATAGAAGAACAGACTTTATTTTTTAGACTTGTCAAGGCAATACCTTTAGAAGAACTAAATCATAGCCAAAGTGATTGAAAACAAGCCTTTTGAGCTCATTGGGATAAGGCAATTAAAATGTAACAAAGGATTAAAAGTGCATTACTTCAAAACTAAAAAATGTGCAATAAATTAAACTACAATTAAATGAACATCAACTTCATTTTAGGGTATTTTTATAGTTTTCTTTTTCTTGGCTGAGGGCAGTTCATTAAAGAATCAATGTTTACATAAGACATTTCTCATAATGCAAAATTTGGCTAGCGTTGGATACATATTTTGTAGTGTTGGGGTGCTCTGAAAGACCAATAGTAGTTTTCACATGGGATTTTAATCATCAGGTTCCAGGCTAAGGTTGATCATAAGGTTGGAGTCATGTTATTCCCCAGACTGGAGGGGTATTATGCTATGGCTATAACTGCTGGTGGATTGCTTTATGGAAGCTGGCAGATTTTCAAGTAAGCCACAGCTCCCTCAGGGTTAGAACTAGTACTAGCATACAAGTAGCCTTCATATTTCTTCTGGATACATGGTTCCCAGCAAAGAATCTGGCTCATTTATACTGGAATGCAGTTTTACAAGGCAAATCAGAGATTAGAGCAGGGTCTTCTCTGCCATAGGCTAATAGGTTTGCTGGTCAGTCTGAAGTCAGACAGAATTCAGGGTCGAGGGAAACCTTATAGACTAATTCAGAGAGTCATGAGCTTTCATAGGCAACAGCCTACTTTGTCAGGTACTATGAACAGACCTGCTGAAAGAAAGGGTCTT
Source organism: Gavialis gangeticus (assembly GCF_001723915.1). Classification (NCBI taxonomy): domain Eukaryota; kingdom Metazoa; phylum Chordata; order Crocodylia; family Gavialidae; genus Gavialis; species Gavialis gangeticus. The sequence continues at coordinate 13,166,064 of NW_017729022.1, forward strand.
AAATAGAAATAAACAAGGCAGTTGTTTATGGAGTCTTGTTTATCTCTGCTGATCTAATCAGTCCACTTCTGCCTTTTTCACCAGTGTCCCTGACCCAGTCCCTTTCCTTTCTATTTAAAGCCCATTCTTTCTGCAAGGCCATACATAGTATCTGAGGCTGCTGCTTAAGGGACTTGTTCCATGTTCCATGTTGCACTTTGAGCTGCTCATATAGTGATCTGTCAGTGCTAGCTCAACTTTGGAGTAGCCACACCATCTCTAACTGTCGCTGTCCCATGCAGCTGTGACTTGCCATGAGGGTTACAGGGATGGGCGGATGAGAACAGGATGGGTTTCAATACAAGTGCAAGCTACTGCACCTGGGGAGGAAGAACCAGTAGCATACCTACAGGCTGGGTAACTCCCTTCTTGT
>NW_017729022.1:13166896-13168710 GCF_001723915.1 Gavialis gangeticus
AAAAAAAAAAAAAAAAAAAAAAAAAAAAAAAAAAAAAAGAATTTTAAAAGAAATAAGTAAATTAAAAAAGGTCTTATGTTTTAATAAATTGGGATTTGAGATTAGGAGTGTTGGTTATGCTTCCCAGTGTGGTTGGAAGGTAGGAGCAATGATGGAAGACACTTTTGGGGGAGCTACTCATAGGGACGTGATTCAAACCCCTACCTTTCCCCCCACACACACACTCACACACCCCACACATGGATTTGGCTATCTGGCATGTGCTCTGAAAGCTGTTTGTATGAGGTAGTATCCCTGGGGGTGAGGGGCAGGGCATACCATCAGAGGTGGGAGGGGAAGTTGGCTTGGTGCCAGAGGTTAGAAAGTTCATCCACGCAGAACAGAAGGGCTGGGGAGAGGACACTGCACCCTCGGATGCTGGAGGACTGCAATTTGGGCAGCTCAACTGTGGCCACACATTAATGGAACACAAACTGGGTAACACAAATTAGACAGAAACTTTCCATGGAGTGGTGTAACTTTAAGCCTCCTAAAGTATTCTTAAAATTAGTTTCAGGGGTTGTGTGGACAATCCAGGGGTTAAGAACTCCAGGAGCCACCTTAAAGTAATGTGTAAATCTCTCTGAACCAGTTTGTCTCTGTCCTACCTTGTACCAAAGAACCAATTTGTTTCTTCAGTCTTATAAACTTCTGAACCTCACATTATTAGACCTCCAGAATTTGAGGAAACCAGCATAGTTCCTTCTCTAAGGAAACCCATTTCTATTCTACTAACATGATGCTTTAATCTGGTATATATTATCTATGTATCCTGACCACATAGATAGGAGAGGAGGCTATTGTTACACTCCCTAATCTAGAAGTACTAACTTCTGGGAATTAGAGTTTATATTTAGCAGGAATTGTTCCTTTTCAAAGAGATTTCCTAATTTCCTAGTTTTACTGACTTTCAGTGTTTCATGCTTTATCCCTTCCTTCTGAAAGATCAAAATTCTCTTCTATTGTTGTGTTCCTTTATTATTTAAGTGCCAACAATATGCTGAACCCTATATGGGGCATGTCTACATGTGCATTAATGCACCATAACTATGGCACATTTAGTTTAGTACCTGTAATAACAGGTACTAACTAGGGCTGTATGAAATTTCAGCAGCTGTTTCATTTCAGAGGTGTTTTGGCCCATTTTGGCACCCGAAACACCAGTTCCAAAATGAAACAGAAGGCTCCAAAACATCTCCAAAATGAAATGAAACCATCTGAAACCTTTTGGAATGTTTCAGATGTTTTGGAATGTTTCAGAGGCGGGTTTGCAGGGAAACAGAAACTCAGAAGAGGGAGGACGAAGGGTGTGGGGGGAAGGACTGCTCTGATATTGACATCTGTAGCTGGCCAGTGTCTGCAATCTGTCCCTGAGGTCTCTTCCAATCCCAGTGCTCTGGGGGAGGGACAGAGAATCATCATACAAGGCACTCTGTGAAGCCTTTCTCTGCCTTTTGTCAGCTGTCTGTCTGGAAGCTACAGCGTGTGAAAGGTACTGGCTGGCTGCTGTGACTGGCTTCCTAGTCAGTCTCTTGCTAGTCTCTTTTTGAAAAGGATTGGCTATACACCTTTCCAATGTATTACAGATAGGAGATACAGTAAGCAGATAGAAGAAGATATAGTAAAGACATAGAAGATATATTACACACACACACACACGTATATTAAACAGATATATTGCACAGAGAAGATATATTGCACACACATATATTAAACACATACAAGATAGACTTTTATTAGTAGATGTTTTGGATTGGGAATCCAGAAAAAAGATG
>NW_017729022.1:13169208-13176516 GCF_001723915.1 Gavialis gangeticus
AGTGGCAGCAAGGAGGCAGGAGCAGTGTTTACACCTGCCCCACCTCCGCTAACACCAACTATAATAATAACCCCCAGCACCACCAGCATGACAGTCTCCTCCACCCCAATTTCAGTTCCCAGCATGAGCCTTCCAGTGCCAGAGGATGAGCTTTTTTTATTTTCCTTTTTTTATTTTTTTATTTTTTAAACACTTAATGCCCTGCTCTCAGAGCTGGAGGCAGCACTCACTGTATCACCAGCCAGCAGGGGAAGAACATCTCCCTGCTGAGCTCCCATGCCAAGACAAACTTGGAGGTATGGAATGGGGCTATAGGGAAGGAGGAGACCCCAGGTCTTGGGCATGACCTAAAACTGCACCCTGCCAGGACCGGGAGGCCTGGTAGGACTGTCGGTGGCATGGCAGCCCTCAAAAAATGCCAGGACTGCAAACCTCCCAGGTGAAAGGCAGGTAGGAGATGCCTTATAACCTCCAGCCACCACATGCACACACAGTCCTGGCTAGGGAAAGCCCAGACCTATAAGATCTTTGAGAGGCCTGAGGCTTGCTGGTTGCAGTAGAGTTGTGAGGCTCCAGGTGAGCTTAGCTGCCTGGGATGCCATCTGTGAGGCATGGACCACAGTGTTAGGGAAGGTATGGAGCTGCAGAACAGTTGTTACCCCTAGACATCAGGGGCCTAAATGGGTAGCCTCCTGCCTGGGAAACATCTGAATTGGTTCTCCATCAAGGCATGGCAGAAGGAAGTGGGGCAGGCGGTTGGCCCAGAAACAGATGGGCAGGCCAAGATCTCCACTGCACTGGGAAGCCCCCCTGCTCTTCCTAGATGGAAGGAATAGTGAAGAAACCAGAGGCTTACATGGAATGCAGGCAAGAAAGCCAGTCAGTGAAAATGTAAACTGATGTGTCAGGGGGTGAGAGAGATGTAGCAGGTAAAAGTGGAGAGGTACCTGAGGAGTCAGATGTTGGGCAGGTAATAGTGTCATAAATCCAATGTCTATATAGAGTCCATGAGTTTCTGTGTCTAGGAGGTTGATGAAGTAAAGTTCATATAGGCTTGTCTGTGAAAAGTGGTTTGTAAATTCAAACAAGCACCACACCTCACTAACCTCATCACCAGAAGCACGCTTCCTACAGCTGAAAACACACCAAATGGATACAGACCATGCCATAACTGGAAATACAAAACCTGCCAACATATCTCTCGCACCATGAAGGTCCCCTGTTACATGCTACCATCCCTACTGTTTTTATTCTGCTGTGCCTTAACACACACACACAGTCACACATCACGAGTTTTGCTCTGAACAGTTTGAGTTGCAGTTTCACAAAAAAACCCTGCACCTATCTCCTTGAAACTTGACAGGCTTCATGCCCTCAGAAGCAACTACCACACCTGCAATTTTCATCCTAATCAGGCAAGAAATGGTAAAGTTATAGGCATTATAGTGATTCCCCATTATAGCCTATGTCTGAATCACCAAAACAGCATTGAAACTCCAAAACAGATTCTGCCAAATCAAAACAGAACAGTGATCCAAAACACCAAAATGAATCACTGTCCTCTGAAATGGGAGAATCCAAAACCAAAATGAAGCATAGATATTTTGCACAGCTCTGGTACTAACTAAATGTACTGCAACTGGTAGGACTGAGCATTAGTACCAGCCCATGCTTTTTAAGTGATGCTAATGCACAGTAGGCCAATTTTACTGAGCATTAGCCTGGGGCGGGGGGTGTTGTGCCATACTAATGCACAATAGAATGAGTCTACTGCACCACTAGCATCTCATTTAGATGAGCCCACAGGGTATAAAACTTGTGCTGTACTGCTCCATTATAGAGTTTACCATGCAAATAAAGCATACACAGAGTATAGCTGGGGCAAAAAGTGAGCCCAGATGAGAGAAAGACTAGAATTTTTATTGATTTTTTAAAATAAATTTTTATGTTGCTAATTAATTTCTTGTGGCTATCGTAAAACCTTCGGAAGATGTCCTACAAGAATAGGACACAGATTTGAATTGCATTCTATGCATTTCAGAAAGAGTAGCTCTCTTTGAAGCCTTCACTCCTTTTGGTCTTTTGATATTCTCATAAATATTATGGCCTGGGAACAAAACTAGTTTTGAGAATTTGAGATTCCAATTAAGTCTCACAAAAGATCATGTCTGATAAGATACCAAGTTCCCTTAATTTCTACAGATTACTTATTATTGACTTCTGTGGGAAACAGTCTCCTGGGAAACTCATTACTAGAAAAATTAATGAATTCTGAGACTGCTTGAGTGATAAAATAACAAAGCATGGTAACTTTAGTAAAAGAATGTCTCAGTAGACAGGGCTTAGGTCTTTGATGCAAAGCAGAACGTGGCAATGATCTGTGTCTGGTAAAAAAAAAGTGGTGGGGGGAAATTAAGGGTAGCTTTAAAATCTTAGATTTTCCAATAACATCCATTTCTTTAAAATTCCAGTGATTATGATGGCAAATGTGCAAGAAAATGCTGAGAGTTTCCTCATTATTCCCCCTGCCTATCACCCCTACTTTGTCAAAATTGAAACTGAGGCACAAAACTACTCAAAATAAAGTGGCAAAAAATGTTGCATGAAATTTACTGGGAAGTTTCATTCCCTCAGTGCAGGTCCACTCTCCCCTTTTAGCACATTCTGACATACTTTCTTATATTTCATACTCCCTTGTTTTGTGTCTACTACTGTTGATTATTCACAGGGCAACACACCATTCATCATGAGGAAAGGTACGTCTATACAGGATGCTATGGCACCATAGTGACATGCTACAGCCCCACAGCATCCATTGGCAAAAACCATGGCAACAACGCTACATCTCCATAGCAACACACTCCTTCATTATAGTGTGTTGCTATATGACATAGCGGCCAAAAATAACCGCACGCAGCTGGCATGACCCAGTACAGGCTGTTACTGCCCCATCTTTTCATACTTCCGAAAGGAAGGACTAAATGACAGCACAGTAACAAAGGCACTCTACAACCATGTGTAGACACACCTGAAAAGTATCACAATCTAGCCCTTTGAGATCATATTCAGATATTTCACAAAGAGCTAATACTGTGAAAGTGGTAATGAACTGAATTAGAGCTTTACCACTTTCAACATATCAACAGCATGAGGGTGTTAGATGTATTGTGAGTGTGTCTATTGAACATATGAACTGAGAACAACTAGCTAAGAATAGTGTTGGAGATAAAGACATATCCAGTGGTTCCCATGCTTTAAGCTGAGAAGTATGATCCAAATTCCAGTATTTCTTAATGGGCATTTGATTTGGTTTATATGATGTTTTGTGTGTTGATTTTTATAAAAGGTGTCAATTAAAATAATGTATTGCCTGACAGATGTATATACTAATGAATGTTGTCTGCTGACAACATACATTTCTTAGAGCCCATATTTTAGAGGTTCACTGTTTAGTGTTTTCTATTAGTAAATGAGACATTTTATTATTTCTATATACTGCTAGCAGTGATTTAGATCATAAAATTGCTTTAAATCAAAACTGTTGCCACAACAGTTAAAGAGCACTAGCAAAAGAAATATACTGTCAGTATAAAGAAGTTTTTCTTCCTACTGTTATTTTTTTAAACTTATGTACACCTTTAAGACCAAATTCTGCCCCTAGTGATGTTAAATGAACCTCATTAATTACATAGTGTCCCAACTGAGGACTTGGAAAGTGTTATTCTGGCTTCCTTGAGGTCTGTGGTCTCCAGCCCTTTCTACTGCAAGATAACTTAGGTGGATGTGTCTACACAAGATACTTACTGCGCATTAGTCTAACAACACTGCACATGCTGTGCTAACAGCCTACTGTGCACATCACAGCACATACTGTGCTAACAGCCTACTGTGCAGTGTTATTAGGCTAATGGGCAGTAAGCATTGCTAAATAACTATGCACCAGTACTACTGTGCAGTGACTGTAAGTACTATGTATTTAGTTAGTACTTATTAGGGAGGTACTAAACTAAATGTACAGTATCTAAGGCACATTAATGAATGAGTAGACATGCCCAGTGTGTGCAAGCATTCAAAAGAACTAGTAGAAGTTAAGCAGTTGTAATTTAACCCAGTAGAAACCGAACCAATAGAACTCAGAACAAGTGTTCATAGGGCTGGCTGTGTGCTCTAAAGCAGTGGTTTTCAACCTATTTTCATTTGTGGACCCCAGAACATTTTAAATGGAGGTGTGGGCCTCTTTGAATTGTAAGTGTGGCTATTCACATACTTTTGATTGATCGTAGTCATCTTTCACAGACCCCTTAGACATAGTTTGCAGACCCCCCCAAGGGTCCGTAGACCACAGGTTGAAAACCAGTGGTCTAAAGACAGTGTTGCTGATTACATTTAGCCAAGAGGCCCTGCAACACACATCCCAGGATGCTTTGCAGACTCCCCAGTCTTCCTAGAGACAGATGACAGCACCAAAGGACACGTCTACTATCTTTTCAAGCTTGTCAATGTCTACTCCAGCATCCCAATGTATCTTTACCTCTCTGGCACTAGCCAAGACCCAGTTCCAGTGGAGATTGGCTGATTCTGGTGTGAGTTGGGTGCTAGTGGGGCTGTTACTGAGGGATGGGTTAGGTCAGGCCAGGCTGATTCCATTGCTGGGGGTGGGTTTGGGATGTTCAGTTCTGGATGGAAGAGTAGGTCTGGAGACTCCAGGAATGGTAAAAATCAATGCACTTTGAGTAGGTGGAGCAAGGCCTGGCAACCCTGTCCCACCCTATACCCAAAGTGCATTGAACTCTGCTGTTCCTGCCCATTCATCAGCAGACTGGTCTTTCAGGTAGGGTCTCTGCAGTGAGGTCAGGGAGCCCCAGAAACAGTAGAGATAGGCTGGTCTGGGCTAGTGGAGTGGGGAGGGGGAGACTTTTCCAGTCCTGGGGCTGACAGAGGGAGGGGTTCAGTCTGTGACTCTGCCAAAGCAGTGGAGTCCAACCAAGTCCCAGGCTATTTTTCTGAAGGGAAGGGGTGGAGCTGGAGTAAGGCATGCTGTGAAGCTTGAGGACAGTGGCAAAGCTTCTGTGGGTCTAGATAAGTGCATAAGAACTCATTCAAACAGTGGAACCCCTACCAGGCTAAACTTCTACCTCACTAGATGAGGTCTGAATTTAAATCACAGGCATCATTTTTAATTCACACAAAGCATAGCAAATACTTGTACACTTAGGATGTCTACTATTGGAACTGTGATTCCACTAGTAAAACTGTAATGCATATACACACCCTTAGATTGGCAAGAGAGGCCAACTGTGAGGAATGATTTGTCCCTGCATATGGTGCATTTGATCTCCATTTATTTACCATATTCTAGGGAGATGTTAACACTGGTATTTTATGTGAATGAAAATGGTATGGAGAAAGGGAGACAAAAAACGTGCAAGTGTGGCAAACAGTGATATATATAAAACAGCCTGTGCTCACTTGCAGTGAAATGTATGGCCTAAGCCTTATGAATCAGTCTGGCCCTTACTTAAATGATTGTAAGCATTGCACCAGAAGGCTGGTTGAAAATTTTAGTCTAAAGTATTGATGAGGAATGGAAAAGTACTGAAAGGAGTGTATACTGTCAGGACAGGATGGGGGGATGTGGCTGAAGGCCGAATGAGAACAACACAGCGGCCTTCAGGATAAGCTTATCGGGAACAGCTTGAGAAAGCGTGCTTGGTTCAATGAGACACCAGGATGAGTCACTGTCAGACTGCCAATAGTATGTTATGGGGTGGGTCAATCTGTATGTGATTTATCAGTATATAAAGTAGCCTGTGCTTTGTTCTTGTTGAGCATGAGCTGCCCCTTGCTGTTCTCCTGTGGCCATGCAAAATAAAGTGCTTCTGATAGCCAAACAGTGATTCTGTCTGAATTTCCACATCTGTATTTACCAACAGAAAATCAGGTTTCAGTAACATTTTTTTCACAAGGATGTCAGCTTTCCGCAGCAAGTGTTAGGTATTCTTCAAAACCTGAATAACTAACACAGAAATGCTGTCACAGTGTATCATGGGAGATTTGGTTTTTGTGGCTTTTGCCACCATTCTCTTACATGGTTTTTGCTTCCCCAGCATGGCAGACAGCATCTCCCACAATGTACTATGATCTGTATCCAGTGGCTCAGCAAGAAGGAAGACAGGAAACATCATGGAAGATGTTCAGTCATTTTAGGGGAATGGAGGCATGAGGCACTCAAACTAGAACCGTTATGAAAAGGGACATACTTAAATAGCGGTTTTACATTTTTTGTGGAAACTGCAAAAATGGCAATCCCCACAACTGCCATGAACAATGGCATTGGCTGCAATTTCCCAGCAAATCAACTCCCAAAAAAGTAATAAAAATAAAATGCTGGTTCCCCCGTAAGAGCCAGTGGTCCTCGCTGCTGCTACAGGCTAGCTTCACAACGTGCCTAGGAGAGGAAGATGCCGGTTGGCTAGGCAGCACAAAGGGCAGCAGCCAAGATTGTGGTTTCCCCCTTGTGCCTCTCTACCAGTCATCACAGAGTGGGGCTACACAAAGGGCAGCCAGCAGCCAAGATGGTGGAATCCCCCTGGTCCCTCATCCCCTGGGGCCTCCCTGCCAGTCAGAACCGAGGGGCAGGGCCACTGCAAAATGACAGTGAAATTGGATACTCAAGCTAAAAACAAGTAGGAAAAATTGCTCTCTCTCATTGTGAGTTAGATAGGTCCATACCTATGAAGTATCAACAAGCATATCCAAATAAAAAAAATTAGTTTCAAATAAACATTTTCAGGCAGAAATGTTTGGCTGTTAACTGTTTACTGAAAAGTTAAAATTTGTCATGGAAAATTTTGATGACAACAATTTTTGTATTTGTTTTTGTATAATTTCTTCATGGGAAGAGAAATATCCAGCCACCTCTAGTGAATAGGTCTTTTACTAATACTCTGAACTGGGGAAAATTTCATCCTTATCCTCCAGAAGCAGAAGATGGTTTATAGAAGGAATACAGGAGCCTTCATCTATTTGACCTCCCTAAATTAGAATAACATTTAGGGGTTAAACAGAACATGATACCCCCAAAATAAGAACTTTTGTCTTTTTAAAAAAAATCTCCAGTATTTCCAAACAAAACAAACTTTGGAAGGATGCACATTTGTGAAAATCTAACCCCTTTTGAGTTGCAAAACATATTAGTAATATGTTTAAACAAAAGTGAAAATGTACTCAGTAAGGGGCAGGGACTGACAACATGGGAGACCGATCCCAAATAGTTGTCCTGCAGGGTGTGGGGAGGAGGAGGAGCGA
>NW_017729022.1:13176730-13186418 GCF_001723915.1 Gavialis gangeticus
CAGAAAACAAAAATTTCTAGGTTTCAAAAACAAATGCAAAATTGCAACAATCTGCTCTTACCAATCTGAACCTGCTTCTACTCAAAGCAATGGCAAAATCCTCACTGATTTCACAAAACAGGCCCCTTTTTTTAAAAACAGGCCCCTTTAAAAAACAAAACAAAACAGAAGTGACACACCCAGACATTTAAAATGTGAGCAGTGATTAAAATATTCAAAGTCCACTTTCCAACTTGAAAATTTGATGGAACTTGGTTGGCTGACTATTTAGCACAGGGGCAGTTTCCCAGGAGCTGGCGATATGGAGGGATATTGGGCCAGAACTAGAAAGAGGATCTGTGGCCAAAGTCAAGACAGACCAGGGTCAAAACCCAGAGCCAGAGACAGGGTAAGCTGAGGGATAACCAGGATCAGAAACGAGGAATTAGAGTTGGAGCTTGAATCAGAATCAAGAGCAGATCAGAATCAGATGATGCCAAGGGAAGTTGGAGTCAGAGCCAGGAGTCAAAACCAAAGAACCAGTAAGGAAGTGGACAGAGGCTCAGGAACAAGATTTTTTGCCTTTGCCCAGCCAAGGAGATTGAGAACTGGGCCTGGTTGTAAGGGCTACTGGATGAGGTCTGTTGCCTTTCCCTGCCCCCCTGATTGAGGTTGACTAGGTCTGGAGCTTCACTGTGGCCTCATTACAGTGGTTCTCTGGGTCATCTTATAGTAGCAAGAACTGACTGAGGTCCTTCTTACATGGCAGTATTGAGCAGCTCCTAGAGCTCCTAACACATGGATTGTCCACACATTAAGACCTGTAACTAGTTTTAAGCGCTTGGTAGGCAGCTCAAAGTTGTGCCACTAGTGCAGGATTATCTCCGATCCATATTACCCATTTTGTGTCACACTAAGGTGTAGCCACACTAGGCTACACCTTGGTGTAAATTCCCCACCTGCCCCACCCCCACTGGCCCAGATTGGGACCACTGCCCCCACACACACACACCCCACCCAGGACCCCAGATCCCCAATCACTAACCCCCTCCCTCTCTCAAACTTATTTGTGGCTGCCTGTGCTGTCTGTCCTTGAGAGCAGGCAGGGAAGGGTTAACCTGCCTGCCCAGCTGCCACCACTGCTCTCTGGGCCAGGCTCAGCTCTGAAAAGAGCTGCAGCTTGGCAGTGCTGGCAGAGGGGCCAGGATTGCAGGTTAACCCTTCCCTGCCTACACCCCTGGGATAGACAGTGTGGGAAGCCACAAGTAAGTGGAGTGGGGGGCAGGAGGGCGGGGGGGAGGAAGGGTAGGGTGGAAATCTGAGGGGCCTGGAGGGAGCCCGAGGGTGCAGTGGGGAGAGGGTAAGTTTAGAATGGGGGGGTGGGATTCTTACCTTTCAGTCCTCAAGGCCCCTCCTGGCCTCAGTTGTAACTGCTCCAAAAACTCAAGCTAGCACTAACACTGATCGATATTTTTGTGACTCACAGCATAACGTGTAACAAGGCCCTGTTCTGGCACTTCCATACAGGCAGTCCTCGGGCTTATGACACAATTGGTTCCTGAAAACTGCCTCTTAAGTTGAAACATTGTAACTTGGAACCAATTTTCCCATTGGACACAATGTTATAAATGAGGGATTGGTTCCTGAACCAAGGCCTGATACCCTATTTTCACCAAAAAGAACAAAAAATTTTGTACTCAGTCAATTACAGATGAGTAATATAGCTACATGAATGTATTTATATTGTAAATAACAATCATATTGATTTGGAAAGACTTCCTTGAGGTGACTTTGCTGCACTTTTTGAAGGGCTCTTGGTTGGATTTTTTGGATGGTTTCTGGCTGGAGTCTTCTCAGGAGTCTTGGCTACAGGTTTTTCTGGAGTCTTGTATGATTTTTTATAGAAAGTGTCCAAGGAAGTTTGGACAGATATTCTCCCTGGAGAATGGTGGCACAGTGAACTTGTTTGCTGGTCTTGCCTCATGTCAAATCAAATGTTGCAAAGTCAAAACTGCCTTTAGAAAGTTGAAACAGTGTCAATTTATAAACATTGTAAGTGTGAAATGTTGTAACTCAAAACATTGCAAGTCAAGGACTGCCTGTATTCCCTTGTACTCTAGCTCTAAGAGTGAAGCCTTCTCCTGCTAATCAGGATCCCATTGTTCTTCCTGCAGATAACTGCCCTTAAATGGGTTACTATAAGCCTTTTGCCACCAATGTCCTATCCTGCTTGCCACAGATTCACCCCAAAAACCAAGTGCCCTTTGGGATTCATCAGGTGCCATGCATGGATATTCTCCTAAATTAGATTTAATCCTGTGGTTTTTTAGCTGGTGGGAAGCTGGGTTCAGTTTTGTCATTTTCATATTTGAATGGATTATAGTATTTGATATCAATGTAATGTTGACAGATCTTTATATTATAGTTTCTGTTGTGAGATAGTGATTAACTTAAGTGGCCCTTGACTGTCCACACTTAGAAGACACTATTGCTGAGAATTAGCATTTGATAACATTTTGAATAGTTCCAACCAGCCAAAGATACATTTACACTTTAGACAAAGGGCCACAAGCATAATGCCTGGATAGGAGGAGCATATTCCCAACTGAGGGGAATTTTCAAGAGAGGGATAATGGATTAGCAAACTTCCATGTTTAAAAAGATACACGTATGCTCCTGGTCTTAACTAGATTAAGAAAGATTTCAGCTATGCAGACACGTACCTGTATGTGTGTGTGGGGGGGGGGGGGGGGGAGTCAAGAAGTTACTAGCAGAATGCAAGCCCCCGTAGACATGAAGGGATGACAAGTTAATGGGCAGGTAGGCAAAAGTGTAAGCATGCCTAGAGAAGTTGGCTGTCTTCAGTCTTTCCACGTACAGCGTGGAGAGCTGTCCCTCAGCCAGGGCCGACTGAGAAAAGCAAGTTCTCAGGGGAACTACAGGAGGCTCTGAAGAGTCTGAAGCAAAGGTTGCATTTTAGCTTGGTAAAGTTGGGTAGAGACTGCATCCTTGGATTTAAGGTGCCAAATTAAAAAATATTTTCTTTTGTCTTTGTATCACAGCATGTGGTTACTGATTTCTTATGTTTGTTCTTTTTTATAATAAATCTTGTGTTATCTTTTTTTAATTCTTTGATGTCAACAATTCATATGATTCCAAAGTATTTTGACCATTTAGATTTTCCCATTCCACAGAAAGAGGGATCCATTTTTTCTAAGCACATGACTGAACAGGGGTGTAATCCTTCTACCTGGCAAAATTCCCTCTGCTAAGGACTGGAAAGACATGAGCAAAACATGTAGGGCTGAGGTACCACAGGCTAAGGAGTTGGCCTCTGGTGCACCTCACCTGGTCAAGCTGCAGATAGCAGAGGGTAGGGTTTGGGGAAAAAGGGCACCTCAAGTTGTAGAAACACCCCAGGAATGTTTCTCAAGGGTACACTCAGGCTGTATCTGGGACCAGAGTCCACCACAGCTATCATTTAGCCAGTAATACTCCATCTCAGAATTCAAGAGAGTAGTTCAGTGGGATACATCCTGGAACATAGAATGTTTCTGGTACATCAGCCAACTAAATAATATTGCTTTGATTCCTTTATTATTGCTAAAGTATTCCTTGTACTAAGCATAAAGAGGTATAATAACGAGTACTGCAAATACTGAAGTAATGTTACAGAAGATAACTTTTGAAAGTATTATCAAAAGGTATTACTAATATTGAAAGGTATTACTTGATTATTAATATCACATACCTTGGTGGAGTTCAGTTTCAAGTTTCCATTTGAACAAGTATGCAATTAACCTTTCCAAGCAATCATATGAAACAATGGTAAGTTTTCAGGATGTAACTGACCTGTGTTATACTAAGTCTGGTTTTAATTAAGCACCCGCAACTATCTAAGTGCCTATGTAATGGTGGACATTGGGGCTTGGCTCATTTAGTTTATGTTAAGTAGGTCAACAGATAACCTTTATTTGACCCACCTCAAGAGACCCTGGAATACAGTGCTGTGTGCACACCCACGTGCCGTGTGCAGAGCCCTGGCATGCCGGGTGCACTACCTCTATAAAAGGCTCTTGATTGACAGAAACTGTGTGTGTCTGGGTGTGTGTGGGACTGTGAGCATCTGAGCTTAGTGTGTAGGGTGCATGTGAGTGGCTGAACTGAGGTGGGACGGTGAGAAAGCAAGAAGCAAGGGTGCTTGTGGACAGAAAGGAGAGAGAGAGATGGAGAGACTGAGTGGCTGGTTAACTGAGTGGAGATTCCTGGTACTGGGCCCAGTCACCGTGAGAGATCTTCTGTCTGCAGGAAGGGTTGGCTCCCCGGGCTTTTCCCTCCGGGTGTGTCTTTCACACCAAGCAGCAGCCCTCTGTTCTGTTTGGTAAGCATTACCCCATTCCCCTCTGGGTATTAAGGTTCTTCTTCTCGGCAGGTGTCCAAAGAAGATTAGAAGCCACTGTCTGAGGTGCAGTTGTCTCCAGTCCAACAACTGGAGCCGAACAGAATAAAGTTCCCCTGCCCTTGATAATAAAGTTCAGTCCTCGTATTTTTGTTGTTGTACTTAGGATTTGATAAATAATTAAACTAAGTGTGTTCTTGTGTAATTGTATACTTACCTGTTCTTCTCAGTGTTGTAATAAACCATCTTGTTTGTGTACTGTTATCAATTCTTAGTTATTTATTTAATAAAAGCGGTGATTAGATACGCTGTGGGCAAAGAACCACCCCACCTCTTGGCGGGTTAATTGACAGAGAGAGTTGCTGTTTGGGCAGGCTCGGATAATTAAAGACTAAATTGATAATTAACCTGCAACACCTAGATAGTTCCTATTCCTATTAAATTAATGCAGGTTGTGTCCATGATAAGTTTCACATTAGTCTAAATCTGTTCACTGTTGAAAGTTTTGCTGAGAATGGGAAAAAATCATGACTTAGATGATGGATATCCAAACAAAATAATCTACTTTTTCTAGCTGTACTGCTTTAGAGTTCTTTAATATAAGTTGATGGGAAATCTAACAGGTAAATAACAGAATTTCAGGTTTTTTAAACTGTTTAGATTTGGTCTTCCACTCTGGATTCCTGGAAGGCCCTTTGATAATATGTTATCCCTCTGATAATAGAGTCTGCAGATCCCCTGGAATCTGTTAAAATGTGCTTGAGTTAGGACATACAAAAACAATGTTTAATTAACAGAGGCTATTTATGGTTTTTCAGTTCTTAGCAACAATAGCAACAGATCAAGGCCCAGCAGTGTGGAAGGGAGTGGGGCTGGGGCTGGCAAGCTGGGGCGGAGCATGGGACTGAGCCATACATCCGGGGGGGGGGTGATTCCCACCTCTATGTACACCCCCAGGAGGGCATGGGGGGCCATATGCCCCCAGATCTGCACACAGGGTGCAGGAGGGCTGTGGCCGGCACTGGGCTCTTTCTGGCAGGGGGCTGGGCTGGCCTGCATTCAGGATGAATAGTGGCAGTGCTGGGAGGGGGAGTTGGGGGGGACTAACTACCGCAAATTCTGGAGTGGCTGCAGTGCCCCCTCCTTCCCTTATCCCTGTTACCATAGGCCCTAGTGGTGAGAGAGGGAGTGGGGATGGGGATGGGGCAGGTGCTGCACAGTCAGGGTGGAACACAGGACAGAGTCACAAGCAGCTCATCTGGGGGGCATGGGGGTGATAGCTCCCACCACTGCCTGCAACCTGGGAGGGCATGGGGGAGTGCATACCCCTAGATCTATGCATGGGTTGGGGCAGGCTGAGCCAGGTTCTTCCCAATGGGGGGCTGGGCCAGGCTGCACTTGGGGTGTGTGGCAGCAGCCCTGGAAGGGGACTACAGGAGGAACTGCAGCCACTCCAGAATTTGCGCCCCCCCCAACCCCCTCCTCAGCACAGCCTGGCCCAATATCCCCACTGGGAACAGCCCAGCACTGCCCTGCCCCCAGCCCACAGTGGCCTGCAGCCCTCCCTACCCTGCACATCTCAGTCCCGTACCCCACCCTGCCAGGGGAGTCCCAGCTCCACTCCCTCACCCATGCCTCTTTCCCGACAACAAACTTACTAGCCAGACCCAGATGCTCTCCATGTGGCTGGGCTGCACTCCTGGCTGCCTGCGTGCTGCACTGTGGCTGCTCAGATGCATGCAGCAATTATTAGACACATTAGTTCTGCATACCCCCTATGACCCTTTTAAGTACCACTAGGGCAGGGGCAGGCAATTATATTGGGCAGAGGGCCTCTTACTGAGTTTTAGCAAACTATCAAGAGCCTCATGACAGGCAGCCCAGGGCAGATTAATATTCATTTTCTAAATTTTTAGGGGCTCCGTGGGCTGGATAGAATGGCCTGGTGCACCGCATCTGGCCCCCGGGCCACATTTTGCCCCCTGGTTGACAACCACCGGACTAGATGAATGATAATTTCACTGCACGCATATAACTCCTTATGTTCAGATATTTAACTTTACACAGCTGAAATCTCAGCAGGCCATTTTTACTGTAAAATGAAAAAAAGTCTTTGTTTATTATGCCTTCTCTTTGTTAATTATTCCTGGACTTCCAAACTGATATGCATAGAGATTGTGTTCATTGGCAGATTCCTGGCTGCACCCTCCCTTTTCCAGTACCTAACCTGAATACTTGCAGAGCTCACACCTTCTCAGATTGTGGGGAAGGGTTTTCTAAGGAGACGTGGAGCTCTCCTATTTGTGGTGTTGTGCCCTTATGCAAATCCACTGATCATTTGTAAGGTTCTTTTCCTATTTCTAGAATACACTGTACACTATTTATCAATAATAAATAATATTTACTAGCTAATAAGTTGGCTTATTTCACTATATTGCATTACATTTCATTTCTTTTCTCCAGTAAAACAGTTCTTTTTAGTGTGCCAGTGGCTTATCTCCAAATGAAGGTGCTATTTAAAGGAGCACAGTGCAATGTGAAACAGCTGAGAAGCAATGTTTGAGCAGCAACGATTCCATACTACATTTCAGTTAACAATGATTTCTTTCCCCTTATTAAAAAATGCCCCTTTTAAATTAGAAGAGTGCATTGAAAATTACTTTTTCTGCTCTCCAAAGCTAAGATATTTTCAATGTTAAGCATAATTTTTTCCCTGTATTTAGTCAATAATATTATATATAGAAAAATTTCTCTTTTAAAAATTGATATTTTGGGCCTCCAAAACATCTAGTATTCATGTACAGTACTTTGTGCTCATATAGAATCTTATATTTATGGCCACCATTTTTAAGGGATTTCAAATATAACTCCAGTTCTGGAGGTGGAATAATTGAATGGGAATATTAGCATCTAAATGTCTCAGATTTGTGGGTGTGATGTGTTAATGATGTGCCTCATTTCCTACTGTTTTACACCCAGTATATCTACACCTTTGCAGAGTGGCTATAAAAGTGTACCAGTCAGACCTAAAAATGAGAATGACTGTACTAGGTGCAAGTGGCAGGTAACTGCATCCACACCTGTACAATATTTGATGGTTGTTGAAAAAAAAACAAAAACAAAACACAGACACCCACAATCAGTCTCCTAGTGCTATGAGTCAGTGATCCAGATTTTGCATTGCAGTTTATCCTCAGTAATGACTTAAGGAAAATACATTCAAATTCTTATTGTTATTTGATCCTAGCATTTAGTAATTTACTAATGCCAAACCACAGCAGCCTTTCACCTGTATAATAGATCAAAGAATAAATCTACATATTTTACATATGTCTTTACACCATACCTGTTTTCAAGTGATTGCTTTGAAATGTGATCTTTGCAATAACCCTTTCTTATTCCATTCATGGTTGTGGTATCTGCTTCAAGCAACAAATACAGGACCTGATTCCACAAATATCTGCTATAATGAGCACTGACTTCAAAAAACTTTTGAACTATTTACAGCAATAAACACTACATCTGGCAGTAAGTGTATGCAGGCTTGGGACCACAGTTGTAAAAATAATGTATTGAGGCGTTGTAGCAGAAGGCATACCCTGACAGGAAACTACTGAAAAAACTGCAATTCTTTTTATAGGACTATTGATTTTCTATGCTGTTTGTAGATAGGAATGAAACATTCACAGCCAAAATTTTAATTTTAGCTATCTCAGAAGTAGAGGCAAGACATTTTTGTAGGAATCTGCAAGGCACAGAGAATTCTATGTATCCCACAAGATAAAGATTCAAAGGTATTAAAGAACAAATTAATTTTGTTGTACTTCTCTCCCACCCAAACCCTCTCATGATGGGACATTCACAGCTGTGTAGAATTGAGTTTCTATGACACCAGAATTTCAAAAATAGATCTGACACACCAACTTCCACAGCGAGTATCCTTATTAAGGTCTAATATATACAGGACAATCTTTTGCTGAATCAAACATCAGGAGAGAGAGAGAGCCAACTGTAACATTATCTCACCATATTTCACGTTGTAGTACAATTTTTTCATTCAGGTTTTATTCACTAAGGGCTCCAGATTTGTCCACATTGAGTCTATAAGAAAAGATTTTCAGGTTTCCTGGTTTTCTGTGTGTGGCTAAGATTAAAGGGAAGAATCAGATGAAGTTGGAATATACTAGTCAATGGATGATATGGATGTAGGTATTGCAAGAAATGAAATTTTGCCAGGTAGAAGTTGTAAATATCTTTCAGAGAGACTGGGCGTACATAAACCAACAAAATAAAACAAACCCCTTCCACCCTAAATATTCACTAAAAATAAACTAAAACTAATGTTTTTTATGATGTTTGAAAATATCTTACAGATATTCTTTATTTGCATGTTCTCTATGGCCACAGTATGAGACACTTACTGTGCAGTCATTTACTACTTGTATAAACAAGTACTAAATGACTGTGCAGTAACCAGAGTTACTGCACAGTAGCATCATCAAATGACTTTTAAGTGACATTTACTGCAGTCGCTCATTACTACTGCACAGTCAGCACTTCATGTAGACATGGCCTGTGTTCCTAGAAGAGAATCAAAAGACAGGCTATCTGCACAGAAGTTCTAGCAATGGCAGGAATATTGGGAAGCTTAAAAATATGCCTGTTTTGTTAGATTTCCAAGCCAGTTATGCTGACTGAATACATTCAATTATTTAAATAATATATGAACTAGCAATCTGACAAGTATGCCTTATTGAATACATTATATATCAAGCACTGGGCTGAAGTATCACTTAGAAATTCAATGAATATGGGGATTGTGGCAGGGTATTGTTGGTGCCTGCCACTTTAAGGGCTGAGCCAAACAGTCAGCAGGTGCTTGATTACAGTGGCCATTTTAGAACTCTGGCTGCCTATATAAACAGAGCAGTTCCCTGCTGGCAGGCTAGGAAGAAACATTGCCTGGCTGAAAGGCTGTATACAACATCCTGGCAGTAAGGGCAGGAGCTTAAGGGGATAGTTTGGAGGCTTCTCGTCCTGGGCATGACCTAAAACTGCACCCTGCCAGGAGTGGGTGGCCTGGTGGGGCTCTCAGTGGTGCAGGAGCCCCCAGGAAATGCCAAGCCAGTTACCACCCTGATGAAAGGTGGGTTGGGGTTCCTTAATAACTCCAGCTCCCACAACCAGGCTAAGAAGGCAGACCCACGTTAGAGTGGGCTAGAGGCTCAGAAACCTGATTTGAAACACCCTCGACTGGTCAATGTTGGAACCAGGACCAGAAGGGTCAAAAAGGCCAGGGGCCCACTGCAA
>NW_017729022.1:13191418-13195956 GCF_001723915.1 Gavialis gangeticus
TAAGTAACTGCCTTATCCTATAAAGTTCATTGCATAGGAAATCTAATGTGAAATTTTCATCCTAGAAAAGTATGCTCGGCTTGGAGAATAGAGCCATGCTTTGAAGAGAAGGGGTGGTGGGGGAGGAACATGCCTGAGAGGGGGAAGAGTTCAGGGAACTAGGCACCCCAGGATGATAGCAGAGTAGGCCGCCTGGTTGGAAGGATTTGGTTGGGGTATGGACTGGAGGATTCTGAGGCCCAGTGCAGGGCCAATGACAGACTGCCCCGAGAAAGCCCCCTGTTACAGGGACCTAGAGCTGAACATGTTTGAAATGTATTGATAAAACTCATTACATGATAAGCAACAGGAAGGAGCTTCAGTTCAGGAGAGTGAGTGGATGAGGTATGGATTGACTAAATAGAGAAGCAAAATGTAGATGAGATAGCTGTGATTCTCCATCTCCTTACTCCCACTATCTATAAAGTGGTCTTTGACATAATGGGCATGTTATTATACAAGGCAATGCACAGAAGACTAATTCTACTGAATTAGTGCAGTGGGCAAAGCCTTTGCTAATGCCCAGTAGATTTAGTCTCAAGTGCAGTAGTGTCACTAAAAAAAAACAGTTCATATGCTTGAATGCGCAGTAGCACCAATTACAGCACATTAGGCTAGTACCTGTTATTACAGTGCTCCCCAATCATTGCACCCAGCCCCTGCATCTTCTCCCAGGGCTGCCAGCACTGCCTGCCTTGCCCCTGCAGGGGGAGCAGGCAGCCGAGCAGCCAGATGAGACGCAGCTTCTCCCAGGGCTGCCAGCTCAAGACAGGGCTCATCTGGCTGCTCCCCCAGCTGCTCCCACTGGCACTGCCTGCCTGTATATAGTCGATGGCCAAATAAGATTTGGTGCCAAATACCTCAGATTCGAATTCAACCAAATCTAATTGGGACAGTGATTCAAATCACTGAATCAAATCACTGTCCCACAGAATCTGAAGCGAGTACTTTCTGCTTTGCACAGGCCTACTACTCAGTACCCCCCTGGTGCAGCCCTTCAGGCCTCCCTCAGAGACCCCACTCTGCACCCCACACATGTAGTCCTTCAAGTGCCCCTTTTTGCACTCTACTCTGCACAGGCCCTGCCCACCTTTCACCAGGAGGGGTACCCAGTCTGGCATTTCTTGGGAGCTGTCCCGCCATGGACAGCCTTGTCAGAGCCCCAGCAGGGTGCAGTTTCAGGTCATTCCCAGAACCAAGAGCCTCCAAACCATCCCCATAGCTCCTTCCCTTATCTCTAAGATGTTCCTGAGCCATAGCTCAGTCAGCTGATGTTTCTCTCTTGGCAGCTGGCTGCAAACTGCTGCCTCACCCTATAAACACTGGGTCCTAAAATGGCTGCCCTAATCAGGCACCTGCTGGTTGCCTGCCTCCAGCCCTTAAAGTGGGAAGCACCCAAAGGTGTACAGCCACATACCTTCCCACTTAAGATAAAAACTATGGGGGACTTCAGTGCTCACCCGTCAGGCTAATATGCGTTTCCCAGCCAATGCACCACAGGTAGCTCCACCAGGCCACCCTTCCCCAGCAGGATGCAGTTTCAAGTCATGCCCAGGACCAACGAGGCCTCCTCCTTCCCCATAGCCTCACCCTTACCTCCAGGATGTCCCGGGAGCCAGAGCTCAGCAGATGTTTCTTCTTGGAGATGTTTCTTCCATGCTGGCTGATCTCAAACTGCTCCCCCTGCCACAAGGAGTTGACCTTTAAATGGCCACCCTCATCAGGCACCTGCCATCTCCCTGCTTGAGCCCTTAAAGTGACAGAGTACTAAAGCTGCTCCATCACATTAAGCCTTTAAGTAGTTCCACTTTTGAAGGCTGTCGCATCAGATGCTTAGTAAGTGTTAAATGCACTTAAGATGCAAGCATCTATGTGTTCAAACAGTAAAACAAGTGCTAAATATTCATTTCATAGCAAACTTATGACTTTTACACGAGGACTATCTCCAGCTCTTATTAAGGAGCATATGTTTACCTACCAACAGCCTGCTCTATAGAGATAATATGAGCATTTTGCAATCCTTCAGCATCCCAGAATGCACCACTCCCAGCTCAGCTGTCTTTGGATGCTGTTGGAA
Organism: Gavialis gangeticus; assembly: GCF_001723915.1. Classification (NCBI taxonomy): domain Eukaryota; kingdom Metazoa; phylum Chordata; order Crocodylia; family Gavialidae; genus Gavialis; species Gavialis gangeticus. Next base: position 13,193,535 of record NW_017729022.1, read on the forward strand.
ATATGTGAAAAATGTACTGCACCACAGCATGCTGAAATGCCAGCTTGCTGGCCCTCTAGTGCCAGAGCATGAGCTGTGCCTTTTAGTGTGTGAAGTAAACATGATTGTGTGCCTGCTCAGAACATATTCTAACTTTCATATCATATAATGTTCCACAGATTTAATACATACTAAGTGTCCTTTAATATTAAAGGTCTTCAAGGTTGTCAAAATACTAATATCCCTTATTGAATAAGATCCCTAGACCTCTGCTGGAGTACCACTTGTACTAAGTGGCAGGAAAAAAGCCTGTTGTGTTATTCTGGAGTTCATCTTGTGGCTAAACAAAGTTCTTCTGAAGCCTACCCTCCAGGCCTCAAGAGTTCTTTACAGCTTCACCTGCAGTTTTGTGGTAGTATTTCACCATATCCATAATAAAAAAAGCCTGATTCAAGCATGTGAAAAGGAGATACACAATGTAAGCCTACAACTCATCTACTAAACACCAAAGGGGGCTGCCACATGATAGTAACAAACTCCCAAATCCTCTGGATTTTTTGGCATCTAATAATAGGGGCGGTACAATAAAAGAAAATGAAGGAAGGAAACTATTTGAGTGTTGGGAAAAAGCATAGGCCTCGTGTCACTTTCACAGGGCAAATTCTTTATCCCACACCATTAATACACAGATAGATGGGTTGATAAAAACTTTAATACATAGTACATCTGCTATAGAACAATGGTTGCTCTTCATTTATCTTTGCTATGGGTATCAACAAAGTTTAAAAGAGGAGTTCACACTCTTCCTACACTTCAACCTCTCACCCCAGTTCCTGTGTCTAGCATTTTCCTTCCCCCTGCTGTGTTTCAGTTAGAAAAGCTATTCTAAAGTATGGCTTTGTTTAAACTACAGAGAGATGGCAGATTTTGTATCTTTTAGAAAGAATGACAGTGTCTCAAAGTAGCCCTCAAGGCACTATGGATTCTGAAAAGAAAAAGGAAGAGAAAAGAGGAAACATGAACACTTGAGGAAAATGCTCAGGTATTTTATAAAGAACAATATTAGAAAACTTGAAGAAAGTAAAAGCTTATTTTATATCTAAAGCAGCTGTGTGAATTAGTAACTGAAAATAAAACAGTTTTTGTATAAATTAGTTTAATAAACTAATTTGTTAAAATTGAGTTCCAATTATTTTTAAGTGTTTTAATCAACTCTTTTTTTAATAGTGCCTAGAGCATACATTCTAATAGGCTAATAAATAAAACTAACAGCACAAAATATAATCATGTTGAACAGATCTAATATCTTCATGGAATTACTTGTACGATAACTTGTTTCAATACAGAAAATTACTACTACTGACTTTGACTTACATTTCCCTTGCCAAATGCTGCTCAGTTATGCTACTGCAAATCCTATGTAATTCACTGAAGTAATTTAAATTTTCTTTGTAGTGAGAAATCAAGACACACACACACACATACAGAAGACTCAGTGGGCCATATGCTGAAGTCACTGGATTTTTTAAATTGGGATCAGGCTACATGAATAAATGGCGTGAACATCTAATTCATCTTGGATTAAATGAGACTATGATCTCTATAACTACCTTTAAAATATCTTCTGTAATCAGTTATATTTATTTGTATTATTTGGACTTGTTTTCTGTGTCTTTCTACTGGGGAATATAGACATACATATAAATTTTCAGAGGTGTAACAGAAACTGGGTACCCAGCTTGGGAACATATAGGGGCAGCAGTGACTTCCAGCTGCCAGTGCTTCTGGCATGGATTTGCAGCTGCCAATATTTTTCCACCCTCCCTTAAGTCAAAACCAGGAGCTACTGCTCTGGTTGCCCTGCCTTAGTTATACTACTACTAATTTGGGGATGGGGGATTAGTTCTCTTTCTATCACTCCTTTGTTCATTTCTTTTTCACCATTTCATTTCTCTTGCTAAACCTATTATATAAAACTTTTTTGATTTTTGTCTGTTCCCTTTAGTTTGTCTCCCTGCTTTTCTTTTCTGCCATACCCTTATAATGTCCTTTTCAGGTATATTTCCTGTATTTATGCTTCAGGGATGATGTTGCAAATAGTTTCTTCAGAGGCTACATCATTATTCCCCAAAATGCTGTTTTGAAGTGGATAGTCCAAGGAGAAAAATAGGTGGAGAGAGGTGAAAGCAAACTAACAAAATATTCCCCATGGCTAGGGATAGACATTACATGTAAACTGGTTTAAGTGATCAGAAACTGGTTTAAATCTGTAATAGAACAGATGTTCAGTGTACATAAACCAGTTTGAGATAAACCTGGTTGAATGTAGTATCAGACTTAACGGATTTGGGTCAAGCTGGTTTGTGCAATGTCTGTCCCAGACCCCTTGCTGGTTTAAGATAAACCAGACACTCCCAGCATCCCGGCATGCTCTCTGGGCTGG
>NW_017729022.1:13196183-13206780 GCF_001723915.1 Gavialis gangeticus
GTTTGCTGCTTAGACAGGAAACCTCCCCTCTTTCAAATCTACCACAGCACGGTCCCCACCCCCACAGACCCTGGGCATGTGGTATGCTAGCTAATGCTGAGAGGTGTCTGTGTCTCCCTCCAATTTCACTGGGACAGGCAGACAGAACAGTGACCACTTTGGGCTAATTGGAACTAATCAATAGGTCAGCTGGTAAACTATCTAAGAAGAATTTAAACTAATCAAGGGAGCCTCTTGTTTTGCTAATGAGGTGTTAGACACTGTTATCAGCCCCCTGCTGGCTTGCTCCCTGTCAGTTTGCTGCAGACAATATAAAGAGGCAGGGAGAGGGAGATTGAAAAGCTCCGTATCATCAGTGGATGCATGCACTGAACACCCCAGCTTTGTCTCAGAGTGCTAAGCCTGAGCTGGGGTCTGGCAATACTCCTGGCCCTTGAGCAGCCAGTGGGGAAAAGCCTGGGATGGTACAGACAGTCCTCCCTAATCAGAGGTCCAGCCGGGGGTTGGCCACACACCCCTCATCTAAGCACTATGTAAGGGAGGGGAGGGCTGCTCTAGCACTGCCCAGCTTCTAGCATGAGCCACTGCAGGCATGTGCCTGAATTTCCTCAGTCCAGAGGCAATGTCTGTCCAGTTACAAACCGGTTCAGCCTAGCCAGACTAGAGTAACCTGCAAAGATCGAATCAATTCAGGCTCAGGCTTTTTGAACGTCTGTCCCTATCCACTCCCTGCAAAACCTACTTGTAATTAGCTAACAGATCCATTTAGCTCAGTTCTATAATGCAATGAGATGCCTGTTTTACCACAGAATCATAGAAAGTTAGGGTTGGAAGGGACCTCAGGAAGTCATCTAGTCCAACCCCTTGCTCAAAGCAGGACCATCCCCAACTAGATCACCCCAGCCAAAGCTTTGTCTACAGTATTGCCAAAGCTACCATGTCAAAAATCATGAGACAAACTCTTAAAAAAATCAAGAGATTGGCATGAAAATCATGAGGTGCTATTTTTGAAGTGTGTATGGAGGGGTTCTTTGTAAAGGTGTGGGGGGCTATGGGTGTGTGTGTGGGGGGGGGGTTGAAGCCCAAGGCTGGATGGTCCTCGCACATCTTGGTAGGATGTGGGGTACTGTGGGTCAGGAGTGAGAGGCAGTACAGGGCTGGGGAGAGGGGGCTGTGGATTGGAGTGAGAAGCAGACACACAGACACATACACAGACACACAACTAGACAGCACCCAGCTGGTAAGTGGAAGGGAAGGAGTGGTGGGCTAGATGAAGGAGGGCACAGTTCCACGCAGCTGCGCACATCCCCAGAGAAGGCATGGGAGGCATGTGCCCCCTCCCGCCCCCCGCAGGGCAGAAGCGGGCTGGCCGCTGCAGCCTGGGGCTCTGCAACTTGCTGCCTTTGCCCCAGGAGCTCAGCCATGCAATGCCAATGTGCTTCCTGCCACTGGGCAGGCGGGGAAGTGCCGCAGGTCCAGCAGGTCCCACATCCCCTGCCCACCCATGGGTGGCAATGGAGTCATGTGGCTGAGCTCCTGGGGCAAAGGCAGCAGGTTGCAGAGCCCAAAGCAGGCAGCCCGCCTCTGTCCCACAGGGGGCACATGTCCCCATGCCTCCCCCAGGGGTGCACGCTGCTGCGGGGATCCACACCCCCCCCACGCTCTGGGTGAGCTGTCGCCATATGACCTACCCCAGCCCCAGAGCCCCATTCATCCCAGCCCCTGCCCCACTCCCTCCTTCACCATGGGGGTCTCAATCTGAAAACCCTCCCTTTCCCTCCAGCCCCATTCCCCTCCACAGATTTACCAGTTGGGCTCTCTCTACATGCGCCAGAAAGAAAATCCTGAGATTTGAAGGTTGTATCCTGAGATCACGAGTTAGGATTATTTAGATTTGGAAATCGGGAATCTTGTGACTAGTTTGTGAGAATTGGCATTACTGTGTATAGCCAAGTTTTGAAAACCTCCAAGGATGGAGCTTCCATCACTTCTCTGGGTATGCTGTTCCAGTGTTTTACTACCGTCCTAGTGAGAAAATTCTTCCTAATATCTAACCTAAACTTCGCTTTCTGCAACTTAAGTCCATTGTTCCTCGTTCTGTTAACATCAGGGCTTCCACTTCTTACTTCAAAGGGCATTTTGGAATGGGCTTATCTCCTCCATCAAAGCTGGAAGTTTTGAGGCCTGTTTATTTGGAAAATGAAATAGCATTAATTAACTTTTTATGAATCACATATAATGACTATTGTGGGAACAAGGTGATGTTCCCATAGTATTTGAAGCATAGCTATAAGTAATAAAACATTTTCAAGCAGGCAGGAGGAGAATACTAGGGAGTGAAACTGTCACACTGGTGATTAACTCTGTGTTTGGTTTGTGCTTTTTGATCCATTTATTCTCAATCACTTGTTTTAACTTGCTTTCCTGCAAATGTGATCTTCAAGTCCTGGGAGTGTCAACTGAACCGTAAAGACCTGCACAGAAATAAAAATAAAACACAAAGCAATGATATCTTCAGACCTCACACAGCAGGGCCAAAAACACCAGCTTTCTTCCACAACCTAGCCTTTTCTGCTTTGCAGTACAACAGCCACCACCACACAATTGTTTGGTACATCATCACTGCTCCAGCACTTGTAACCATTTGGTAAAAAAGTCGACAACAAAAGGAATTCTCCAATTATCTCTAAGAAAGCATAATCTGGATAGCAACAACTGCAGTTCTGTGGAACACATAGATAAATCATCCTCAGCAACTGGGTAACTGAACATAACTCCAGAATATCACTGGTAGGGCAAATTTCTGGCCCCACTCAAGGTAGTGGGACTGGGATTCAGTTATAGAGTAGATGCAGGCTATTTCCTTATGGTGCAGCCAAACTGCAGTCACAGCAGTGTAGACTTACCCTGCTAGCCCAGGTACAGGAAGCAGTCTAACCACGGTAGCACATGTATCAGCCTGGACTAATTTACCATTCTTGTATGGATTTTGCAGCCCTCACTAAACTCCACACTGGGGGTTTCAAGAAGAGCTGGAAAATGAAAACAAGCTTCCAAAGTCTCAGTCCACAACACCATTCCTTCCTTTGGGCAAAGTATTTGGAGTCAAAAATCACCACAGATACAAAATCTAAATAAGAAATATAAAAAAAAGTCTGGGAGAGGAAATAAAGAGGATTGAACAAGTAAGTAAAGAGAATATGAGGGATTAGAATTACTTTCTTTTTCCATTTAGAAAGCTATTGTCCCTCCATCAGCTCAGCATGTGTGTTGCTGCTATTGTGCCAAACAAGAAGTTTCAGAGACTTCAGAAGATAAATGAAAGGTCAGTGGAGTATAGTTTTCTTCCACTAAATCTTCAAAGGAAAAAGGCTGCTAATCACCAGTGATGAAGTGTAGCATAGTAGAATGAGCCTGAAATAGCCTTCTCAGAGGATGTTTTAACAATCAGACCCTTTTCTAGGGGTAAAGTAAGCACACAATTGCAACCTTTATCTAATAATCACTACCAGGGACTGCAATCTTGGCCACAGCTTTAGACGAGTATCACATCAACATCCAAAGGCAATAATCAGAGGAAGAGACTATTAACATTATTTAAAACTATGTGTGTGTTCTGAACTGAGTTCTTTGGTTTCAAATATGTATCGTTTGTTTAAACTTTCTTATTTTTTCTTGTAGGGCAGTGTGACTCTCTATTTACCGAACTTCCTGTGACTTTGCATAGCTGGACATCAAAGAAAATAGAGTTAAACACTAACTAGGTCAAAAACTTGAAAGAAAAAACAAAACTAAAGTAAGCCCTATTTTCTACACAAACTGCATAAGATACATTTTCCTACTCTACAGGCACAACAGACTAGGTCCAAAACAGAACATGGGCATCATGACTGACTGACTTTTAGGCCACTGACAGATGTTATAAAGATCACAATGGGATTTGATGCATGATGACATGTGGGCATGGCAGGCGCTATGATTCTGGGGTTGGGTGTCACATCCATTGTTAGTGCAGGGGGAGCCTGGTCCCAGGCTCCCTCACACTGGCAATTTTCACTCCTTTGGCAGGGAGCTCCTGTCAGTGTTTGGAGCTTCCAGTCAAGGAGACACACCATGTGCTCCTGTGCATGGCAGCCCTGTCAGTAATTAGTCCTTCCAGCTATGGGAAGACCCTGTGGTCCTGCAGCTGGGATCTCTGTCAGCTGATGGGCCTGTACTCCCTCAGCTGGGGCCCTCAGTCATCTGACCAGTGCTCCCAGCCTCTGGAGCACATGTAATATGCTCAGGAGGCTGGGAGTGCTGGACACATGTTAAATTAGAGGCATGATAGGAACCAGTGACAAAGTTACTATATATTTTTGTGTAATAATATATATTTTGCCTAATAATGTTGTCACTTATCCCTGGTTTTATCATGTCATTTTTAAAAATGGCTAGAAGAAGTAGTGAGGGTACCCCCTTCCTCCACCCCACCTTTTATACAATTGGAGGCTGATTAAAGCTCTTGTTAAGGAAGTGGAAGACCTGGTTTAGGATCCCTCCTCAGCCTGAAGATGTTCAAACCCCATATTCTACCTCCACGCAGGAGGATATTCTGCCTTCCTGCAGAGTGCTGTAACCATTAATAGGACATTTGGGACTAGTGGCAATCTCAACCCTTTTTTTGATGCAGTTCCACTGTGCAGAAAAGATTACAGAAGACACAATTAAATCTGACTACTTCCCACCCAAATGAAAGAGAGAGACAAGAGAGAGAGAGAGACCTGGATTCTAGTCCTTGCTCCAGGAACTGTTTGTGTGTTTTACCGAATGTCTGCTTCATTTAGGCAAGGGACAGACATCCAAAAAGCCCAAGCCTGAATTGATTCAATCTTTGCAGGTTAGTCTAACATGCATAGATTGAACTTATTTGCAAGTGGATAGATATTATATTTTGATTCAGAAAATGCAAGCATATGCCTGTGGTGGCTCAGGCCAGAAGCCAGAGGGTGCTAGAATGAGCTCTCCCTTTCCTTCCACAGTACTAAGCTGGGAGCGAGGCACGGCCAGGCCCCAGCAGAATGCTATAATTAGGGAGGAATTTAAACTGTCACCCTGGCCTCCACAGTCCCCAGCCAGGGTATGCCTGCAGGGGGAGGGGGAAGCAGCCATTGCCAGGCTTTCCTTCCCACTCTCTGCTCAAGGGGTGGGAGTGGTGCCAGAACCTGGCCTCAGCTAGCACTCTGAGGCAAAGGGGGGAAAGAGAAAAGCTGCTTGTGTGGACTGTATGCATCTGTATTATCCTTGCTAGCTAGTATTTTGTATTTGCCTAAATCTCAAATTGACAGTACTGACAGGCCTCATTCATTGCAAACCAGGTAATTTCTCACACCTCTCTCTGTCCCCTGTTGAACACTGACAGAATGGGGAAGATGTACTCTAAACAGGCTCAGTAATTGGTGCATAGGAGCAATCACCAGCATTAATTGCTGCATAGTGAAACTTCATTTGATAAAAGGGTTTTAGGGTCTGAAATGCCTTCACTTTGACAGCTTTGAAGCAAGCCAACAGGGAGCTTGTCAAAACACAAAGCTTATCATCCCATCAAGAAAACAAAAGCCTCTCTCTCATTAGTTCAAGCTCTTCTTATCACAGGGTACAGGCATTTTGCAAGGCATTTGCAAGCCACTGGGTTCTTGCTCAGGAAGAAAGCAGGGGAGGGCAGTTGGCTGATAGACATTATCAGCTGACCTACTAATTAGTTGCAGAAAGTCCTAAGCAGACACTGCTCTGTCTGCCTTTGTTCCAATGAAATTGGAGACACACAGAGACACTAGGGCTATGCGAAGCTTTGGTCCCTGATTCAATTTGGCAGAGATTCAGCCCAATTTGGTGGCTGAATCTCTGAATCTATATTGAAGCAAGAGACCCTTTAATCTCTCCAAATCAAACTGGAACCCTCCAAATCAATTCAGAGAGATTCGGAAAGATTCGGTGATTTGGGCATACACAGCTTTAAATGTTTTTGCTACATACCTCTAGGTAGCAGGCGGCTCATGAATGCTGCAATGGTGGGGGACATGGAATGTCCCACAGAAGTGTGGGGGGCTCCCCAGCACACTCAGCAGCAGACCCAAAAGTGGACCAGTAGCACTTCCAGCCCACTTCTGGCTCCACTGAAGAATGCATGGTGCCCCCCCCTTGTCTCAGTGACTGGTGCCTTCTGGGTCTGGGGGGCACCCATGGTCCCCCATAGCCAATCACTAAGCCACAGGGGGAGCCCCCCAGCACACTCCCTGGCGGACCCAGAAGTGGATTGGAAGTACTTGGAAGGTTCGCCGCCAAGCACACGGGGGGGAGGGGCCTGCACTCCTGTGGGATGCTCCATCCAGCCCAGCATTGCAGCATTCACAAGCCACCCCGGCACATCAAGGTATGTAGAAAAAACATTTAAAGCTGTGTCTATGGCCGAATCACTGATTCTCTGAATCAGCATCGAATCTTCAGATTCAGCCAAATCGAATCAGGGACAGTGATCTGAATCAACTAATCAAATCACTGTGCCTGATCTGGGCCAAATCCAAATGTGAATCATAGATTCATAGATTATTGAGTCGGAAGGGATCCAATGGATCATCATGTCCGACCCCCTGCCCCTGGCAGGAAAGAGGACTGAGGTCAGACGATGCCAGCCAGGTGATTGTCAAGCCTCCTCTTGAAGACCTCCAAGTTAGGTGACAGAACCACCTCTCTTGGAAGCCCATTCCAGACTCTGGGCACTCTTTTTGTAAAAAATTTCTTCCTAATGTCTAACCTAAATCTACTCTCAACTAGTTTGCACCCATTATTCCTAGTAACTCCCTGGGGTTCTCTGGTGAATCAAATAGGGCCTGTTTCACACACCCCTAATAGACACGTCTCAGCATTAGCTAGCATGAAGGTGGTGTGACCAGATGCCGGCTGGGGTCTGTGCAGCTTGGTTCCCTGCCGTGGGAGAGGGGAGGGTGGGGGGAATACCTGCTTGAGTGGCCAGTGGGAGATGGCAGGGGGAAGCCTGGCAGATGCTGCTGTGCCCTTGCCAGGCAGAGCCCAGAGTCCCCCAACCCCTTCTCGTCCATCTAGAGCTCTGGCTAGGGAGGAGAGGGGTGGAGCAACCCTATTCTCTGAAGCAGACAGTCCAGCCCCACCCAGCCCAGCCTAGGGCTGAAAAGCATGCTGGGATTCTGGGGAACTCTGATTTAACTTAAACCAGGAAGATGTCTGGGACAGAAGTTCCATAAACCAGTTTGGCCCAGGTCAGTTAATGATACTGCATTCAACCAGGTTTATCTTAAACCTGTTTCAGCCATTTTGAAACTGGTTTATGTGCACTGAACTTATGTTCTGTTACAGATTTAAAACAGCTTCTGATCCCTTAAACTGGCTTGTGTAACTTCTGTCCCTAACCTTAAATACATAAACAGTACTTGGAGCAGGGACCAGAACCAGGATACAAGTAATCCTCAACTTACGACTTTTTGAGTTACGATGAATGGCACTTACAACTTTTATAAATTGATACCATGTTTCAAGGTTCTGACATGGGTTTCAACTTTATGATTCTCAATAAACTTACCAGCTGGATGGAGCTGCGTTGTGTGGAAGAGGAGGGGGGAGGGAAGGCATGTGTGGGGTACAGATCAATGCTTCCACAGTGAAGGAGGGATTGGGGCTGGATCAGGGGCTGAGGCAAGCTGCCCAGCTGGGGTAGGGAGGTGCAGGACAAAGGTACAGCTCATCTGGGGGGCATAGGGTGAGGGGAAGCTGCTCCTGCTGCTGCATGCCACTGGTCTGGGAGCTGCTCATCTAGTAGCTCATTTGGCAGGTCCCACTGCTGCTTCCACTGCTCGTCCAGGGGAGCATGGGGTGGGAGGGGCATGTGCCCTCTGATCTGCACAGGGTAAGCAGGGCCAGGGCTGCACTGTGCTGGGCTCCAGGCAGGTGTGGTGGCAGGTGTGGATATGCCCTGCCTCTGCTCACCCAGCTGAGGTGGGACAGGGCAGGGCAGGCATGGGATGGAGCTGATGCGCTGCCTCCGGATGAGTGGCGCACAGTGGTGGGAGCCGCCCCACACACCCTCCAGATGAGCTGCAGCTCTAGTCTGTGCCTGCTTCACCACAGCTAGGTGAGCAGCAGGAGGCATGGGGGGCATGTGCCCCCCAATTGGGGTGGGATGGGCAATGGAGCAGGAGTTATGGCAAGGGGCTGCAGCCACCTGAAAATTCACCATAGCTCACCCATAGGCCCCATCACCCACTTGGAGCACAGCGCAGTGCAGCCCCGGCCCTGCCCTCCCTGTGCAGATCCAGGGGCACACACCCCCTCTATCCCCCATGTCCCCCTGGATCAGTAGCAGAAGCAGTGGCAGAAGCTGCCAGAGGAGCAGTCCCTGGACCAGTTGTGTGCAGTGGTGGAAGTCACCCCTCTCACCTCCCTCTGCCCCCCAGATGAGCCATGCCTTTGTCCCATGCCCCCCACCCCAGCTGGGCAGTGCTTGCTCCTATCCCTCCTTTCCTGCAAGAGTGTTGATCTGCCCCTTTTCTCTCCCCTCCCCTTCCACCACAACAGACCTACCAGCTGGATGCAGCTAAACCAATCACCCATTTACAACATTGTTACTATGGGAAAATTGATTCCAAGTTATGACATTTTGACTTAATTGAGTCCTGAAAACTGTGTCTTGTGTCATAAGTCTGAGGACTACTTGTATCTCTTATCCCAGAAGAGTACCGTAACCACTAGATTGCAGTGTTGTCTTCACACTTACTCTCTCTCTCTGACCTATACAATTGTGTATTCCTTGCTGCATCTTCCTTATTGGATCAAGATATGTGAAGGAATATCTAGTCTTTGGATTCTAGTCAGATTTAGGTGTATTATAAACATCATGACATGCAGTGCTATCAATACTAAGACATTGTCAAGCATGCACAGAAGCAGAACTTTAGGCATAAGTTAAAAACGTAAGAGGCCTATGTAGTTTAGATGACAACTGTGTGGGGGTTTTGGAGACAACAACTCATTTACGTATGTATGTAAATTACACCGGAGTCCCAGTTTAGATACCTAAATCCCTTTTAAAATCTGACCTTGAAGCCTTAATTTAGCAAAAAAATTTACCTGCATATTTAGATTTGGGCTTGAATGCTAACCATACATATTCATCTTTTTTAAAAGTTAGGTTCGTGCTTAAATACTTCGTTGAACTGGGTTTGAAAGTGTAAGTGCAACATTTATGGATGCTACAATTCCTAACATTAGAAGGAAGTAGTGCTACAACCTACTAGCAAGGCTTAGAAATGGTCATTCTTATGAGAACCGTATTCTTGAGTTTTATCATGAATCAAAAAGTCACCAAAGAATAAAAGGCACACTTATTAGTGTTACTCCAACTGAAAATATTATGCCGATGAGATAATTTAATATGATTTCCTCAGTGTTAGCCTTTGCTTCAGTTGCCAGCATAATCCTTTACACTATGACATGAGGGAAAACATGCATGATAGTTCTAACAGGCATATTCTAACAAAAACAAAAAAACACAATGTTTTTGACCCACTGAAAAATACTAGTCATTTTTGAAAGTACATTGTACATTCTAATATTGTTTGAAATTAAATAATAAATGTTTTTATGGTGCATTTATGGAATATATAAGACATGCTTATGAAAATTTGAACATGAACTGCAACTAAACTAAAACTAAAAAGGCAATCAAAAGTGTTCAAGTGCAAATGACTTGACATTTTAGGGGGCTGTAGATTAAAAAAAGAGGAAATCCATTAGACTTAGTTAAACTCTTTGGCTAAGTACATAGTTAGACAAGGATCTTTGGGTAAATATGATATCTTTCATTAGACCACCTCAAATAGTTGGAAAGAAATCTTGTTTGCAAGCTTTTGGACACAAACACCCTTCACCAGGCTGAGGAAACATCTGCAATTGATGTGTGCTCTTTCTGGATGGAATGAATAGTAAAGAAGCCAGAGGCTGGTATGCATGCAAGAAAGCCAGTGAGTGACAATATAAATTAAGGAGTCACTGAGTGAGAGACAGGTTGGGCGGGGGAGGGAAGGGGGATGAATGCAGCTGGTAAATAGTGGAGAGGTACCTGGGTAAGTAGAGAGATACTTGGCTAAGTACAGACAGTCAAAAAGCCTGAGGCTGAATTGATTTAGTCTTTGCAGGTTAGTCTAAGCTGCAAAGATTGAACCAATAAGCAAATGAACAGAGCATAGCTCTCTGGCATGTAGCCAACATGGGCTGTGTGTTTGCTTCCTCTTCCTGCTGCCCCCCAGGCTTTTGTGATTTTCAGTCCATAATCACAGCAGGAGGACTCTGCAAGATTGCTCACCACTTCCTCTTCCTGCTTCCAGGTGCCTCTGGGATTTGTAGTCCATAGTCACAGCCAGCACTAAATAAGCAGGGCAGGGCAGCTCCAGGGGAAGAGAAGTTTAACCTGCCCCCTCCCCCCCCCCGCCTCAGACCCCAGCTGGGGATTTCTGGGGCTGAGGCCAGTGAGCCAGCCCTCACTGCTCCAGCTAGGGATCAGAGGGGCAGGGCCAGCCCTGTTCTCAGG
>NW_017729022.1:13211780-13220842 GCF_001723915.1 Gavialis gangeticus
TACCCTGCCCCCCCCCCCCCCCCGCCTCAGACCCCAGCTGGGGATTTCTGGGGCTGAGGCCAGTGAGCCAGCCCTCACTGCTCCAGCTAGGGATCAGAGGGGCAGGGCCAGCCCTGTTCTCAGGAGCAGACAGCCCAGCCCAGGGCTGCAAAATGCTGGGGGACTATGATTTTACTTTAACCAGGAACAGGTCTGGGATAGAAGTTTCATAAACCGGTGTCAAAACAGTTAAGTGTGATACTACATTCGACCAGATTTATCTTAAACCAGTTTCAGCCATTTTGAAACTGTTTTATGTGTACAAAATAGAAGTTCAGTTACAGGTTTAAACCAGTTTCTGATCACTTAAACTGGTTTATGTCCAACTTCTGTCCCTTGCTTTTAAGGATAGGGGCAGTGCACTTTTGCTGGTTTTCATTACCACTAAACTGAATAAAGTATATTGCAATATGGTTCAATCAACAGCACTCTGCATGTTGTGAATTCAGGCTGCCCCAGACTGGGGCAGGGGGAAAGGGAGGGAGAGAGCATGAAGTAATATGTTCTCTCCAGCTGGCTAATGGCTAGGAAGGGTAGTCATGTGAGGGGAGGGAGAAGGAACTCAATGGAAGCTTTACTGCATATGGCAACCTGTGTGCAGAGGAATAGGTCCTTAGATATATGCTTTCAGTTGTCCATGGCAACTATTTCTGTGCAATTAGATGATGTTGTGATACTTCTTGAAAATGTGTTACCACCTGCCATACACTACTAGGAGTGTAATATTGTGTTATTTCACAGATAAATATGAGCCTTCTCCTTGCAGGGATGGAGAGATCGTGTTGCAACATTGTTGATTCACTGATGTTTTAAAAAGCAGAGATTTTAGAAGAACTTCTTTTAAAGAAGTTATAATAGGCCATGAGTGGAGTACAGCTACAGTAGGAATTAAACAGAAGAGAGGTTGTTATCAAAGTGTATTTAGGTAACATTCTAGAAACTGTGGGGAGGGGGCAAAAGACCCACAGACTTTATTGATGATTCTGTGATTTTATGACTTAGATTAATCCCTACTCAAGTTTAAATCTGGTTCCAGCCAAAAATAATTCATGTCTTATGTGAAAGCCAGCAAGGAGATATCCCAAACAAAGAAGAAATCATAGAAAGAGTAAAAGACTGAGTTAATTGTTGGTAGCAAATAGTTCAGTTGCTCAAGTCTGGGCATTTTATGTTAAGTATCTGAAAACAGATACCGGTTTTCATGTCACATAATGAGTTATTAATCACCCACTACAACTGTTAAAGCAGATGGACTATCACTTTCAAGGTGGTAGATCATAGGCTATTCATATACTATTCCTATTAATATGTAAATGTGATTACAAACTTCCAACATGTTTTCAGAAAGAGGCAAGAAGAAATCATCTTACTTTTCAGCAAAGATTTAGATTAGATTTTAGGGATAATTTTCTAACTGTAAGGGTAATTTAGCACTAGACTAGGCTACCTACAGAAATTGTGGATTTCTGTCAATAGAGATGTCAAGAGCAGGTGAGACAAACTTCTCTGCAGCATGCTTATTCTGCCTCAGCACAGGAAAATAAACTAGGTTATGGGCATCAATTTTAACAGGTGCTGCTGGCCAGTTGAATTGGGTTCGGCTGGGCTGGCCTGCAGATGCAGACTGAAAGGCCAGTCCATGGGCTGGATCTAGAGCATGGGAAACAGTCATCTGGCCCATGGGACTGTAAATTTGGTGGCAATAGTAGTAATCACTACTTAGGGACACAGCAGCCACTGCTTCTCGCACCACCAAATGCCCAGCCCCTTGGGGAATCCTGTCAGCTATATGACACTGATCTGAGCTCTGGATGCAGTCTGTGGGGCTCCCTATAAGACCAGAAATTTGGCAGCAGGGCAAACAGTAACAGTATTATAAACAGCATAAATAACACTGGAAGCACAGGCCATAATCAAGTTCTCTATCCCAGGACAGTTTTCTCTTCCTCTTCTTTCCTGCTGGAGCACAGAATCACACTTCCTCTTGCTTCCCCTCCTTGTATGCAACGCTTTTCCTCTTGGCTGCCCAATAGGCCAACTTCAAAGGGACAGGTGGAGGTGTTCTTGGTCCTGCCTGACCTTCAGAGTAACCTCTCTTCTCAGTTATACCTAATAAATACCATAAGGAGGATCCAGTGTAGGTGGCTCTGTTGCCAGTTTCCCCTGGCAGCATGAAAACTGACTACTGGAGGCACTGTTTAATAGTTAGAGACACAATAATAATTTGATATCAACATCACATCCTATCTCTATCACTTATGTAATTACAATTGGTATTATTATTATGACTACTAATATGCCACTCCTGTTGGATAATTCTGAATTTATATGGGAATATAACTTATTGGCCTTCAGTCCATGCCTACTCCCACCACTTATTTGTGTGTTCATATTAAATAAATGCCAAAGAAAACTAATTTTCAGCATTTTTTTGTGATGAGAAAGTGGTTTATTTTTAATCCTGTGTTTATTTCATAAGTTTTGCCTTGCACTGTTATGGCATCTTTCTAATTCCCTGATGTCAAAATGACCAGTTCCCACCATTTCATCTCACAATACTTCTTAGTCCCAAACACAGTGACTTGTTTTTATCCAGATACTTCCTTGTCTTGTTATTGTGTGGGAAAAAAGACATAAAATGCATAACGCTTCTTTAAAATAGGAACTCTGATCTCCCTTCTTCCACACAAATGTCCTAATTACCTAGAAAGTTATGATAACTCATCCTTCCCTTTCTGAATTATTTTTTGCAAAGTGGCATGGCTTCTTTAAGAAAGGTAGAGAGTGTGTCCCCTACACCATAGATCAGAGATATAAAATTCATGTCGAGCCTCAGGTGAGATCTGGATCATGCGCACTCTTTCCAGACCAGATCCCAGGTCCATTTGTGCAGGTGAGGGAATCAGGGTGGGCAGTTGCACAGGGCTGAGAATCAGGCAGCAGCAGGGGTCTGAGGGTGGACAGAAGTAGGGCAAGAAAGGGCTACATCCATACAGCCTACTTCACCCCCTGCTGCTTATGGCCATGTCCATTGTGGTCCAGGGACAAAGCATTCTGTAGCAGGCCATGGTCCACTGGCCACATCCCCCAATTTCTAGTAGTCCACTAGACTACCGATGGGGCAGCTCAAATGTTTTCACAGGCCATATCCAGCCCACAGGCCATTTGTTTTATACCCCTACTCTAGATGAGTTAGTCACACACTCTTCTGGGAGAGGAGCAGTGAGAAATATGGGGCTGAAGGCTTATGAGTGCTCTAGCCACCAGAACAGTAGCAGATCCAGGAACAGAACAAGGGAGTGCATCCCTCTTCCCTATCCCCCACCCCTTTCTTCAACACACACACATTTTGGTTGTGCTATGCATGAGTAGTGAGCTTGCTGCCTGGTCAGTGGAAGTGGCTAATGGAGCTCCACATGAGAAGTGAGCTCTGAGCTCACCAGCTGATCAGGGAGGGGTCTGGCCAGAGCCACAGTTTTTGCATAGCTCCAAAGTCCAGGGTGTGAATCCTGGTACTATTCACCCTTCCCCTAATATCCTTCTCCTCACTGAATTCAACAGCAGGGGAAAGGAAGGGAGGAGTAGTGGCAGCAGTCCTCAGCCCCTGGTCTCTAGAGCCACACAAAAGCAGGGGCTCCAGCCAGACCCCACATCAAGCGAGCACATGCATCACAACCAGAGGGGGCTGCAGCCATACCACTACACCCACTTTGGATCCACCCCTGGACTGAGCTATTATATAAAAGGAAACACTGCTAACCAGGAATTCTCCCATACATCAGGGGTGTAGACACCAAACTCAGGATACAGGTGCTTCAATATGCAGCCTCAGGGTGCAGACACAAGTGCAGCACCCTCGTGTAAACAAGAGCACTTTGCAGGAAGTGTTCTGAATTACAACAGTCCCCCAGACCAAGCAGAAGTTCATTTGCTTCCAGGAGGGAGGGGAATCTAGCTACTGGCTGAAGCCTGCAACTGGTTTCCACTAGCAATAGCTCCTCATCTCTGTAAGGCTGCAAAGTTTTCAGAATGGGAATGGAGAAAGGGAGCAGAGGGGGCCTCATTCTGGGGGTTC
This sequence comes from Gavialis gangeticus, assembly GCF_001723915.1. Taxonomy (NCBI): domain Eukaryota; kingdom Metazoa; phylum Chordata; order Crocodylia; family Gavialidae; genus Gavialis; species Gavialis gangeticus. The sequence continues at coordinate 13,215,895 of NW_017729022.1, forward strand.
CTCAGCCAGCTCTGGAGGGTGGGGTGGGTAAATTGGAGCCCCCCCCACCTCAGAGGCCTCGAATACACCCACCCCACCTCCAGGTGGGGGTGGAAAAAAAAACAAACCACCAGACCAAACTCCCTCTGTTCCCTTTCCCCCCTCCCAACAGTGACAGGCTGAGAGGCAGTGCAGACACAAGTTATGCTCTGTTTTGAAATGTCTTTATTTGACCCTTCATGCAATGAGGGTTCAGATATTCACCCTATCAGCCACTTTTTAAGCAGTCTGCAGCCATGCACTAGTGTTTGGTCATGGCTATAAACCTTTTTCTGTGACCAGATCAGGCTAAAATTGTCACTTCTGTCTGCACCCTCGATGCCTAAATCCCTTTGTGGATGCAGCCTTGTGTACATCTAGTTTGTATGTCTTTATTAACTGAATAGATGTTTCTTTTGTTAAGCCACCCCCAAGTTTAAGTTTAGCTCACAGTTTCTCACTGCTAATTACATTCTCTTAAGTTATTAGTTTACTAAAGTAGGATTTTTCCTAATGCATAAACAGGAAGTGTATTATTATCTAATTAAGCCAGAACAGTTAGTATTTTGAACCTGATGCTTAGATCACTACATTTAGAGGAAATGGCATGATCTGTCAAGCCCCAGCTAAGTCCATCATCCTTTGAGACATATAACTTAAGGTGTGCATCTTTTTTAAATATTAAGGCTTTGCTCATGAATCAGTGGCCAATTTCCTCCTCCTTTATTGTTTATTCAATAGTGGGTGTGCTCTACTGCAGACGGAGCTGTATCCACTGGAGCACCGACTAAAATAATTACAGGTTCTTCCACTAAGAACACAATATGTTTGTTTCCCTTCCCCATTTTCTTTTCATTAGCAACTGACATTTTTGCCTCTACTTTTATAGAGTGTTATAGGAACATTAGACTAACACAGGTCTTCTAGGCCATGGAGTCCAGCCTCCTGTATTTGCAAGAACCCATTTATCCAAAGATAAAAGATTCTCTAAAATCACCACTTCAGCATATACCACTACAGGACACAAAATCAGAAATACCAAGAACACCCTTTAACATGCCAGATGTAAAGCAAGGGAGACAAAGGCATTGTCAATGCTCTACCACTGCAGTGAAAAAGAAGTACTGTAATTACTTTATACTCAGAGGATTGTAAGAGGAAGACCATGTCCCATGCTACAGTGGAAGGCCAAAGCCCTTGCCAATCTCATCTAAGGGAAAAATTCCTTCCTGACCCCAAATCTGGCAGCCGTCCTGACCCAGAGTGGAAGAGTAAGACCTCTATGAATTCCTTTGTTTTCTATGTGTTAGCAGGAACATCAGAACACACCAGGTCTTAACTGTGGCTAACGTCCAATGCTTTCGAGGAAGGCAACCCCTTCACACAACGCCAGTAGTATTCATGAGGAGAAAAAAAATCCTTCCTGGATCCTACAGGTGACCAGCAAAAGTCCTGAAGCTTGGACTTGCAGATAACTACTGCACTGGAACTTAACCTGAGGATTCCAAGTCCTTGATTCCACATATCATACGCTCTAATTGTTGACCCTAAAGCTATTTTGTAGGGCTGTGCAAAGCTTCAGACAGAGCTTCAGATCCAGAGAAGCTTCAGACGCTTCAGGGTTCAAAGTAGCACATCCGAGTCAAAGTGCTGGCCTCGTTTGGCTTCCCAAAGAGCTTCGGAGCCACCTCGGAGATCTGGCCATAGGGTATAATGGGGAAACAATAAAATATCTATAACTTTGTTGGTTTTTGTCCAATTTGGATGAAAGTTTGAGGAGTGGTAGACTCTGTAGAGAGTATGAAGTCTGCCATGTGCCAAGAAGATCGGTGCAGGGGTTTTGGGGGAAGAGCACCCCAAATTATTGAAAGCAAAACTCACATCACATCTAGGCGTTACAACATAGTGGGGTGAAGACTGTAGGAGTGGTAGCCTATGCTGAGACCACAAAGTCTGCCAAGTTTCAAGAAGATCAGTGCAGGGGTTTTGGAGCAATTGTAACCCAAATTATTGAAAGCAAAACTCCTGTCACGTCTATGTGTTACAACACAGAGAGGTCAAAACTGCAGGGGTGGTAGCTCTTACTGAGGCCACAAAGCCTGCCAAGTTTCAAGAAGATCAGTGCAGGGGTTGGGGGGTAACTGCCCCTCAAGCTGTGGACAAGCAAAACTCGTGCCATGGGTGCTTGCGGGACTGACTGTCTCTGGGTTGGGGTGGGGAGGGGAGACACTGCTGCAGGCCTGGCTGCTAAGCTACTGTGTTCCCAGTTACCAAACAATCAATCATGATTTCCTCAGGGACCAGCTCAATACACAGGACTTAGCTACTACATAATGACTTAATGAACATTAATTAGCACCTACAAAACCAGGCTAAGGAGAGGAAACAATCAATACAGACAATCAACTGCCCCAAGACAGACACAGTCTTGGCACAAGTTTGACCTGTCAGCAGTTAGGGGTGCAGGCCCCAAGAACTCCCCTGCACCAATCTCCTCCACAGCTGGCAGGCATCATGGCCTCAGCAGGCGCCACCATCCCTGCAGCTGTCACCCCACTGCGCCTTAGCACATGCAGTGTCACCCATGGCACAAGTTTTACTTGTCCATAGCTTGAGGTGCAGTTGCCCCCAAACCCCTGCACCAATCTCCTTGAAACTTGGCAGGCTTTGTGGCCTCAGTAAGAGCTACCACCCCTGCAGTTTTGACCCCCCTGTGGTATAACACAGTCATGAGAGGAGTTTGGCTTTCAAGAATTTTGGGGTACAGTTACCCCCCAACCCCTGCACCAATCTTCTTGAAACTTGGCAGGTTTCATGCTCACAGCAGAGGATACCATCCCTGCAAGTTTCATCCAAAAAACAACAAAGTTATAGATATTTAATTGATTCCCCATTATACCCTATGGCTGGATCTCCGAGGCAGCTCTGAAGCTTTGGAGCCGCTTTGGCTGGATCAAGGTGGAAACCCAGTCTGGAGCTCTGGATCAGATCACTGCCCTCTGAAGCGGCCAGATTGGAAGCTGGATCAGATCGCTGCCGACTCGCAGAGGCCTATTTTGTCATACTATCCTTTCCATAACCTTAAGCGGTTCAGGTTCTTTACATTCTCTCTTTGGCTTAGAAGGCCATGTAGTTTAATTGATTTGTCGGCTTGTTTTTTTTAAAGATGATGTAGCATGTTGAAGACATGATGGCAAATAGAATTGTTTTAGAGAAAACAAATTGTTATATTATTCCCAAGTTACAAGTGCAAGATTGAGAAATAAAAAGATTAAAGTGCAATATTTTAAAAGGTATTTAGACAATCTGCAAAAGGCCACAGAAACTCTGGTGCTGCTAGGAACTGAACCCAGATTTGATAAGTTGCAATCCAAGGCCCTCATCACAGATCCCCATGTCACAGGAGAATAAGAAAAGGGTTTCAAAGAAAAATAATTTAGAGAAAACTAGCACCCTGCTGCAGGCTGTGCTACAAAGCAATATTAGTGTTGTTTTGTTTCACTTCATTGAAGTGATTCTTCTCTGCATATTTTGAAAAATACTTCAGAAAAAAAAACAGGGCTATTTGCTTAATCAGAGGTTGTTATCACTCGCATCACTGCTGATTTAAAAGAAAGTCATGCTGTCAAAGTGTATAGTTTACCTCATTTATTATTTTTGTTTCTGACATTCTTTTTTATTGTATGTGGTACTTTGATGTCAGTTAATACCTTCATTGGAGATTGAAAAAAATACCTGGTATAGAATACAAGAGCTGGCATTGTTTTTACAGTGAGGGGGGTTTCCATACCTTTCATTTCTTATTATCTCGTAGTTTAATTAAATCAGGTGTTCCTCTTTTCACAGATCAACTTCTGGTTGTCCAAGCCAAAAGAGCAAGAGCATATCATTTACCTATAGAATATCATTTACCTATAAAATACCTATATTTAGCTCTATATAGTAAATTGCTCTGTTAGGCATTTTCATTCAACTATTTATCATTATCAAACTCAAAGTAAATGTATATGGCTTATGGCTTCAAAATCAATGATAGTAACAAGATATAGAAACTCTAGGTTACTGGTTTGAATTAAAGCTCAGATCGGTGCGATTGTAAGGCATTATTTGGTGCCTACTTAATCAATAACCTGAAATTAATATATTAATTCAGAGAACTGCATGGTTAACTGGTGCTCACATCACAACAACCTGGCCTGATCCAGTATCTCCTATAAGACACAGGAAATAGTTACAGCTGAAGAGCCTGATCTAATCATTACTGCGATCAGTGCAAGTATCTGAACTAAGGGCTATTCCTTGTTTATGATTGTAAGTTAGTATTGTGAGACTACATGTATTGTGCTCACATGTAAAGGGTTTTTAAAAAAAAATGGGCCTTTAGATCATACATTTTCCCGGGTGGAATATTTACTTGTTTGGTAAAGTGCTAGGAACATCTTGGGCACTGTATACATCATTGGATACAAAAAAACTAATGTTACAAGAACATTGAAGTTATCAAGTCAAGTGCTCAGGACTTAGAAAATGCCAGCAGGTTGCCTATACAATGTTAATTCAGCCTCTTGGTGCCTACATATTATGAAAAAACTTTTAACAACAGGATGAAATGTTATTTTTCCATGGGACCCCTGGCTCATTCTTAGATTTCATAGACATTGGGGCTGAAAGGGACCTCACGAGATCATCAGGTCCAGCCCCCTGCCCAAAAGGTAGGAAGTCAGCTGGGGTCAGATCACCCCAGCAAGATAAGCATCCAGGCATTTCTTAAAAGGTATCCAGAGTAGGTGCTTGCACCATTTCTGGGGGAGTCTATTCCAGACTGGAGACTCTGACAGTAAAGAATTTTTTCCTTAGGTTCACTCTAAAATGGTCTTCCAGCAGTTTGTGACCCTTACACATTATCCCTTGGGGTGCCCTGGGGAACAGA
>NW_017729022.1:13221301-13222480 GCF_001723915.1 Gavialis gangeticus
AAGCTCAGATCGGTGCAATTGTAAGGCATTATTTGGTGCCTACTTAATCAATAACCTGAAATTAATATATTAATTCAGAGAACTGCATGGTTAACTGGTGCTCACATCACAACAACCTGGCCTGATCCAGTATCTCCTATAAGACACAGGAAATAGTTACAGCTGAAGAGCCTGATCTAATCATTACTGCGATCAGTGCAAGTATCTGAACTAAGGGCTATTCCTTGTTTATGATTGTAAGTTAGTATTGTGAGACTACATGTATTGTGCTCACATGTAAAGGGTTTTTAAAAAAAAATGGGCCTTTAGATCATACATTTTCCCGGGTGGAATATTTACTTGTTTGGTAAAGTGCTAGGAACATCTTGGGCACTGTATACATCATTGGATACAAAAAAACTAATGTTACAAGAACATTGAAGTTATCAAGTCAAGTGCTCAGGACTTAGAAAATGCCAGCAGGTTGCCTATACAATGTTAATTCAGCCTCTTGGTGCCTACATATTATGAAAAAACTTTTAACAACAGGATGAAATGTTATTTTTCCATGGGACCCCTGGCTCATTCTTAGATTTCATAGACATTGGGGCTGAAAGGGACCTCACGAGATTATCAGGTCCAGCCCCCTGCCCAAAAGGTAGGAAGTCAGCTGGGGTCAGATCACCCCAGCAAGATAAGCATCCAGGCATTTCTTAAAAGGTATCCAGAGTAGGTGCTTGCACCATTTCTGGGGGAGTCTATTCCAGACTGGAGACTCTGACAGTAAAGAATTTTTTCCTTAGGTTCACTCTAAAATGGTCTTCCAGCAGTTTGTGACCCTTACACATTATCCCTTGGGGTGCCCTGGGGAACAGATGTTCTCCCAGTTCCTGATGCACACCTCTTATGTACTAATAAGCTGCCACCTGGTCACCCCTGAGCCTTCATTTCTGTAAGCTGAAGAGTCCCATGGCTCTCAGTCTCTCCTCATAAGGCCTGTTCTCTTGACCTGTAATCATGCATGTGGCTTTCCTCTGGACCGTCTTAAACTTCTCCACATCCTTTCTAAAGCATGGAGCCCAGGATTGGATGCAGTACTCCAGCTGCAACCTCACCAAGGCTGAGTAAAGCGGGAGGATGATATCTTGGGTCTTGCTTGAGATGTATCGATAGATGCAAGCCAGAGTTTTATTTGCTTTA
>NW_017729022.1:13227480-13233718 GCF_001723915.1 Gavialis gangeticus
ATCACATTGGTGGTTCATGTTCATCTTGTGATCAACCTTGACCCCCAAGTCTCTTTCAGTCGTGGTGCTAGTGAGTGTAGCACTGCCAAGCCTATAAGTAGGACATGGGTTTTTATTCCCCAGGTGGAGCACCTTGCATTTCTCAGTGTTGAATGTCATCAGGTTTTTATCCACCCACCTTGTGAACCTGTCCAGGTTGGCCTGAATTGCCAACCTATCCACTAGCATGACTGCACTTCCCCATAATTGGTGTCATCCACAAACTTAGCCAGTCCGGTTCCAACAGCAGAGTTCAGATGATTTATGAATATATTAAAGAGTACTGGTCCAAGTACTGAGCCCTGGGGGACACCACTATATCCCCATCACCATGTTCTCCCCATATTCTAACCCAGACAGCCTCAAGTTGCCCTCCTTAGGTGTCAATCTCTGCTTGTACAGAAGTGTACTTCTTCACATAGAGAGTTACACCCCAACCCTTCCTTGCAACACAATCCCTCCTGTACAAGGTATAACCATCAATACCTGTGGTCTAGTCATAGGTGGAGTCCCACCAGGTCTGTTATCCCTATGAGATTGTATTAATTTTTGCTTAGCAGAAGGGCCGGTTCCTTCGGTTTTTTCCCCATGCTCCTGGCATTTGTGTATAGGTAGCTAAGCCCATCATCAGAAACCCTGGGCTTCCCTGTCCTCTTAGAACTGTCCCGTCCTAGGGCTGGGGTAGGAATGAATTCCTTTGTGTTACCTGACCTGCTGATTCTGTGGTTGTCACTTCCAGAGCTTGTACTAGTGACTGTCCACCCATCCCCCAGTGATCTCCATTTAGAGCCCTGTCAAGCAGGTCAGCCACTCTGGCAGAGAAGAGCTTCTTCCCTGTCAGAATGAGATGGAGGCTGGCTGTCCCTTCCCAACAAACCGCTGCCTCTCTCTCTCTCTCTCTTTCTCTCTCTCTCTCTCTGAAGTGCAGATTGTGACTGAAGAAGCCAAAGCCTTTGTAGATGTTGGACAAGTCTCTGACGGGGCATTTTTTTTTCAATATTTTGCTTGATCACCAGCATTCAGTATGTGAATGTCCTTACTACAAGCCTTTCAAACCCTGCTCTGAATACAAAATCATTCTCCCGACATGCCTCTCACTATTTCCCTTAAGCATGGGAAGCTTAGGTTAGATATTAGGAAAAACTCTCTCACTTGGAGAGTAATAAAACACTGGAACAGATTACCCAGAGAGGTTGTGGACTCTCCATCCTTGGAGGTTTAAGACCAAGCTAAACAAAGCCTTGACTGGGATGAACTAGTTAGGGATGGTCCAGCTTTGAGCAGGGAGCTTGACTAGATGACCTCCTGACTTCCCTTCCAACCCTAATTTTCTATGATTTCCTGAGATTTTGGTAGCCATGTTGGTCTCCAAAGGAAAAAAAAATTCTAGAACTCTTGGTTCAGGTATGATACCTTTTATTAGATCAACTAAGAAATCACCAAAAAAAAAAAAAATCTTTTTCTGCAAGCTTTTGGACACACACAGCCATCCTCAGGCTCAGGGAAGATAGATGGTAAAAAGTCCCCATAGACAGAAAATAAAACTTCATTTTTGCACAGCGGAAGCTGAAGGTGGAAGTCTGTCCTTCTGGGTTCATATGAGTGTGTTTGTGAGTTGCTCTTATGATTTGATACACTCCTTAATGTTCTGGAAACAGTCTAAAAAGTTTAAAAGCTATGAAAATATAAAGTTTCTTGTGATATCCAAGGCAAAAGCAAATAATGGTACTTCAGAAAGACAATTCTGAATCATTACTAGTTTATCCAATCAACATAATTATCTGTTTGAAATAGAAATGTCAGAAGAGACATAGCAAGCCTCTTGTACATTATCAGTGAGAAACATACAATGAGCTAATTAGGCAGCCCTCCGTTTTGAGTGGCTTAAGTTCTTACAGAGCAGAAGTGTTCATTTGTACTATTTTCTCTATACATTCTGCTTTAGGATTATAGCAGACACAGCACCAGAAAAAGGTGAGATCAAGGTTGAGAGAGAAGATATTGCTTCACAAAAGAAAGGTCGTGGATACAATATTTCTGTCATTATTTATTGATACCCAACATTTACCTGCCAGTGAGGTAGCCACCTTACACCTCTGTACTACTGTACAATTATCTGATTCTCATTTGTAAATTCATTAAAATATTTTACATTGCGTATAGACTGAAGGTGGGCCCTCCTTTTTTATATATCCTGCTAGGAATGACATTTTAGCCATTTGCCAAACTAAGCCTTAAAACTAAAGGCGAAACTCTTCTTTGAAGATGACAAATTACTTCTTGGTTCCTCAACAGAATCATCTTCAAAAATGTCCTGATGGAAAAGTGTCAGCTGTAATCCAACTGCTTTGCTCAAGTACATACACTGTAGTTCTTCTGCTAATTTGCTCTTTCTTATCTTTGTTGCATAACTCACTGTATAACAGATTTGGCAAGATGCTGGGACCTCCCTACCACAAGGCCAGTAATCCTCAGAAGCCCTGAGTGTCTTGAAGAAACTGGCTCAAATGTAAGAAGTTAGAATCTTTTTGTGCCTAGAACCTTTTGCAAAAAATAAACTAAAGCAGATCAATTTACTATGCTTCTCTCAGCTCTTTTACCAGTGAGATATGAAAGTGAGACCAACAAGAATTACATAAGCTCTGTGGATGTCAGCAGTGGAAGGGTGTAGCTCATTTTGAAATTAGAGTAGGCATTGATGTTGAAGGAGTGTGGCAGGTTCTCTTACTGGAATGATTAACATTAAAGGTCACGTTTTTAGCTTAGTGAGGCAAATGCTATTTACTGCCTCCTATGGTCAAAGCACTTAAGAGGGAGGCTTTAAATGAAGGGAGAAAGGCCAAAATAGGAGTCATATATTAAAATAGAAAAAATATCAACGTGGGGAAAGAGGACTTGAAACAAATTTTTTAAAACTATTTAACATGAAATAGTCAATTGAGAATGACCAGAGAATCTATACATTAATGAAGACACAATCATTTAACAAAGTTTGTGACTCCTCTTCCCCCACCCCCCCGACAAAAAAAACAGCACAAAATGAAATCTTACACCAAATTTAAAACTTGCAAATGCTGTAGGCACTGACTGTGTACCTGTTGTAGTCTTGGCCAGAACTATACTGTTTCTCAATTATAGTCTCTTGACCTTCTGCCCAATGCCTTAATCATTTTGTTCCTTGACTGCTCCACTGCTTGTCACACTTCAGACTCCTTTTAATATCTTCCAGCCACAGTCACTCTAGTTGGCAGTCCATAAAACAATTTATATCCCTTCTCCATGTTCATGTCAAATTTGGAAGTCCCAGATACTTTAAAAGGGTGGATGCCTCCTGGGCTGTAATGACTCAGTGCATGTGCAGTGACTGATTTGATATTTGTATAGTTACATTTTGTAAAGCAAAAGCAAGCGTAAAACACCATTCTGATGTCTGCAACATTTTGTACAGGTCTGCGTAAGTTATATCTGCCTGAATCAGAAGGCATCAAATAATCAGGACTTTACATCTCCCTAATTTCCAGTGGAACCCTGTAGTAATCCTTGGGCATTTATACACATGCTCCGGGAGGCGTTGGGGCTGGGTGCTTTAATTAGTACAGCTCCAAGAGCCACATTAATTCAAAGTACCAGGAGTGTCATGTGTATCAGCTTTCCCACACTGAAAAATGGCTGTGGGGTGCTTTGAACAAAGATCAAACAAGCTTTAGTTTAAAGTAGCCTGTGACCATTTTTCAGCGCAGGAATGCTGCTGATACACATGACACTGGAGGCTACTGGAATGCATTAATTTCCACACTGTAGTAGACTTGATTGAGTCTGCTGATGCGCTGGAATTACAGCACATTCAGAGCAGGCTCCCTGCAGGTGTATAGGAGCCCCCCTGTTAGTTAACTATATTAGAAAAGTATCTCCCTCCCTGCTCCCCCCCAGCAATTCTAACTTTATAAAGAAGTAGCAAAGCTCTCAGAAGTTAAATGCAAGATTGCTTTAGATCACCAAAAGCCATATTCTCAGTTGGGGTAAATCTTCATTGTTCTGTTGATAAATGGAGTTAAAGTAATTTTTACAAGGCAAAGTTCTGATCCTCTCTCTCCATAATCTAACTGCCATCTTTGTCTTCCTGTTTCACTTTGCTGGCATTATATATTTTGTTTACAAAAACTCCTCCTCCCCAGCCTGTCTCTCCCTCATATTTTGTGTGTGTGCATCTACACATGCAATTAATGCAGCCAAATAAACTCCAGCAAAATTTGTGCCAGATTTTATTGCTCCCAGGCACTGTGTTTGCATATGTTGAGCCAAGGCAGAATAGCCTTAACCTGCCAACCCAGGGCTGGTCTAACCCACCTCAACATGCTATGGATGGGTTGGCTGGGGCACAAGGGTGCTTTAGTGCAGGGCTAGCCAGCAGGCAGCCCCTGCACTGAAGCACCATCTTCCCTATCCAGCCCCATCAGCATCTACACATGCATTGCAGAGAAGTTTTATGATAGGATAGTACTGCCACATACAAGTACTATGGTGGAGTTGATTAGTTTTCTCCATCCTAATGGCACCACAGATGTAGATCGTGACATTTTACTGTGGAGCTAATTGGTCAACTCTGCAGTAAACTTCTCATGTAGATGCACCCTGGCAGGCTCCCATCTGGGCACTATTTATTGTCATTAGTCTTACCTTTCCCCAAGTCCCTAAAGCTCTTGTCCACTCACTTCTTCAGAATGTTTGTTCTACCATGGGATTACATAACTAACTTCCTTTTGCAAAGATTCTTTTTATCTTTTCCAGTCAAAAGTCTAAGACAAGATTTCTGGTTTTTATCCTAAAATGTACCCAGACGTGTTAAATCAAATATGGCCCTACCAAGGGAATGTTGAAATTATTTCTATTTCTTAGGCTGTTTGCAGTGCATATTCTTTGTATATTTTTCCACTTCTTCCCTGTAAGAGGGCTGAGGTTGTGCATCTCTTCCATTTCCTTCCTTACCTTTTCTATAACTTTGATATCAATCCCAATTAACTTTCACCCATGCCTCCAAGTTCCATTAGTTATTCCCATTTCACCCACTGCCTTAATGGAGTGTAAGGCTATTGCTATCTAGGCTCCATCCCTCCCAAAATCCTTGCATGTGTATAGTACATCCCATGGTGGTCATGATGCCCCCTGGTAGATCCTCAGCCTTTGCCAACCTGGTTCCCTTTGGGGGCCTCTCCCTTTTACATGCTCACCACACCTTGATGTTATTGGCTTCTGATGAAAGGGAAGCTGCCCCAGGGCTTCCAAAGCATAGTCTTGCCATTACAACCACAGGTGCCTATGGTCATTACCTTAATAGCTAATTTCATAGGCTCCTTCATCCCCAATACCTACCCCATGCTTTGCATATAATCTCCCAACACACTCTCCTCCTGGTCTATAGGCTGCCAGCCCTAGTTGTCACCCTCCTGAGCTACAGGTTCCTTAGCTCCCTCAGTCTCCAGCTGTGATCTTGTCTTTAGCTTATCCATTCCAAGGCCCTGGTCCTGCTCCTAGGCCAAATGCAACTCCTAGGCTCCTCTGGCCCTACCAGTCTCTAGCTGTGGCCCTGCTCAGCCTTTGGCCTATCTCTGGACCCTGGCCCAGCAAGATCTTCAGGTTCCCAGACCCTGTGGACACCTGTCCCTCCTGGGCTACCAACCGCTGAGCTCTCTGACCCTGCTGACAGTGCTGTCTCTGGGCTCAGGACCTCTGGCCCCCACACTCAGCCCTCTGACAGTCTTCCAGGCACCAGAGGGTCCCTCTATGCACCCTAATCCCTCCCAAGCACTGGATCCTCCTGGTCCCCCACCACTTGCCCTCAACACCCCCTAGCACCAGGCCTTCTCCCAAGTACCTAGTTCCTCCTGGGCTCAAGCTCTGTCTCTCTAGGCCCTAGGCCCTCTATCCTTCTGACCCCCCTTTCTCTAGGCTAGTTGGGACTTCCATACCTCCCCTCCAGTCCCTTCCACAACTGCCAATCATTAACTGCATTAACGTGTGGCTGGGTAACTACTTAAGATATGATTAGAGTCCTAAAGGAACTGGCTGGGGTCATTGCAAGTCCCCTGGCACGGCTTTATGAACACTCGTGGTGCTCTGGAGAGGTGCCGGAGGACTGGAAGAGGGCCAACGTGGTTCCCATCTTCAAAAAGGGGAGGAAAGAGGACCCGGGGAACTACAG
>NW_017729022.1:13233965-13237660 GCF_001723915.1 Gavialis gangeticus
CTAGATGATCTGCTCAGGTCCCTTCCGACCCTAGAAACTATGAAACTATGATTAATTGGTTAATCATATCTTAAGTACAAGATGTGCCAGGGGCCAACAAGTGATCTAGTTGAAACTGACATATCTGTTGTCTTCAGAAGACCTGAAATATACAACAGTTTGTAAAATGAATGTAATTTCAATCTATTTCATTCTGAAAGATATGTAATCTATACATTCTAATTTGAAATAATTGTCTGGTTTGAGAATAAAATTAATTTGATAATTTTCTTAATTCATTTATATGGAAAAATGTTTTCCCCTATTAAAAAAAAAACAATGACCAGAAAAATGATTGAGATACTAAATTTAATACCTCTTACATTAGGAAAAACAGCGGCCTGCTTTCACTAGTATTAGCCAAATGCCAATAAGGCTCATCAAGTAAGGCTGACTAGCGAAAGAAACACAGAATCAAGACAAGAGGTGACCAGTTCTTTGATCTCATTCCTTCTTTAAATGAAATCTCTGTACAGTGATTATCCTCTTTTCTAAATGTACTATTATAAATCTTTCACGTATGTAGAATGATGCTTTAAGAAGATGGTATTGCACTCTAGCAAAACTCTCATTTAATCAGTTTTACACATATAGGGGTTGCAGAATAAAACCTTAGGCTTATAAAAATGAATACACTTTAATTTCTGTATAGTTTTACATTGAAACATTCTGACATGTTATTTTAAATATAAAATTATATAGGCACCAGGTTTGACATGCATATAACAGTGAATTAATATCTATCTTGATTTTTCCCCAAATGCAACATTTGCATCATAGGAAGTGTATTCATGAACACAAATAAATTCGCTCTTTTACTGAAAGAATTGTTTCCTTAAGAAGATTAGTCCTTTTGAATGCTCAGGAACAGTACTGACAAATAAACCTAAAATTGCTATAAATCAACTCTGATCTATAGATCAGCCATCCATTGAACCTTTAAAAAAGAGCATGCCTGTCTGAAAACTCTGTTAATTTAGCCTATTATGCACTCTTCTAAATCAAGTGTCAACAACTAACATGCATAACACTCTGTAGATTTAAGTGTTATGTGTAGAGTTGATGCCAATAATACTGCTTTCCACAACTGTCTTGAATTAAATAATGGAAGCAAGAGCCTGTTCTCAATGCAAATTCATCCACTTTAAATATGCATTTTGGTCAGTGATATAAAACTCAGCAAGCAGGCTGAAACAGGTAGCCATGCTGTAGGAATGCATGCTTTTTTGGTTTCTAAGTGATTTGTTGAGTTTAAGAAGGTTTCTGGGTCTAAATCCTATTTCACTTTACATGCTTAAGTGGTATATAAGGGTGCCTATACATAAGCAGGGAGACTGCTCTGAAGCACTGTAATTACAGCGCATCAAAGCAGACTCAATCAAGTCTGCTGGAGCACGGCAACTACCACACTCCATCAACCACCCACATCTTGTGCATCAACATAATGAATAGTAAAGGCAAGGTATAGTGAGCCAGCTTCAAACAGGGGGTTAAAGCACTATCCTGGGAAATGCAGGTTCCTCCTCTAAATAAAGGGGGCCTAGAAGCTGGAGCTCCTGGTCCTGGGACAAGTACCCTAACCACTAGACTATTAGTCTTAAAAGTGAGACTGCTGCCTTCCTCTTCAAGTGTACAATACCTGCCTTGTTGTGGTTTTTTCCTGACTAAAACTTCCAGAGTTGCATGGCCATCTACCTGGGAAATTCTATTTCCCTACTAAGTCTGCACATAAGTGCCAAAAACTGCAGTTACATAGCTACGTATGTGCCATTTAGGCACATAAATGGAACAGATTTTACCCTTAGCATTGAACTAGAAGCTAAATTAAATATTTACGTCACTATTAATGCATAATTTCAGTCACCCATAAAAACACTGCAAATTAGAGAGCATCTCTTTCCCTCACTGAAGTTGGGGGTGAAGTGTCAAAATGCTTACAAAGGCCTTACAGAGATAACTCATCGACTAGATAATCATAACCTGTTCCTCCATTTTAATTTATCAGTTTTACAGTTCCTTTGAAATCCCTAGTAATAAACTTAAAGTACAAATGGTGAACCAGTCCAGGATGAATTACTTTACTAAAACACTAGGCCTAAATTCAAAGATTAGCACCACAGAAAGAAATATTTCGTTTATCTGAGCGTACGAAAATTGAGTGAAACATTAGCCACTCACAAAAATGCCCAATAGAGTTGTTTTCCAATGATTATTTTTAAGTCACACTGCCATCTTCAGATTAAGTATGAGACATGCAACTCAAAGCTCTCAGGCGATTCTGTCATTTCTCAGTTACTCTGGTTCTTTTCCAGTTTTCTACCCTTTCAAGCCAATATGACCATTTTCAATTTAAATAGGAAAAAACCCCCAAAATGAAAATCTTAAAATTGGTTGTTAACAATGACAAGTTTAAGGTTCCACTGATGAGCCTGATAGGATTTCCTTTATAGCCTTAAACTTGTACAGAAAACAGGTCTGAACACCAGCAAAGACAGGCAGTGTCCTCAGTCCACAAAAAACTATAATAAACACTTCTGTAATTACAGTAAGAACATAGTCACTTCTGGGTGTTGAAGCATCTAGTTAAAAAAAAAATGGCCTAAAACAAAAGCTATGCTTTTCTTAGTAAGGAAATAATTGAAAGAGGAGAATGTTATGAGCTTCAAGATGTGTCCTATCACTCAAACAGTGTTTACTCAGAATTTCTCTCTTTCATCTCTCCCTATATGTGCATAGAGAAGACAGGTGGTAGACTAAATAGTGCAGGATTCAAAAGGTCTGGAATTTCACTATGGAATAAATTAAAGGAGTGAAATTGGATATTAATACAGTATCAGATATTAGCAGACTGTAAACTTCTTGAAGCAGAAGTGTTTTTATTTTCATGTCTTGTATATCATCAAGCATATAATTAGCTTTTAACATGATGATAATAAGGGAAGGAAAAATGTCCTTTTGCTATAAACCTCTTTTTAAAGAGTCTAGTTTTGCATATGGTATGAAACTTCTTGAAATACGAATAGTTAAAAGCCGTATCTGCAACCCTTGGCTATTTTGAGCCTGTTTTAACAGGTGTAACTATAAATATAGTTTAGAAGGATTTAGCTCCAGCACACAGAAGACAAGTAAAGTTAAAAAAAATACAACCCCCCACATATAACAGTATACATTAATTTTTCACTTAATTTCATAACTTTCAAATTGACATTATTCATGCTCTGACAAGTTAGCTCCTTCTATTTTATAGGCAACTTATGTAAAAGACCACCACTATACTACTTCTGAAATTTTTGTTAACACAAACATTTTAAATATCACATTTCATTATCTCCCTTAGACATACTGTTGCATAACATGAAGGATCGAGGTCAAATGAAAGAAAAAGTGATGCTTTTGATGCATCTAGATGACAGCTGTCTTCACTTTTGATTCCCTCTTTACTATCTTCTAAGAAGCAATAAGATAAATTGTGAACATTTTTCAAAATGTGTCTGTAGCATCCAGGTATATTCAGCTGTAATGCAGACAGTCTAAACCTGCATGTCTGCAATGCATCCTCAGCAAGCATTTCATGGTACCACTGCCCAACTTTATTACTGGGATACTTGATACTGTGCCCAACCATTGGAAGAACCACCTAAAGAAGAAGGAAAAAA
>NW_017729022.1:13242660-13243215 GCF_001723915.1 Gavialis gangeticus
AACCACCTAAAGAAGAAGGAAAAAAAAAAAAAAAAAAAGATATATAAGCCACAAACATACCTGAACTAAAACCACTCCCTTTTCTTTCAAAACTTCTTTGCATGTGGTATGAAATTTCTGTAAATATGACTAGTTAAAAGCCATATCTGCAACCCTTGGCTCCTACACTTATTCACAAATATAATTCTTGCCTATTTTAGGGCTTGATTCAGCTAAGTCCACAGTACACACATTCAAACAAGGCTATGTATGTATACGAGATGTAAATATCACTAGTACAGACCCCAGTCAAGATGCCAGTAATCTAAAAACCAGACTAGCAACATGACTTTTTTAGCTTGCTGGGAGAAGCATAACAGTTACAGAATGTATTTCCTTTGGAAGGCTCCAAATCACCATTCCCTATGCCTTTTTACACCTTGACTTCCAACTGTTCTTAAATATTTAAAAGCACATAGAACATTATCCTTTTTATCACATAAGTGAATACTTTCTTCTCCGTCTTTTCTGGGAGAGCGTATTAACCTGTAAGTGCTTTTTTTTTTTTTTTTTTTT
>NW_017729022.1:13243306-13264283 GCF_001723915.1 Gavialis gangeticus
TTTATGGTTTTTTTTTTTTTTTTTTTTTTTTTTTTTTTTTTTTTTTTTTTTTTTTACAGGGATGCATTCTGGTAAAAAATAAAACTGCACCTTTAATTTAGTTGCATTATTTTTTGAATACCATTTTCATTAATTCAGTCCCCTCCCTGAAATATTATTTTTGAGACAAACTTACTTGATGTATTGTATAATTGTTAGCTGACTCTTCTGGAGCAGTTACTATGTGGACCTGGCATTAAAAATTAAAATAAAAATACTTATTGTTTGACACAATAGAAAAGTAGACTGTGGAACAAATCATGTATTACATTCCATGTAGCCCTCCAAATAAATCAAGGATTCTGACATATTTGACTACAATGAAGAAAGATTGTTTCAACTAACAACAACAACAAAATCAAGCTGTTTAAACACAAAGTAATAATTATATTAGGAAAGAGCTGTCCATAAAATATTTACTAATCTTAAATACTTTTGAAGCAAGACTCTAGCACAGGGCTTCACATTCATGCTCATCTGACTTGAAGTTAGATACATATGATAATTCATCGTTCCATTGATTTAATCTATTTGATCTATTAGGACACCCTCTCATAATGTTTTGATCAAAATCACAATAAAAATAGGAATTTTCGGTTTACTAAAGCTGGAAGACTATTTACAGTGACATCTAAGTTTCTCTTACTCCAGGAAGTAAGTACGTATCTGGAAGATGTTCACTCATAAATTTAAAAAACTGGGTTTTATTCTGACTGTTATGCCCATATGAAGACCATTAAAACACTACAAAAAGTCTACACTGCATCTGATGCACAGGAGAGAAGCTGGCTGCCATATATCAACACCTCTGAAAAAAGAAACAGATTGATTTGTAGGTCTTTCAGACCCATACTGAAAGAAACATACATAAGAAAATGATCACCAGGCTTCATACATACATAACCAATCTGGCCAAGTCCTGATCCCTGAATCCACCTTCATTTTGTTTCTATTCTTCCCCTGAACACACTAACCAGGATGGAGCTTTAACAGTATAGACATCACATATGCCTATTTGTGGACAACTGAGAGGGGGCGAAGCTACTTTACCTACCTTTAATCAAAATTAATATTTAAAGAAAATAGCAAAGGTAGCATGATTCAGTTAGAAACCTTGTCTAAACATAAAATCAGGACTACTGCATCTTAAACCACTTAAGTGTGCCAAGCTAACTTTTACAAGGAATATTGTTTGTAAACTCAAAACTCACTCGGTCATTCAGAGAAGAGCTTTCATCAACATTTTCTTCAGAGAGGACTAAATCACCCTCTACTACTTTTGACCCATATATCTTAAACCTGTAAGATGCTGCTGCATTCCAAATTTTACTGCAATATGCATGAACATAAAATATGCGCATGGAATGAGGAAGACTAAACCATGCTCGTGTACAGCCCTCATGGTTCACTCCATAGCGATTCAAGGCACGAAGTATCATCTTCTCTCTTACTTTAAATTCGGGCATCCTTGCAAGAGTGCCTTTTGCATCCTCTGGAAAAAAAGATACAGAAGTAAGGGGGGAATTGATCATTTTTCAGATGTTGTCTACTTTGAAAAATAAATTTAAAACTAAAAGGATAAAGCAAATCAGGTAGGAAACAGGTTGTCACACTAACTTATTTAAACTGGCTTTATGTTTATTACTCCCCAGCTTCAATCTATCATCAGACAAATTCAATCTTATGCATTTTAGGCTTAGTAGCCTAAGTTAATAATTCCATTTTCTGTAACTTACACAGAATATAAATGAAACTAACTGCAATTTATCTGCTAGTTCAATTCAAAGAATGTCTACTTCTTTGGAAATAAAGATGCATCATTTCTTTAAGGATTCATTTAGACCATATAATTAACATGTGAAAGTAAAGAGCAAACTTCACTACAGATCTTGACGTGCTCAGTTTTAGGCCCCCCGTTTTTAAACGGCTTCTTTCTCCTGTGCACAAACAGTTTTTGCATCCACAAAGTGTATAAACGCATTAGCATTTCCATAGCTAAGTGCTCCAATTTGCCAAAATGATAAGTGCCAAGTCATTTCAGGGTGCACACCTTGTGAGAAGAAAAAATATCATGCTTGGTTTATACTGACAAGTGCAGTTTGTACCCGTGATAGAGTCTGAGCCTGGTTAAAAGTTTATCCCATCATGTTCCTTCTACAAATGCACTGTATTTGTATTTTCAAATTTTTATATTTCCTTCTTTCCTTTGTAATTTTCTCAGAGAATACCTGGAACAGCATAGCCTTTTACTTCTTGCTTTGGAAAAGGCAAGCTGATGACTTTGGAGGCCATGTCAAATGTATTTTTGTGCCTCAGACTAGCATAAGGCAGAAAAGTTCGCCTTATTTAATCTGCAAAAATGAAGTACATCTGCCCTCCCCTGAAACCACATACCCTAGCTAACTTGTCAACATATAATAATAAGCAGATGTACAAATGTGGGGGGATCTGATAAATACATTTGGAATTAACAGTGACTCCAAGATTTTTGGCTTTGAGAGTAAATTTAAGATGGATAACAGCAGAAACACAGGTGTCAGAAATAGGTCATTTTAATTTGAAGACAGATTCTAGTCTCTGGCTGGAAACAGGCATAACATTTGAAAGGCTAGCATTCAAACGTATCTATGGAATAAAATGCTCAAAATGTGACAAATATACAAAGAAAGAGCAAGTATTATTCTGAACCATGTATGTGCATGGTAGTGCAGTTCTTCAAGCATAAAACAATGCAGAGCTCTTCTCATCCTACTGCCCACCCATCTTCCCACCTCCTGGCTGCTGCTACTCTAGAGACTCTGTTTTAGGTGCTGCAGGGATTGCCAGAGCCAGGAGACTCTGCACCACACCCCCCATCCAGAACCAGGATTCCTGCTCTCCAGACCCCAATTCCCATGTACTTCTCCATGTTTGATTTCAAGTATCTAGCACAGTGGCAAGGGGTCTCCTGGTTTTGGCAGAATGCAGTGAACAAGATAGCTCTCAATGACAATCAGACCCAGGAGAGGGGGCCTGCAGGGCTTCACTGACAGTCTACTCTACTCCTGCCTTGGGCAGGGAGGGAGGAGTGGAACTTTACATAAAGTACTCCAGCCAGGAGGTATAATGGGGAGGGCTGCATGTCTCTCCATGGTTGGGTTTTTGTTTTGTTTTGGTTTTTTGGGGGGCGGGCAGGGTTGAAAGGTTTCAAACTCCATTATATTTTAAACACTTCACAATGTTGTGTCTGTTTACACCCTTTATGAATGTTTCAGTGTTGAGTTTAACATAAGACAGGAATTATGTCAGAGATTCAATACAAGGGACATAAAGAATTGAAAACCAATTCCACAGAACAAGAAACAAGGACTTGTTTATTAAAACCTTTTACTGGAGCAACCACACAGTTAGGAGAGATGTTAGATGAGCTCATCTAACATCTCTCCTAACTACAGAGTTGCTCCAATAAAAAGATGACAAACCTATTTTTGATCGACTTTTGCACACTGCCTGAACCACCACCACTGCAACAACACTCCACACTCACTAACTGCATATGTAGCATGAACTGAACTAATGTAGCTGATGCTAACATAAAATGTAATAATAGTGAAGTACAACCATGTTAGTCTTGTCCTGTAAGCAACTTGAGAACTCCATTTTGTATCTTCTGCTTGACATAAGTGAATGAGCTCTGCATAGCCTTTATGTATAAGTGTGTGTAAAAGGGTGAATGGTGAGAAAATGGCATAGAGACAGGAGAAGAGTCAACTGTTTATGTAAGCAACAAGGCATCAAATGTAAGTTACCAGCCAGTAACTAACTAACAAACAGCTGAAGAATCGCTTTGAAGCTTGAGGGCACAAAGTAGATAACAAAAGAAGAAATTCCACCAGACGGGCAACAAGAACACTCCAAGGCTAAGATAAACTGAAGACAAAAGAAGAACAACCACAGAAACAAAAGCTGGGTATAGAAAAACCCCAAAGTACTGAAACAAAGGATGCCAATCCCTATAAAAGAGCACTTTGAAAATGCCAAGTTAGGTGAGTCTCTTTCTCTACTGCTGTTTCATCGGAGCACAGATGCATTTGTTCACCCCGCTCCAGCTGTTATCTTTAAATCACCATCTACTCAATAAGCCCAGGTTGGCCACCCTGGGCTGATGCTGAGCAACTACTACTGGTAACTATATCTGGTGTGTGTGTGGATGAAATGGTTGTTTTGTGTATGTGTATGTCTCTGTGTAATGATGTGTATGATGATTTGTGTGCGTTTGTATGAATGGTGTGCTCGAACCTCTATGTCTAACTCATGTAATCAATAAATGCAGCACTTTGCCTTATCCCCCTTTATAAAGTCTTGCTCGTAATTTGAGCAATTGGTAATTTGTGTAACATGTAGAAATAATTTCCAACAGAAGGCCCAATGGCAAAGCAATTAAGAAGTCCGCTACAATTCCAGAGGCAAGTTTGAGCCCCAGTCTGAATTCATGCTGAGGCTGCCCTCTCCCTATCAACCCAGCTATATCTGGCACTGGTCATTCAGACTGGGGAGCAATGTGATGCTAGTCTTAGTATTTCCTTGTGTGCTTTCTATCTACAGAAATGAACACTTCTTTACACACTGACTTGGTGTATTAGTAGGCTCAGGGAGCCTTTCATCTTTTTTTTTTTTTGTTTGTTTGTTTTTGGAGTGTCCAATAAATATTGTAAACAACAAAAGTTGTGGTTCTCAGGAAGCTAAGAGAGCTGAACATCTAACTTGCATTCAGTTTCAGCTGCAACTGGGCCTACAACTCTTATCTTCCTCTGAAGCTCCTCACCAAAGATTATGGTATTCTAAATAGGGGGAGAAAGGGCACAGTCTTGAGAAACCCTTCCAATCTTCTTCAGTATGCAATCTTTTTCAGTAAAGTCTCTGCTAGAAATGAAGTTTCTCCACTGCCCTGCACCTTGGGAAATGGCAGCATCTTCTAGTCATTTTGTACAGAGTAAAACTAGGGATTGATTTAGGGGTGTAGGTTGTAGCTGTGTTGGTCTACGGATATAGGCAGACAAGGTTCTTTTCTTGCATGCATACCAGCCTCTGGCTTCTTTACTATTCATTCCATCCAGGAAGAGCACACATACTGACTGTAGATGCTTCCTCAGCCTGACGAAGAGTTTTTAAACCCAAAAGCTCTCTAAGAAATTTTTTTCCAACTATTTAAGTTGGTCTAATAAAAGATATCAGATTCACCCAAAGAAACTTGGCCAGGACTGATTTAGAGCATTCAGAGTTTTAAAAAAGAATAAGTCAGCACAAAGTTCAAAACAGTATTGCAGGAAATGTACATGCCATAGCTAGTGCCAAAGGCACATCTTCACTACAAACAGAAAGATTAAAACATAAGACCACATTCAATTTAAAACATGTTAAAATATGTCCTTTTTCATTTTCAAAACAATATCTTGTAAAGTAAATGTGACTTCAAGACAAGATGTGTATGACCAAATCCTGAGTGTCCACTTGGCTTTTACTCTACTCTCATTCTGGGAAATTCAAACTGGTGACAAGGCAGCACTGAGTAACAGTCTCAGTAAATCTTAAATCCCTGTGAATTTAAACTAGAATCCATATTAAAATCTTAACAAAAAATTGCTTGGCAAATTAATACAGAAAACAGAGTGGTGTTATTTTGATAGTTTGTATGTTTGGGGCCTGATTTCCCATTCATGTTCAGCAATAAACTCCATTAAATCCAGTGGAAGTAGTATGATTGGCATAAATCCAAAGTGAGAGAAGAATAAGATTCTTACTATGTAGAAGAACTTTCATGAAACACATTTTAAAAATGAGACTTACCAGTCTGAAGAAAATACTTCTTTGCCTGGTTTACAGGATCATCTGTATCTTCTGGTGTGAAAAATAACTTCATAGCTTTTACCTTTAAAAATAATACATTAAATTATACTGTCTCTGTTTTAAAGCAATTAACTGATGAAGAAACCCCCACCTGTGAGTTTTTTGATGGGATACTCTTTTGCAGTGAATCTCAACCAGGGTGCCAGAGATTTCAAACCAGAGATCCTTTTTCAAGGGTGCCTCAGGGTGCGACATTATCATCACTATTAGGTGTGCAAACATAAGTCACAAGATAAAACCAGAGATTTCAAATAGGAATCCACAGTATTAAAAACATTTTAACCTGCTATGTTGTTTCTGAGTTCTTTGCAACAGAAGAACCGCTCTATTATTTTCTGCAGTCAAAAAAGGCAGGAAAACTAAGCCCTGGCATCTTCTAGGGGGTGCTCTGAATCTAATGAGGGGTGCCTTGAATCTAATGAAGTTGAGAACCACTATTACATCTCAGAATCTGACCGTACCTTAAGACTGATGACTCAAATTCTCTTCCTCTATCCATCTGAAGTTCCAAAATGCCACACATGAAATAAGAGGATCTAGTGCAAGGATATCAAACATTTGGTTTTTGGGGAAAACTGAGTCTGCAAAATTGTCCTAGGGCCCATGGGGCTGGTAAAGGGGTCAGGAAATTGAATGGAGGGCAAGCAGGAGTGGGGCTACTGAAATTTGAGGCACAGAGTCCCGTTCACAACTGGTGTCAGCACTAGAGCATGAGTAATGTTTGATTTACTTCTGCTGCCCCTTGTCCTGCTGCTGCAGCTCACTCTGCCACCACACCTGGATCTGACCGGAGGAGCGGGATGAGTCTGATACACTGGTCTAGTGCAGTAGTTTTCAGACTTTGAGTCATGTAACTATTTCATACCACTTCTTCTGCCACCTCCTACTCCCGATTAACTATTATGGAACCCTAAGTTTCTGCAGACACAGTCTGAAAACCACTGGTCTAGAGCATTCTTCTCTAGGCTGGAAGGAAGGGTTTGCAGTCACATGGAAGGCTAAGAACAGTCTTCAATCTTGCAGAGGGGAAAACAAATGATGCAGGGATTATTGCTTTTTCCTTAATTACCACCTGGAAATATTCCTGGTTGCAAAGTCTGTATGCTGCCTAGAGCAGTCACCCCCTTTGCTCCCCTCCAACAAAGTCTATAGAGACCTAAGCTAGGAATGCTTATTCTGAGGGATTTCCACAGCCTCACACACAGAAGAGTACTTATAAAACTAGAGGATACTCTGATAGAAATAACTTAAACCTTTCCACTTCAAAACTTTCCTTGTTTCTACCACTAATACAGCTACAGCTCACTGACATGCAAAGCCCCAGCTGCTATTCCCTGCGTCAGACAGACGGTCTCAAGCCATTACCACCCATCTTCCTGCTCTGTATCAGGCTGTGTAGGGAAACATGCACGTTTGCTAAAAAAATTAATCTACTTGTAATTTGAATGCTATCAGAACTAAGACTAGAGAGATTTAAGTTACTAACCAGCTGCAACTAGATAACAGTAATGGTAATTTTTATTCTGCCTCAAAAGTCACATACAGTAAAAATTATTCTGAAGGACACTGTCCTCTTGCTATAAGGATTTGATTCTCCTCTTGCTCAGTGTAACTAGGAGTAAGTAAAGACAGTGTACCTCAGATATCTAGTTTAAGATCTGATGCAGTGATCCCAACTGTCTACTTCCTTACATATTGCATAGCTATTTATATCTGTGCAAAGATCTTTCCAGCATGCTCAGATTCTCTCCTCTCAGAAAAAGTGCTAAAATGCCACAAGTATGAAATCAGAGTGTCTACTGTGTTCTCTTTTGAGTTTACGGCCTGACTCATGAAATTAATTAGTTGCATAGGAATACGTATGTGGCCTGAAAACTGGCTAAGCAACAGAAGCAAAGGAGTAATGAGATGCAGCCATGTTTTGAGTAAACCACACACTGTAATAACTGGCACATTTAATTTTTAGAATAGCTCATATTTAACAATCCTGTGGACCTTTATAGAAAACTGCACCAACTATACTCAGCACAGTTCAAAAGTTCACAAGTTAAGAAGCACTTGCAGAGGGGAGGAGAAGTTTTTAATGTTAATTCTTTTGAGCTGAATTGAAAATAGTCACCCATTAGATAATTCAGTTTTTTTCTGACAACCAGTGTGATATCTCCAGGACAAGACAGAAAACCACTTCCCAGCCTTTAAAAAAATTACACTTAATATTTAACTTTAGACTATACACCACTGTAGAAAGTGATTTTGCAATCTCTTCAAAAAATTACTCTCGCTGTTTATGTCACAAATGAGATGACTGTTCAATGGGATGGTCATCTCCAACACTAGACTCAGACATTACAATTGTAACTGTGGAAAGAGATGACTGTAGCTATTTACATTGTGAAATAAATACCATTTCTTCATTCAGCAAAGCCAGTCCAATTTGATCTGTCCGAACATTTTGTCCCTGCCCAAATCGCTGAGGTCCATAGTAATTTACAAATCCGTTAGTCTACAATTAGAAAGAAATAAAATGGTTAAAAGTATGAATACCTACTGAACATTAAGTAAATACATAGCACAGCACATTTACATTCAGTTTTCTTATTACAAATTATTTTTACAATAAAAATGTATATCAAAATGAAAATTCTTTAATAGTATCAGTATGTAGTTCATTAAAGTTTATAAACTGCTCTACTTAATTACAGCTCTTAACAGTTTCTCCATTTTACAAATGAATAAAAAGGGAGTCTCCTGATTTTTAGAAGCACCTCACACAAGACCTGTAACTAAGCACAATGGGAGCTATAAGTGCACTTTTGAAAAACAGTAACTGGGTGCATCTATACATGCAATTAATGCAACACAAACTCTATGGTCGTTTCACCTTGAGTTGACAGCTCCTGGGCACAGCGTCTACGTGTGCACCCAGGACAACAGCACTCTGGGCAAGGGTACAAGCAGCCTCGAGCGGGTAGGGAGCACCGCTGCCATACAGGCTCCAGGTGGTGGCATGAGGCAGCAGAGAGGCCGGCTAGAGCATGAGGATGCTGATAGTGCAGGGCTGTGGCTAGGTGGCAGGCAGCCCCCACACTTCAGCACCCTTGTACCCCTGGTCAACTCCTGTCAGGGTGGATAAAAATCAATAATTTAAAAAAAATAAATAAAAAGAATTTTTAAAATGGATTTTTTTTTTTTTTTTTATTTAAAATCAGATTCTTTTGTATTTAAATCAGATTTTCTTTAAAAAATTTAAATCATCAATAAAATACTAAATTTCTCTCATTTAAAAAAATAACAGTTACAATTAAATCTCATCACAAACATGCTAAACCTACACTTAGTCTCATAAAAATGAATTAATGGGTCTATCACACTCACATGTTGAGTTACCTACCAATCAAACACGGGCACTGGGGCTGCGCAACACTTCGCCAGCTGTTTCATTTCGATTTAGCTGTTTTGAGCTTGAAACAAGTCAAAACAGCGTCAAAACAAAATGAAGTGCTTCGAAACAGCCTCAAAATGAAACAAATTGCTCCACGGAGTTCAGGCCCGTGGTGAAAGGTGGGCAAAGCCGGCACTGCGCTCTGCCTCCCACCACTGGGCTCAACTCCCAGCGCCAGTCCCAAGCAGCAGCCTCCCGCCTGCACCCCCAGGAGGGCTGTGGGGCTCTGCCGGACTCCTCTGGGGGTGCAGGCCCCCAATCTGCCTGCGACCACAGGAGGCTGATCCTCCTCCAGTTTCGTACTTCCTCATTATAGCCTACAGGTGAAACATTGAAACAGCAAAACTGTTTTGATGAAACAAAACGGAACAGTGCTTTCGAAACTAAACTAAACTCGAAACAACAACCTGTTCCTTCAAAATGTCAAAACAGAAGTCAAAGCGGAACGGTGCTGTTTCGCACAGCCCTAATGGGCATTCATTTCAGTTTTTCATCTCATGAAAATGGCTCTAGTCTGTCTGTCCAGCCTAACTACCAGCTCTTGCTTCTTGAAAGTTCTGGGCTTTCAGTTTCTGTTTCTCAGCAGATTAAAGTTGCAAGTGCAAAGACCCAGGCTGGGTAGGATTGTTGCTGTTCTGTGCTTAAGTGGTGGTAAAGCTGGGCCAAGCAAGGCAGAGGAGTCAGTTAAGACACTGTCTTAAAGACAGAGAGACAACATAGGAAAGGACGGAGGCAGAGTAGAAAGGAACAATGGAGAGGACTGGAAAGAAAAAGGGACGACATTATTCAGTAGTACACACACAGCTTCCTATATTCCCCAATACTTTTGCCACAGAAAAAAGTGTCAGGGCTTCTAGGCATAAGAGAGACCCTATCTGGGAATATTTTGAAGAAATTCCTTCCCTAGGTAAAACAAACAAACAAACAAACAAACAAACGTGTTAAGTGTAAGAAGTGCAAGAAGGAGATGCAGGGCCTAGTTACAAGAATGAAACATCATAATGAAAACTGCTTATTGGGAGAAAATGATGTGAATGAAGATCTGGATATGTCTGAAGAACAATATGGATCAGCTGGTTAGTAAATTAAATAATTCACTTTGCAATGCATCATTCTTCAAGACTCTCTATGCCTTTTAGTACAAGTGTGATTTAACAAGTAAATTCCCAAGGTGTTTGCCATGTTGGATGTTGCTAGAAAAAGAAGTTTATCTTAGCTAATCCTTATGGCTTGTTTAATTAGTTAACCAAATTTAGAATCTATTACCCAAGCTTACGGTATAGAAAGCTGCAGGAAGAGAAATCTAGAAGTCTAGAGTTGCCAGTTGCCACTGGGTGTCATTTTCTTATTTTATATTGCATAATACCTGCCCCTTATTTTGGAACATCATGGCCCCAGACCATAGTGGGGATGCCATAAGTCTATACCATATTTTACTTTAGTGTAGCTCAGCTTTTCCAAGGAAACCCCATCCTATACTTGTTTTCTCAAAAAACAGAAGTGCCGGCAAATTCAGTGGGGCTTACTCCAAAATTAAGTGCACTCTAGTGCAGTCAGTCTTAGCTTTTTTGGTAATTTGGAATCAGATCCGCATCCTAGCTGAAAAAAGTGTAAATGATTAACTGAATAATAGAGTGAGAAGAACTGAGAAGAATGACTATTCAAAAATCATTTTTGTTTCCAGATCCCATTTAAGCATAAGAGACTTTGTCTATCTGCAACAACTTCAGAGTCTTCTGTTGGTACTTTTAACAGCAGTGCTGTAACTAAACATATTTCAGACAACAAAGTATCAGTAGCAAGCAAAAAATTTCAATTATTCAGTAAACCACCACCATGGATGGGTTTACAGTAAAGACCAGCAAATACCAACAAGACATCATAAAAAGATTGCTCAGTTCATTTATGCCACAAATTCTCCTTTTTGCATTGTTAACAATAAACACTTCATTGACATGGCTGAGTCCTTACGACCAAGCTACACTCTCCCTGGCAGAGCAGACACTGGTGGAAGGTTGCTAGATACAGTGCATTAGAAGGAACCTGAACAGTGTGCAAGAAATACGGAGGGGAAATTTGCCAGTTTAAGCCTTGATGGGTGGAGCAATGTACACAATGACAGTAATATGTGCCTGCGTGACAACAGAAGATTGGGGTGCATATCTATTGTTTCTGAAAGATACATTGGGAAATGCCCACACAGCAGAATATTTAAAAGAAGTGGCAGTGAAAGCGGTAATAAACTGCAAACAAGAACTGAACCATCACTTGCGCAGTTTTGGCATAGACAATGCTGCAAACATGGCAAAGATGAGAAGATATTTAAAAGAAGAAACAGAAGGATGCTCTTTAATAACATCTGGCTGCAGTGCCCATATAACGCATCTTTTAGCCAAAGACTTAAGTACCTCTCCAGAAATAAAAGAAAAATGTTGTTGAAGTCGCAAAATATTTCCATAACAACCATTTTGCTTCAGCTTCACTAAAAAGAGCAGGAGGATCCAAACTAATTCTCCCTTAAGATGTTCGATGGAATTCTGTGGTTGACACTTTTGAACAATTTATTAAGAACTGACCTATTCTCATAAAAATTTGTGAAGGAAACCATGATAAAATAGATGGAAGTATATCATCCAAAGTATCTAACATTGGATTAAAGAGAAATGTAGAGGATATGCTGGGTATACTGAAGCCTATATCCATAGCCTTAAACAAACTTCAGAGAAATTGTTGCTGCACTGTTGATGCTGTTGAAATTTGGAAGGCACTTCAAGAGACACTGAAGAAAGAAACACATAACTAGAAAGTTAAACTGCAGGCAATAAAGAAGCAAATGGATCAAGCACTAACTCCACCACATTTTAATGCAAACTTTTTCAACCCCAGATATAAAGAAAGATGCCTAACTTCTGAAGATGATGCTGCCATTGCATGGGCATCTCAAAATCATTCCTCAGTAATACCAGTCATAACAAATTTAAGGGCTGGAGGGGAACCATTTAAACAGTACATGTTTACTGATGATGTTTTGAACAAGGTCACTCTCCTGAATTGGTGGAAATCATTAGCCAGGCACCTTGAAACAGAGTTCCTTCAGTTGCTAGGCCAACTTTTCACAGCAGTAGCTCCCTCTGCAGGTACAGAGAGAATATTTTCAAAATTTGGTATTATTCACTCAAAGCTAAGAAAATCGACTGGGAGCTGAAAATGCAGGAAAACTTCATATTTCTGTTTCAGTCTATGAATAAAAAAAGACAGTGGGAGTGGGGGAGATGAGATCTAGTTGTAGAAGTTTTAAGGACAGCGTATGTTTAGTGTTGTGATGACTTGTCTGTTACAGTTAATAAAATTTGAAAATTAAAAAAAGTAGTGTTTAAGGACAGATGTTATAAAATGCTATATTGAGTTGTAAATTAACATGTTTTAGTGATCTGATTTGCACCACTGTTTAAAAAATATGTGAAGAAGTATCAGTGGGAAATTTGATTTAAAAAAATCAATGATTTAAATCAAGGCTCTCTCTTGGTGATTTAAATCAATGATTTAAATCAATCCACCCTCCTGTCACTGTTTACACACCCATTTCAATGCAGTTACTGTTTCTGTTGTAAGGCAGTACTGTCACTAACACTACTATTTGATGGTGGAGTTAGTTAATTTACTGTGTCCTAATCCTGGCACATGTAGATGCATCCACTGAGAACGAGATGCACAAAGGTACTTAGCTAGCCAGCCATCATAGATTTCTGTGGAAAATTAATGTCAAATTAGACATTAGGGGAATTTACACACATACTTTTCTGTCCCACAATGTGCCAGAGATCCGCCCGTTCAGAGCAGGCTTGATTGAGCTTGCTCTGCACGAGAGTTGAGGCATACTGCACTGCACGTAGTTGTATAAGCGGCAAAATGCGCATAAGCGTGCAGAAAACAGACACAGTGGATTTTTTAACTAAAGCACTTCCGATATGTTTTCATTCAAAAGTGCACCACTGCCATTTTTGCAGCGCCGTCGTGCATTTTGCCGCTTATATAACTGCAAACGTTGCAGCGCTAGGCACTTTTTGAAGCACCCAGCGCTGTGGTGCTTACACATATGAAAATGCAGTAGGTGCTTACATGACTTTGAGGATGTAGGCATGAATGACTTGTTCAACCACATGCACACAAAGGGCCCGTCCACACATTTGTTAATGCACAGCAGTTACTGTGCATTTAGTTTAGTACTTGCTTAAATGCTCAGTAACTACAGTTACTGCACCGCAGCACTGGCGCTTGTTTTTTCTGTGATGCTTATTGCATGGTAGCCTAATAACACTGCGCAGTAGCATATTAGCATGGTTTTTGACTAGCACGCTACTGCGCAGTGTTATTAGGTTTCTGCATAGCAAGTACCTTATGCAGACATACCCAGGAATTCACCAGGAAGAGATGCTTCTTCGCGCTCCCTCTCAAAAAGCTAAGCTTCTCCATGAAAATAAACCAAATCAAAATGTTTCTGCATACATTAATCATTACCTACTGTATATCATATCAAACTAATTGAGTATTTTCCATGTGCCAAATGCTTAAGTTGCACAAAGTTCTCATTGAAATCAACATTAATAGGAGTTTTGCCTCAGTACGATCTGTATAAAAAGATTTGAAACACCTAAGCAGTGGTTGCATTGAAACAGAACAGAAATATGAAGCGATGCTGGATATTGTCTCCTAAAAAAAACAAAACCTCTTGTCATGAGATGACTCCATCTCTTAAGCCAGTGTTTAGGATTTTAGAACTTCCTGGTGAGGGTTCCGACTGTTTGCCAGAATAAAACCGGGCCAGGGAAATTAGTTTCATGACCCACTGAGGGCTAAAATACAGCACAGCTATAAAGATTTAAATATGCTCAATACCAGGTTAGAATCCACAGGTCCATTTGTACACATAAAAAAACTGAAATCCCAATGCTGAATTAGTTTGTTTACAGCCAGGACACAAGCAATCTAATCAATAAGCATCCAATATCTGATAGGTTATTTCCCTTTTCAAGGAAAACCACGTCATTAAAATAAATAAATAAATAAAACCTCAGTCTGTTTGCCTTGTACAAAATGAAATCAAAACTAGAATGGACGAATTAAAGCAATAACTGAGGATTCCTTTGTGAAAATAACATCCAAAAATTTCTAAAGTATAAATAAATTAGAGAGGATTCTTCTCAACTTTATCTTTATTCCTGAATTAATTATCTTGAAACAGCAGGTATGATGACCATTACTGAGCAAAGAGAGAAAGAAAGAAATATTGTTTAGTATAATACATGCAGATAAAATAATTTCTCTCTTTCTAATGTCCCTCTACTCTTCTCGCTAATTCAAGTTCCTGTCAAATGACTTACTTTAGTCAGTCAGGACAGGTCCTGTCAGAATCTACAAGAAGTGCCATGAAATTTCCTTTCTTTTCTACTTGCATTTTCAGTGTTATCTTTTCTATCCAAAGCCCATGAAAACCTATGCATTTTACATAAACAAATCATGGATTTTCCTATTTATTCACTTATTTGATTTATATGCTCCCACTCCCAACAAATGTAAGAGATGGGGCAGGTACATCATAACTATCTTTGTCTCTAAATTGTCTCCCAGTCTCTTCAGTTCATTTGCCATATCCCCATCTATTGCGGCATCCACATTTTTATTTATTCAACACTGCAGCCATAATAATTGTCCTCCTTATTTAGAAAGCTGATCTATTCCTCATCCCTTGGACTGTGAAAACAAGTTGAAGGGAAGACATTATCCAAAACAGGTAAATGTTGCCACAGCCAACGAACTAGAGACAGAAGATAGAATGAACAGGCAGACAACAAAGCACATTTGTTTTAGTTTCAAAAACCAAATAAACATTTTTTTTAGACAGGGTAAAAAATATCACAGTGTTGAAATTTAAATTGTGGAATTACTTTACCTTAATGTTCTCAATTGCTTCTGATATTCTCTCTTTCAGATCTGCAGAAGAATCATCTTGTTGGAGCCCTAGATCTCTCACAGTTATATCAAAGTGATTTCCCTTCAGCTGACCAAGTCTAAGGTGCTGGCATACTCTGTGAATGTTATACACTTTCATTCCCTTTTTTACCATTGCTGTTCCAACTTCTTTCATCCTACAAAAATAATAAATTGGGAGTTTATGAAAAAAAAGTCTCCTATTAAAAATATTCAACTTAAAAATGTTCCCTACCTCAGCACTAATCATGTGTGAAGTTAGGATTCCAAGTAGTTGGTGTTCAAAGATTTTTACTGCATCTCATAGGAAGTCATGACTCTGGATATTTAAGAGTCTATGATTTAGAAATTAATCCCTTTGTCAATATAGCGTAAGAGTAATGTTGTAGCTATGATGGTCCAGAAATTATGTGAGATGTAAGGATTTCTTAGGGTGATGTTTTACTGATCTACCTGTAGTTGTGATAGACTTAGATAAGCTTTTGAATACAAGACATATTTCATCAGGTGACCTGACAGACTACCTTGCCTCTCCCTTTGTCAAATGATTCTTAGAAGAAAATATGACTGATTACATGAAGGATATTGACAGTCTTCCTGAGAAAGTGTCTGGTGCTATTAAAGTTACGTGGGGGCACTCAAATTTTTCAGAATAAATCCCATCTAAATTGTCTCTAAGGGCGTGTGTAGACAAAACGGGGACCCTAAACTGAGGCGGTGGATTTTTGAAAACACCACTTCAATTTAGGGCAAAGTAAATCCCCGTGTTGTGTACACCCGTGTCTTACCTGCCTCTCTGGTGGCAGGGAGGGGAGGGTGAGCTGCCAGCGGATGGAGTGGTCCCTGGGCTGCAGGGGTGGGAGGGGAGGGCTGGTGGTTCCCTCTCCAGCAGCAGTTCCTTCCCAGGCAGCACCTGCCTGCAGGCACCCAACTTGGACAGTCCCAGCGGGACACCACAGCCACGGAGGGAAGGACTGGGTCCCTGTGCAGCTCAGACAGGCAGGCAGGCAGGCTCCAGGGGGGGGGGGGGAAAAAACAAAACACAAAAATGGTGAGCCTGATATTTTTTCTTTTTTTTTATCCCCTTCAGTGGAGCCTGCCTTCCTGGGCTGCTGCCAGGCTGCCTGCACAGTCCCTGAGCAGCACAGAGCCCGGTGCTTCGCTCCATGGCAGTAGGGCAAACTAAAACTCCTCAGAGGTATTTTAATTTGCTGCGCCCTGAAGTCATTTAAGGCACATTATGCTGCCGAATGTGCTACAGCAGCTGGAGTTAATGCATAGTATGCTGCTGATGTGTGCAAACACCAACACCATTAAAGCAGTGCCAAAGCATTTAACCCACTTTAAAGTGTCGTGCACACATGCCCCTTGTTTTGTCTACACATGCCCTAAGAACTCCTTGCCATTTCACAACGGGACCATGGCCTACCTTGCCTCCTGTTTAGGCTTAAATGATGTACTTGTACTGTGAATAGCTATTTCTTGCCTGGGAAATCAATAATGTTGATAGGATTTGCAGTTTCTTTACAGAAATGTATAGCTGTAAACAAGGAAGGGACCTTCATCATATATGCCCAAACAGCTTTCTGCAGACCAAACAGTAAGCACTCCTTGGTGGTATACAAGGTACTGTTCAAGAAGGCCTGCTTTTATAGAGAGAAATATGCAAATACAAAACATACAAAAGAGGCTTACAGACAGATTGTATATTTGCCACATCTCTTTACAAAATTCTTTTCAGAATTTACAATTTTATTGAACTTCTAAGTATTGAAATGTAGTGTTAAATAAAAACAAATAGCCAAAACTGAGGTGTGATCAATGCTAAATAAAATGTAAGCAACAGTAAAAAAATAAGACTTTCCATTGTCTGTTTTTGCCACACTTCATAGATACTGGGTAAGAAAGAGTACATTCAGTTTTGTCAAATCTACATTAAATGAATTCTGAATTAAACCTTAATAAACTTTCTGCCATCTCCCCACTGCTGGGAACTCAATTTTCCTGTAGTTCCCTTGGTCCTGAGGCCACAAGAACATTGACTTTTCATTAAGAAAGGTGGAATACAACCTTTAAAAAAAGTATCTAACTACAAGTTAATAGAAACAGTAAAATTCTGTTGCACGTTAATCTGAAAAACTAATTAAAAAGAAAGAACAAATTAACGTAGTTATGCTTGGATAATTAGAACTAAAAGAAATATAGCTAAATATATCTGAGCAACAAGCAGCAACCAGTTTTCCATCTTTAGAAAGATTTATATATTTACAGTCTGGTGATATAGATGATAAAAATATTAGATAAAATTCAAGCAAGTTCAAGCTCTTATGCAGAAAAAACTTCCATCGACTTGAACAGATGTTACTTCTGGGTAAGTATGCAAGAATTAAGTGGATACTTAAAGGCCAAATATTTGAACTGTCAGCTATGTTTCCAATTATAAGCATGTGTATGCACACCCAAGAAGAGAATCAATGCTCTGAGTTTGTTTTCGTAAGGCTGACCAGAAGAGACTGATTGTGTTGTAGAGACTGACATAGTGCAGCCTTCATTTTTAATGAAAAACAGATTTTCAGAGGCCAGAATAATGAGAATGGGAATGCAGAATTCAGTTTGGTCAACCTTGAAAATGTCCAAGAAGTTACTCTGTCAGTAAGTATTCCAGCTACAATATATGAACACAAATAAAACAATATAGTTTTTAAATAATGTTTCTGAAGTGTCACTAAAACAAATATTTTTAATGCCAGGAAGATCATTTTCAACAGAAATAGGATAAAAATAAGCTTCTAATTGACACAATAACAACTTAGAGTTCAATCCTACATAAACTAGCTACCAAAAGCAGTGCTTTTCATGTGTACCTCACTGAAGTCAGTGGGATTACTTATGAGGATAAGCACTATATTTGGTGGCAAGTATTTACAGGATCAAGCTATAACAATATAAACCAGAGCCACTGTTGTAGCAAAGAGGAGAGGAAGTCCTACTTCATTCCTGCTGTTTCCAATATTCATTAACCCACTAGCTCCTGTAGTATAAAATTTCTACAAGTTTGCTACAGCATTCCAAAAGGTTACTTTCTTAAAATAAGTATAACATTGTAAAATGTCTTACTTCTGTTATTAGGAAAGGTGAATAGGAAGAAATAGTTGCATCTGAATTTCAGGACAGCAGCCACAACACTATTAATAGAAAAATCTATTTCTATTTGTGTTGATCAAGCTTGTCAAGGGAAGCAAAGGGTTAAAAGAGGAAACCTGTCAGTCTCACCCACTTTAAAAGATCATTTTACCTCTAGCTATCTATACAAGGGGATGTTGGAGTCAGACTCATGCATGTACTCCCTTGGGTAGGAGCCAAATATACCCTGATGCAAGTCTCTTGTGGGCTTTGCAACCTCTCACCACTTGAAATTCTATTCACTCCCTAAGGCTAGGGATAGAAGTAACATATAAACCGGTTTAAATAATCAGAAACTGGTTTAAACCTGTAACAGAACAGAAGTTCAGTGCACATAAACCAGTTTCAAAATGGCCAAAAGTGGTTTAAGATAAACCTGGATGGATGTAATATCAGACTTAACTGACTTGGGTCAAACTAGTTTATGAAACTTCTGTCCCAGACCCCTTCCTGGTTTAAGTTAAATCAGAATCCTCCAGCATGCTCTGTAGCACTGGGATCAGCTGGGCTGGGCTGTCCGTTCCAGCCAAGCAGGGTTGGCCCTGCCCCTCTCCTCCCTACCCAGAGCACTATCACTGCTTCAGTTGGCTAAGAAAAGGGTGGGGATTATTAGCGATGCGTAGAGGGTGCACGCAGGTGCACGTGTACCCCCTAAGCTTGGCAGTGCGCCCTCTGCAAAAAGCACCACCAATGCTGCTGATGGTGCCTGCGGGCAGTCGCTGTGGCGGGTGCAGATCCCACCTCAGGAACACAGCTGGGTATTCGTATCCCTCCACTGTTTCCACCACGTGAGGCGGGTCAGTAGGGGGTGCTCCTGCGTTGAGCCACCCACCTTCCTGCGCCCGACCACCTTCCAGGCTCCAAATGCCTCCCTAGGGGAGCCTTATGTCCGGCCGACCCCTCTCCCGGTGCACACTCGCTAGTCTGGGGGTAACGTGCCGCCACCACCCCAAGAATGGACTGTCACGCGGCCCTGTGTCCTTGGGGTAACACAGGCCTAAAGTCCCACAGGTACTCAACCCAGTACAGGCATTTGGGGTACTTCCCCAAGTCCGGGGGCAAAAAGGTATAGTCTCCCTTAGTCCACAGACCTAAGGGGTCTCTTAGGCATAATTTAGACCCACCCCTCAATAAGTCTCCCACACCAGTCAAAAAGGAGAACTTTATTGATTACAGGGGGTAGGGTAAACTAGGGTACAGGATAGAGCAATATCTAGAAATCCTAAAGAGCAAACAGTCTGGCTGTGGTAGCCTTTTGATTACGCATCTGTTATACTTCCAGCTAAATATCTAATCAGATTGAGTAGCTTACTCACAAGCATCTTCCAAAGGCAGGTGAAGTTTCCCTTTGGAGGCAGGCAGTTCCTAGCTCATGAGTTTGGGGGGAGAGAGCCAGTTTCAGATGTTAAGGCTTCTCTGTCCCCTGCCTGGCTGCTGCGTCACCTCATGGCCGGAGAGGAGAGACCGCCTCC
This sequence comes from Gavialis gangeticus, assembly GCF_001723915.1. Taxonomy (NCBI): domain Eukaryota; kingdom Metazoa; phylum Chordata; order Crocodylia; family Gavialidae; genus Gavialis; species Gavialis gangeticus. The sequence goes on from NW_017729022.1 coordinate 13,263,317, forward strand.
TTCCCCGTCCTAACTTATATAGCCCCTGTGACCTCATTCACCTGGGCCAGCGGAGGTCAGCCCCAGTTGGCTGTCAGCCAACCAATCTGAAATGCATCACCAGTTACCGGGCAGATTCCAGCTCCCCAGGTAGAAACCCCTTACCCAGGTAAGTGATGCAAGTCACGTAAGCAGAGGGAGCAGGTTTCCCCCTCCCTCAGGAATGCAGCCAGCTCCAGTTCCCTAAAGAGACAGGCTGAGGGTGTGGTCCCCTGTGTGCTGGGCCCACCCTAATTGAATGGTCACAGCACAGAGATTTAAATCAGTGTCACAGGGCAGAGATTTTTTGGGGAGAGACCAAGGTGGCTTTCAGCCACAGTCACCACTTGCCACCCCCCACTTCCCCTCACTCCCAACACTGCCAGCAGCATCTGTTGGTGGTCCCTGATTGTCGCTGCTGACACTGCCAGTGGCCACCCACCCCCCATGCTGCCAGCACCACTGTGGTTGCCTGCAGGAGCTCCCTGCTTGCCACTGCCATGCCCCCGCCACCGCCTGCAGGCAGTCACTGTGCCCCCACAGCCTCCAGGGGCATGCAGCATTCATGGTGGGGATGGGAAACCCTGCTCTGGAGTGCTGCCAGGTTTGCCTGGCAAGGGGACACCAGCCCTTGCCAGGCATCCCGTCCCCCACCCTCCTCACTGCTCCAGCAGTAGGAGCAGGAGAGGGTCCAGACCCCTGTAGCCTGAGGGGAAGCAGGGATTTAATACCCTGTGGCAGGACACTGTGCCTACCACTTTAAGGAGCCAGAAGACAGCAGCTGGCAGGTGCCTGATTAGGGCAGCCATTTTAGATTCAGGGCTGCCCATATAAACAGGGCATTTTGCCTGGCTGCACAGCTGCTGGTATCATTTGGAGATAAGGGAGGAGTGGTAGGGGATAGTCAGGAGGCTCCTGGTCCTGGATATGACCTAAAACTGCACCCTGC
>NW_017729022.1:13269283-13270394 GCF_001723915.1 Gavialis gangeticus
ACAACTTAGAGTTCAATCCTACATAAACTAGCTACCAAAAGCAGTGCTTTTCATGTGTACCTCACTGAAGTCAGTGGGATTACTTATGAGGATAAGCACTATATTTGGTGGCAAGTATTTACAGGATCAAGCTATAACAATATAAACCAGAGCCACTGTTGTAGCAAAGAGGAGAGGAAGTCCTACTTCATTCCTGCTGTTTCCAATATTCATTAACCCACTAGCTCCTGTAGTATAAAATTTCTACAAGTTTGCTACAGCATTCCAAAAGGTTACTTTCTTAAAATAAGTATAACATTGTAAAATGTCTTACTTCTGTTATTAGGAAAGGTGAATAGGAAGAAATAGTTGCATCTGAATTTCAGGACAGCAGCCACAACACTATTAATAGAAAAATCTATTTCTATTTGTGTTGATCAAGCTTGTCAAGGGAAGCAAAGGGTTAAAAGAGGAAACCTGTCAGTCTCACCCACTTTAAAAGATCATTTTACCTCTAGCTATCTATACAAGGGGATGTTGGAGTCAGACTCATGCATGTACTCCCTTGGGTAGGAGCCAAATATACCCTGATGCAAGTCTCTTGTGGGCTTTGCAACCTCTCACCACTTGAAATTCTATTCACTCCCTAAGGCTAGGGATAGAAGTAACATATAAACCGGTTTAAATAATCAGAAACTGGTTTAAACCTGTAACAGAACAGAAGTTCAGTGCACATAAACCAGTTTCAAAATGGCCAAAAGTGGTTTAAGATAAACCTGGATGGATGTAATATCAGACTTAACTGACTTGGGTCAAACTAGTTTATGAAACTTCTGTCCCAGACCCCTTCCTGGTTTAAGTTAAATCAGAATCCTCCAGCATGCTCTGTAGCACTGGGATCAGCTGGGCTGGGCTGTCCGTTCCAGCCAAGCAGGGTTGGCCCTGCCCCTCTCCTCCCTACCCAGAGCACTATCACTGCTTCAGTTGGCTAAGAAAAGGGTGGGGATTATTAGCGATGCGTAGAGGGTGCACGCAGGTGCACGTGTACCCCCTAAGCTTGGCAGTGCGCCCTCTGCAAAAAGCACCACCAATGCTGCTGATGGTGCCTGCGGGCAGTCGCTGTGGCGGGTGC
>NW_017729022.1:13275394-13283450 GCF_001723915.1 Gavialis gangeticus
GGCTCTCAGTGGTGCAGGAGCCCCCAGGAAATACCAGGCCAGTTACCACCCTAGTGAAAGATGGGTTGGGGCACCTTAACCCCTAGCCCCCACAACTGGGTGGGTTACCTCCTTTGTAGGGTCTGGAAGGTGGACCCCCAGAGAGAGAGAGTGGGGCCACAGACTCACACCTGTCTGGAGATCCCCTGACTGGTCAATGCAGGGGCCAGGACTGGAAGGGTTGAAGGGCCAGGGGCCCACAGCGAGGAATGCCCAAGAGCTGAGGGCCTGGTGTTCCAACTGGCCCGGAGGTGGGCCAGAGCTAGTAGACAAAGGTCCTGGTGGGACCACACCCATAAGGGGAAGCAGTTCAGGGAGCTATGCTGCCCAGGATGATGGCGGAATAGGCTGCCTGAGGAGAGGAATCCAGGCGGGGTTCAACTAGTAGAATTCTGAGGCCCAGTGCAGGGCCGATGATATTGATAACATCTGGATGCCACCTGTGAGGCTTGGGCTGTGGTGTAGGGGAGAAATGGAGACGCAGATAGCACCCCCAGCCATTGGGGCAAGAAATGGGCAGCCTCCCAGTTAATTTACATCAATTAGTTAATTAACAACAAGGCATAGCAGGAAGAAGGCGGGTGGTTAGCCCAGAAATAGGTGGGTGGGCCACTGGGAAGTCAGCCCTGAGAAGTCCCTCTGTTACATACCCTTATTGTAGGGAGGGCGGCATAGGCACCAATAGGCTTTGCTCACGTACCCAGGGCTATGGCAGTCAGATGCCAGTAGCCTGAGGGAAAGGGGGAGAGGGGGGTTTAATCCCCGCACTGAAAGCAGCAGCACTGGGGGCACCAATGTGGTGCCCTGGGTCAAGTCCCTCTGAGGAGTGGCCAGCCGGCTGTGGGGAGAGGGCATGTGACCTGGCTGTGAGATAGGGGAGCTAAGGCTAATTATGGAGCCTGACTCACAGCAGCCTCCCCTCCCCAGTTATACTCAGGCCTGGCCACATCCTCCCTCAGCTTAGCTTCCCTCGAACTGAGGGCTCACTCTAGCACACCCCAGCTTCTGGCTTGAGTCACTGGAGGCACATGCCTACATTTCTGGAGTCAAAAGTGAATGTCTACTCACTTGCAAATTGATTCGATCTACACAGGTTAGACTAACTTGGAAAAATTTAATTAATTCAAGCTTCAGCTTTTTGAATGTCTGCCCCTAGCCTAGAAGACCCTTATCCCAACCAACTCTCTGCAAGACAGGGTGGAGAGTGACTCTGCCTCCTGTCTGAGAGAAACTGCTGGTTTCAGAGACACAATACAAGACTAAAGGAAACCCTCACAAATCTTGGCTCATGGTGGAGCTGCAACCTATAAGCCTTCCCCCTCCTTCTCTGCTCTGGAAAAAAGGTGCCAGCATGCTTTTTCGCAGTTTTCAAGAAAGAAGGGGTATTGAACAATCAACTCCTGGTAGGAAAAATGCAGCTACAATTCTTAATTTGCCAAGTCTGCTGGGAAAGGCAAACCTGTGACTGATTCTTATTCCTACACTGTTTTACATGACTGTTCTTCCTCTTTGCAGTGGGACAAGACTCAAGGGTAGAGAGAGCTAGCTAGCCTGAATATAGGCAAAAGATTAGGACACGGTGGCACTTTATATACTAACTTGTTCAGCAAGACATGAACTGTCATAGGCTGGACTGCAATCTGTATTCCTTCTATCTAGTTCTTAACAATGCTGCCTGAAAAGATAATGCCCAGGAAGAGGAGGAAAAAGGCAACTTAACCTGAATTTCACAGTCCTTGGAGGGGAGGGTATTTCCATACAGAAAGGAGGTAAAATATCAACTTCTCTTTTAACATCCTTCTTCCAGAGGTGGTGCAAGCACCTACTCTGCACACTTTCAAGAAACATTTGGATGTTTATCTTGCTGGGATCCTTTGACCCTAGCTGATTTCCTGCCCCTTGGGCAGGGGGCTGGACCCAATGATCTTACGAGGTCCCTTCCAGCCCTAATGTCTATGAAATCTATGAAGTGCTGCTGCATTTACATGTATTAAGGTACTCCAGTGGCATAATTGTTTTATATTGGAAATCACTTTTTAGTACCTCTCAGGAGTCACTTTCTTCACAACCATAGCTTGGTAGGTAATGGCCTTCTTATCTTTGATGCCTGTGTAACTGAAGTCTGAAGGAAGTACACCAAGTTCAGATGACAAATAGCCAATTGCTTCTAGTGTTTCCAGATTTTCTTTCTGAAGGGTGAAAGCTGAAACAATGACCTCAAAGTTATTAAAAAACCCAAGGCCCCATACCATGAAGAATAGCCAGGTGCCAGTTCTTTATATCTAGAAGATGTTACCTGCTAAGAATATAGAAGGATTTTTTAAAAATCTAAATCTGTAGTTAAAAAAAAAAATTTCCGTGTCAAAACAGAAAGATGTACACAGTAAGAGAAACTAATTAAGCTACAAAAACCAGAAAAGATGAGCTTAAGAACAACAGCACTTTTTCAATGTTACCAAGACAAAAATCTCTTCACTGTTATTCACTTAAAACAATTGCACAACTTTAATTACAAAACACCTAATGAAAAATTTAAAGAGAACATGAGATTTAATGTTGGTCTCTTTAACACATACTGCTCTTCTGATAGACACATTACTCTGAGTATCAGGTACTCGAGGTTTTAAGAAATACTGTCATAAGCCAAATTTGACTATCATAAGACTGCGGGAAATAAAATCCTACCCTCTAACAGAACAGGCTAATATCAAAGCACACAGATTCTCCATCCTTAAGCAGCCAATGCATACAATAAACACAAGACAAAAAGTTAAATATGGAAATAGTTCAATCATTTCTTTTGTTCAGTTTTATTTTAGCAACACTGATTCATTCCTCATGCCAATTTAAAACTGGTATTACGCCACTTTTCTCAGTAGAATTACTCCTGATGTACGAATACTAAAAGACCTGAATCTGTTTTCTTGTTTAAAAGTTTAATTATTTTAAACACAGCAATGTTATCCAAGAAAACCATGAAACTATTAAAATTCACCTGTATAAAGATTCTGTTTCTCCTGGCAATCAGCAGCTGGCCTCTTTCTGGAACACATTTTCTCCCGAAATCTTACCATTATCGCTGTGTTTTGCTGACCACTGAAGTCTGTCACAGAAAAAGACTTCGTTTCTAAAAGTTTTCCAAATTTTTTACTGATGAAATGATGGACAGTCTTTCTGTGTTCCTTGTTCTTATTGGGCTTAAAAGAAAGTTTAGAGTTCTCCAGTTTTGCATCTAAAAATTTAAAAAAATCATATGCTTCTTCTTCAGTAACTAACTGGCAAAGCTCTCTGTAATCAGCATTTGCTTTTACAATAATTTCACTGTTTTTTGTAACAGTCATTAGGAAAGGAAATTTCTGTCTTATGGCACTATGTAAGCAGGCTCGATTCTCTTTCTCAAAGATAGGCCCCAGTAAGAATTCATTAGAATAAGGAGTCTGATCATTTTCTGAATTCCATGCATCTTTTACATTGCAAGCAAACTGACTAAGCAGCTCATTCACAGACCTGCCTAACAAGGAGTCCAATATGTCAGTGTCATCGATCCCACTTTTAGGTATGGTTTTGGTCACACGTTCCTTGTTTTCTTTAACAGATGAAAGACGTTCTTCTGAAGCGTGACTTAGATTTTCCAACTGGCAATGTTCATCCTCTATGCCCAGTTCTGGGGCGTTTATTCTTAACCTTTTGTGATGCTGCTGGTAGGGGCTCTTTTGTTCCAATGGAGTTTCACTGATAGCACAAGAAGACTCAGTGTCACTAAGTAACCGCCCAAACACATCAATTTCTGCTACTACAAAGTCACTAGGAGAGTTTTTCACACTACCATAAAAGCCAATGTGATCATTCACATAACTAAAAGAATTAAGCATGATTCTAGTGCTTGTTTCCACTTCGAATCTGAAATGACAAAATTTGCAAAAAGGATAAATTAACAGAGAAACACTTCACAGAAAAGGCATAGGAATACTTTAAATTCTGCCCTTTCTACTTACTGAGGGACATTATCTCTTTTTAAACATCAACTTAGAGAAATTTTAAAATTATTTAGCATGAGTTGAAAATGGAATGTTTCCTATGAGCAGTTCAAAAACCACCTACAAGCTTGTTAGGCCTGTCATAGGTTGACCAGATCCAACACCTTTGAAAAACTGCTAAGAATGAGTAGCACGTAAGCTTCCCAGGGCTGAATTAAAGACAGTAAAGGTAAAATGGAATGAGCAAGAAGAAAAGGTTTGTGGAAGAATAAGTAAATTTAGAAAAGAGAAGGAAATCCCAGGGTGCATTTTAATAGGAGTCATTTTTGATGGCTGCAGGAGACTTTGCAAGTGCGGGTGGTTTCAATTTACTGCACCACTCACCAACAAATCACGCAATGTGTGTAACAGGGGCCCGGTGTAAAGAAAGGGCCTATCTGATTAAGGCAGAGAGAAGAGCAGTGACTTAAGGGGGATGACAGGTGCCAGGTGTCAAGAGGTTGGAGCCAGTTGCAGGAAGCTCAGGCACATTATGGAGGCAACTCTCTGAGGGCCCCACACCCACAGGCAGACACGCACAGAGGATGTCAGTCATGCCCCATGGGCCCCTTCGCCTACACCAGGGGCAGGCAATTATTTTGGGCGGAGGGCTACTTACTGGGTTTTGGCAAGCAGTTGAGGGCCGCATGACAGGCAGCCAAGGGCAGATAAATATTAATTTTCTAAATGTTTTTAATGGCCCCACAGGCCAAATAGAATGCCCTAGTGGGCCGCATCCGGCCCCCCGGCCGCACGTTCTCCACACCTGGCCTACGGCTCCCCCAGCAAGAGCCTCACCCAGGCCCAGCCACGCGCTGCCGTAGCGGAGGGACCAGTAAAGCCCGGCAGCCCCGCGCCCCGGCTCAGGGCTTTGCTCACGCGCGAGGAAGCCAGCCGCACATAGACGACACCACGTTCCTGAGCACGCAGGGGGACGGGGTGGTCGGACCGTACCATCGGTTTCCACGCAGCAAAAAGGAATCGGGCCGCGTTCCGGATTCACCACCCTCTTCCTGTCTCACCCTGCACCGTCTACGCAGGCGCGCGTTTCTTAAGGGGAAGGTGGCGGGCCGCCCTCCTAGGCCTTCTTAAAGGGGAAGCCGAAGTAGGAATTCCCGGAGTTGAGCAATGGCGGGGGAGGGGAGCGCTGGAGCCTAGGGCTGGGAGGTACGGTGAGGGGCTGCCGCGGCCTGCCGGTACTTCCCGCGGGGATCCGGGTGGGGGCGGTCCCGATCACGGTCACGGCTCAGGCTCCGGCTGCTGTGAGTGCCGCGGGGCTCTGCCGGGGCGGAGGGACACCGCGGGGCTGACCCGCGATGACTCCCCGCATCCGTCGGCGCGGACACCTCCTGCCCCGGGCCTTGCCCCGCTCCAAGCCGCGGTTTTGGGCTGCTCCAGTCAAATCCTGGTGTCCCGCAAGCAAAAACCCTGCCCCTGCTCGCTCGCACCGTGCGCCTGGGGCCGTGTCTCTCTGCTCCCTTGGCTGCTTCCTCAGACGCGGGGCCCCGGGTCTCTTTGGGCCGCTGTCACTGCCTTATGCCCCTTCGGCCCAGGCGCTGTATGAACATCCAGGCTGCCCCTTTTAAACACAGCCCCCTGGATGCACCTGTTCTAGCATGGTAGCAAGTGAGGTTGGACGGGACCTCAGGGGATCTCCTCCCACCCCCTGCTCAAAGCCAGACTGTCCCCAACTAAATCATCCCAGCCCAGGCTTTGCCCCCTCACGTCTTAAGAATGAAGACTCCACAACCCCTCTGAGCAGCCTGTTCCAGTGCTTTACCACCCTCCGAGTGAAAGAGTCTTTCCTAATATCCAGTCTCTGGGTGTGTCCCCATGAGCGGGAATGTGTGTTCCCCAGGGACAAATAGCAGCAGCACATTTGTGCCACTGCTGCTTGTTCCCAGCACACACCCCTGCCCATGCATGCTCTGGTGCATGGCAAATTGCCCCTGGTGGGGTAGAGGAGGCTGGGTCTAGCACCTGGGCTGGCCCCAGCATCCTTACCTGGGGGCCTCCCAGGGCTACAGCAGTGGCGATCCAGATGCACGTAGCCTGGCCAGCAGGCAGGGCATGTCTCTGGCCAACCAGGCTCTGGGTTCAGGCCGCACATGCTGCAGCCATGTGTACCGCATCTCTTGTTTTTGATGTGTTTGGGGGATTTTGTTGGGTATTTTTTTTAAGATACGAGGATTTCCCAGAATCTAATTTTGCCACTGCGCAGCAAATATGCAGCGTGATGAACAAATTAACTGTGCCACATGCATTTGAGACACCTCAGAAGGCTCTGAGGTGCTGCAAAATGCACATTTGTGCTCATTTGGATATGGCCTTTGAAGCCTAACATTAGATAAAATTACCCAAAGAAAGATAGCAGTGAGATTTTCTGGTTATGAAGATTAGGCAGGGCATCCACCAGGTCAGCAACCTCCTATCCCAGGGGCCTTTCCCAGCTGCATGTAGCTGAGGAGCAGCTCTGGGTTGCTCCAGCAAAACCCTCACATGCCACAAGCAAAAAAAACCCCACCCCTTGAATGTAATTGAATTATGAACTTCATTAAGTCCATTTTTAACAAGGGTGAGGACCTGAATTTAGACCATGGGTACTGGGTTGGAGTGTGGGATTCTCTGCCCTAGGTGGTGTTAATCTGTAGTTGTGAGCAGTATAATGAACTTGGTTCCTTGTCTCTGAAACCAGCTTGGAGTCTGGGATATATTGGAAAGACTTGTGGACTTAGGTACAAATCCTCAAAGCCATTTATGAATTCATGGGGAGTTTAGGCATTAAATAATGGTTAAAGTAGGAATTGCAGTGCATTGTGTTTGGGGATCTGGGGCTTGGAGACTAAGAGGAACACAGGATGCTTCATGTTTATACAGCACATAGCCAGAAGGCGAGGTGGGGGCAGGGCCCACTCACTCATGGTTGACTTCAGGGTATAATTTTGATATAGAGAGGAATGACTAGATACAGAAGTTAAAAATCTCCATCCTTGGAGGTTTTTAAGACCCAGCTAGACCAAGCCTTGACTGGGATGATATAGATGGGGATGGTCCTGCTTTGAGCAGGGGGTTGGACAAGAGATCCCTCCCAGCCCTAATTTTCTATGATTCTAAGCAGCAATCTAGTTGTGGGATGATTTAAAAACAAATTAATTGAGATGTTTGATAAGCAAGTCTAATTTCTTACATCTGTCATAGTTCTATTACACTTTCTAACATGTATATTTTATTGACTTATAAGCATATTTTTACCTTATCTGTTAAAATTATGTATTGTATTTTTAGGAACCAAAGATGAGCAAATCTGTAACTCCTTCCACATATGTTCGTTGCATTGGCTATGGACTGATGAGGCAACTGGCCGATTTCCTTGATCCACAGGAAGGATGGAAGAAGCTTGCTGTAGACGTAAAAAACCCTTCTGGTGAAAACAGATACAACCAAATGCATATTAGGTATCATATGAAAGTGATGAGAAATTCACTGTGACTGCTTAGTCTTCCTTTCATTTTTGATTTATCACATTTAGTTTTTAGTAAGCTAAAACATAGTATAATCCGAGATTTACTATTTCGTATGCACTCAAGGTTTTAAGCTTCAAGTTTTCATTTGAATTGCTTTTTGTCTGTAGGCACTTGCAGGAGGTTACTGTGTTAGAGAGCTCCTGCCCTATTATTATGAGGAAAAAATTAGAAATTAGGATTAAGAGACTGAAAGAAACAGGTGCAGGAGCTGTGGTGCAATGGTTCCAGTCATGTTAATGGAGTTACAGTGGTGATGAATTTAGTCTACAGCAGGGGTAGGCAATGGTTTTTGGCCGGAGTGTCGAAAAACCCCACAATGCCTACCTTGGAAAGTGCTGGAGTGCCAGCATGCCAGAAAAACAAGATGGGGGGGGGTACATGGCAGAATGCCCTGCTTGTGCCCCTTGCCCACCACCCAAAGCCCGTGCCCCCCAGCCCTGCTGCCCCTTGCCCCCCACCCAAAGCCCCTGCCCCCAA